>NW_024080620.1:119694-790548 GCF_014754425.2 Oryx dammah
GGCTAGAGATCCTCCTAGATCAGTAATGGAGTAATGAAGCACTAGATAAGTAATGGATTTTTTGGCCTTACTTATCCTCCTAGATAAGTAATGGAGCTTCTGGCCTCCAGAAAGATTGTGTATGGTAGATTCAGAAAAATACACATTATATATATAGATATAGGTATATACATATGGAGAAGGAGAGAAATACATCTATTTATGTACAGATTTATCTCTATATTTATGTATCACCAATCTATTTACATGTATCTACCTATCAATCATCTTTTTATCTATCAAGAGACTGAAGGGAATTCGTTACACAGGCAAACCTGTTCAGCTATGAGAATGCTCTCATTTCCATGACTACTGTGGAAAGGGTTAATCAGGCTCCTCAGAGCCCCTCCTTCTCGTCTTTCTTTAACATGTTATCTGTACATTCCAGAGTTATTAGACAACTTTTATGAAACTAAGTTCTATAAGCCAGGCTCTAAGTTGTGACTTATGTCTCTTTCTTAAGTCAGAGAAATTTGCACAGCCTGTGTCTCAGGAGACTAATATTTCAGCTGTTCTTGGGGGCATTATTACCTGTTCGTGTCTGGCTTCCACAGCACGAGGCTGCCAAGAGTCCTTGGTCCAACTGCAGCAAGGGAAAAGGCTATCATCAATTATGGATTGGGAGCAAACAATTAACTTTCCAGGAAGCAATTTAAATGAAAGCCAAATTTCTTTTTGGACATTCTGTGACATAACACCTTGGTTTATCAGGAGATACAAATATATTTCATTTTCTATAGTGTCTGTGGGTTCCATTAAGTTCTATCCCTTGGCTTTTCCCTGTGTTGCTGTAAGAATAAAAACATCATCATGAAGAAAAATATCCCTTGCCAAATAGCTAATAATCCTGTTCTCCACTGCATCTGACAGTCTCTAGGGGAGAAGCAGAGAAACTCTTTGAGCAGAGTTGCCTAAGGTTTCCCGAGCTGGCCCTGACTACGCTGGCCACCTGTTCCCTGTTTAAAGAAACTGTCCTCCCCACTCCAACCTTCTGTTCCTTGTCTCAGACTAACGATGATATATGGGGTTCTGTGTTCCTCCTAATTATGAAAATTGCTTTCCATAGGTTCCAAGATTTTTATTTGATATCTTCTCAGAATCTTGGCTAGCCCCTGTGCCTTGGAGTCCTTATGTAAAATTAGATCTTAGAGTCCCCATATGGGATCTGACATACAACTTTTAACCAGGAGCTCTTATTTAAAAAATGAAAACCGATGCTTCAAAGAAAAGATACCAGTTATTCATCGCATCGTCCACCATGCCACTGAGCCTGGGCTTCCATACCTAAAGCAAAGTTACTAGACCCTGGTGCATGAATATTATAATTGGTGAACACTCCTTGGCTCACAGCCTTTTCCCTGTAGGTCTACATCAGTGTGCTGTTGCTTCATGATTCCTCACCTGTGCGGTGGGGGCGCCATCATCCCCTTAACACTCTGAGTCAGAAACGTGAGTTACTTTTGTAACCTTCCCCACTCCTATATTTTGTTATCATCAAAACTCTCTCCTTGATATCTTCTAACCTAGTCTACCCCAATCCACCCACATTCCACTACTTCATTTTAGGCTCTCACTGGAATGAAACAGATGGCAATCCACTCTTGGCCCCATGTGCCCTCTGTTTTAGCCTTATTCCTGTTTAATTGTTTCTAGCCCCCCGTAGTTGGAATGATTGCTCCCAAATACAAATGTTCTATTATTATTCCCTTCCTCCAAGCCCTTCAGTGGCTCTCCACTACCATCAGATAACACACAAGCCAATGATGCCCAGAATGTCCTACCCTTTCTTTTTCTATTAATAAGTGATTCTGATTTGTCCTCTGGAACATGCCTTGTAGATGTTTTTCATATCCTTGTGCATTTCTCTAAATAACTTGTTTATTTGTCTCTCTCCTTGAGCTCCTTTGGGGGATGGGACAATGCTCTGTTTGATTGGTCTGTGAATCCTCAGCACAATGATAGTGTCTGACACAGTCTAGGTTCTCAATATGTTTGGTGAGTGAATCAATGATGCAATTAATGATTCCCTCCTCCTAATTGGCCACAAAAGACATAAATGGATATGACCATAGTTTTAAGGTGTTATTAAAATCACAAGATGGAGAAAAAACTCAATTGTTCTATTTTTACACTGAAACTGTTAGTGTGTTTGTCATAGATATTGAAAAGAAACCTAAGAATGATTATCTTTCCAATGATAATTATAATGGAATTTAATTTCCCCTGCACATCAAGATTAACATTCGTTATGGCTTAAACCAAGATATTTCATCACTGGCTTCTCCATGACATACACTGCATGTTAGAGTCTCTTCTCAGCTATAAAAATAGATATTTGGGCTGCTTCAAACTGCAATTCCATATTCAGAGTTTCCACTAAAATAACTCAGCTAGTCAGATACCTTTGACCAAAGAGAAGTCCAGATAGAGCTTACAAGATCAACTCTTTTGCCTTGGGATGCAGCGTGAGGCAGGCCACACATGGACCAGTGAGGGAGAGGTGTGCCACCTTTCCGACTAATTAAACAGATGAAGTCAGCTTTGCAGACACAGGAGTGACAGCTGCCAAAGCCAGATGAGCTCAGTCCTAGAGCTTCCATACCCCACTGGTGTTTCCTTACTCCCTCCATGATCTTCCTCACTTGTTTTATGGAGAGAATCTAGCACCTGGACACTTTCAGGGCTCTTTCTGGTTGCTTGACCTTTGATGCCTGAGAAAGAAATCTGCTCCTGCCTCAACTTCACTACCTGAGACAGTTCCTGAGACTTGCACATGACTTTCAACAGAAGACACTCTGGGTTGTGGATTTCAGCTTCATTGAAGGAAGATCATTTTTAAAACTAGAGCTAGTGGCTGGAAGAATGGGTTGCCCCAGGAAGCAGAGAACTTCCTGTGCCTTAAGATTTCAACGAGAAGTGATAACAGCACCTCATTCCAGTACTCTTGCCTAGAAAATCCCATGGATGGAGGAGCCTGGAAGGCTGCAGTCCAGGAGGTCTCAAAGAGTCGGACACGACTAAATGACTTCACTTTGACTTTTCACTTTCATGCATTGGAGAAGGAAATGGCAACCCACTCCAGTGTTCTTGCCTAGAGAATTCCAGGGATGGGGGAGCCTGGTGGGCTGCTGTCTATGGGGTCGCACAGAGTCGGACACGACTGAAGCGACTTAGCAGCAGCAGCAGCAATATGTTGGGGAGAGGATTCAGCCACGCAGTGTAGAGCAAGTAAAAACAGAGAGGGTGAACCATAAAACATTAACTCTTTTCCATCTTTAAGATTCTATGAACTGCATAGATATGGCTCAAGTTATGATAAATTCTATGTGCAGGCTTAAATAACTATCAAAAGACTATAAAACACCATCTAGAAATAAGACTGATATGACTAGCTCATTTTTATGTAATCCACTATTTTAGACACAACAAATGATATACAAATTCCTGATTATGAATTTAACACGTCATCACTCAAAACATTCCTGATACACCATCCTGAAAGCACTTATTTAAAAGAGTTTGGCTGAAAATTACTTACAGAAGTTTCAAGCTTTGCATTAGTGCTTTCATCCTTTCCTGTTTACTTTCTGAGCATTGTTTTCAGTATCCAAAACACTCCTTGGTACATGGCAGGCATTCAACTATCATTTATTAGATGATGATTTTATTACCCACGAGATTAGACAAAAAAGACAAAGGTATCAGTTCAGTTCAGTTGCTCAGTCATGTCCAACACTTTGCGACCCCATGGACCACAGCACGCCAGGCCTCCCTGTCCATCACCAACTCCTGGAGTCCACCCAAACCCATGTCCATTGAGTTGGTAATGCCATCCAACCATCTCATCCTCTGTCGTCCCCTTCTCCTCCTGCCCTCAATCCCTCCCAGCATCAGGGTCTTTTCCAGTGAGTCAGCTCTTCGCATCAGGTGGCCAAAGTATTGGAGTTTCATCTTCAACATCAGTCCTTCCAATGAACACCCAGGACTGATCTCCTTTAGGATGGACTGGTTGGATCTCGTTGCAGTCCAAGGGATTCTCAAGAGTTTTCTCCAAAATCACAGTTCAAAAGCATCAATTCTTCAGCAGCTTTCTTTATAGTCCAACTCTCACATCCATATGTGACCACTGGAAAAAACATAGCCTTGACTAGATGGACCTTTGTTGGCAAAGTAATGTCTCTGCTTTTGAATATGCTGTCTAGGTTGGTCATAACTTTCCTTCCAAGGAGTAAGTGTCTTTTAATTTCATGGCTGCAGTCACCATCTACAGTGATTTTGGAGCCCAGGAAAATAAATTCTGGCCACTGTTTCCACTGTTTCCCCATCTCTTTGTCATGAAGTGATGGGCCTGGATGCCATGATCTTCGTTTTCTGAATGTTGAGCTTCAAGCCAACTTTTTCACTCTCCTCTTTCACTTTCATCAAGAGGCTCTTTAGTTCTTCTTCACTTTCTGGCATAAGGGTCGTGTCATCTGCATATCTGAGGTGATTGATATTTCTCCCAGCAATCTTGATTCCAGCTTGTGTTTTTCCAGTCCAGTGTTTCTCATGGTGTACTCTGCATATAATTTAAATAAGCAGGGTGACAATATACAGCCTTGACATACTCTTTTTCCTATTTAGAACCAGTCTGTTGTTCCATGTCCAGTTCTAACTGTTTCTTCCTGACCTGCATATAGATTTCTCAAGAGGCAGGTTAGGTGGTCTGGTATTCCCATCTCTTTCAGAATTTTCCACAGTTTATTGTGATCCACACAGTCAAAGGCTTTGGCATAGTCAATAAAGCAGAAATAGATGTTTTTCTGGAACTCTCTTGATCCAGCGGATGTTGGCAATTTGGTCTCTGGTTCCTCTGCCTTTTCTAAAACCAGCTTGAACATCTGGAAGTTGACAGTTCACATATTGCTGAAGCCTGGCTTGCAGAATTTTAAGCATCACTTTACTAGCGTGTGAGATGAGTGCAATTGTGTGGTAGTTTGAGCATTCTTTGGCATTGCCTTTCTTTGGGATTGGAATGAAAACTGACCTTTTCCAATCCTATGGCCACTGATGAGTTTTCCAAATTTGTTGACATATTGAGTGCAGCACTTTCACAGCATCATCTTTTAGGATTTGAAATAGCTCAACTGGAATTCTATCACCTCCACTAGCTTTGTTTGTAGTGATCCTTCATAAGGCCCACTTGACTTCACATTCCAGGATGTCTGGCTCTAGGTGAGAGATCACACCATCATGATTATCTTGGTCATGAAGATCTTTTTTGTACAGTTCTTCTGTGTATTCTTGCCATCTCTTCTTAAAATCTTTTGCTTCTGTTAGGTCCATACCATTTCTGTCCTTTATTGAGCCCATCTTTGCATGAAATGTTCCCTTGGTATCTCTAATTTTCTTGAAAAGATTTCTAGTCTTTCCCATTCTGTTCTTTTCCTCTATTTCTTTGCATTGATCACTGAGGAAGGCTTTCTTATCTTTCCTTGCTATTCTTTGGAACTCTGCATTCAGATGGGTATATCTTTCTTTTTCTCCTTTGCTTTTCACTTCCCTTCTTTTCACAGCTATTTGTAAGTCTTCCTCAATCATTTTGCTTTTTTGTATTTCTCTTTCTTGGGGGTGGTCCTGATTCCTGTCTCCTGTACAATGTCACGAACCTCTGTCCATAGTTCATCAGGCACTCTATCTATCAGATATAGTCCCTTGAATCTATTTCTCACTTCCACTCTATAGTCATAAGAGATTTGATTTAGGTCATACCTGAATGATCTAGTGGTTTTCTCCACTTTCAGTCTGAATTCAGCAATAAGGAGTTCATGATCTGAGCCACAGTCAGCTCTCAGTCTTGTTTTTGCTGACTGTATAGGGTTTCTCCATCTTTGGCTGCCATGAATATAATCAATCTGATTTCGATGTCGACCATCTGGCTGTGATGGAGCACGAGCGCGGGCGGCTCTGACAGTGCACAAGTGAGGCCAAGAGGAGCCACCCCCCGCCCGAGGTAAGGAGCAGCAGCTGCGCTTTGCTGGAGCAGCCATGAAGCGATACCCCACATTCAAGGTAAGAGAAAACCAAGTCAGACGGTAGGCCCTGAGAGAGGACCTCAGAAGGCAGACAGACTGAAACCACAAGCACAGACAACTAGCCAATTTGATCACATGGACAACAGCCTTGTCTAACTCAATGAAACTAAGCCATGCCCGTGGGGCCACCCAAGATGGTCGGTCATGGTGGAGAGGTCTGACAGAATGTGGTCCACTGGAGAAGGGAATGGCAAACTACTTCAGTATTCTTGCCTTGAGAAACCCATGAATAGTATGAAAAGGCAAAAAGATAGGACACTGAAAGATGAACTCCCCAGGTCAGTAGGTGCCCAATATGCTACTGGAGATCAGTGAAAAAATAACTCTGGAAAGAATGAAGGGGTAGAACGAAAGCAAAAGGTATCTGTCTACAGCAAATATTTTCCTTGTATCCTTCTCCACTGCTTCTACTAGCCATTCAGTCCTCTAAATAGTCAGAGAACATAATTATTGTAACTATTAAATATTCAAAGAACATGGCCAAACCACTCATTATTTCCTAAAAGTATAAAACCAGAGGATAAATACAAAATGGTAACAGTGTGTATATTATGAATATGTTTATTTTTCTTTATGCTTTTTCATTTTTAATGGGTTTTCTTAAATTATCACCAGTGTGACCCCAAAATAAAAAGAAGTGGAACAGGAAAAAGATCCCACCCTGGCCATGCCTGAGAACAAATCTGGGCAGCATCTCTTTAAATGTGGAATCAGGAGGATGTTTTCCCTTTTTCTCTGTGTCAGTGAAGCACAGGCAATGTGACCTAATTCACAGTCACACAAAGGTGTTAGCAGAGACAAACTGTACAATTGGGTTGCCTGGATCAGGACAGGGTCCAGTCTAGAGTTACCCCCTATTGTGCAACTTGCATGCAGAGCCCTGCTTCCATGAAAATCAGAACACTGCCTGTGGGTGTTTGAAATATATGTGATGGATGCTGCTGCCTGTCAATCAACAACAGGATTTGTAACGTGAAAGGAGGAGGCAGGAATGTCAGAGGGTTCGTATTGCTTTTATGCCTCAACAAGTAACTGGATGCTTGTGAGAGGACCTGAAAGGCAGTTTCACAGAAAAAGACTGGTAATTACTTTTAAAAAGTGCCTGTAGAAATCATTAGATGCCTTGCATGCTCCGTGGATGAGACCTGGCCAAGTGACTTCTAAGGTTTGTTCAGCATTGTTTTCAGCCAGAACTACAAGTAAAACAATGAAACCTATTTCCCCATAGCTCCCCTGGCAACACAGTTCTACTCTTGCTACATCGATCACTGAGAAAAGATTATCCACTTCTACAAAACTTAGTTAACTTTCCAGGCTATGGTCTGAGATCAGCCAAGCTTCTCTTAACTGATAAGACAAGCAATTTCATTTTCTTCTCTGGTGAGCTGAAGGTACTAAGTCACTACCTAGAATTGTTTAAAATGGTATCTTCTTGTCTCTTTGCCAAGCTATGAGACTAATACTTTTGACAAGATGAAAAATTCTTTAGCTGCCTGCTGTCTCTGCAACAAATTTCCTTCATCAACTAATTCACTAATTTGGGCCTTCTTGAGAACTCGGCTAATTTGTAAGAACAGGTGGCTCATTCCATAAGTGTTCAATAAAGATTTGCACATGATTACACACACAGCATTGCCTCAAAAACAAATGAAGAAATGTGTGTATTTATGGAGAAGCTAAAGAGACAGACAAGAGATTCTTCAGTAGCTAAGAGTGCATCTGGTGGTCTGATAAAATTATTTCAAAAACTGGTGGGGGTAGGGAGTAGAGGCAGGTGACATAAGGATATAAAGTTCTTGTCACATGGACAATTAACCATTCTTGGGAAACTACCAAGAAGTGTTGGATATGAAAACAAACAAAGAAACTAATCACAGCCTCATTCTGATTTTTTCTTTATTCTTTATCCTGGATTTGAGTTCATTCATTCATACAGCATTTTTGAGCATCTACTGTATGTCAGGCACTGTTTCAGCCACCTCACAGTCACCTATTTTCTTTTATTATACAAAGAGGAGAAGGTATGTTATAAGGCTAAAAAATATCTTAATTTTGTTTAAACCATAAATTAGATGTTGGGCTATTACTGGAACAGTTTAAAAAAGATAAGTTCATGTCAAAAAACTATAGAGCCAATCAATCCACTGGTTATTTGGGATAACATTTTTAAAAAGAGGGAGTCTGGATCAGCATGGTAGAGTAAGAAGGTCTTTGCTCACCTTCTTCCATGGACACTCCAAAACTACAAATACACAGAACAACTATCTCTGAGAATGACCTGAAGACTAGTAGAACAGATATCATTTTTTACAACCAAGAATATAAAAAAAGTCCACATAGAGACAAGCAGTCAGGGCAGAGGTGCAGTCTAGTCAGAACCCACAGCCTTAGGGCAGCAACGCACACGTGGGAGGGGTATCAGAACTACAGGCAGAGGTCCTCTTTGAGGAGCAGGGATCTGAGTCCCACACTGGGCTTCCCATCCTGCAGGACCTGCACCGGGATGATGAGCCCCCAAAACGTCTGGCTTTGAAAAGCAGCAGGGCTTATGCTGGGGAGAGTCAGAGGATTGTAGGAACCTGAGACTCTGCAATTGAAGGGCTTGCTCACAAGCTCACTGTCTCCAGTCCTGGTATATACGCAGTGACTTGCAAAGCACCTGTCATATGAGATGGAGATTCATTGGTTACTGTTAAGGCACCTGCTGGATCTGGTAGATACAGGGATATGATGAAACTTTCGCTGGGGACAGAAGCACTGGTGGGTGCCTTTCTCCCCCTTTCCTTCCACCTAGCTGGCCTGGAGCTGGTAGGCACCATTTATGTTACTTTCCATTAACCTACTTAGCACCATGCACCCTGCCCTGGCATTCTCCTGAGAACCTACCCCAGCCAGCCCTTTCAAAGAAGCTTCCTTCCACCAACTCACCAAACCTGGGACACAGCCCTGGCTGATACTGGTGCCCCTACAAAGTGACTCCTATTCTGGAGGGTGAGTCCCAGCCTGCTCAGCAGTTGGCTTCACCAGCACTGGTGCCTGTCTAAAGCAGCTCTTGCTCTGGGAGGTGGCGGAGGTGGGGGGTCGGGGGTGGGGGTGGGTGGGTGGGCAGCCTGCTCACAGCAGTTGCAGTTGGACCTTGAAGACAGCCAGCCTGGAGGACAACCCTATGCCCCAGAAGGCTCACAGCAATTACAGACTAATCACAACAGAATAACTCACACAGGAGATACCACTGGAGCACCAAGCTCTGGAGACCAGGGGAATTGTGCCATTGGGCCCCTCAGGACTCTTTCTACATAAGGTTTCTCTTTCAGGACTGGGGGGACATAGCTAATAAACTTCATATATGAAACAGAGAGAGTTAGGCAAAATGAGGAATAGAAGTCCTTGCTGTAGCAATCAGATAAGAGAGAGATGAAGGGCATCAAAATTGAAAAGAAAGAATAAAACTATCACTATTTTCCAAACATGTGATATAGCAGAAACCTTATGTGGAAGTGAAGTTGCTCAGTCATATCCAACTCTTTGCAACCCCATGGACTGTAGCCCACCAGGCTCCTCCATCCATGGGTTTCTCCAGGCAAGAATACTGGAGTGGGTTGCCATTTCCTTCTCCAGGGGATCTTCCTGACCCAGGGATCAAACCTAGGTCTCCCACATTGCAGGCGGATGCTTTAACCTCTGAGCCACCAGGGAGGCCCATATAGAAACCCTATAGACTCCATCAAATACATTATTTAATAAATTATTTAAATTAATAAATGAGTCCAGTAAAGTTGCAGGATAAAAAAATCAATGTACAGAAATCTATTATTTTTCCATACACTAACAATGCACTATCAGAGAGGGATAATTAAGAGATATATCCCATTTACAATTGCATCAAAAAGAATAAAACACCTAGGAATACATTTAGTCAAGGAGGTGAATAATCTGTACTTTGAAAACCATGACATTGATGAAAGAAATAAAGATAACACAAAAAAATGAAAAGATGGACACTTGATCATTAATTGAAAGAATTATTCTTATTAAAATACCCATTTGAGCCAAAGACTCTTTGCAACCCCATGGACTGTAGCTCACCAGGCTCCTCTGTCCGTGGGATTCTCCAGGCAAGAATGCTGGAGTGGGTAGCCACTCCTTTCTCTAGAGGATCTTCCCAACCCAGAAATTGAACCCAGGTCACCCACGTTGCAGGCAGGTTCTTTACTGTCTGAGCTACTAGGGAAGCCCAAAGCAACCTACAGATCAATGCAAGTCCTGTCAGTATACGAATGATAACAGTCAAATAAATCTTAAGGCAAGAGAACAAAGTTGGAGATATCATACTCCCTGATCTTAAACTATACTATGGAACTATAGTAATCACTAGTACAAAAATATACAGAACAATAGAAAAGAATAGAGACCCCAAAAAATGAATCTATATTTATATGGTCAATTCATCTATAACAAAGGAGACAAGAATATACAATAGGGAAATGACAGCCTCTTCAACAAATGGTATTGGGAAAACTGGACAGCTATATGCAAAGAATTAAACAGGACTAGTTTCTCATACTATATATAAAAATAAACTCAAAATGGATTAAAGAACTAAATGTAAGCCCTGAAACCAAAAAGTTGCTAGAAGAAAGCATAGGTAGTACAGTCTTTGATACCATTCTTAGCAATATTTCTTTGGATATCTCTCCTCAGGCAAGGGAAACAAAAGCAAAAACAAACAATGGGACTTTATCAAATAAAAAGTGTTTGCACAGCAAAGGAAACTGTCAATAAAACAAAAAGGCTGCTTACTCAATGGGAGAAGATATTTGCAAATTACATATCTGATAAGGTGTTAATATACAAAATACACAAATAACTCATACAACTCAATATCAAAAAATAAATAACCTGATTTTAAAAATTGGCAGAGTACCCAAATAGACATTTTCCAAAGAAAATACACAAATGGCCAACAGATATATGAATAGATATTCAACATCACTAATTATCAGGAAATGCAAATCAAAACCACAATAGGTGAAATAGGTGTAGAGGATTAAGAAGTACAAATTTCATGTTATAAAATAAATAAGTCATGGGACTTCCCTGGCAGTCCAGTGGTTAAGACTCTGAGCTTCTGATGCAGGGGACGTGGGTTTAATCTCTGGTTGCAGAACTAAGATCCCACATGCTTCATGATGTGGCAAAAAAATAAAATTAAATTGAAATTAATAAATAAAGTCATGAGACATTATGTAGAGCATGAAGAATTATTCAATAATACGGTAATAACTGCATGGTGATAGACGGTTACTAAACTTATTGTAGTGATCAATTCATACTATATATAAATGTAAATTCACTGAGTTATATACCTGAAACTAATATAATGCATGTTAACTATACTTCAATTTAAAAATGAAAAAGAAAAAAAGAAGAGTAAAGAATTACAGTAAAAATTCTGGTTGATTTCTTTTGTTGAAAAGAATCATTTTTCAATGAAAAAAATATAACTTGCTTAGTAAATAATGCCTAGCATGATGATAAATAATGCCTAACAGAGATGGTTGGTTGGCATCACCAACTCAATGGACATGAGTTTGGGTAAACTCCGGGAGTTGGTGATGGACAGGGAGGCTTAGCATGCAGCAGTCCATGGGGTTGCAAAGAACTGGACATGACTGAGCGACTGAACTGAACTGAACTGAACTGAACATGATAACAGTAGAAGATACAAAGTGATGTTATCATTATGTATTTTTATTAAAAGAGGAAGAATTTCTTCTAAGAGAGTTACTACAAGAGAACATAGAAATGTTCTGTCTCTCTCCATAATAGGAGAATTAGGAAAACCCATGTGGAATTTGCATAGATCATTACCTTACAAACTAGCAGAACCAAATAGTATAAACTACATAGTCAGAGTCACAACAGTTTTGAATTAAAATGTACATAATACGATGATAATTCATTCACCCTTTATGTACAGTAAATAAACAGCACCAACTCACTCATGCACAGTGGACCTTTCTTTCCTATATAAAATTCTAGCTATTCTTTTCTATTCTTCTAGTAAAGAAGAAGAATCTTTTACATGTCTAAGACAGTAAAACACTTCTAGTCCTCTGAAGGTTTAAAACAGAGGTTAATGGAAGTGAAAAATTAAGCACAGTCCTCTAACAAAACTTTTTTTTTTTTTTAAGAAGAGGATTCAGTTCTACAACCTTGAAAAAATCATGGCTATGAAAATCCTTCAACTGTACAGGATTCAGTTCAGTTCAGTCACTTAGTCATGTCAGGCTCTTTGTGACCCAATGGACTGCAGCATGCCAGGGTTCCCTGTCCATCACCAACTCCTGGAGCTTACTCAAACTCGTGTCCATCGAGTTGGTGATGCCATCCAACCATCTCATCCTCTGTTATCCCCATCTCCGCCAGCCTTCAATCTTTCCCAGCATCAGGGTCTTTTCAAATGAGTCAGTTCTTTGCATCAGGTGGCCAGAGTATTGGAGCTTCAGCTTCAGCATCAGTCCTTCCGATGAATATTTAGGACTGATTTCCTTTAGGTTGGAATGTTGGATCTACTCACAGTCCAAGGGACTCTCAAGAGTCTTCTCCCCACAGTTCAAAAGCATCAATTCTTTGGCATTCAACTTTCTTTATAGTCCAACTCACATCCATACATGACTACTGGAAAAACCATAGTTTTGACTAGATGGACTTTGTTGGCAAAGTAATGTTGCTCCTTTTAAATTTGCTGTTTAGGTTGGTCATAGCTTTTCTTCCAAGGATCAAGAGTTTTAATTTCACGGCTGCAGTCACCATCTGCAGTGATTTTGAAGCCCCCCCCAAAATAAAGTCTGTCACTGTTTCCATTGTTTCTCCATCTATTTGCCATGAAGTGATGGGTCTGGATGCCATGATCTTAGTTTTCTGAATGTTGAGCTTTAAGCCAACTTTTTCAGTCTCCTCTTTCACTTTCATCAAGAGGCTCTTTAGTTCTTCTTTGCTTTCTGCCCTTGGGGTGGTCACTGAAGAATTGATGCTTTTGAACTGTGGTGTTAGAGAAGACTCTTGAGAGTCCCTTGGACTGCAAAGAGGTCCAACCAAGCCATACTAAAGGAAATCAGTCCTAAGTGTTCATCGGAAGGACTGACGTTGAAGCTGAAACTCCAGTACTTTGGCCACCTGAAGCAAAGAGCTGACTCATTTGAAAAGACCCTGATGCTGGGAAAGATTGAGGGCAGGAGGTGAAGGGGACGACAGAGGATCAGATGGTTGGATGGCATCACCGACTCAATGGACATGAGTTTGGGTAAACTCCGGGAGTTGGTGATGAACAGGGAGGCCTGGTGTGCTGTGGTCCATGGGGTCGCAAAGTGTCAGACACGACTGAGCAACTGAACTGAACTGAACTGAACTGAATAAGGGTGGTGTCATCTGCATATCTGAGGTTATTGATATTTCTCCTGAAATCTTGATTCCAGCTGCATCCAGCCTGGCATTTTGCATGATGTATTCTGCATATAGGTTAAATAAGCAGGGTGACACTATGCAGCTTTGATATACTCCTTTCCCTATTTGGAATCAGTCTGTTGTTCCATCTCCAGTTCAAACTATTGCTTCTTGACCTGCATACAGATTGCTCAGGAAGCAAGACAGGTGGTCTGGTATTCTCATCTCTTTAAGATTTTTCCACAGTTTATTGTGATCCACACAGTCAAAGGCTTTGGCATAGTCAATAAACCAGAAGTAGATGTTTTTCTGGAACTCTCCTGCTTTTTCCATGATCCAGAGGATGTTGGCAATTTAATCTCTGGTTCCTCTGCCTTTTCTAAAACCAACATGAACATCTGGAAGTTCACGGTTCATGTCGTGCTGAAATCTGGCTTAGAGAATTTTGAGCATTACTTTACTAGTGTGTGAGAAAAGTGCAATTGTGTGGTAGTTTGAACATTCTTTGGCATTGCCTTTCTTTGGAAGTGGAATGAAAACTGACCTTTTCCAGTCCTGTGGCCACTGCTGAGTTTTCCAGATTTACTGGCATATTGAGTGCAGCACTTTCACAGCATCATCTTTTGGAATTTGAAATAGGTCAACTGGAATTCCATCGCCTCCACTAGCTTTGTTCGTAGTGATGCTTCCTAAGGCCCACTTGACTTTGCATTCCAGCATGTCTGGCTCTAGGTGAGTGATCACACCCTCATAGTTATCTGGGTCATGAAGATCATTTTTGTATAGTTCTTTTGTATATTGCTGCAGTACAAGGATTACCAGCCTTTATAAATGTGGATGCTACCTCTTTTAAAAGCAAATGGCTACAGAAGTAGCCCACATTTTCTGATCTAAGGAATCCAGAAGGGCTCAGTCATTTATTAACTTTTCACTATCATTTGTTCATTTTTCTGAAATAATTTATTGAACATCTCACAAGAGGTAGGTAGCATGAGAAGTTCAAGGCTTAGGAAAGCAAATAGAACATTACCATTAATGACTGCAGCAAAATTTAGTAAGTGCTAAAGAAGGATACATGAACTGGAGAGGGAGTAGATCAGACTTTCAGTGGAGGTGATAATGGGTACAGAACAAGATAAGATAATGGTTTGAAGAATAAATAGGACATTGCTATAAGAGAAAGAGGGTGGGTTATAGGAAGTTTCTCCAGTGCACAGAGAAGGCACAGACTGATGAAAAAAATAAAAGCAAAACCATAATGTATGTGTGAAAGTAAAAGTCGGTTTGTTGTAGTAGCAGAGACAGGAGAGAGCCAGGTAGGTTGGAGATAAGTTCAGGACAAGTTCAAGAAAAGTCTCATCTGCTAACCCAGGGTTTAGAAATAGTGGGTGCACAAGAAAAAAGAAAGAAAAAGAGTAAAAATGGCTTAAGGGACTTATGGGATACCATAAACAGATCAGTGTACATATTATGGGTGTATAATGTGTTTATTATTTAGGAGAAGAGCAAAAGTGAAAGAAATCTTATTCTAAAGAATATTGGCTGGAAACTTCCCAAATTTGGGGAAGGAAATAGACACTTAGATCCAGGATTCTCAAAAGGCCCCCCCACCCCCCCAAAAGATGACATCCCCTCCCCACCAAATCCACAAAAAAACACAGTATAATAAAATAGTCAAAGGTCAAAAATAAAGAGATAATCTTAAAACAGCAAGACAAGATTGACTTGTCATATAAAAGGGAACACCCATGGGACTATGAGCAGATTTTTCAGCAGAAACCTTACATGCTAGAAGGGTGCAAGATGATATATCCAAAGTGCTGAAAACAAACAAACAAAAAACACCTGTTGACCAAGAATTACCAGGAAAAATTATTCAAAAATAAAGGAAAGGAAAAGGTTTTCTCAGGCAAATACTAGACTTGCCTAACAAGAAATGCTAAAGGGAGCTCTGCAGACTGGAACAAAAGGACACTAAACAGGACTAAGATAGCGCAAGAAAGTATGAAACTCATTGGTAAAGGTCAACATATTAAAAAAATACACATTACTGTACTACCGAAAGAATGGTGGATAAACACCCTTTAATTCTAGTATAAGAGGAAAAAGCCAAAGTATCAGAAATAACTATAAACAAAATTACGTTAGTGAATATACAATAAAAATGGATGCAAAATGTGGCATCAGTAACAGATAATGTGGGGGAAGAGGTAAGTGTGTAGTTTCTGTATTCAAGTGAAGTTGTTATCAGCTTAAAGTAAATTTTTATATTTTAGGTAGTCCCGTGGTAACTGCAAAGAAAATGCCCATAGAAGTTATACAATAGATACAGTAAGTGTGATGGTTAATTATAAGTGTGAATTTGACTGGACTAAGGGGTACCCAGATAACTGAATACAGAACATTTCCAGGTGTGTCTGTGAGCATATTTCTGGACACAAAGAAGCAGCAGACAGTCTGGAAAAAGTGGATAAAGTCCTAGAAATATATAACCTTCTTATACTGAGTCAGGAAGAAATAGAAAGTCTGAACAGAACAATTACCAATAATGAGGTAGGACAGATAAGATCTGATGTAACATTGAATGTGGTAAACAAGGAAGAAGGATCTTAAATAACTAAGATTCTGGCTTTAAGCCTGAAAAGAATGGAGCCTTGTTCATCACCAAGGATGTGCCTCATCTTTGCTCTTTTGGAAAAATAAGCCAAGGACATTTTGGGGAGAAAAGAGAATATGTTCAGTTTCAGGAAGTTTGAGTTTTCTTCAAGAGTATTGAAACAGAGACATCTAGCAGATAACTGATATTTGGGTCTCAGCAAGCATAGGCTAAAAATACAAATATCTAAGTGGTACCCAAAGCCACGAGCATGTCCTTAGTCCCCTAAGGGTTACACATAAAATGAGAAGAGAACCGAGGAAAAATAAAGTCCTAGGGAGACTATTTCTGGATTAAGAAGAACAAAATCTGACGGCTTCACAGCTGAATTCTACCAAAAATTTCGAGAAGAGTTAACACCTATCCTACTCAAACTCTTCCAGAAAATTGCAGAGGAAGGGAAACTTCCAAACTCATTCTATGAGGCCACCATCACCCTAATACCAAAACCTGACAAAGATACTACAAAAAATGAAAACTACAGGCCAGTATCACTGATGAACATAGATGCAAAAATCCTCAACAAAATTCTAGCAATCAGAATCCAACAACACATTAAAAAGATCGTACACCATGACCAAGTGGGCTTTATCCCAGGGATGCAAGGATTCTTCAACATCCGCAAATCAATCAATGTAATTCACCACATTAACAAATTGAAAAATAAAAACCATATGATTATCTCAATAGATGCAGAGAAGGCCTTTGACAAAATTCAACATCCATTTATGATAAAAACTCTCCAGAAAGCAGGAATAGAAGGAACATACCTCAATATAATAAAAGCTATATATGACAAACCCACAGCAAACATTATCCTCAATGGTGAAAAATTGAAAGCATTTCCCCTTAAGTCAGGAACAAGACAAGGGTGCCCACTTTCACCACTACTATTCAACATAGTTCTGGAAGTTTTAGCCACAGCAATCAGAGCAGAAAAAGAAATAAAAGGAATCCAAATAGGAAAAGAAGAAGTAAAACTCTCACTGTTTGCAGATGACATGATCCTCTACATAGAAAACACTAAAGACTCTACCAGAAAATTACTAGAGCTAATTAATGAATATAGTAAAGTTGCAGGATATAAAATCAACACACAGAAATCCCTTGCATTCCTATACACTAATAATGAGAAAGTAGAAGAAGAAATTAAGGAAACAATTCCATTCACCATTGCAACAAAAAGAATAAAATACTTAGGAATATATCTACCTAAAGAAACTAAAGACCTATATACAGAAAACTATAAAACACTGATGAAAGAAATCAAAGAGGACACTAATAGATGGAGAAATATACCATGCTCATGGATCGGAAGAATCAATATAGTGAAAATGAGTATATTACCCAAAGCAATTTACAAATTCAATGCAATCCCTATCAAGATACCGGCGATATTTTTCACAGAACTAGAACAAATAATTTCAAGATTTGTATGGAAATACAAAAAACCACGAATAGCCAAAGCAATCTTGAGAAAGAAGAATGGAACTGGAGGAATCAATTTGCCTGACTTCAGGCTCTACTACAAAGCCACAGTCATCAAGACAGTATGGTATTGGCACAAAGACAGACATATAGATCAATGGAACAAAATAGAAAGCCCAGAGATAAATCCACATACATATGGACACCTTATCTTTGACAAAGGAGGCGAGAATATACAATGGAGTAAAGACAATCTCTTTAACAAGTGGTGCTGGGAAAACTGGTCAACCACTTGTAAAAGAATGAAACTAGATCACTTTCTAACACCGCACACAAAGATAAACTCAAAATGGATTAAAGATCTAAATGTAAGACCAGAAACTATAAAACTCTTAGAGGAGAACATAGGCAAAACACTCTCCGACATAAACCACAGCAGGATCCTCTATGATCCACCTCCCAGAATTCTGGACATAAAAGCAAAAATAAACAAATGGGATCTAATTAAAATTAAAAGCTTCTGCACAACAAAGGAAAACATAAGCAAAGTGAAAAGACAGCCTTCCGAATGGGAGAAAATAATAGCAAATGAAGCAACTGACAAACAACTAATCTCAAAAATATACAAGCAACTCCTGCAGCTCAATTCCAGAAAAATAAACGACCCAATCAAAAAATGGGCCAAAGAACTAAATAGACATTTCTCCAAGGAAGACATACGGATGGCCAACAAACACATGAAAAGATGCTCAACATCACTCATTATTAGAGAAATGCAAATCAAAACCACAATGAGGTACCACTTCACACCAGTCAGAATGTCTGCGATCCAAAAATCTGCAAGCAATAAATGCTGGAGAGGATGTGGAGAGAAGGGAACCCTCCTACACTGTTGGTGGGAATGCAAACTAGTACAGCCACTATGGAGAACAGTGTGGAGATTCCTTAAAAAATTGCAAATAGAAATGCCTTATGACCCAGCAATCCCACTGTTGGGCATACACACAGAGGAAACCAGAATTGAAAGAGACACATGTACCCCAACGTTCATTGCAGCACTGTTTATAATAGCCAGGACATGGAAACAACCTAGATGTCCATCAGTAGATGAATGGATAAAAGCTGTGGTACATATACACAATGGAGTATTACTCAGCCATTAAAAAGAATGCATTTGAATCAGTTATGCTGAGATGGATGAAACTGGAGCCGATTATACAGAGTGAAGTGAGCCAGAAAGAAAAACACCAATACAGTATACTAACACATATATATGGAATTTAGGAAGATGGCAATGATGACCCTGTATGCAGGACAGCAAAAAAGACACAGATGTGTATAGCGGACTTTTGGACTCAGAGGGAGAGGGAGAGGGTGTGATGATTTGGGAGAATGGCATTGAAACATGTATAATATCATGTAAGAATCGAAATGCCAGTCTGTGTCTGATGCAGGATATGACACGCTTGGGGCTGACGCGCGGGGATGACCCAGGGAGATGTTGTGGGGAGGGGGGTGGGAGCGGGGCTCATGTTTGGGAACGCATGTACACCTGTGGTGGATTCATGTCAATCTATGCCAAAACCAATACAGAATTGTAAAGTAAAAATTAAAAATAAATAAATTAATTAAAAAAAAAAAAGAACAAAATCTGTAGAAGGAGATGATAAAAGAACAAAGGAGAAGAAAAGACAGTGGTGTCCTCAAAGGCAAAAGAAGAGAACCTTTTGATAAAGCGAAATGTGTCAAATGCCTCAGAAGAGAAATAAAACAAAAGAAAATGTCTATGCACTTTGGCAACATAGAACATCACTGGTAAGTGTATTGGTGTGGCAGTAAGAAAAACCAGTTGAATGGTTTACAGAGTCAATGAAAACTTAGGGAGAGAACGAGGAAAGTACACACCTCTTTGAAGTACTTTAATATGAAATATTTTAGAGGTTTATCACAGTAAACCCAGGAGAATATGAGAATGAGAAAATAAAAAATAAGAAAAATGGATGGAATTAAGCAACTTCATGGGCTGTATGGAGAAAAATCAGTAGTACAGAGAAATAACTGAAGGCATAAGAGGAAGAAAGAGGGGTGGGGAAGGAAGGAATGGAAGGAAGGAAAGGGAAGACAGAGGGAGGCAAAATAAGGACCTTTGCTCTGAGGGCAGAGGATCAAAAGCACAGAACTGCCCATTTCTATGCATACGTTTTAATGATATTCCATAGGTTTATATTTTATAAAGATAGTCCATAAAGTTTTAAATTTCACATTGATTTAAGATGGACATTATTAACTCAACCAATATAAGTGCACACTATTCAGAAATGGCTGAATTAACTATTAGATCCATTATTTCCACAGTTCAGAGCATAGCTCAGCCCTTCTTTAATGGCTGCTTCATTAGAGAAAGTGGATTTGGTTTATATTAACCTCAGACCAAAAATGATCAATGATTTGAACCACCTAGACATGGCTGAGACAGTAAGTCACTTGGTATCTTGAGATGTTAGGAACTGATTTCCCTAACTTTAAGGACATCAAATCCAAGAACACAGAAGTTTCATGACTTAAAAAAATCTCTGATGCTAATAGCAGAAGTGATAAAATATGGGTCTAATCAAAATGAGTCAGTACTGAACATTAAGCCCTGCAGCATCCAATTACTCAGCGCTGTTTCTGGTGAGAAATATGATATTTAGGGATATAACCTAACCTGCAGGCATAAATAATATATAGGGTGAAAATAAGCAGGAAGAAGCTCCCTAAATGCTCCCTACATGATCTTAATTGTAGTCTTATTAGGATAGTAATTATTTTGTTTTTTTCCCCAAGCAATCAGGTTTTCACATTAAGACTGCACTTCCAAAGTTGATTTGGTAATAAAGTTGCATTCGCAACCCATATTAACATGATTTTATTTTGAAAGTGTCATTTTGATTTGCCTGGGAGTCTTGTTTTGATTTGCCTGGGCTAATTTTGCAGCAGAACAAACAATTTTCTTTAGTTGTCTCAGCTCACACAGGGTTAATTTGGCAGCCCCCTGGACTGGGTTAAATAACTGACTTGCCATGTTTCTATTCAATCATTTTTGCCAGGCTGAAATCCCTTTTCAGGCTGGAATCCTTCCTCCTCCTTGCAAATACAGAACATGTTTAGTACTGATACAATAGGTCTTAGAAGGAAAAGGTAACTTGAAAATAGAGAAACCTATATTTTATTTTTTATTGTCTTGTTTTTGCTGCCTTCACCTCAAACAAGTGTATATTTGGGCAGCAGAGAGAGTAGTATATGCTCTTCATTTATTTCCCTAGAGAATGGTTTCTCAATTTTTTAAAAAAAGGAGTTATTTTATTCTGTATAATGTGTATCAGATTCTTCGACAAGCAGTAGTCATTAAGGGCCATTCAGTATACCTGGGATGCTTCCGTGGACAAACTCCCCTGGGGCAATTTAACCTATTTATTCTTCTCAGTTTACCTCTAAGTTTCCAGCTACAACCGGAACACAATAAATTAAATTAACAAAAGCCATTTGGAAAATGAACCTTTTGTAATGGGTTCCAGGAAATATTTAGGCAGGAATGAACATTATTACTAACATTTCCACTCACACCCAAGATGACTGCTTTGATACATGAGCAAGAGACTCTTGGCAAACCTGGGATTTGAGGCAGGGCTCATTAATGCACCTGCACACTAAGTAATGTACCGCGTGTCAGTGTTTGCACTGTGCCTTTCCATCGTCTCCTCTCCATATGCAGAACCTCAGTCTGCTATTGTTTGGTCGGGTAAAAACTGCCAGTGTAGGTGGGGAATGGCTGTGTGTGTTGAAGTAGGTGTTAATTCATGCATCAGTTCAATGTAGTCGGGCTCCTGCAGAGATTCCAAATTACAATGCGACCGCACAGGGTTTATAGACAACTCTCATGCTGGGAATGAGATGGTCTGAGTGAGTGCCAGGAAGAAGGTACACATATAATACAGAAGCAGGCTTGGGCACAAACCTTCCATAACATTTTTGTACACGAGTTTGGTGTGTTAAAACAAGCTGAAATGCTTAACATATAAATCAGTTCAATCGCTGGAAAAAGGGCACAGGTACCTTGGAATGTGTACCAGATGATGGTTGGAAGTATAGGGTTCGAATTGTGTCTCTACTTTTTACGTGCCGTCTGAGCTGTGGACGAGCGCCAAACCTCTCTGAGCTTCATAGGAGGCTGTGGTAGCACCCACTTCACAGGAGGGCTTATCGGATAGAATGACATTACAGATAAGCAGTCTCCTAAAACCCACTGTGAGTTATCCAGGTATTCTTTGAGGCACCCGGGATACAAATGATAAGCTGTGATTCCTGTCTTGAGTTTCAAGTGTTTTGTTTTTTTCTTTAATTTCTAAAGCATCTTCTCTCATTGTCATAAGACCTCAAGGGACAATAGTCTTATTTTCACCAAACTGATGCAACCACTGAGAGATATATGACTATTTGTTTAAAGTCGAATACAACAGATACTCCATAGAGATCACGTGGTCCTGATACCCAACTGACAGTTCCAAGCCGAGGAAGGCAGGTCCTCCCTTATCACATGCCACAAAACTGATTACAGATTTACACACCCACCTAAGAATGACTGGAAAATTGTCAAGGTAAATAACTGAAACGCACCCAGAAGAGACAGACACACAGTAGGTTCTTAGAGCCACAGCATAAGGATTCATGAGAAATATATATTTCCATAAGTACCTGTTTAACTTGATTTGGGCAGTTCAAAGGATATCTTTGTAATATCAAAGGAATTTAAACTGTAATATTAACTACCTCACATCTAGATATTATTGTGTCTTATGGAGTGACTGCTTAGTGGTGCAGCTTTAAAATGTTTTATTGTGCAAAAGGGAAAAAATGGCATTTTATAATATTGTTTTGTTAGTTTTAATACATCATTGGAAACAATCTTTTATTTTGCTTGAGTTTTTCTAGTAAAATGTCAGAGGTAAATAACAATTGGTACTTCCCCTGTTTCTTTGATTATTGTTCTTTTGTTGGTACCTTACTTTGCCAGTCATATCAAAAGTAAGGTCATGATTGTGCTCATGAATATGCATAATTATAGAGCCTACACCAGCTTGCATAGTATATTAAACCTGGAATTGAAATTCCAATCAGATGCGTTATGGTACTGTGAAGCATCCAAACCAAGAAAAAAGGGTCTCAAGGCTTGAAAAACATATTTAATTTGATCCAGGCATCTCCTAAAAACTGTGCAAAAATAAATATTAATATCCTCTTCCTCTCTTTTTCTCTCTCTCTCCCTCCCTCCATTTCTTCCTTGTTCCCTCTCTCCTTTCCTGTCTTCATTCTTTCCTTTTATCCCTTTCTTTCATTCAACATTTCTTTTCATTCCCTTTCTTTCAGCTCAGCACATTGAGAGTGGGGTGACCAACTGTCTGAGATTTCCTGATACAGAATGGATTCTGAGGATGCGAAGTTTTCACTGATAACCCTCAGAAATTTCCAAGCAAAGTAGAATGAGGTGGTTTCTTAATTGACCTAGAGTAGCTCCTAGCCTGAGTTGTTCAGGTACTACCCCCAGTGCTGGGCATTTAGTAATAAATAAAGCAGATTCCTTCTCACGCTGCATATTTTCTGATGAAGAGAGACCAAAAATTAATTCTGACAAAGCAAGTAAGTGTTAGGAAGAAGAACGAAACACGATAAGACAGGAAGTGATGGGTAAGGCAAGGAGAGGACTCGTTTCATTTCTGGTAGTCTAATAAAAACTTTTGGGTTAGGTGACATTTCAACAAGGTGGAAGGAAATAAGGGAGGACTGCAGAGGCACTGAGGACTCCAGAAATAGGAAAGGCCCTGGGGGGAACAGAAGGAGACCAGTGTGGCTGGAGTGGAGCGAGAGGACACAGGGAGTAAGAGATGGGGGCCCGGCTGGGACATCTACAAGAAGGCGAGCTTTTACTCTGAGTCTGGTGAGAAGCTACTGGAGGAGTATCCGAGTTTATAAGAAAGGTTCTGGCTTCTGTGTAGAAAATAAACCATAGGGAAAAGGGGTAGAAGGAAGAGTAGTTAGGAAGTTCTTGCCATAGTCCCTCTATTATTGGGATGTTTTGAGTATGAATTATTCTTTACCTTCTAATTATTAAGCCACACCCCTTTGAAAGCTACTTTATATATCATGCCAGACTGAAATAGATGGATGGATGGATAGAATAGATAGGTGGATGGATGGATAAACACGTAGATATAGCGCACCACTATTTTGGTTCAGAATCGGGGAGATACTGCTGTTTGGAATTTAACCTTTAGGGATCTCAATGGTACCTGTCATTTACTATTACCTCATTCCTACTCTGCCCATGAGAGAGACAGACTATCCAAAGAAGTCATCTTTTCTTTAAAGACAAAGTTATTTATTAGCCAAATATAAACATGAACTCACTTGACTAGTTTCTAAGTATGTCACAATACCAAATTTGCACTTAGAACAATAACTGAAATAAAATAAAAATACAACACTGATCAAAATAGAAACACTTTCACAAGAAAATCTTTTTAAAAAGGACTTTTCACAGTCCAATGGGAGAGATAACAATTATGATTTAATGGGCTCTTTTCCTCTTCATTCCTTTGTGCACACCCATATATTGTTCCAGAGGCATCCATTTGCTCCAGAGAGAATTAAGATTTTTCTTAGTGCAGGATTGCAAAAATCAGAGGAAAGATGAGATGGATATTCAGATCTTTGGAACAGGTGGCAGAGCAATAATTTTTTTTTACTTTATTTTTCTTTACAATACTGTATTGGTTTTGCCATACATAAACATGAATCCGCCACAGGTGTACACGTGTTCCCAACCCTGAACCCCCCTCCCACCTCCCTCCCCATACCATCTCTCTGGGTCATCCTAGTGCACCAGCCCCAAGCATCCTGTATCCTGCATCAACCTGGACAGGTGATTCATTTCATATATGATATTATACATGTTTCAATGCCATTCTCCCAAATCATCCCACCCTCTCCCTCTCCCACAGAGTCCAAAAGACTGTTCTATACATCTGTGTCTCTTTTGCTGTCTCACATACAGGGTTATTGTTACCATCATTCTAAATTCCATATATATATGTTAGTATATGTGTTAGTATACTGTATTGGTGGAGAAGGCAATGGCACCCCACTCCAGTACTCTTGCCTGGAAAATCCCACGGACAGAGGAGCCTGATAGGCTGCAGTCCATGGGGTCGCTGAGTCGGACACGACTGAGTGACTTCACTTTCACTATTCACTTTCATGCATTGGAGAAGGAAATGGCAACCCACTCCAGTGTTCTTGCCTGGAGAATCCCAGGGATGGGGGAGCCTGGTGGGCTGCTGTCTATGGGGTCGCACAGCATACTGTATTGGTGTTTTTCTTTCTGGCTTACTTCACTCTGTATAATCAGCTCCAGTTTCATCCACCTCATTAGAACTGATTCAAATGTATTCTTTTTAATGGCTGAGTAATACTCCATTGTGTATATATACCACAGCTTTCTTATCCATTCATCTGCTGATGGACATCTAGGTTGTTTCCATGTTCTGGCTATTATAAACAGTGCTGCAATGAACACTGGGGTACACGTGTCTCAATTCTGGTTTCCTCGGTGTGTATGCCCATTGCTGGGTCATAAGGCAGTTCTATTTGCAGTTTTTTAAGGAATCTCCACACTGTTCTCCATAGTGGCACTTTCCCTAACCCTTGTGGGGGGTAAAAAACAGACTCATTTTTGGAGAAAGTTGCTTTCTCTTTCTCTGCAGCATCTTTATTCCACTACTTATTCATGCTCTCTCCCAAGCTCAGGTGGAGGGGAAGATATGTGGGGCAGTGACTAAGACTGTATTAGTTTGCATTCCCACCGACAGTGTAAGAGGGTTCCCTTTTCTCCACACCCTCTCCAGCATTTATTGCTTGTAGCCTTTTCGATCGCAGCCATTCTGACTGGAGTGAAATGGTACCTCATTGTGGTTTTGATTTGCATTTCTCTGATAATGAGTGATGTTGAGCATTTTTTCATGTCTTTGTTAGCCATCTGTATGTCTTCTTTGGAGAAATGTCTATTTAGTTCTTTGGCCCATTTTTTGATTGGGTCGTTTATTTTTCTGGAATTGAGCTGCAGGAGTTGCTTGTATATTTTTGAGATTAGTTGTTTGTCAGTTGCTTTATTTGCTATTATTTTCTCCCATTCATAAGGCTGTCTTTTCACCTTGCTTATAGTTTCTTTTGTTGTGCAGAAGCTTTTAATATTAATTAAATCCCATTTGTTTATTTTTGCTTTTATGTCCAGAATTTTGGGAGGTGGATCATAGAGGATCCCGCTGTGATTTATGTCAGAGAGTGTTTTGCCTATGTTCTCCCCTAGGAGTTTTATAGTTTCTGGTCTTACATTTAGATCTTTAATCCATTTTGAATTTATTTTTGCATATGGTGTTAGAAAGTGTTCTAGTTTCATTCTTTTACAAGTGGTTGACCAGTTTTCCCAGCACCACTTGTTAAAGAGATTTTCTTTTCTCCATTGTATATTCTTGCCCCTTTGTCAAAGATAAGGTGTCCATAGGAGCGTGGATTTATCTCTGGGCTTTCTATTTTGTTCCATTGATCTATATTTCTGTCTTTGTGCCAGTACCATACTTTCTTGACGACTGTTGCTTTGTAGTATAGCCTGAAGTCAGGCAGGTTGATTCCTCCAGTTCCATTCTTCTTTCTCAAGATTGCTTTGGCTATTCGAGGTTTTTTGTATTTCCATACAAATTGTGAAATTATTTGTTCTAGCTCTGTTGACAGTGAGCTTCCCAGGTGCCACAGCAGTAAAGAATCCACCTGCCACTGAGACATGGTAACGATCCCTGGGATGGGAAGATCCCTTGGAAAAGGAAATGGCAACACACTCCAGTATTCTTGCCTTGAGAATCCCATGGACAGAGGAGCCCAGTTGGCTATAGTCCACAGGATCACAAAGAGTTGGACATGACTAAGCACACACTCTGTTGGCAATGAGAAGGATTTTCTAAAATCTGTTAGCTTTAATGAACACATCAAGAACTGGACCTGAGGTACAAAACAGAAATGCTTGTGGTTTTTTCTGTAATGTAGACAGGACACCCTTTCTGATATCTCAGCTGAACTGTGAGGCTATATATTGGGAAGAAACACATGACTTAGAAGAAGCTAGTTCAAGGGAGGAAGAGAAAATGGAAGGGGCTTCCCTTTCTCTGAGGAATTGGGAAGAAAGAGGAGGAGAGTGCTGGGGAAACTGATGGGAACGTGTGTGTCTTGGTGTCTCCTGACTGCTATGTTCTGGGAGGAGACTGCATGGTGGCCCCGCCAAAGCAAAACAGCCCATTTCAGCTCTCCAGAATCTTCCTCAATTCATGTTGTTGTAGACGCTGTCCAGAAACTTCTTCCTATACTCTGGAAGATGGCAGAAGGAGGATGTGTGATAAGCTCTGAAGCAGGAATGCTTTCAGTTGGATTTATTTTGTTCACAGTGTGGCAAGTCCTGGTGAAGTTTACCCAATGTGAGCCCAGAATAAAGTGCCGACATCATCAATGAGATCAGAGGAGCCCTCCACCCATCCCAAACCAGGAACGGGGGACCCTTCACCCCACCCCCATATACCCAGATCACATCTTTGGGAACAGAATGAGGGAAAGGAAAAATTCTGAAAAAGTCAAGCATTTTCCTGGGAAGAAGTTTTTTTTGTTGTTGTTATTGTTGTTTTGGCATTAATGCGATCTTACTTCCCCAACCAGGGATTGAACCTGGGGCCAGGAAGTGAAAGTGCCAAGTCTTAACCACTGACAATTAGGGAACTCCTAGAAAGGAGTATTTTAAATAGAATGAAAAAGAAGAAACAGAACTGTCAAGGTAAAGTTTCTCTCCTACCCAGAAGGAAGGTAAAAACTCATGAAGATTAGATCAACTTCAGAAAAATAAACATGACACCTTTACTTTGCATATTTGAATCTGCATGTTACCTTTAGGTCTCACCAGTTTGGTATCACCAATGGATCTACCACTAGTTTGGTATTTAATCCACATCTGGCCTGTGAAGTTTGCAGTCATTTGTTGCAGTTTCTGAATAATTATTTTGAATTAAATTCTCTGCAAGAATGGATCCAGGTGATATGAAGCCTAAAGCTGATATGATTGGGGCCATGAAGGTCTTTACAAAAAAATAAAATTACAAACCCAAATTAGGTATCAGAGGAAATACTTAGAGGGAACAAATAAATCACAGCAAATTATTGAAAACATCAAAGTTTAGTTCCTTTTCTTTACTCCATGCAAGAAGGAGCCCTGATGCCCAAGCTTCTTTAGCTTCATGCTAAATCTCCGGCTCTCAGTTTATACCAGTATGTTACTCTGTTTCGCTAAGAACTTATGCTGCAAGTTTAAGTCTATGATCTCTGTGCGTGTGTGCTAAGTCACTTCAGTCATGCCCCACTCTTTGTGACCCACTGGACTGCAGCCAGGCTCCTCCGTCCATGTGATTCTCCAGGCAAGAATATCGGAATGTGTTGATGTGCCCTCCTCTGGGGGATCTTCCCAAACTGGGGATTGAACCCAAGTCTCTTCGTCTCCTGCACTGGCAGGCAAATTCTACCACTTGCCCCACCTGGGACGCCCATGTCTATGGTCTACTTCCAGGCAAATCAGCAGACCAGAAGAGGTAGTTACTTCCTTATTAAGGCCTTATATGAATGGCCTTATTAGAGAAAGGGGAATGTTGTCAAGTTCAGTGTCTGCTCCCTCCCATACCGCTTATCTACTTCTCCCTGGACATAGGATACTTAATGGATCTTTCCTGAACAAAATGGAAGAAACTACTACTTTCTTCTTCTGCTAAAGGTTATTAAGAACATTGACTCTTAACCAAAGACTCTTTCAGTTCAGCGCAGTCACTCAGTTGTGTCTGACTCTTTGTGACCCCATGGACTGCAGCACACTAGGCTTCCCTGTCCATCACCAACTCCCAGAGCTTACTCAAACTCATGTTTATCTAGTCGGTGACACCATCCAACCATCTCATCCTCTGTCGTCTCCTCCTCCTCCTGCCTTCAGTCTTTCCCAGCATCGGGGTTTTTTCCAGTGATTCAGTTCTTTGCATCAGGTGGTCAAAGTATTGGAGTTTCAGCTTCAGCATCAGTCCTTCCAATGAATATTCAGGACTTATTTCTTTTAGGTTTGACTGGTTTGATCTCCCTGCCATCCAAGGGACTCTCAAGAGTCTTCTCCAACACCATGGTTCAAAAGCATCAATTCTTCAGCACTCAGCTTTCTTTACAGTCCAGCTCTCACATCCATACATGACTACAGGAAAAACCATAGCTTTGACTATATGGCCATTTGTTGGCAAAGTAATATCTCTGCTTTTTAATATGCTGTCTAGATTGGTCATAGCTTTTCTTCCAAAGAGCAAGCATCTTTTAATTTCATGGCTGCAGTTTGCAGGGGCAGAAAGAAGAATGAACATGGCTGAGCATTCTCATGGAAGCTGTGCTAAGATCCTTTCTATGGCTTGTATTTTTCTATGGAGGAAAAATTATTGCTTCACATTCTTTCATAATAAAATCAATCGAAGCATATATTTCACAGTCAAAACAGTACAGTTTTTCTCCACTGGGTAAATTAAATAAGACAATATATGCAAAGTACTTTTATAACTGCACACTGCTAAATAAATGTAAAATATGCTTATTATTGTTATTATTATTATGTCTACTGCTTTGGGGTATCAAAGTTAAATTGGTTACTAAATATGCCTAACTTTGTCTTCAGGGTGTTGCTGGGACTCTGAAATCCTAAGAACTATCTTCCTTTGAGGAATCCTGGAGCAAATTGCAAGAGTAAAAAGAGAAACATTTTGAAGAAAGTACTGGAAACAATAAGCATGACTTCTAGGATACCTCCTGATTCTCCAGACAAGAGAGACATCAGACATCTGCCTCTCTCAGTCTGTCCCTTTGTTAGCATTTGGGAATTGATCTGTTGCTGTTCAGTTGCTCAGTCGTGTCTGACTAGGCGACCCCATGGACTACAGCATGCCAGGCTTCCCTGTCCTTCACTAACTCCTGGAGTTTGCTTAAACTCATGTCCATTGAATTGATGGAAGTGATGCAGATTTTAAAATAGATGGGCCAACAAGATCTAATGTCATCTCTGGCTCAAGGGCTAAGATCCCTTCTTCCCTTTCCCTGGGTCTTCCACCTGCCTGGTTTATTGAGCAGGTTACCAAACAAGATTGAAAACTGATTGATTTCCCATTTTGATACAGCTAGGTTGCCTGCTATATTTTTCTTTAGTGGGGTTAGTTAAATATTTAATGGAATCTTAAGAGAAAAAGTCTGTCTGTGTAATGTAAACATATTGTTAGGTTGCCTGAAAGGGTCATCTCTTGATTAAGCTGAATGTCAGGAGTATCGATAGTGTCTTCTTAGTATTCCAGAGAGATGCTGTCAGTGAAGTCCCACGTGGCATGGGGGCTGCTGTGCCTATTACGCACAGCCCAGATGTATTCATGGTGAGAGAGCTGGGCGAGCGCCGCATGGGGGTTTGATCCTGTCATCTGCACATTCGATTAGCAGTTTAGTTTTGTTAAAAATAGAATTCTAATTAGAGAATTAATCTCTCTGACCTTTATTGTACAAACATATATACATTCTATAATCCATGACAGATCCTGATAGTTGGAAAATAAAGGTTTCTAAAATTATCACAACAAAATATCTGTTTTTAGGTGGAATTAAAGACAATGGGTAGATGAAGCAGACAAATAAATTTTGCTTCAAAACAGCAAAATGAATTAAAATGATTCTCTAACTAGGTCAGCAGGAGGATAAGAAGTGATGGACAGAGGCTTCAGCTCTGGGTGTTTCAAAATAGAGGGATATTTAACCAAACATTAGGGATGATGATGGGAAGCCTGCCTGGTTACCCCTTTATAATCTCGCATTTGTTCCCACTGTATCATCCCCATTACCACTATGTTATTTCAAGCCCTACTTATCATGTCTTAGAATTCTATCTATATTCTTGAGCTTGTTTCTTTATCTACAATATGGTCTCTGACAATCTGTCTTCCACAATGACACTTAAAAATCTTTCTTTTTTTTTAAACAACTTTGTTGTGATATAGCTCACATATCATACTATTCATTCATTTGAAGTATACAGTTTGAGTTTTAGTACATCCACTGAGTTGTGTGCCAATTGTGTGTCTACAACCTAATTTTAGAGCATTTTTGTTGGCCCCATAAGAAATCCCGTCACTTAGCAGTCACTTATACCTACCCCAGCCCTAGGAGACAACTAATCAATCTGCTTTCTGCCTCTATAGATCAGTCTATTCTAGCTATTTCACATAAGTGGAATTATATAATGTGGCCTTTTGTAACTTACTTTAGCATAATATTTACAGTGTTCACCCATGTTGTAGCATTGGTCTATACTTTTTATTGAGGAATAATATTCTATTGTATGTATAGACCACATTTTTAAAATCCATTCATTAATCGATGAGCATTTGTTTCCACTTTGGGGCTATTATGAACACTGCTACTGTGAACATTCATGTACAAGTTTTTGTTCTAAAGTAAGCTTTCACTGGGCTTCCTTGGTAGCTTACCTGGTAAAAAATCTGTCTGCAATGCAGGAGACCCCAGTGTGATTCCTGGGTCAGGAAGATTCCCCAGAAGAAGGCATAGCCTATGCACTCCAGTATTCATGGGCTTCCCTGGTGGCTCAGACAGTAAAGAATCCGCATGCAATGAGGGAGACCTGGGTTTGATTCCTGGGCTGTGAAGATCCCCTGGAGGAGGGCATGGCAACCCACTCCAGTATTCTTGCCTGGAGAATCCCCATGGACAGGAGCCTGGCAGGCTACAATCCATAGGGTTGCAGAGAGTCGGACACAACTTAGTGACTAAGCATAGAACATAAGTTTTCATTATATTAGAGTGAGATAATATATCATATACAGCTGTATGTTTAGCATTTTTAGAAACTGTCAGATTGTTTTTCAGACCAGCTGTACCATTTCACCTCCTTAGGAGCAATGTATGAGGATACAAGTTTCTCCATCTTTGCCAACTCTCATCTATCTTTTGATAACAGTTATCCAAATGGTTATGAAGTGGTATCTTACTGTGGGTTTTATTTGCATTTCTCTGTTGTCTAATGAAGTTGAACATCTTTTCATGTGCTATTGATCATTCATATAATTTTTGGAGAAATGTTTACTCAAATCTTTTGTCTATTTTTAAATTAGGTAATTTGTCTTTTTGTTATTGAGTTGTAATAATTCTTTTTTTGTAAATTAATTTATTTATTTTAATTGGAGGCTAATTACTTTACAATATTGTAGTGGTCTATGCCATACATTGATATGAATCAGCCATGGGTGTACATATGTTCCCCATCCTGACACTCCCTCCCACCTCCCTCCCCATCCCATCCCTCAGGGTCATCCCAGTACACCGGCCCTGAGCTCCCTGACTCACGCATTGAACCTGAACTGGCAATCTGTTTCACATATGGTAATATACATGTTTCAATGCTATTCTCTCAAATCATCCCACCTTCGCCTTCTCCCACAGAGTCCAAAAGTCTGTTCTTTACATTTGTGTCTTTTTTGCTGTCTCACACATGCAGTCATCAGTCATCATTACCATCTTTCTAAATTCCATATATATGCATTAGTATACTGTATTGGTGTTTTTCTTTCTTACTTACTTCACTCTGTATAATAGGCTCCAGTTGTATCCACCTCATTAGAACTGATTCAAGTGCATTCTTTTTAATGGCTGAGTAATACTCCATTGTGTATATGTGCCACAGCATTCCTATCCATTCATCTGCTGATGGATATCTAGGTTGCTTCCATGTCCTGGCTATTATAAACAGTGCTGCAATAAACATTGGGGTACACGTGTCTCTTTCAATTCTGGTTTCGTCGGTGTGTATGCCCAGCAGTGGGATTGCTGGGTCATATGGCAGTTCTATTTCCAGTTTTTTAAGGAATCTCTCCACTGTTCTCCATAGTGGCTGTACTAGTTTGCATTCCCACCAACAGTGTAAGAGGGTTTCCTTTTCTCTGCACCCTCTTCAGCATTTATTGTCTGTAGACATTTTGATAGCAGCCATTCTGACTGGCATGAGGTGGTACCTCGTTGTGGTTTTGATTTGCATTTCTCTGATAATGAGTGATGTTGAGCATCTTTTCATGTGTTTGTTAGCCATCTGTATGTCTTCTTTGAAGAAATGTCTGTTTAGTTATTTGGCCCATTTTTTGATTGGGTCGTATATGTTTCTGGAATTGAGCTGCAGGAGTTGCTTGTATATTTTTGAGATTAATTCTTTGCAGTTGCTTCATTTGCTATTATTTTCTCCCATTCTGAAGGCTGTCTTTTCACCTTGCTTATAGTTTCCTTTGTTGTGCAAAAGCTTTTAAGTTTAATTAGGTCCCATTTGTTTATTTTTGCTTTTATTTCCATTTCTCTGGGAGGTGGGTCATAGAGGATCCTGCTGTGATTTATGTCAGAGAGTGTTTTGTCTATGTTTTCCTCTAGGAGTTCTATAGTTTCTGGTGTTACGTTTAGATTTTTAATCCATTTTGAGTTCATTTTTGTGTATGGTGTTAGAAATTTTTTGAATTTCATTCTTTTACAAGTGGTTGACCAGTTTTCCCAGCACCACTTGTTAAAGAGATTGTCTTTACTCCATTGTACATTCTTGCCTCCTTTGTCAAAGATAAGGTGTCCATAGGTGCATGGATTTATCTCTGGGCTTTCCATTTTGTTCCATTTCTATTTGTTCCAATATAATACCATTGATCTATATTTCTGTCTTTGTGCCAGTACCACAAGTACATATGTACTACAATTCCTTTAATAGATAAATAATTTGCAAATATTTTATCCCATTCTGTGGATTGTCTTTTCACTTTCTTAACAGTGTCCTTTCAAGCACAAAATTTTTAATTTTGATGAAATCCAGTTTATCTGTTTTGCTATTGTTGTTGCTAATGCTTCTGGTGTCAAGATCATGAAAATTTATTCTTGTGTATTTCTCTAGGAATTTTATAGTTTTATTTCCTGTGTTTAAGTCTATAATCCACTTTGTTAATTTTTGTTTATTGTATGAGGTAGAGTCCAACTTCATTCTTTTATTCTTGGATATACAGTTGTACTAGCATCCTTTGTTGAAAGGATGATCTTTATTAAACATAAGTATAATAGTTTCATTTCATTTCACACTCGAAATTCTTTAGTAGTTCACTGTTGAGTATAGTAGTGATTTCTAGACGTGGACCCCATGAACCAGCAAAGTAAAATAATTTTGGAAGGCTTAGATAAGGTTGCAAGCTTTTTATCATTATTCAAGAGAGTAATAGGTAAATAGTATTTATAATTTCTGTACATAATTTAACAAGAATATATTTTATATAGATGTATAATAATGTCAGAAGTCAAATATTTTAAGTAAATTTAGCTTTATTAAAAATTCAGCAGATTGCCCCCCCCTTTTTTTTCTTATGTTCCTATGTACTGGTGGAAATATTCACCGCAGTCTGTCATTTGTGAAACATCATGAATTTTCCTGCCTGACAAGCTTCATTTCTTGTCATGTTCCTCCTACACACCTTATGAGGCAGCATACTGAACAAACATGACTTAGTTTCTCTTCTTTGCTTCTGGCTAGAAATGCCCCCACCCAATCTCATTCTCCAAATGGCAGAAGCCTACATACAAACTCAAATACAATTTTAATGGCATAATAGTGATAAAAAGGCCATAGGAGTGCAAGAGTTAGTTTCTAGCTTATCTGATGTACATTTCTTGGGAAAGGAGTTAGGATAGCCAATGCAAAAACCTAATGGAATCTCAACATCACTTATTAACTATGGACAAGACTTCACGTTTCTTAGATTCAGATTTACTACCTATAATTAAAGATAGTACTATCTCTCCCACAGAGTTACTATGAGGATCAAATGATTTAAAAAGTGTAAGCTACCCAGTTGCAAAGCTAGATGCATGGTAGTTGATTAGTAAATGTCATTTGCCTGCCTCTCAGCCCCAAGTTAGGGCTTCCCAGGTGGTAAAGAATCTGTCTGCCAATGCAGGAGATGCAAAAGGTGCAGCTTCAATTCCTGGGTTGGGAGGATAATCTGGAATAGAAAGTGGCAACCACCCCAATATTCTTGTCTGAAAAATTCCATGAACAGAGGAGCCTGGTGGGCTACAGTCCACGAAGCTGCAAAGAGTCAAACATGATTGAGCGCTGCACACACACACATACATAGTTCCATATTGGTAGTTTGGAACCCTGACTATACAGAGAATCACTTGGGTAGTTTAAAAAAACCCATGTCCCACTGACATGCTAATCCTAAAATTCATGTGAAAATTCAAAGGAAACACTCCTGAAAAAGAAGACAGAAGGTTGGAGAACTCATACTTTTTGGTTTCAAAATTTGTTCCATACAGCTATATCAATTGATTTTTCACAAGACAGCTAACACAATTCAATAGAGGGAAAACAGTTTCTTCTACAAACAGTGCTGAGACAGTTGGATACGTGCATAAAAAAAGAATGAAGTTCTTCACATGGTACACAAAAATTAACTAAAAATTCATCAGAAGGGTAAGAGCTGAAATTGGAAAACTCTTAAAAAGACAATACCGAAGTAAATGTTTTTGACCTTGGCTTATGGCAAGGTTTCTTAGATATAATACCAAAAGCACAAATGACAAAAGAAATAATCAGTAAATTGGACTTCATCAAAATTAAAATATTTTGTGCTTGAAAGGGCACTGTTAAGAAAGTAGAAAGACTCCCAACAGAATTTGAGAATATATTTCTAGATTATATATTTGAAAAGGAACTTGTATGCAGAATATATAAAGAATAATTACAGCTCAGTAATAAAAAGATGAATTAAAATGAGCAAAAGATTTGAATAGGCAATTCTTTAAAGATGATACACAAATGGCCAATAAACATATGAAAAGTTGCTCAACATTATTAGGCATCAAGGAAGTACAAATCAAACCCACAAAGAGACAATGTTTTATAACCATTTGTGTGACTATTACCAAAGGTTCGATAATAATGAACGTTGACAAAAATGTAGAAACTGGAACTCTCATACATTGCTGCTGGGGATATAAAATGATAGAGCTGCTCCAAAAAACAATCTGAGAGTTTCTCAAAATGTTCAGCATAGAGTTAGCAAGTGACCCAGCAATTCCAGTTCTAGGTATATACCCAAGAGAAACAAAAACATATATCAGACAAAAACTTGTACACGAATGCACATAGCAGCATTATTCCCAAAAGTCAAAAAAGTATCAACAACCCAAATGTCTACTGATTGATAAATGAATAAATAAAATGTATTGGTATATATCCATATAATGGAACATTTCTCTGTCACAAAAATTAAAGTACCAATGCATATGATGTTTTGATAAACCTTAAAAACATTAGGCTAAATGAAAGAAGACAGTCAAAAAGGCCACATATTATATAATTCTACTGATATGAAAGATTCAGAATAATCAAATATATACAGACAGAATGGAGAAGGAAATGGCAATCCATTCCAGTATTCTTGCCTGGAGAATCCCATGGACAGAGGAGCCTGGTGGGCTCCAGTCCATGGGGTCACAAAGAGTCAGACACGACTGAGTGACTAACACACATAGAGACAGAAAATAGATTAGTGGTTGCCTAGAACTCAGAGGGATTAAGGGTATTGCGAGTGACTGCTAATGGGTACAGTTTCTTTTGGAGGATGATAAAAAATGTTCTAAAATTGATTGTGCTGACTGCTGCACAACTCTAAATAGAGGGAAAAGCACTGAATTGTGTGCTTTAAATGGGCAATTATGGTATGTGAATTACACATGTGTGCATGCTAAGTCACTTCAGTTGTGTCTGACTCTTGGCAACCCTATGAACTGTATAGCCCACCAAGCTGCTTTGTCCATGGGGTTCTCCAGGCAAGAATACTGGAGTGGGTTGCCATGCCATCCTCCAGGGGATCTTCCCGACCCAGGGATGGGACCTGTGTCTCCTGCATTGGCAGGCAGGTTCTTTACCAGTAGCGCCACTGGGGAAGCCAATGTGAACTATATACCTCCATAAACCCTAACAATAACCTACTCCCAGAGTTTCTGATTCAGTTGTTCTGGCACCTTGGTCTTAAAAATAATAGATCTCTAGTAATTATGTGTACTTTATCAACTTCTTCCTTTAATTTCCCCGATCCATCTGCTTTAGAAACGTTTATTCAGTCTACCGCTTGTGCACCTTCTGTGTACCTCTTGTCTTCTCACTGTTCCCCCAGTTGTTCAATGTCTTTCTCCTCCCTTACCCAAATCAGATCAACATGTTTTACCTTCTTTGGATCTGATTCAAATGACATCTATAGGAGACCTGAAATGACTAGCCCCTCTTTGCTTTGCTCAGTGGGTCCTTTTTCCACATATGATTTGTTCATATGTGCTCCTTAGAATCACCAACTTAAGTTTGCAAGCAGGAAGAACATTTTAAGAAAAGGGAAGAAGTCATCTATACCAACTTCATCATTTTGTTTTACAGCGGATACAAATGAGGTCCTGAGGAAACAATTCAATTCCAAGTATTTGCCTACTTTACACTGTTATATTTACTGATATTAAAAAAATTATCTCACATAATACATTGTTGTATTTATTGATGTTAAAAATCATCTCATGTAATACACTGTTGTATTTATTGATATTAAAAATGATCTCATGTAACTTTTCATGTATTTATCTGCTTGATTAGATTATAGTCTTCTTGAAGATATACAGTAATTTCATTTTGCATGAATTTTCTGTGCCTGTTAGCAATAAAATGTATGTTTAACCTAATAAGTTGACATTTCCAATGTCTTCCTGAAGTCCCTTCTTATATTATTCAAGGAAGCTTTTACTTTTACAGTCATTAAGGCTATTTTATAAGAGGGAATAATCAAGTAGTCTGTTTCCATTATACAGAAGAGAAAGAATTTAACCTGTCAAAGGGGACATTTAGGCAACCTTGGAAAAATCACTCAACTTTTCTGAATCTCTGTTTCTAACTATAAAATGACAGAATATTAATCATATGCATTTTTCGTGAGTATAAGTTAGTGCTTATTAATATTTAGGGAGTACTTAAAAACTCCCAATACTGTGGTATCTGCTCAGGAAATATTAGTTATTTTTATCATCATAGTCTTTATGATTACTGGAAGTATTTCTAGCCTGGAATCAGTTCTTAGCAATCCAAAGATTATTATACTGTTGGAATTTATTTTTGCTTCAGAGCACTGAAACTGCTGTTCACTGGTTTATTTGAATTAATACAGTTTCTCAGACAACTTTCATTCAATAAGTATAAATGACTATAAAACTACATGCAACAAATGTTCAAGATGCTAATTTCCACCTGTCCTTGCATCATTTCATATGTCTAAAGGAACTGATCCGTCTAGTCAAGGCTATGGTTTTTCCAGTAGTCATGTATGGATGTGAGAGTTGGACTGTGAAGAAGGCTGAGCGCCGAAGAATTGATGCTTTTGAACTGTGGTGTTGGAGAAGACTCTTGAGAGTCCCTTGGACTGCAAGGAGATCCAACCAGTCCATTCTGAAGGAGATCAACCCTGGGATTTCTTTGGAAGGAATGATGCTAAAGCTGAAACTCCAGTACTTTGGCCACATCATGCGAAGAGTTGACTCATTGGAAAAGACTCTGATGCTGGGAGGGATTGAGGACAGGAGGAGAAGGGGACGACAGAGGATGAATATGGCTGGACGGCATCACTGACTCGATGGATGCGACTCTGAGTGAACTCCGGGAGTTGGTGATGGACAGGGAGGCCTGGCGTGCTGCGATTCATGGGGTCGCAAAGAGTCGGACACGACTGAGCGACTGAACTGAACTGAACTGAACTGAAAGGAACTGGCTTTATTAACCAAGTAAACATCCTGATTTCAGCATCAGAGAAGGAAGAGCCTCTGTCCCCAGGTAGCATTACCTCCATCAAGCAGTAGCATGCTCTAAGGGGGAGAGGTGTCCTCATTAGTTAACTTCTTCCACCAATTTTCATGTTGAATTTCTGTTTTGAAGCTGAGTAAAGCTGGATTAATTGGGTTTTCCCCCTTGTAGCAGAAGTTTTGGGGAAGAAGTATATCTTGAAATCTAATTACATATCTTAACTGTAACCGGAGAAACTTAACATTCACAGATGAACTTCATCTGTCAACTATGAAGACAATTGCAAATGCTGGCCATAAAGGTGGAGATATAGCATCTACTTTCATAAACTGTTGCTGTTCCTCTGTGTTTATTACTCCATAGTTAAATAAAGAGATATTATAACTCCCAGGAGTTTGGTATTTTTCTCCCTATGTTCTATATGATGAAAAAGGAGAGAGAGTGATAAGAATATTATCTTACTAGCACATTGCCAATTGGTATACTGTACTTGATTCACAAAACTATGAAACTAACATTAACTATTTTAATCAACTTCTGAAATTTTTTTTAAAGCTAACAGACCAAAACGTCATATTATTGTTACTGTTTGTGTACAGTTCTCTTGGTACAGTAACTTTTCCATAATTGTATGAATATGTGCATATAATTAGGATTGATATTCAGAAGCAGGGCTGCTCAACAACCATCACAACCATATTTCTACCCTGATCTGACATTTTACCACCAAGAGCAATTATACTGAAATAATTTTGCAATATAGAAGCTCTAATTATTGAACAGAATATAGTTTCTTTGCTAAGCATCATAACTACAAAAGGTTTTACATGTATATAAGTCTCAAAAAGGATGCAATTACCTAAGATGAATAAAAACAGGAAAAATCAAAAGTGGTGCTAAGGGAATAAGAGAAGTTACATTCTTCACCACCATCAGCTCTACCCAAGACAGCGTCTAGGAAGACAAGCCCTCCTGGTTCACAAGCAGTACCCAGTTACCTGGAGCAATGAGGGGCCTATTTCCTAAATGACTCTGGATACAGGTCTCACCAAGTTTGTAGGCAAATGGCCAGTATGATCACCTCAAAAAAGGTCATGGTACTGGCTCAAGTTACCTCAGAAATTGCTGGCTGATTGGAAGTTCTTCTATCCCCTTACTTCATGGTCCAAAATAAGCAGAACTAATACTTGCACCCTCTTCATTTCCCACTATTCATATCTTTTGCTATTATTACATGTTTTACATATTTCATTTTAAAAATGTAGAAATACAGAAAGAGTGAAAGAAATAAAGAAATCGTGAACTAAACACACAAAGATCTAAAAAGAAATGCATGTAAAGTAAAATAAAAATAACAATTCCTTAAAAACCTTAAGGTTTATTGCAATTTAGGAAAAGACCCAGGTCTCTCTTTGAAATACTCTCGATAACCAGTATATATTATTTTAAGAAGTGAAAGATGTTTCAACATTAGAAAATCTATTAATATATTATATAACATTAATAAAGAATAAATAATCCATGAGAATCTTGACAAATGATAAAAAAGTATTTAAATTTAATATTCATTTATGTTTAACTCAGTAAATTTGGATAAGAGGGAACTTTCTAAACTTGATAACTATTATCTATCAAAAATCTTTAGCCAGGATCAAACTTGACAATAAAACTTAACAAAGTTACCATTAGAGGCAGAGTAAGACAGTGGCTCAGAAGGTAAAGAATCTGCCTGCAATGCAAGAAACCTATATTTGATCCCTGGATTGGGAAGATACCCTGGAGAAGGGAATGCAACCCACTCTAGTATTCTTGTCTGGAGAATCTTGTACACAGAGGAGCCTGGTGGGCTATAGTCCATGGGATCCAAAAAAGTCAGACAGGACTGAGAAATTTTCACTTTCAAAACAAGGATGCCTGCCATGACTACCTGTTTTTAACACTTTTAGGAGGTCTCAGTCAACAAACTTAGGAAATAAAAATAAAATGAGGTACATAATGGAAAGAAACAAAATTGTCTTTTTGTTTTATAAATGATCAGTTTGTTTGCATAAATAATCCATGAAAATCTACAGACCATTAAAATTAGTCAATGTTCAGCAAGGTAGCTGGATACATGATCAACCTAAAAATAATAATGAGATTTCTACACAGCAATAATAATTCATTTGAGAATAATAATATTTAGAAGTACCTCATTTATAATAACAGGAAACTAAAGTGTAGCTAAGAAAAAATATAGCAAATATGTATTGATCTTTATGGAATAAATTATGAAAGCACTTTCTGATTGACTGAAAGAACTGAATAGATAGAGAGGTATACCAAGTTTATGGATAAGAAGACTCAAATTAATCCATGTATAAGGGTAATGACATTCAACTTTTTGACAGCATTTTTCATGAGACATTATAAGCCAGACTTCAAATCCATTTGAAAGAGCACAAAATGTCAATAATAGTGAAGATCATTTTCAAGAAGAAAAGGGTCAACGTGCCCCAAACTATGAGATATCATAATTAGTAGTAATAATAGTGATACTACAACTAAAAATAATAGCAGCTAACTTACATTGTGCATTTATTAAATGCCAGGCAAAAAGTTTTCATGTATTAGGAGTTTGGTACAATTATTGTCACTAATTTACAGTTAAGAAATAAATGAGGCCATAAAGAATTAAGGATTTCTATCAAGGTACCAAGGTGAAGAGGCAATGACAGAGTTAGGATCCAAATCCAAGCAGCTCTTGAGCCCTGCCCCTAACCATAAGCAATAGAATCCATAAAGCCATGGTGATACACAGGGACATAGGGACGGAAAACAGCCACTGAAACATAGTACTAAAACCAGAAAGTGACCCATGCATAAATGGAAACTTGGTATCAATCAGTGTCCAAAAAGGAAGCATTCAACTGAGACTGTTGGTTATCCACATGAAAAACATAAAATAAAATTCCTTTAGGCTCCACCTGGACTAATAGGGAAGCAGAAACTTGAACTTTTTCACAAAAGAGAATATGATGCAATATCTAAGATTTTAGAGATAAAAAGAAGGATCTTTTTGCAAGAGACGTAAAAAGCCCAAACCACAAAAGTCACTGTTGGTATATTTTACTATATTACAATGCAATACTTCTATTCATAAAGCTACATGGTAAACAACATAAGTAGTCAAGCAACATTGTGGGGAAGAAATCTGAACTGTGTTTTAACAAGAGAGGACTGTTATCCAGAATATATAAAGAATTTTACAGATTAATAGGATTGTTATCTGGAATATAAAAAGAACTTTATAAATCAATCAGGAAAAACTCAGCTCCCTGTTCCCCTCAAAAGGGCAATGGGTGTGAAGAGGCAATTTTAATCAAAAGAAAGCTGATTGCCCAACAAACCTTTTGAAGGATCCTCAGCCTTCCCTATTGTCAGGGAAATACACCATAAAACAATGAGATACCATTTCACACCAACAGACTGACAAAAATCAGGATCTGATATCAAGTGTTGAATACAGACACAATTTCTTTCATCAACTACATTTTATAGAACTTTGTCAAAAACAAAGAAAACAGAAATAATATACCTCTCTCACCCTGTAATTTTATTTCTGGGTATATACCTTAGAACAAGAAACTCTCACATGTGTGACAAAGAAATACGTAGAAGAATGTTAGTCATAGGTAACATTATTTGGAATAAAAATAGGAAAGGACTGAAACAATCAAAATATTTACTGAGAGAAAAAATAAAACTAAATTGTGGTATATTTATACAGTGAAACACTGCTGCTGCTGCTGCTGCTGCTGCAATGTTGCTTCAGTCGTGTCCGACTCTGTGTGATCCCATAAACAGCAGCCCACCAGGCTCCTCTGTCCCTGGGATTCTCCAGGTAAGAATACTGGAGTGGGTTGCCATTTCCTTCTCCAATGCATGTACGCATCCTCAGTCGCTTCAGTCGTGTCCGACTCTGTGTGACCCTATGGTCAGCAGCCCATTAGGCTCCACTGTCCACAGGATTCTCTAGGCAAGGGTACTGGATGGAGTGGGTTGCCATTTCCTTCTCCAGAGCTACATACAAAAATATGTTAAGTATCAATAACATGATAGTTCAGAAATACTGAGTAATAATTCTTTTAATATTCACACAATTCATAACAATGAATTTCACCTTTTTTTCAAGTGCTCACAGAACCTTCTCCAGGATAGATCACATCCTGGGCCATAAATCTAACCTTGATAAATTTAAAAAAATTAAAATCATTCCAAGCATCTTTTCTGACCATAATGCAGTAAGATTAGATCTCAATTACAGGAGAAAAACTATTAAAAATTGCAACATATGGAGGCTGAACAACACGCTTCTGAATAACCAACAAATCACAGAAGAAATCAAAAAAGGAATCAAAATATGCATAGAAACAAATGAAAATGAAAACACAACAACCCAAAACCTGTGGGACACTATAAAAGCAGTGCTAAGAGGAAAGTTCATAGCAATACAGGCATTCCTCAAGAAACAAGAAAAAAGTCAAATAAATAACCTAACTCTACACCTAAAGCAACTAGAAAAGGAAGAAATGGAGAACCCCAGGGTTAGTAGAAGGAAAGAAATCTTAAAAATTAGGGCAGAAATAAAGGCAAAAGAAATAAAAGAGACCATAGCAAAAATCAACAAAGCCAAAAGTTGGTTCTTTGAAAGGATAAATAAATTGACAAACCATTAGCCAGACTCATCAAGAAACAAAGAGAGAAGAATCAAATCAATAAAATTAGAAATGAAAATGGAGAGATCACAACAGACAACACAGAAATACAAAGGATCATAAGAGACTGCTATCAGCAATTATATGCCAATAAAATGGACAAAGTGAAAGAAATGGACAAATTCTTAGAAAAGTACAACTTTCCAAAACTGAACCAGGAAGAAATAGAAAATTTTAACAGACCCATCACAAGCACAGAAATTGAAACTGTAATCAGAAAACTTCCAGCAAACAGAAGCCCAGGTCCAGACGGCTTCATAGCTGAATTCTACCAAAAATTTTGAGAAGAACTAACACCTATCCTACTCAAACTCTTCCAGAAAATTGCAGAGGAAGGGAAACTTCCAAATTCATTCTATGAGGCCACCATCACCCTAATACCAAAACCTGACAAAGATGCCACAAAAAAAGAAAACTACAGGCCAATATCACTGATGAACATAGATGCAAAAATTCTCAACAAAATTCTAGCAATCAGAATCCAACAACACATTAAAAAGATCATACACCATGATCAAGTGGGCTTTATCCCAGGGATGCAAGGATTCTTCAATATCTGCAAATCAATCAATGTAATTCACCACATTAACAAATTGAAAAATAAAAGCCATATGATTATCTCAATAGATGCAGAGAAGGCCTTTGACAAAATTCAACATCCATTTATGATAAAAACTTTCCAGAAAGCAGGAATAGAAGGAACATACCTCAACATAATAAAAGCTATATATGACAAACCCATAGCAAACATTATCCTCAATGGTGAAAAGTTGAAAGCATTTCCCCTAAAGTCAGGGATAAGACAAGGGTGCCCACTTTCACCGCTACTATTCAATATAGTTCTGGAAGTTTTGGCCACAGCAATCAGAGCAGAAAAAGAAATAAAAGGAATCCAAATTGGAAAAGAAGAAGTAAAACTCTGTTTGCAGATGACATGATCCTCTACATAGAAAACCCTAAAGACTCCACCAGAAAATTACTAGAGCTAATCAATGAATATAATAAAGTTGCAGGATATAAAATCAACACACAGAAATCTCTTGCATTCCTATACACTAATAATGAGAAAAGTAGAAAAAGAAATTAAGGAAACAATTCCATTCACCATTGCAACGAAAAGAATAAAATACTTAGGAATATATCTACCTAAAGAAACTAAAGACCTATATATAGAAAACTATAAAACACTGATGAAAGAAATCAAAGAGGACACTAATAGATGGAGAAATATACCATGTTCATGGATTGGAAGAATCAATATAGTGAAAATGAGTTTACTACCCAAAGCAATCTACAGAATCAATGCAATCCCTTATCAAGCTACCAGCGGTATTTTTCACAGAGCTAGAACAAATAATCTCTAGATTTGTATGGAAATACAAAAAACCTTGAATAGCCAAAGCAATCTTGAGAAAGAAGAATGGAACTGGAGGAATCTACTTGCCTGACTTCAGGCTCTACTACAAAGCCACAGTCATCAAGACAGTATGGTACTGGCACAAAGACAGAAATATAGATCAATGGAACAAAACATAAAGCCCAGAGATAAATCCAAACACCTATGGACACCTTATCAAGAATATACAATTGAGTAAAGGCAATCTCTTTAACAAGTGGTGCTGGGAAAACTGGTCAACCACTTGTAAAAGAATGAAACTAGATCACTTTCTAACACCACACACAAAAATAAACTCAAAATGGATTAAAGATCTAAACGTAAGACCAGAAACTATAAAACTTCTAGAGGAAAACATAGGCAAAACACTCTCTGACATAAATCACAGCAGGATCCTCTATGATCCACCTCCCAGAATTCTGGACATAAAAGCAAAAATAAACAAATGGGATCTAATTAATATTAAAAGCTTCTGCACAACAAAGGAAACTATAAGCAAGGTGAAAAGACAGCCTTCAGAATGGGAGAAAATAATAGCAAATGAAGCAACTGACAAACAACTAATCTCAAAAATATACAAGCAACTCCTGCAGCTCAATTCCAGAAAAATAAACAACCCAATCAAAAAATGGGCCAAAGAACTAAATAGACATTTCTCCAAAGAAGACATACGGATGGCTAACAAACACATGAAAAGATGCTCAACATCACTCATTATCAGAGAAATGCAAATCAAAACCACAATGAGGTACCACTTCACACCAGTCAGAATGGCTGTGATCCAAAAGTCTACAAGCAATAAATGCTGGAGAGGGTGTGGGGAAAAGGGAACCCTCTTGCACTGTCGGTGGGAATGCAAACTAGTACAGCCACTATGGAGAACAGTGTGGAGATTCCTTTAAAAATTGCAAATAGAACTGCCTTATGACCCAGCAATCCCACAGCTGGGCTTACACACTGAGGAAACCAGAATTGAAAGAGACACATGTACCCCAATGTTCATCGCAGCACTGTTTATAATAGCCAGGACATGGAAACAACCTAGATGTCCATGAGCAGATCAATGGATAAAAAAACTGTCGTACATATACACAATGGAGTATTACTCAGCCGTTAAAAATAACACATTGGAATCGGTTCTGATGAGATGGATGAAACTGGAGCCGATTATACAGAGTGAAGTAAGCCAGAAAGAAAAACACCAATACAGTATACTAACACATATATATGGAATTTAGAAAGATGGTAATGATGACCCTGTATGCAAGACAGCAAAAGAGACACAGTTGTGTACAGTAGACTTTTGGATTCTGTGGGAGAGGGAGAGGGTGGGATGATTTGGGAGAATGGCATTGAAACATGTACACTATCATGTAAGAAATGAATCACCAGTCTATGTTTGATGCAGGATTCAGGATGCTTGGGGCTGGTGCATGGGGATGATGCAGAGAGATGATATGGGGTGGGAGGTGGGAGGGGGGTTCATGTTTGGGAACTCATGTACACCCGTGGTGGATTCATGTCAATGTATGGCAAAACCAATACAGTACTGTAAAGTAAAATAAAGTAAAAATAAAAATTAAAAAATATATATATATAATAATATTAAAATATACTATAATATGGTCCTCTGTCCAAGGGATTCTCCAGGCAAGAATACTGGAGTGGATTGCCATGCCCTTCTCCAGGGTATTATTTTTTCCCCGACACAGGGATTGAAGCTGCGTCTCTTATCTCTCCTGACTTGACATGCAGGTTCTTTACCACTAGCGCACCTGGGAAGCCCATAATAAAATATTTATATACAGTTAGAAAACATATAAAATAATAGTGCTTATGGATATATAAATAGTCATAGTATCAGGTTGACCAAAATGAGATCGTATGGAAAAACTTGAACTTTTTGGCCAACCCAATATATTAAACAATACTTATATACAATTGGAAAACATGTAAAATAATACCCTATAGTTTTATACTGTTCATGGATATGTATATGTGCACGCTCAGTCACTCAGTTGGGTCAGACTGCGGCCTCATGGACTGTAGCCCACCAGCTCCTCTGTCCATGGGATTCTCCAGCAAGAATACTAGAGTGGATTCCCATTCCCTTCTCCAGAGGATCTTCCTGACTCAGGGATCAAACCTGAATCTCCTGCATTGTGGGTGGATTCTTTACCACTGAGCCATTGTGGAAGCCCTGGATATATGTTTAGTCATAGTATAAAAACATACTAGACAGGTAAACCCAAATTCAGGATACTAGTTTACTCCAGTGAGAGAAAGGAAGGAGCACATACTAGGGAAAGGGACACAGGGACTTCAATTATATCTGAGATGTTTCGTTTGTCAAAATGCAATAACCTCCACAGACCACAAGGGTGGATGGCAAAGTCTGTGAATCTGACTGAGTTGGGTAGTGAGTATTTGAATAATCAGCATTTTATTTCAATCATACTTCTTTTTATATTTGAAATATTTTTAATAAATAAAAAGGAGCTATTATACAATCTTAATAACCAGAATCCTATTTTCCCAGGAGGTTGTGATTATATGATTTCAGAACTAGCTTCTCTCTTCTTTGAGAAACCAATCAGATCACGAGTGAGGCAATATTTATTTTATGCCTGCCATTTATCTCCAACAACAGTGATGCTGAAGAAAACTCTTGAGAGTCTCTTGGATTACAAGCTTCAATACTTTGGCCAGCTGATGCAAAGAACTTTCTCATTAGACAAAACCCTGATGCTGGGAAAGATTGAAAGCAGGAGGAGAAGGGGACGACAGAAGATGAGATGGTTGGATGGCATCACCGACTCAATGTACATGAATCTCTGGGAGTTGGTGATGGACAGGGAAGCCTGGCATGCTGTGGTTCATGGGGTCACAAAGAGTTGGACACGACTGAGTGACTGAACTGAACTGAACTGCCATTTATCAGGCACAGAGCGAGGTCCTGGCAATACAGTGTGAGAGACCCAACCAAGGAGAGTGTGGATTAAAAATGTACATCTGCTAATCATGATAAATGTCATGAAGGGAAGAGCAGAGAACTCTGACTGAATAACTGTGGAGCGGGCACATGCTGTGGCGGGTTTGGCTGCCAGAAATTATTCACATACCCTCTTCTTCCTTGCTTTCCTCCACGATAGAGGTTGAGAAGCTAATCATGATTTTCCAGACTCTCTTGCATGCAGCACAGTTCTAACCAATTAGACATAGTTAGGCAACTCTGGGAATAGGGGCCTCTCCCAAAGAAGAAAGCCCTTCTGCTCCCTTAGCTCCTTGCATGCCACTCTGCCTGCAGCACAGATGTGATGCTGGGCATGGAACAGACATCTTGACATGATGAAGATGGAAGCCATATGTTCTGGGGGTGGAGCAGAGGGGCAGGTTCCTGGGCTCTTGATGCTGTGGCTGAGTCATGGTATGGGCCGTGAGCTGTTTACTCTGAACTTCATTTTAGCAAGTTATAAAGATCTACTGGCTTGAGCCATTTTTAATAAGATTTCTTTCTGCAGCCCAAAGCATTCCAAATACTTACCTTCTAGAAGATGTGACTTTTACTTTGAAAGGAGGGGTGTGAGAGGTTGCAAACCCTGCAGAAAGGAGTATGGGACAGGGAAGGGGGAGGATGACAAGGCCAGCAGAGGAGGGGGCAAGTTTGAGGCCTGTATGAGGAATTCAGGAAAGACCCCTGACACTGGAGCTTGATAAATGGATCAATTTGCAACTGGCTGGGAATCTGAATATTTGACTCTCAGGTGCCAGGCTAAAAACAGTGCAGTTGATCTATAAACAAAGATGAAGGTTGTTGCTATTTTCAGAGACTCCTCTCTATAAAACAAAGAATTAACGTTTAACCATTTTGCTTGAATTTTTATGCTTGAATTTTTAAAAGTGAACTCTACCTAGTCCACCTTAAATCCAGAGATACAGCTTCCTCTACCCCTTCCTCCACTGCCAAGGAGGGGAAAAAAAAAATTAGCATCTCCCAGTCCCCTTGACATAAAGTAAATTGCAATGATAGGATTTAACCAGAGCCTAGCCAACCGTGTCTCAGGCATTCCCTGCGTTACAAAGGTTTCCATTTTGTTCTGTATTTGTCTGAATGGAAAGAGGCAACTTCATTGTCGACAAGAGTCTGACTTGAACTACACAACAAAATTCTAGTTGCTTTAATCCTGTCCTCACTGGGCATTAAGGAAAGGGTTGGCTTACTTTCTAATGTGCTTCCTACTGGTCGATTTCCAGAATCTTATACTTTTATAGCAAACGAAGGTTATTTTATAAGACAACATTTACTGCGCACCTGGGTAGGCAGAGTGCCGGTTCAGGCAAGAAGCCCATTGCTTGGAAGAAAATGTGCATTTTCATCTGAAAAGTCTTAATTTGACAGGTATTCTGCAAGTTTCCACTTGGCTATTTTCGAATAGACCTGTATATTTATTTTTAGTTTCTGGATCTCTCCCTCCTCTTTCAGCTTTCTGCAACTAAACTCTAGCTATCTAATCTTTTTACTCTTTCATCCGAGTTCTCTCCTCAGGCTCCTGGATTCATTCACCCTTGTTATTCTCTGCACTTCTTCCAAATTGCCTGTGCTTCCCTAGGAACCAAGGTGGCGGGAACACAGCCTGAGGGGCCAGGTGCTACTCAGCAAGAACTGGCCACAGAGGAACTGTTACTCCGTGCCCTTCTGCACAGGCAGCCTCAGCCTGGACTTCCCTTTCATGCTGCCAGACTGCCTGGCTGCCCTGAATTTAATTTGCGACTGCTGTGCCCCCTGGGCCTACTTTGGCATCCCCGCGTTCTGGTGTCGCCTTCCCCGAAAACAGCTCTATGTTTGGATTCTCTTCCCCCAGGTGTATTCACTGCCTTGCCTTTTTCAAATGCTCACAAAGTTATTATTCCCAGCCTACATCCCTCAAGTCTCAAAGGTTGTTTGCATTTTATTTCTGTTGCCTGAGCTGCTCACAATACTTTCCAAATTGGAACCATTAGTGAATTCCAAAAACATGCAGCCCCTTCCCTTTTTCCATCCAGGTCCTGAATAAGAATGTGTACGTAAGAGTCAGACCCACAGTTGTGCCAACAGTGGATCAGGCCGCACTTATTAATCCTTCAATGGTTACCCTGCCCGCTTCCAGCAGCACTCAGAACATTCTCAGTTTAAAGGAGTTTTTCTGCTAATTTTAAACCCACGTACTCAACCTTCCAAACATTTATTGGGAATTATGCTAGGCTGCTGTGAGAAATTCCAAATCATGTAAAAAACAATCATTGCCCTTCTCTTTCAGAGGCTTCTAGAATCATAGAGTACACGTATACCTTGGAGATATTGCAGATTTAATTTCAGACCACTACAGCAAAGCGAATATCACAATGCAGCAAGTCACACAGATTGTTTAGTTTCCCAGTTCATATAAAAGTTATGCTTACACTGTGCTGTCATTGATGTACAACAGCATTATGTCTAAAAAAACGATGTGCATAATACATGGTTAAAACATACTTTATTGCTGAAAAATGCTAACTATCTTTAGTGCTGTAATCTTTCTTGCTGGTGGAGGATCTTGCCTCTATGTTGATGATTGTTGGTTGATCAAAGTGGTGGCTGCTGAAAGCTGGGGTTCTTGTTGTTCAGTTGCTCAGTCATGTCCGACTCTTTGCAACTCAACAGATTGTAGCATGCCAGGCTTCCCTGTTCTTCACCATCTCCCAGAGTGTGCTCAAACTCATGTCCATTGAGTTGGTGATGCCATCCAACCATCTTGTCCTCTGTTGTCCTCTTCTCCTCTCACCTTCAATCTTTCTTAGCATCAGGGTCTTTTCAAATGAGTCAGCTCTTCAAATCAGGTGGTCAAAGTACTGGAGTTTCAGCTTCAGCTTAAGTCCTTCCAATGAATGTTCAGGGTTGATTTCCTTTAGAATTGGCTGGTTTGATCTCCTTCAGTCCAAGGGACTTTCAAGAGTCTTCTCCAGCACCACAGTTCAAAAGCATCAATTCTTCAGTGCTCAGCCTTCTTCACAGTCCAACTCTCACATCCATACATGACTACTGGAAAAACCATAGCATTGACTAGACGGACCTTTGTTGGAGAACTTTGGTCTCCGTTTTTTTAATATACTGTCTAGGTTTGCATAGATTTTCTTCCAAGGAGCAAGCATTTTTTAATTTCACAGCTGCAGTCACCATACACAGTGATTTTGGAGCCAAAGAAAATAAAGTCTATCACTATTTCCATTGTTTCCCCATCTTTTTGGCATGAAGTGATGGGATCGGATGCCATGATGTTATGCCCAGAGTCTGAGTCCCCAAAACTGAGAGAATAAGACGTCCACAGCAATGCAAAAGCATGAAGGGGTTTTATTTCTAGCTCGAGCTAGGGTTCCTGCCACATCCAATGCAGTGGAGTGGAACAAGAGCCCCGAGCCCAGATTTACAGCAGTATTTATAGGTTTTAGAACAAAGACAGAGAGTTGGCAATGGCTGATTGGCTGCAGGAGTTTCCTAGTATTTACTAATTGGCTAATCTTTATTGGCTGCAGGGGTTTCCTGATATTTACTAATTGGCTATTGGCTGCAGGGGGATGTCTTTTACATCCTGATAAACTCAAACCAGGTTACGGGGAGTATGCTGATTAGACAAGTCCTGGCATCCGTGGGGATGACCTCACTGGGCAATGACTCAGCTTTTCCCGTGAGTCCTACCTTAGTCCCTGAAGCCTATCATGGTGTTTGTTAGGTTCCAACATTCCCCCCTGTCCTTTGATCATGGAGAGGAATCCTCCTCTTCATTCTGAGACATTGCCTGATATCATTGTCTCAGCATCATCACTTGAACTGTACTGATATGTTCTTTTTACAGAGGTCCAAGGTCGAAGAATAAATCTGGCCACCAAGTATTGGGGGGATTCCAGTAGTTGAATTGAGTACCTCATGGGTTAGTCCATTATGAAGCATCCAGGTGATCTTAGCAGGCTGATGTGGGTTAGCACCAGCAGTTCCGGAGTGGAGAAGGAAACTCTACTTTATCAACTAAGTTTATGTAATATTCTAAATCCTATGTCATTATTTCAATATCAAGTTCACCTTCTTATATGGGTGTGGTTCATGGTGTTCCCAAATAATTATAACAGCAACATCAAAGGCCACTGATCACAGACCACTATAACAAATAAAATAATGAAAAAGTTTGAAATATTGTGAGAATTACCAAAAGGTGACAGAAAGACAAATTGAGAAAATGACTTTTGGAAAAATGGCATTGATAGATTTGTTTGAGGCAAGTTTGCCACAAAACTTCAATTAGTAAAAAATATATATGTAATAAAGTGAAACACAATAAAATGAATGTGTGCATGCTAAGTCACCTCAGTTGTGTCTGACTCTGTGCGATGGTAGGGACTGTAGCCCACCAGGCTCCTCTGTCCATCGGATTCTTGAGGCAAGAATGCTGGAATGGGTTGCTGTGCCCTCCTCCCAGGGATCTTCCTGAACAAGGGATTGAACCTGTGTCTCTTAAGTCTCCTGCAATGGCAGGTGAGTTCTTTACTAGTGCCACCTGGAAAGCCCAGTCATCTATCAATATATTTCAGCAACTGTAGTTTCAAAATATTCTTCAAACCCAACTATTCACCATCATCACAGCTGTCACCCTAGTCATATCTATTTCCACTAAAATTTCACCCCAACTGATCTTACTCTTTCCACTCCCATTTCCCTCTAGTCCATTCTCAAATAGTATCCAGAGGAATCTTTTAAAAACATAAATCCTGTTTTAAAATATTTAATTGTTTTATATTACTCTCAGCATAAAGTTCAAATTCCTTATCATGGCCCACAAGGCCGTGTACAGTCTGAGACCTATTAAGTCCATACATCAATTTTAAAGAAGAGTGCCCTGACCTTTGCTGTCCTTATAAAATTAATGTGTAAGATGCTGTCAGAGGGCCACACTTATTTCCTTAATAGCACCTTCCTCACTGTGAATTTCATATATTTTAATGTAATTGATTAATAACTAACTACCTCTCACACCAGATTATATGACACTTGAGGGCATAGATTATGTCTATCACTGAATTCCCAGGGCATACTCTAATACCTGCAAGTAGAATGTGCTCAATAAATGTTCACAAATGAGTGAAAAGGAAGAAAATGTGAATTTTTGGCAAAGTTAAAAAGCGACCACCCTTCATAGGATTCCAATTAAGTAGATCCTCCCTGCACCCTCCTCCTTCTCCCAGTCTCTGAAATTCAAAGATCTGAGAATTACTGGCCTGTGGTTAAAAAGATAACTCAGCTTGGGGCTCTGGATATAATGGCCTACATGAACAGCCTTTAAAGCTCGTGGGAGGTGATAGTAGGGTGAAGCCAAAGTAGGGCTGGTCCTCTGCTCTTTGAGATGGCCATCTTTGATCTAATTCTAGTTCTGGAGTTCTGAAAGTCTGGGTTTAGCCTCTCGAAGCCTTAAGTAAATGTCAGAAAAGGAGCAAAGAAACATGGTACCCATCTCAAGGTTAAGCTCTGCATTTTAGAAAAGTTTATTTGTAAATCTTACCCAATGTGCTGTTTATTTATGGTATAATCTTATCCATACACCAATTAGCTATACAGCATCTCAAATCATAACCTATGGACTATAAATTAGAAAAGCAAGATTCTGAGCCAACCAATCAGATTTACATTCCCTGTGGCAGGTTGTGTTACAGCACTTGGATTGTTCTATCAGATAATTTATTGAGATCCAGATGCTCCAGTTTCTGATCTTCCCTGAGTAATTGTCAGGTACTGTTGTCCAAAAATAAGGCAGTTTGTACTTAACTGTAGGCTCCCACACTTGTCAAATGATCTCCAAAGAATATGAAATTGCTTGTCATCTCTGTTAAAATTTCACATGAGTAAGATATTGGCTATCTGTGTTGTAATTAAAAGCTCAATTAAAAGAAATTCTGAAATCATTATCAACTTTTTCAGGCATGAATCATCCTACTGAAAAGCAAGCTGTTTATAGCTTAGGATTTTCCTAGCATTCAAAAGGTGGTTGAATAGGCCAAAGGAAAGGATAAGGTCAGACTATTGTGGAAGCATCCTAAAGGAAGGCAAGAGCAAGAGGCAGACAGTGATATTACCTTCCAGGTAGCAATTCCTCTTGCTGACACTAGCGTGTATAACTGCAAATTCTCTAATTAGATCATGTCATTTCATTAACATTGAGGACCACTGTCCCTAATGAGTCTCTTCAAAATGAGCAAACGGTAGGTAGCTTATCATTATGCTTCTCATTTATACTATGCCTATCTACTAGAAGAATATTATTGGAAAAATTAATAGTATTACAGTGGGTGCCACTCAATGTAAGCGCATTTGGTTCTTAGGAAATGATTAGTTTAAGTGGTTGATCATATTCATTGACTATACAGAGTAGGCGTCAGTGATGAGAGTGAAGTGAGTATGTGTGCACATCTGAAGAGGAAACTCACCATTTGATAGCCATAACTGAGGCGGGATAAGAAAGCAGCCTCTGCCTGGAGATAGATAAACCAGGCAATTTCTTAAGTCAAAACATGAATTATTAATAGTAATAATTCAATAGCAATCTCCACTTATTGAGAACTTACTATGTACTAGCAATGAGGCTAAGCCCTTTAAATTCATGATCATACTTAATCCCCACAACTCCATGAGAATTGTGTCATAGCTTGTAAGTGGTAATCAGGAAGCAAACCAGTTTGACTCTAAAACCAGTACCAATAACCATAAAGCTGTACATGTTAGATACAGATTCCACAGAGATTAGAGCTTCTGGGCTGTTTTTATTATTATCCCAGCCATGCTATCAGCCTGGATTTAGCCAGCACATCTGGGATTAAGGTATCTAGGCATGATACTGAGCTGAAGGAGCACTTGTGGGTATTTTTTCCTTCCATTCATTTGGAAATTGTTTGGACATAATGGAAAACACTATTTTCAAGAAGAAAATGACTTAACCTTTTCTTTTGTGATTGTAACACTAACTAGCAGATAGCAGTAAAGCCTGATTTTTTAAAGTAGCACCAATTCAAATTTTCCTAACTTTCTATTAAACAGAAGGGGTAAATAGTACTCCTAGTGTGTAGTTTAAAACGTCTAATGAATGGGAGTAACATATATTGGAAGATGCCAAGTAAGAAGCAGCAGCAACCTTATTTTACAGAACTGCCCATGGCATACCTGATAATAGGGACATCTCAGAAATTCTTCACTGTCTTGACTATGATTCAACCACGTGACCTTCCTACCATGTGCTTCACTATCTGGAAAAGGGAAGACTTATGTGTGACTAGAGCAGAGGGTATATATTGATGGAGCATGGGAAGAAATGCTGACGATTGGGTTGTGTTTAATATGCCAAGGCTCCTGAAAGTCCGAATGTCTGTCTTCAGGGTGAATGCCTCTGGGAAGTCAGGTATAGTTGACTGCATATCAGATCTTTATATCTTTGAATGAAGTAGTTTCTAATATACTCAAAGGCAAATAAACAAGGGATATTTTAAGGGGAAGACAATGTGTATGTGTGCGTGGGTGTGGCTAACACAGCATTGCTGGAGAAAAGCTTATGCATAGAGGTGGGAGAGGAGCAGCAAAAGAGCCAAGGGTGCAGAGGGGGAAAGCTTTAATGGCTGGTGTGAGAGCAACCCTGAGAAGGATAATGAAGGGCTTCTGAAGATGATTTCACCTGCTAAGTCAGTGGGTTTAGTCCTCAGGGGAATGAATAGATACTAATGACCTTGTCCTGAAGCCACGAAGCAAGATCCTCCTCCACTTCCTCATCACCCACTGTCTTTCTTCCACCCTCGGAGGTATAAGAGTCCTTCCTGCACAGAGCCAAACTTTCCTGTGGATCCCATCCCCTCCACCCCTTCCACTTCATTTGGGGACATGCTACCTCCTTTTCCTCTGTTTTCTTATATATTTCTACTTTTCCTGTTATTGCTTCCTTCCATTCATCCTCCTGTGCATGCATGCTAAGTCGCTTCAGTCATGTCCAGCTCTGTGTGACACTACGTATCATAGTCCACCAGGCTATTCTGTCCACAGGGTTCTCCAGGCAAGAATACTGGAGTGGGTTGCCATGCCCTTCTCCAGAGGATCTTCCCGACCCAGGGATCAAATCCGCATCTCTGTGTCTGCTATGTCAACTGCATTTGCAGGTGGTTCTTTACCACTAGAGGCACCTGGGCAGCCCCTTCATCCTCCTACCTTAATTTAATTTCTCTCCTCCTGAAATAACCTGCTCCTGCCCCTGAATTCCCTCTCCTCCCTCTCATCCAAAATTCTCTGCAAAGAAAGACCTGCACTCACTCTCCCCACATTTATTCTTCAGTTGATTGTAGTTGATTGCCACGTCTGCAGAGTTTGCTTTGATCCAGTCACCTGGAGTCACAGTTAAGAGTCTTCTTGAGTCCTTACACTAAATGTTATTGCTTTGGTTCTCCTTTGCATCTCACCTCTGTCCCTCTGGCCTCTGCACCATGACGCTTTCTCGCGTCCCTTCACCCCATCTCATTGTCCCCTCTAGGATTTCAGCTTTCTCTTTGGCCTACTCTCTAAACTCTGCCCTTCCGAGGTTTCTGTCCTTGCTTCTCTTCTCTGAGGGTTTTAATCACCACTAAAATGTTCATGACTTACAAATCTGAATTTCCTTCTCAGATCTGCTGTTCACAATTCAGGACCATATATCCAGTTGCCTCCTGGACACCTTCACTCCAATGTCTTACAAAAACCTTGAGAAAAACATGATAAAAAAAATGAACATGTCTCCTAGGTCATTTATCCGAGTCTCCCTCAGTATTCTGTACATAAACGACTAGATCCAGTCAGTCAGCTATACGCTTGAGGATCATCCTCACCAGCTCATAAAATTAATCACTGTCTGTTACCTTGTTTCACTATTTTTCATATTACCCTCTTTGTTCTATCTGACTCTCCCTGTCTAAGTTCCCACTCTCACTGTCTTTCACCTGGAGTACAGCAATACCCTCCTCTCTGCTCTCCCTGACCCTCAAACCCACGTTTCATCCCCCAGAGTGACCACCTTATATCCTGGCTTTTTTGGGTTTCCATCAACAATGGGGTAAAATCTGAATCCTTAACATAGTATTCAGCCTTGCTGTAAATCTGACCTCTCAAAGACACATCTTCAGTACCATTTTTCAACTTAAACAGGGGCTCTGTATCAATTTAGAGGGGTGGGCTGGGAAAGGAGATGGGAGGGAGGTTCAAAAGTGAGGGGAGATATGTATACCTATGGCTGATTCATGTTGAGGTTTAACAGAAAACAGCAAAATTCTGTAAAGCAATTATCCTTCAATAAAAAAGAAATTAATTTTAAAAAGACACATCTTTTGCTATTCTCTGCTTGATATTTTAAGCTCTAGTCATACTGATCCCTTTACTGACTCAGAATATACCACACTCTTTCTTCTTACCTCAAGGCTATATTCATGCCATCTTTGTCTCCTGGGACTCCCTTCCTCTCCTCTCCCTAACTTTCTCTGAACTCCCTGACTCTAAAAACTTAGTCAGAGATCCCTTTCTATGCTCCCAAGTACCTGGTATGCGTCCATTACTACCATAATACATTGACATTCTCTGTTTATAATGCCTGTTTCTCCAACATAATTATAAATCCTTGAGGGCAAACCAGTACTATTATTTCTCTGAATCCTCAGTGCCTAAAGTATTCTCGGTACAAAGTAGGCACTCCCAATTTTTACTGAATGTCACAATAAACAGAAACAAATATGTGTATAGAACTTTAGTATTTCAGAGCACCTTCCAACATATTATACCTCCTTTAATTTTCATGGCAATCCTTCTTGGCTAATCAAAATGTATATTTTTAAAATCTCCACTTATACTATATGGGAATAAATGGCAGCTTATCTGAAAGCTACCTGAGAAAGATGTTAAGAGAACACAGCCTATCTTTATTTCAAGAGGAAACTATAGTACTCCTTCAATAAAGCTCCTGAGTAAAAGAAAAAAACAAACATACAAACAAAATAAAAATCCAGAAACAGAAACAAAAGCACAAGGTTTAAAAAAAAAATCCCCATTCACCATTCCCATGTATGTAACTCTTGCAGTCTACTCCAGTGTTTCTGTTCTCTAAAATAAATGATTCAAAGCCATTTTCCTGTGCTGTTGTTGGTAACTGAACATTTTACCTACCTACTTACTCCTCCAACCTTCTAATTAGAGGTTGTACCCATTTTTGGCTCAAAAATTTCATAGGGAGTCCTCAGTTCTTATTTTGTACTTTTAGCTGATTTTTTAAAAAAAGTTTTAGGCAAATTCACAAATCAGATTTTATATGTAAGAGCATTAAACTGAGGCATTGTTTAAGATTTCATTTGCCCAGTAGAATAAAATAGATATCAAATGCTACTTTTGCTCATGAAGCTAATATACCTGTGGCCCATTACTAACACCATTTAGTGCTTTTTTTTTTTCTTTAAGACAAATAGCTTTACCTCTTGACCTAGAGAAAAAGAAGCCATCTAATAACAAAGCTCATGATTTGAATGATGTTCAGAATTTTAATAATGGTTTGTTCAATATTTGAAGTCAGGTTTTTAAAGATAAAGGAAAGTAAATTACATTATTTAGTTACTTCTTCCCCACTAAAGGGAAAAATATCATCTATAAAATATTAATACATTCATATTCTGTTCCATTTCTAACTGACTGCTCTATAAAGGAAACTGTTGTTTTTGATAGATACCAAATATAGAACTCAAGATTCTTGTCCCAACATCTTCATTAGCTGCTGCATGATCCTAAAGGACAATATTCTTTTGCTTTACTTTTAAAAGCCCATGAAAACTAGAACTTGCCCATTAACAGAAAGATAATAGAACAGGCCTAAAAGAAATCAGACTGTTGTCTGATGATTATTGTCCTATAAAAGAAAGCTATTAATTTCAGCAATGATATTGGAATTCCTGGAGCCATTTTCTGGGCACATGGAAATATAAGCTAGAAGGCTAGATTTCCATATGTCAGAAAAGAGATTGTTGCAAATGCTAATAGATTTTCTTAAATTTACAAAAAATAAGAGTGAATACTTATACTTCATTTATTATATGTCAGACACTCTTCTAAGAACCTTACAGGTAGTCCTCATTTTGTCTTTCCTATCATTCTTGGAGTCTAGAGTCAGAAGCCATAGGACATGCTCTCACCTCTAGCCAACACCTCAACCCAGGAGAGCTTTGCATATGATTACTGTACTCCATGAGATGATTTCCTATTAAAGACTCTCATATTGAAAAATTTTATTGAAGTTACAGAATATTAGCAAGTTAGAGTGAACAAAGACTCAAGAAATCATTCAGTTTAACCAAGACCTAAATGATGTGCTGGAGAAGGTGATGGCACCCCACTCCAGCACTCTTGCCTGGAAAATCCCATGGACGGAGGAGCCTCGTAGCCTACAGTCCATGTGGTTGCCAAGAGTTGGACACGACTGAGTGACTTCACTTTCACTTTTCACTTTCATGCACTGGAGAAGGAAATGGCAACCCACTCCAGTGTTCTTGCCTGGAGAATCCCAGGGACGGGGGAGCGCCTGGTGGGCTGCTGTCTATGGGGTTGCACAGAGTCGGACACGACTGAAGTGACTTAGCAGCAGCAGCAAATGATGTGCTAAGTGTCGAACACCTAGTTGGTGGCAGATCAGAAACTAGAGCACTGCATCCTGACCCTTATTTATCCTATTTCATACCCCTTCTCTTATGTGAAAAGTGAGATACTCATTTGTATCAAACATATTTCCTGATCACCTACTCCATATACCAGGCACCAATTTAGACCCTGGAGATATGGTTAGGGACAGAGAAAATGTCTATTCTCATGGAGTCATGCTCTTCAATTCACTACATAAACAAGGATTTACAGAGCACCAATTATGCGCCAGGCTCCAAAGTTCTGCAGAGGTGGATGGGGAGGGGAGGGGTAGAGTGAGGGAGGGAAGAGTACAAGAAATATTCCTTGATGTCTAGGGAGTGACACAAAAGAAAGGGAAAAAAATGAAATATTAGTAGGAAAATACAATAGAGAGCCCAGTTGTAGGGTAAATGTAGGCCAAGGAATTTCAGAGAAGGGGATATCCAGAGAGTGGGAGGGATATGGGTGTGTACATTGTGGAGAAAACAGAGAGCTGAAGGTGATGGTTGCCTACCATGAAGTAAGCAATAGCCAGATTTAGTGACATGGAGCGACTTTAAAGGTATAAGCCTGAGTAAAAAACTAGGAGACACATGAAATTTAATATTTGTGTTATATAAAATAAATGTACATGTAACAAAAAAAATTTTTGGTAAAGTGTATACAATAAAGAATGATGCATGTAAAATGTAATAGAATGCTTGTCTATACAGAGAGAGGTAAGGGAATAGGAATAAACAAAACCATTAATTCACTGATTAAAGAATAAATAAAATCAGGTCCCTCACAAACCCATGATGAAATTGTATCATGATCTGGTTAAGTCAACTGTCTACCATCAAGCCCAAGAAAAAACTCAAGGTGGACTGGGAGAGATACAGTGGAACTTTGTAGGCTGAATAGACCATGTTTAGGCTGAGAGAGGCATGGAAAATGTGATCTAGGTGAGGGGACACTAGGAAAGACCTTTATGCCTGAAAGGGAAGGTACATGTGGAGGGAGTGGGGGAAATATGGGCAGATAAATGGTTTGGATCTCTTAGGAGACCCTCAGAAGTCAGGCAGAAGACTCAGAGCTGATGGTAGAAAACATGAGTAGGTGAGGGATGCAGAGAAAGAGGAGATGAAGGAAGCGGAGCCTACCAGCATCTTCAGAAAGGACCCCAGTGGTGAAGCACCTGGGAATTCAAAGTGTGGAACATTCAGATGTAAGTGGACGAGGGCTGAAGTCGTGGTGCTCCTACAGAAGAAAGAGGGGCTTCGCAGGTGGCGCTAGTGGTAAAGAATCCGCCTGCCTAAGCAGGAGATGTAAGAGATGTGCGTTTGATCCCTGGGTCGAGGAGACCCCCTGGAGAAAGGCATGGAAACCCAGTCCATGCAAGGTACAGGCTGTGTATCCCTTCTTCATCTCCCTTTCTTCTCCATACACACCCTATGAGAAGACCACAGAAATGCTACAGGGATGTTTGAGCTTGGTTCCTTGTGCAGGACAGTTTTTGAAAGTTTGCTTCAGTGTAGCCACAGCTCCTGAAAACAGTTAAGTGGGTCACTTGCTTAGCTTTCCTTAGTGGTAGATTAATTAGCCAGCTGTAACTCCCGGATCTCTATTTTTAAATAACGACTTGCATAAATCTCTGAAGACAAGAACTCACCACTAGTATACAGCATATTCCGGCAGCTGCAAGTTATTATGCCCAGTGGAAATTAAATATCTTTTAGGGAAATCATGCAAGATCTCGTGACAAATATGAAATTAACCCCTGCCACCTCTGTACCCAACTCATTTCTTCGCTTGCCTGCCATCCTATTAAGCAGAGTCTCTGGGGTTCTGAAATGACAGTGGAATTGGCAATATTTTACAAAGGTATTATTCATCTATGAGCATTAGTGAAAGCTAGAGTCTTTGTCTCACACTGAATTAGAAGCTCTGGAAATCAAACACTGATAAAACACACAATAGACTCCTACTAAAAAACTATTAACCTATGGTCAGAAAGAGAAACTTATAACTCCAGGAATATAAACAAACAATTCATTTTACTTATCATTTTAAGCATCTTGTTTCCTCTGCTTAACACCTTCAAGCTCCCATTCTTTTTCCTCTGACCAAATGCATTCTCATCTGGTTGTTACTTCTTTCTTTGTTTATAAGCTTCAGGTTGCAGATAACATGTGCTTTTTCACTTTCTCTTTTCATTGCCTATTTTTCGCATAAGAGTTCTTGTAATTTGTAGGAGATATGAAACACTGCATTCTCCATCAGAGTGAAAATAGAAGAAACAGAAAGAACGGCAAGGGTCCTGAGGTCTGGAGCATTATTGAACATTCTGGTGCCATTTGTAAATGTGTGTTTAATTAACTGGCAGTCAATACTGCCATAATCACCAAGCGAAAGACTTAATTTGTTTGGCCATTTTCAATAAAAGACAGAAGTCAGGCATGGTTTTGGCAGGAAACACATTCCTGGGTGAGTGAAAATGGATTCCTCAGATTTCCCAAGTTATTGAAAAGACTCCACAAGAAATCCCTGATTTCCCATGTAAACACCAACAGCCTAGAATCCAAGAGAGTAAAAAGATGGAAGCAATCTCACTGTCCATTGGATAGAGGAATGGATAAAGAAGATGTGGAGTATATATCAAATGGAATATTACACAGCCATAAAAAGAATGAAATAATGCCATGTGCAGCAACATGGATGGGCCTTGAAATTATCACACTAAGTGAAGTAAGTCAGACAAAGACAAACATCAAGTGATATCACTTATACGTGGACTCTAAAATATGACACAAATGAACTTACTTTCGAAACAGACTCACAGATATTGAGAACTAACCTGCTGTTGCCAAGGGTGGGATGGGGGAGTGATGGAGGAGGAGTCTGTGGTTAGGAGAGGCTAATTGTTATATATAGAATGGATAAACAATATCCTACTATATAGCACAGAAAACTATATTCAATATTCTGCAATAAGCCATAATGGAAAAGAATATGAAAAAACTATATATATATATGTATAACTGATTCCCTTTGCTGTACACCAGAAACTAACACAATATTTTGAATCAACTATATGTCAACTAAAAAAATCTTTATATAGATGGCATACTTTAGGGTCAGAGGTGAAGCAGAGGTTATGGGTAAAGATCTGAAAAGAGAACGGACATGATAGCTACCACAGCACCCCTGCTTGGAGAGGCCCATCACTCAAGGCCATCACTGTGGAGTGCAATCTGCTGCCCTTTTATCCGTTCCCACCTTGGTTCCCCAGGCCTCCCCTTAGCTCATCACATGCTAAGGGGAGTGGCCTCCCCTTAGCTTACTACACACTGAGTGTCTCGGAGGGAAGGTTTCAAACCCCAGTGATGCCAGGCAGCACTGGTTTCCTTTCATTTGAGTCCAAATGTGGGCTTTCACCTTGACCCTTTGAGACCTCCTATGCCAAGAAGTTAACACGGTTCCTGCCCCAGCTAATGGTTTTCAGCACTGCTGAATGAGAGTCTATCTAATCAATTATGTGAACTTCAGACTTTGGCATAAAGGTCATTATTGTGTTATGCACCTGGAATCACATTGTAATGAAGCAAATCACATTCTCTTACAGTCAATGAGGGGGAAAAAAAGCACACAGAATGGAAATCACTCCTAGAATGACCTTGCTCGATTTCTACATCTGGCTAGCAGAGCCTGTTTCTATACATCAAGGAACTGATGTTACAGCTTTGTCATACAACCAGGCAGCCCAATCCCATGTTAGCAAACATACTATTATGGAACATATGGCATAAGCCCATTAATTTTGTGCACAGTTGATGAATTCCCAGCGTAGAACCCATGATGTTTACTGATTTTCTGCCACCTTGCCCCAGGCTGCTTCCAAACATGTCAGAAAAATAAAATGTCATCCATATTTGCATTCAGAAATTATTCAATATTTACACATGCTAATAAAAACAAAAGCTTGCTTTTTAAGGAAGGGGCAAGCTTCGTAATCAATTTTCTGAGAGGTTCCAGTGTTTGACATGTTCTGCATACATTGCATTCACTGGAATAGCAGCTTGAAAAACTCAGGTAGGTTGTCTCTGCAGCATCTCACCGCTTCTTGTGCTGATAGCAGCTGAGAACAGACAACCAGCCAGGAGAGCTGAAGGTACCTGTGGACCACTCACTTCCTCTACCTAAACAACTTGCCTTAGATTGTTTCTAGTGACTGAACAAATATTTAATGAACCAGTGAATGAATTAACTAGATGAATTGCTGTGACCTGAGAGTGCCCTAAAAATTCTCTGCTCCTTTCATTAATAACCAGCTCCCTCTCCAATTCTTTAGCTTTGCTCTCTTCCCTGGAATATAGTATTTGGGTTTATTAAATAGGGCATGAAATTCTGAAAATCACTGGCAATGTTATTTTCAAGAAACAAATCACTTAACTTCTTGGAGCCTTGATTTATTTATGCATAAAATGGGTGAATTACAGTATTTGTCTTGTAAGGATTAAGTTGTAAGTGACAGAAACCTAATTCAAATCACTTTTAATCACTTTTATGGCAGAAAGTGAAGAAGAACAAAAGAGCCTCTTGCTGAAAGTGAAAGAAGAGAGTGAAAAAGTTGTCTTGAAGCTCAACATTCAGAAAACTAAGATCATGGCATCCAGTCCCATCATTTCATGGCAAATAGATGGGGAAACAGGGGAAACAGTGGCTGACTTTATTTTTCTGGGCTCCAAAATCACTGCAGATGGTGATTGCAGCCATGAAATTAAAAGATGCTTGCTCACTTCCTGGAAGGAAAGTTATGACCAACCTAGACAGCATATTGAAAAGCAGAGACATTACTTTGCCAACAAAGGTCCATCTAGTCAAGGCTATGGTTTTTCCAGTAGTCATGTATGGATGTGAGCGTTGGAGTATAGAGAAAGCTGAGCACCGAAGAATTGATGCTTTTGAACTGTGGTGTTGGAGAAGACTCTTGAGAGTCCATTGGACTGCAAGAAGATACAACCAGTCCATCCTAAAGGAGACCAGTCCTGGGTGTTCATTGGGAAGACTGATGTTGAAGGTGAAACTCCAATACTTTGGCCACCTGATACAAAGAGCTGACTCATTTGAAAAGACCCTAATGCTGGAAAAGACTGAGGGCAGGAGGAGAAGGGGACGACACAGGATGAGATGGTTGGATGGCATCACCCACTCAATGGACATGAGCTTGAGTAAGCTCTGGGAGTTGGTGATGGACAGGGAGGCCTGGCATGCTGTGGTTCATGGGGTTGCAAAGAGTCGGACATGACTGAGTGACTGAACTGAACTGAAGAGAAACAGAATAAGTCTGCTGGCTCATAAGGCTGGGAAGGATTTTGGGCTATCTGACCCAGTCAGGGGATGGGAACTTGGCCCTCAAATGCTATGATTAGAGTTCAAAACCATCAAACTCACTCCCCTTCATCATCTCTTGACTCAGCTCTGTTTGACTTCATTATTTCCCATTTTAGCCATGCCTCCTCAACTTGAAATGAACCTGGTCACTTTTAATACTAACTTCATATTCTTTCAGCATCATGAATCCAGAGGCATAACTGTTTATTTTTCACTTTCAAACTGAATCCTTCTCTGGTATGTCAGAGGAGGCCTGAAATAAGCCCTCCTGGTTCCCATATTAACCTTAGGATAAGAGGCCTGATTAACTGGCATGGTGTTGTGCCTGCTCCTACACAGGGTGAGAGAATGTAGCTAGAGTGAATTACCAGAAGAAGGGGGATCAAAACCTTGCTTAGTAAATAAAGGAATAGAGTTGACCTTATCCTAAACCCATCTCACCAGGTTGTTATGAGCACCCACAAAAGTGCTGAACAATCATGGGTTAATATTATGTAGATATAGGCTTTGTAAATTGCCAAATGTCATATGTGAGTCTTAGCAAATTAACTACCAATTTGATTTGTTACTGCTCTCTCTGAGTGTGGAACTGGCTTAAGTGAGTATTAACAAAACTTATAATAGCTGACATTTAAGGAGCAGTTACTGAAAACCGGAAACTGCTTTTCTGAGCACCTTATATATATCAACTACGAAGTAGATTCTATCATTACCCTCAGTTTTTACACAAATAAACTACTACAAAGAGAGGTAAAGCTAGTTGCCCAAAGTTAGTTAACCAGCAGTGGAGTGAAGGTTTGGCTACAGGAAATTTGGGGCTAGAGGTCACACTCCTAACCACCAGGCCTCAATATTTCTTGCACTAGAAGTATGGGATATAGGTTGAAAAGCAACTAATATTTTGTGTTGTACTTTGTCCTGATGTGCTGAAAACTCTGTGAGATTGGTAATTATATCTATACTACTCACAGTTGCATAAATATGTCACTTAAGGTCTACATGACTGGTATGAGACGAGTAGAGATAATTAGGATTGGGCTAGACTTTTGAATGTCTGAATATCATTCAAATAATCATCCTTTTGAAAATGAATATGTATATCCATTTTTCTGAAATTAGGAAAAGATGCATAATATTCAGGTGCCTAATAACTTGGCTGCTAGTTAATCATGCATGACACTCATATAGCACTTCACCTTTTAAAATCATTCTAGAATATGTTAGTTTGTTAATCCTTACAATATCCATGTGAGACAGGGAAGGCTCCTGACCTGCTTTTAATCTTCCTACTAGCTGGTATCTAAATACTTGGTGGATAAATGAAGGAAGAAAAAAAAATTCAGATCAACCAAGTAAGGAAAGAAACACATACAACCAAGAATGACAGAGACATGTGGGCAATAAATGCAAAAAGAATATCCTCTGACTTAGAGGTTTGCCCTTGACACGTAAACTTTGATTTCCTGGCTCAGACAGTAAAGCATCTGCCACAACGCAGGAGACCTGGGTTCAATCCCTGGGTTGGGAAGATCCCCTGGAGAAGGAAACGGCAACCCACTCCAGTACTCTTGCCTAGAAAATTCCATGGATGGAGGAGCCTAGTGGGCTACAGTCCATGGGGTCGCAAAGAGTCGACAGGACTAAGCGACTTCACTTTCACTTTCATCCGTATAATAATTATTATTCACCTCTGATTGGTTAAAATGTAAGAAAACAGTAATCAACCCACTTCAAATGTCTGTACATCAATCACTTAATTTTATTGTTGACTCATTTCCATTGATTAAACTTGCTTCTTTCTGTGAATTTTCATAATATTTTTATGTGTACATTCTATATCCTGTTTCTCACCCCAATTCAATTTTTCTCAAAAAGGATCTGCCTGATGTTAACATCTGGTATGGTTTTTGCTATGTTCAGTAGAGATTCTTTCATTTCTCTTGTCACCTGGTTAAGGGTTACTTTTGACAGCGTGAGATGCCGAGGTAATCCTGCCAGTCCCCTGAACAAAGATGTGTCTGGCCATTGCTTCTTCGCTTGTATACTGTGACTACTGTACATCTCCTCAGTTATGGAGGCTGATTACACTGACAACTCAAAAAAGTGTAGAGAGAAAGGTACCTGAGGATTTGCAGCCATAAGCAATACTTTAAAAATTATTGAGAAGGCAATCCCCTTAATAGAATGGCATAAAAATCAGACTGAATGCAGGTGAGCATACAATCTTGGTTAGTAAACAATCATTTTCTAGCATGAGCTCATCCTGACCTGGCTTCAAATTGATTAAACTAATTACTTAACTGTGTGATCTCAGGCAGGTTGCTCAATCTCTTGGAGTATCACTTTCCACGGGGTAATACCCACGTGGTAAAATTACTATGGGATTAAATAAGATAGTTCACTCACAGGCTCAGCCCAGTGCCAGGGATTTACTGAATATTCAGGAATAAAGACTATTAACTGTCTCCAGAGTTCTTTGATGTTTTCACATTCAATTCTGAGGTATGATATTTAGACTTCTTTTTTTTTCTTTTTAATAGAACCTTTATGAGAGGAAAATGCACTGTCTCCCTCTGTTACTACACACCGTTACTGTTTGGTTTTCCACACCAAGCAATTTTCCATTTCTCTGTGGAATCCAACTGAGTATCCTCCAATTCTATTCTGAGACAATCAACCTGGAATCATATCAGATCCCACAAGTTGAGGGCTCAGTCCACAAGACAACCCCACCTCAGATGCCAATTTTAAGTCTCAGATTGTCAGTGGTACCTCCCACTGATTCGTTGGTTATAAATCGGTCTTCCATAACACTCTCCTTGAGTTTGTTTGCTCGAATGGCTCACAGAACTCAGGAAAAGAGTTTACTTACTAGATTACCAGTTTGCTATAAAAATACAACTCAGGAACAGCCAGATAGAAGCAACCTGCAGGACAAGGTTTGTGGGAAGGTACACGGAGCTTCCATGCCTTCTCCAGGAACACCACCCCCAGCACCCCCATTGTCCACCAGACCAGAAGCTCTCCAAACCCCAACCTTAGAGACTTTTATGGAGGATTCACCAAATAGGCATCAATTATTAACACAGTCTCTAGCCCCATTCCCTCCCTAGAGCATGGCAGGTAGAGGTTCTAATCATAGCTTGATCTTTCTAGTGACCAGCCACCATCCCAGAGCTATCCAGGAGCCCACCAAGGGCCATCTTATTAGAAGAAAAAACATCTCTATCATCCAGGAAACTCAGGATTTAGGAGCACTGGGTCAGGACCTCTACCAAAACTGAAATATTAGAACAATAGATATTTTGAAATACTAGAACAGATATTTTGAAACTGATTATTTAGTCCTTTGATCTTCATTTTTAAACATTCTAGAAAGTAGAGATCAATTTCCCTTTTCTTTCATTTGCTGTTTTGGTAGGGATACAGTTGGCTCCACTGTAAATGTGTGATGTTAAGGCGTGATTATTGTGATACAGTAAGAAATAGACATTTCAGTCTTCATCCATAGATCCTGACCAGAGCTCCTAAAACCTTTGTAATTTCTCAAGCAATAAAGATGTGATGAGCATCTATTGTTCTGATATTGAGACTTCTTTAAAATGATAAATCCAGGAATTCTAGATAACGACTGCCTGTGTAAAAGGAATATGCTGTGGTTTCTGTTATCACATGGTCATTTTTATCTACCCAGACTAGAAACAAAAATGCTCTAAATCACCCCAAAGGTCAGATCCTTGCCAGCAGTTAGCAAACTAATATGCAATGTTGACCCTGGGCAAAGTCAGGGAATAGATGATGTGTCTGTGATAAGCCTGTATTTTTCTGCTTGTTCCCTCTTCTGGAGATGTTATCCTCACCGTATTTTATCTGGAGCAACTGAAGCCCTCCCAGATGCCTTGGAAGTTCCAGTAACTAAATGACCACTTTACCTACTCATGAGTGCTATTCCAGCAGGGCAGCTTAGGACTCTCAAGGTTACTGATGGTAGCTTTTGTTCATTTCCTATTACCACATTATTAACCTGGAAGATTTTTCAACTCCTTTCCACCCCTTCAAACAGTTACAAAGATAATGCATGATAAAGGCACTTGATGGTGCCTCTGATTGGCAAAGGAGATGTTATCAAGTTCATGGGTTAATTTGCATTGGTACAGGGAAATCTGGGCAGATCTTTTAAGAATCAATCCACTGGGGGAACATAGACAAGGAAGCATTCAAACCACGTTGCTCAAGCGGAATGAACATTTATTTCACAGACACAATTACAACCACCAGGGGAGAAAATTTTTCTGAAACTATTTAATCTCTGAAATGGGCAATAAGCTTGTCAGCCTCTTGGGCATTTCAACCTTGGTGCAATTGGTTCATAGCAAATCTTTCTATGACCAAAATCATTGGATTCATCAAATGTCTCCATTCTCTCACAATAAAAGTCTTTTAAGGCTCTGAGGGTGAGGTAAACTCTGTGTGGGCAATATACGCTCCTCTCTGTTACCAATGCAAAACCTGGAGATACGATGGAGAAAGGAGCCTTGAAAAATGAGGATATTCATCCTGCAAGTGTTTGAGATGCTATTTCTAAAGTAATTTCCCCTACAAATCAAAAAGTCCGATTCAATTTAAGTCCAATTCAAGCTTGTGTTCCAGAATATCTAGTTAATCCTCAAAAACAAGTGTGTACTTGCTTTTGTCTCACTTTCTACCCATCCTCCTCTGTGCCCTGTGAATTCCTTATGGCTAAGAAAAGTATTAAGGCTAGAATTAGCAGAGAATTTGCTAGAATTAGCTGGTTTTTTTTCCCTATCATGTCTATTAATGACTGCAACATTATAAACAATAAAGTTTAATTAGGAACTAAAGTGTCTACAGCAATTAAATATGAAGGAAGTATTAAAAAACACAGCAGGAAAGATCATATTTTAAATCATTTAAATTGTAAATGATGCTATTGATAGAACTTTTACAAGAAGTTTTGTGTTGGGAAAAAAAAGAAAAATCTAAAGTGAAGTGTTGACTCCATGACATTTACAGACAAATAAATATTTAGGATGGATCAATTTACAACCATGAGCAAATGTTTCCAGACATATAGAGAGCTAATAGGAGCCGTCCTTAATTTCTACTTCACTGAGTCAGTGAAGAAAAAAAAAATCAACTTAAAAGATTCCAGAGTAATGACATGACTCATTAGTGTTATGGCCACTTCAAATTAAAGGATTCATCTTCAGTTACTGAAAGAAGAAAATTATTAATGAACGTCATGCATGAACATTTGGAAAGGGCTACAGCTCACTCTCTGGGCATGAAACTATCTGAAGTTGTAATCACAGGGTTTGTAATCACGGGTTTCTGGGACCAGATTCTAAAAACCAATTTTCCTCATTTTGGTTCTATAGCTCACTCACTGCTTGACAAACAGTGCTGGAAATGGAAGTTGTGTGTCCAGTAAGCCACTGAGAAGAGCTGGAGGGTTGCAAATTACATGGACAGGGTGCATGCTGGAGAGAAAGGAAAGTTCTAGCTTCCTGGAAAGATATGCAAAAGAAAGGGGCAAACGAGCCTTCATTCATCTAAGTTTATGCTATTCCAAATACAGTGGCAGCAACTTGAGGACAAAATGGAAAGATGATGAAAGGTCAGGCATCTTTCTGAATGCTTTACCATACTGGACAGCTTCTGCATTTGTCATTGTTTTTGGCATTTGTTCTTGAGATTGAATCTGGACAGTCTGCTTCCATTTTTTAATTCACACATTTGGCCCACTCCAGAGAGATGTCCATTTGAAGCTTCTAGTAATGAAAGTTTGCTGTTTGAAGGAACTCTGTTGAATGAGTTGTCTTATTCCTTGCAAACAAGTTATATAAACAGTAGTCTCATGGAAAATGAAATATTCAGGTGTAAAGTCAAAGGAGAAGTCCAGAATGTGATGACTACAAGTGATTGGGAAGTTTGTAGCTAGCGGTGCTGCCTCCTGTACCATTTATGAAAACAGTGTTAGATTAATGTACTCTTGACATGAATATTTAAATATTAATATTCAGTCTTAATATTCAATCAGGTTTAAATATTGCCAAAACAACTGGGCATCTGTTCACTGGCTCACAGGATGACCTATACCCATATCTATTTCTAAGTTAGAGATTAAAGGAACAGAGGCTTATCTTTAAGGAATTCCTTTCTAATGTCCAGGAACCATGGCAATTTTACCTACTCGCACAATTGTATTTCTTTCTTCTCTGTGTTTGAATTGCAGAAGAACAAACCATGGTGTTCCCAGTTGAAGTCTTCAGGTTGACAGCTTGATACTCTGATCTATTTTCATTTACTTTAAATTTAAATTCAAAGCCAGTGTTCATAGGTGTCTTCACAACAAGCTGGAGGCCTCTGGGAAATACTCCCTGGCTCATCTGTTTATCTAAAGTTTGGCCTCCTCATTATGATCAATTAATATTTCAGAAAGTTAATCTTTTTCTGAGATTGGAATATATGTCACTTTCTGGAAAGCCATTTACATTGCTATTCATTTTCTTTTCAGTGCCTGTTTATGACTAAAAAATATGCACTGATGATTTCATAATGAAAGCATATTATATAGAAATGAAAATATAATCTTTGAAAAGTATGACTTTTTATGTGTTAGGTAACATTTCTTTTCAATTTTCTTTTTCATGAGATTTTTTTCCTTTTCTAAAGGGAAATACGTGTTAGAAGAGAAATTAAATATATATCAGGATTTCTTTTTCTATATTTTTTGAACTACTATAAATTCTATAGGGACAAGATGATTAAAGTCCTTCATTTTTAAAGAATTCTCTTTGAGAAATCTTAGAAGCTAGAGACAAATTGTTTTTAATTATTGTTTAAATTTTGTTTAAGGGAATTGACTATACCACGTTATTTAAAGAAAAAAAGTATTTGCATCTATTTCTCTAATATTCATACAATATGTTGGATTTTTAAAAGCAATACTATTCAAAATATGAAAGATATAAATAAAGTCACTCACCATGAGTATCACAGGGCTATTTATTCATTTACTTCATGATTTAGTTAACATGCAAATGATGAGCACCTACTGCACATGATTACATATACCAAGTGTTATAGCAAGCACAGGGGCTTCCCTGGGGGCTCAGCTGGTGAAGAATCCGCCTGCAATGCAGGAGATCTGGGTTCGATCCCAGGTCGGGAAGATCCCCTGGAGAAGAGAACGGCTGCCCACTCCAGTGTTCATGCCTGGAGAATCTCATGGACAGAGGATCCTGGGTGGCTAAAGTCTACTGGGTCACAAGACTGAGTGACTAACACTTTCACTTTCATAGCAAGTACAAACATGAATGAAGCATAGTTCTTACCTTTAAGAAATGCATAATATAGTCATAGGGACAGATATAATGAAGTAACAATAATATAGGGCAGAAGGTTCAAAATGTTGTGGGATTTCTAGCTCAAATGACTTACTGCAGGTACTGCCTTTCTTCTCAAGTTACTTCTGATGTGACTTTATAGCAAACCATTATAAAAGCATGGCATGGGATTTCCCTGGGGGGTCCAATGGTTAAGACACCACGCTTCCACTGCAGAGGGCATGGGTTTGATCTCTGGTTGGGGAGTTAAGATCCTGCATGCTTTGTGGCACAGACAGAAAATAGAAAAATAAAAAAAGGCATGGAAAGACTGGAAAACTCGCCATCCTAACAGCAGAGCAGTACACTGACAGGAATTTGGGAAGAAATAAATAAGAATAGATTGACAGATCTTTCTGCCTCATGTATCAATTGATTGATACATTTGGTAGACCAATTCACTCACTAAGAATTTTTTTCAAAAAGCAGAAAAACACAAAAATCCTCTCTTTAAATATTTATATACATAGCTTCAGAAATAATAAGGACTAGAGAGGCTAAAATTGTGGAAAGAGGACTCTTGAAAGGATGTAATAATCATCTTCAGTGACATTTTCCCTGGAAGCATGCTGATTCTTACAAGGGGAGGCTGGAAACCAGGGGTCTCACTGGGCAGAGGACCACTACTAAAGACAAAGAAACCAGAAAATACTTGGCATTTAGTTGAAATGGACTCACAATTGGATACCTGGGGAGCTTCAAGTAAGCAGTGATTCCTCCCTCAAGATATATACTCTTGAAAGTATACAAGATAGAAGACTAAAGAGATAAACTACAAACTCTGAGACGTACAGTGGAAAAACCTGTCATCTCCTATGCTGAGAAGACAGACTTGCTATGGCTAATGGGCCTAGTAAATAGGGCAGGCTGTTAATGGAAAGTATAGAGGTTTCTGGATGAGAGGCAGGAGAAAACAGCAATAGACTGAGTTTTATTTCATTTTAATCAAAACTTCAAAAAAGCCCTCCAACTGGTTGATTCCTAAATGATTTAAAATAGTCCCTCACTTGGCACTTCTCTGGTGACTCAAATGGTAAAGAATTTGCTGGCAATGCAGGAGAGATGGGTTTGATCCCTGGTTGGGGAAGATCCCCTAGAGAAGGGAATGGGAACCCACTCCAGTACCCTTGCCTGGAGACTCCCATGGACAGAGGAGCCTGGTGGGCTACAGTTCTGGGGTCATGAAGAGTCAGACACGACTGAGTGACTAACAATTTCACTCTACCTCGCAGGAGAAAAAATAATCCTTTTCTGATGCAAGATCACAATATCTGGGACCTCTTCAATATTTATACTCAGCATTTATACTTCAGTGGCAACTGCCATGCAGAAGAATCTCTTACCCTTCATCACACAGTTGAACACACATTTGGCTAAGAATTTAGAGAACCGAAAGAGGAGTAGTGGCTGAGCACCTGACTGCCACCGAACCCCAATGAGGTGAGCAGAGCAGTGATGACATGTGTGAGACGCCATGGCATTTGATGTCACTGCATGACCTTCTCAGTGTAAATCTAAATGGCTACTGCTTCAGTTCAACCTCAAATCCCATACACAATGTCTATTGTGGTCCATATGAACTAAAAACATGTAACCAAGAGAACTCTCGGAAATGTTGTTCAGCCGAGCATAAGTGACACAATAAAAAACCACCAAAGAATCTATACAAAGAATTAGATGGAGATTGCAGAAGTAAAATAGTGTCTTATATTACAATAAGAACTAAATTAATGCATAGAACACCAAACTGGACAGAAATCAAAGAATCCGTGCAGAGAAGATCAGAGTAAAAGAGAAATATTATGACATGTATGTAATTGGTAAATCACGAGACTGGATAACCAAAAAGGAACAACATTTAAAAAGATGAGAGAACAAAATTTTTCCAATTGAAGAAAAACATTAATTTACAAATTCAAAATGCTCAGCAAACTACAAGCAGAATAAATAATTTTAAAAATCATTAAGGTACATCATTAAGAAACTGAGTTTAAAAAAAGAAATAAAAATAATAAATCTTAAATCCACTCAGGGCAAGAAAAAGACACTATCCTCAAAGGAATACCAGTAAGAAAACAGCTGACTTCTCAATAGAAATGAAGTAGGCCAGAAGACAATGGAATAATACCTTAGAAGTGTTCAAAATAATTGTTAATATGGCATTCTATACCCAGTGAAAATGTACCTCAAAAATTAAAAAAAATATATTACTATAAAAAGTAATTAATTTATTGTCATTAGGATTGTACTAAAGGGAATATTAAAGAAAGTTTTTGGGCCAAAGGGGTATGATCATAGAGGAAAATACAGAAATGGAGGAAGAAATTAGGAGCAACATAGAGATATGTGGGTAGATAAAGCCGAATATAAATGGCACAGAATTCATGTTGAGGTTTGACAGAAAACAGCAAAATTCTGTAAAGCAATTATCCTTCAATAAAAAGTAAATTAATTAAAAAAATGTTATGTTTAAGGAATTTAAAATATATGTAGAATTAAAATGTGTAACAACAGTAATAAAAAAGGGATAAATTCTATTATTATAGAAGAGGTAAAAATAATCATTTGTATTAGGCTGTAATAAGTCATGGACAAATGTTTTGATCTCAACCATTGAAACTATTATTTTAAATGTAAAGCTGAGAATATATTCAATAGAAAAAAACTGAATGACAAAAATAACTCAATCCCAAAGAAGACAAAAAAGTAAAAGGCATTTAAAAAAGCATTCAGATGGGCCAAATGTTAAAAAATAAGAAAGTGATTGTAAACCCAAATACATAAGCACATTAACTATAAATGGACAAAACAGTTTAAGTAAAATATTAATATTTTCAAAGGCTGGGTCTTAAAAAGTTACATGTGCTTACAACAATAAGGAGGTACTATGTAAAAAGCCTCTTGATGAAAGTGAAAGAGGAGAGTGAAAAAGTTCGCTTAAAGCTCAACATTCAGAAAACTAAGATCATGGCATCCGGTCTCATCACTTCATGGGAAATAGATGGCGAAACAGTGGAAACAGTGTCAGACTTTATTTTTTGGGGCTCCAAAATCACTGCAGATGGTGACTGCAGCCATGAAATTAAAAGACGCTTACTCCTTGGAAGAAAAGTTATGACCAACCTAGATAGCATATTCAAAAGCAGAGACATTACTTTGCCGACTAAGGTCCGTCTAGTCAAGGCTATGGTTTTTCCTGTGGTCATGTATGGATGTGAGAGTTGGACTGTGAAGAAGGCTGAGCACCGAAGAATTGATGCTTTTGAACTGTGATGTTGGAGAAGACTCTTGAGAGTCCCTTGGACTGCAAGGAGATCCAGCCAGTCCATTCTGAAGGAGATCAGCCCTGGGATTTCTTTGGAAGGAATGATGCTGAAGCTGAAACTCCAGTACTTTGGCCACCTCATGCGAAGAGTTGACTCATTGGAAAAGACTCTGATGCTGGGAGGGATTGGGGGCAGGAGGAGAAGGGGACGACAGAGGATGAGATGGCTGGATGGCATCACTGACTTGATGGACCTGAGTCTGGGTGAACTCCGGGAGTTGGTGATGGACAGGGAGGCCTGGCGTGCTGCAATTCATGGAGTCATGAAGAGTTGGACACGACTGAGCGACTGAACTGAACTGAACTGATGTAGCAGGTAAATACTAACCAAAGAGAGCTGGTATAGCTATACCAATATCAGCCCCAAAATTATAAGGCCAAAAGGATTACTAGGACTAAACAAGGTCATATAATAAAGCGCCAGCCCACCAGGAAGATAAAATAATTTTAAATCTAAATGTATCTGATATAAAAAAAACTTAGAATTTGTAAGCCATACAGATAAAAGTGAGGGCCTCCAAAATAAGTGAAAATTTCCAGAAGAACCTAAACTAGCCAAAAGATTAGAAGTAATAAGCTGGGTGATTGGTCAGGTACTTTTGTTCTACGTGTGTGTGTATGAATTCTACTAGGGCAACCCCTGGCTCTTAGAGCAGCCAACTACAACCACTGCCCTTAGAATTAAGGTCTAAGTATAGCTATATAAGGAGCTTCTCAGGTGGCTCAGTGGGTAAAGAGTCTGCCTTATGGTGAGAGACCTGAGTTGGAACCCTGGGTCAGGAAGATCCCCTGCCAAGATAAGAGGCTACAATAAGATAGAGTGCCAAGATAAGAGGCTGTGAACTCTCTCTAAAGAGGGGCCTGTCTAGTTAGTCTCTCTTCCCTTGCTTAGTCCCAGGAACCAAGGCTCCTATTATCAGAGCCTGTATTTGCTGCTAGGTCAATAGAGAGATTCTCGTTTGTGCTGACTAAATAAATGTCACTATCAATACTTTTCAATCAAGATCCTCAGATACAAACATGAGCAAACATGCACAAATTGCTAAACATTTGATGGAAACAACAGCATGAAGAGTCACTGACTCAACAAACAGAAAGCAACCACCAAGAAAACAGAAGTTAACAAAGGAAACAAGGAAAAAACTATGTATATTAGAGATACACACTTTTAAAATCTCATAAATATTTAAAAAATATGTTATCTGTGATAAAAGCAACTGGCTGCTATGAAAAATAAATTAGCGGAGTTCTTGGAAATTAAAAACAGAATTATGATGAACATCAGCAGAATAGTTGAAAACTGAATAATAAACTAGAAGATCAAAATGAGAGATTCTCCTACAAAACAGTACAAATGACAGAGTTGAGTATGAAAGAAAAAAAGACTGTTGGAGAATGGAAAGCCATACTGAGTATCAATCAAGATTAACGAAACAACTAGCTCTATCTGCATGATTGTAAAGCTGTATTAGTACAATAGTCACTAGCTATACATGGGTATCTAAATTTACATTTAATTTAGTTAAAATGTAATAAAATTAAAAATTCATTTTATTTATCTACTACCCACATTTCAAAGGCTCAATATCATAAGTGATGTAGGCAGCTACAATTTTGGACAGTACAGTGAATAAAGATTACTTACAGAGAAACAGGAACTGACTGATGTCAGTCTCTTCAGAAAATTTGGATGCTCAAAGCTTGTAGAACCAACTTATCTTCAAAGTTTTAAGGAAACATGAGTTTCAACCTAGAATTTTACATTTAAATTATTTTGCAAATGTGAAAATGAAATTGACATTTTAAGACACATTCTCAGGATGTATTATCCCATAGGTTCTTTTTGAAGGGAGCACTTGAGGGTATGCTCCAGAAAACTGTTGGTAATAAGGCTGTGACACTTAAGGCAGTTTCCATGGATAATTACTAAGAAAGCTCTTTTTAAAAAATGAATAAACTGAATATATAATTGCTGATCAGTTCAATAAAACATAGGAAGGGTCAGGAAGGTGGAGAGAAACTGAAAAAATACTAAGAATCTAGTTCAGGAGGTTAATTTAAAAAGCACTTAATGTAAACACAGAATTTGAAATTGTAGGTTTTCATAGTGTATTTAAACATATAATATATGAAAAAAATGAAATGTATAATTGCTAAAGAAGGAATGAAGAAAAACCCAATAAAATCAACTAAATATAGAAAAGGAGAAATAAGAACATCAACACAGAATACATATTTCAGTTATTATAATAAATGTGAATTAATTAAAATACTTTATTTAAAATAGATGCTGTATAGGACATGTAATTAGTTTCAGCTATATGATCTTTACAGTAGTCAAATCTATATTACAATGGCACAGAAAAGTTGAACATAAAATTTACCAGTAAAGCAAGACTAACCCAATGAAAAGAACTAAAATGATTATGTCCTTAAAATATAAAATAAACAACATAAGGTAAACTTATTAGAATTATATAAGGTGAAATAAATTTACAGATATATTCAGATGCTGCAATTATCTCTCTGAAAAATCAGCAAACTGAAGTAGTCATAAGTAAATAATTCAGATTTTTTGATATTAAAAATTATCATATATTTAAAAATATATACAGCTAAAACTTCATATCAACTAATGACTCAGTTTTAATACCCATAGAACATTTGTAAAAACTGGCTACATAAAGCTACAAAAAATTCATGCATTTTGGAAAGGAGAAATTACAGTCTCCATTTTCTGACTAGATAGAGTTAAAAACAAGCCATCCCTTCCTACAAAACATAGAAAACTGATAACAAGATAACTCTCCAATTATAAATGCAAAACATCTTTTACTTTTAATAAATCTTGACTTTAAGAAGAAATCAAAGTTAAAATCAAAATCTGCTTAGAAGTGAATAACAGTGATTACATATCAAAATGGCTAACCTAAAGGCAAATAAATTTTTAAAGTGTGGCCTTTAAATACACCAATTAAAAACAAAAAGAATATAGGAAATAATTAAATTATCAACTTAATAATGTTAAAAACAACAAAGCAAATAAAAGAATGTTAAAGGAAGGCATTAATAAAAGTAGAAACTAAACACCATAGCAATAATTGAAGGTAAACTTTAAAAAAGATTGATTAATCACAGTTAAACCTGATTCTTTCCAAGAGTAAAGAAGATCTACAAAAAATTGACAAGTCTAATAAAAAACCATATGAGATAAGTTAGGTAAAAGTAAGAAGTAATTAACTTTTTTATATGCCTAAAATAAAACATTAAGAGCATACTTAAAAATTATATTCACTAGAACAATAAAACTAAAGCACAAGAACATAAATCTATACAAAATATGCAAGATCTATATAAAGAAAATGATGAAATTTTAATATAAGACATAAAAGGAGACCTGAATAAATGAAGCAATATATCATATTTTGGGGTGAGAAAAGTTCATAATTTAATTGTTGATTTTCTCAATATAAAGCTACAAAGTTAATAAAATTTCAATCACAATCCCATGATTATTTATAAACTTAAACAGATAATTACTTAGTTCAGGCAGAACAATAAGATGTTCAAGAATATCAAAGAAAACTTTGAAATTAGATCATAATTAATTTGGATTTATCACATCTAATTCCAAATTTATAAATAAAATGATAAACTGGTTTAGCAAAAATAAAGGAAAAGACAATGCTTTTATTAAAAATATGTTTTTAAACTTCTATATTAAAAAGTTACAATAAGCAAAGTTAAAATATAACTAGGAGGAAATGCCTATAACATGTATAATATACAATGGCTTATTATTAATTTTACACAAAATTCTTTGAAAAATTTATGAAGACAAAATATTAGAAATCTCAACAAAGGACAGCTAACAGGAAAAGAAGTGTATGTGGCTAAGAAATTTAGGCAAAATTCATCAATCTCACTAACATAGGAGAATAAAAATCAAAATAAGGTACTATATATTAGACTTCAAATGTAGAAAAAAATTGATAATATTTTTGACAATGTAGTGAAAAGAGCAAGTTAAGATACTATCCAAGCATATACTCTTTTTGAAGAAATCTGTCAGTGTGTAGCTATCAAATTATAAAGTGCATATAGACCCTGACCTTGCAACCTCACTTCTAGGAATCTCTTCTATCAAAAATCTTGCATTTATCCAAAAACCATATATACTCGGTTATAGCAGAAGAAAAAAAGTAGAGAGGAGTCTTTTCAGTTCCCATTTATAGAAGCCCAACTCAACTAGTTTGAGCAAAAATTAATCAAAACAAAAAGGAAAAATCATATATCCATTAAAAGCAAACAACAGGAGGAAGAAAATTTATATATATGTATATGATTATTTATAGTTATAAATATATATGCATAAATCTGTATATATTTACATATATATTTATATGTAAATATATATGTATATATATCTATATAGAAATATTCTGAAGACATATTGTGAAAGAACATTTAAAAAGGAACTCAAGTGGCTGGATAACGCTAATATAAATCTATCTAATAATTAAAAAGCAGCAGAAAGAATAAATACCACATAAGTGCAAGGTGTGTGCGAGTATATGTATACACATAGAAAAAGAGCTAGTCTTTTACTAGAGGTTATTTTAAGGGAGAAATGGAGGCAATCTTTCACAGTTTTGAATTCTATTTTACATATTCTTAAACTCCTCCCCTACAAAAATCATAATATTCCAATATGAAGTTTTCTCATGTAAGAAGAATCATTTAAGGAAGAAATGATGTTATGGCTGCACAGAAAAAGAAGAAACTAACACCAGAAAATAACTCTGAATCTGGAGCCTAAGATACAGTCCCTGCCCTTTGGAAGGTTAAGGAAGATAAATATTTCTCAGGTGGGCATGACAGAAGTAGAGAGGTCTGTAAGAGAAGTGAAAACAAATTGTCGGAGAAGTCAGGAGAGAACTATTACTTCAAATATGTTACCTAATAATTCATGCTGTTCCACCACTTAATGTTGAGAGGAAAATTCAATTCAATTGAAATCATTTATTCATATCTCTAAACTGAATGGCATATTGATTTTGATATTAATTTTCATTACCGTCAATAGGCCTTCGATTGAAGCCCTTTCCATTTGTAAGTGTCCTTGAGTCACCCACGATTGTACTGCTACTCTCTGAATACAATAAGGCATAGTTATAGTAGAGGGGGAAGGTTTTTGCTCAGTTTAGTTGACTACAACAAAGGTTTGTATACCAAGTATTGTGCAAGGGCTAGAGAGGGGAGGTCTTGGTCTAAAGACACCTCAGATCTACAGGAAAGAACAGAGGTGTAAGCTGGGGCTGTGCTCAAGGTGTTGTAGGGGGAAGGGGAGTAAGCAGCACCACACTCAGATAGAGGAGGACGGGACTGGCAAATAATTCTGAGGAGAAGCCAGCATTTCAGGGGAGAACAAGTGTAGGATTTACTGTGGTGTTGGAGAACTCTTGAGAGTCCCTTGGACTGCAAGGAGATCAAATCAGTCAATCCTAAAGGAAATTAGTACTGATGCTGAAGCTGAAACTCCAATACTTTGGTCAACTGATTCAAAGAACTGACTCATTTGAAAAGACTCTGATGCTGGGAAAGATTAAAGGTGGGAGGAGAAGGGCATGACAGAGGATGAGATGGTTGGATGGCATCACTGACTCGATGGACATGAGTCTTAGTAAGCTCTGGGAGTTGGTGATGGACAGGGAAGCCTGGTGTGCTGCAGTCCATGGGGGTTGCAAAGAGTCGGACGCGACTGAGTGACTGAACTGAACTGACCTGGGGGAAGGAGGTGTAAATGTAAAAAGGCAGGCCCAAGGGTGTGAACACACAACTGTCTATGGGGAGATAGAATCCACTATATCTGGACTGTAAATAGTAAGAGTGAATGGGGAAAGAGAGGGGTGGAGGTGAGGTCAAAGAGGTGGACCCAAGTCAGACTCTCCAGGGCTTTGAATGGAGAGTTAAAGAATTGGTCTTATACTGAACAGGATATGAAGGGTTTTAAAGCAGAGTTAGATTTACCTTATAAATGGATCTCTATGGCATAGGATAAGAGAGGGAAGCTTGGCTAAGTCACTTCAGTCGTGTCAGACTCTTTGTGACCCCACTGACTGTAGCCCACCAGGCTCCTCTGTCCATGGAACTTCCCAGGCAAGAATACTGGAGTGAGTTGCCATTGCCTTCTCCAGGGGATCTTTCCGACCCGGAGATTGAACCTGTGTCTCTTCTGTCTCCTGCATTGGCAGTGTGTTCTTTACCACCAGTGCCACTTGGGAAGCCCATTAGGAAACATGGGCAAAATAACCTGATGTCCCGAACTAAAGTGGTAACAGCAGGTAGGGGAAATGGACATGTGTCCGAGAAACTCTGTCTAGAAGGTTAATTTACCAGCCTTGACTTGTGAGGAGTAAATGAATTTATACATACACGGTCTGAGACCAGAGCACGGCATACAGTAAACTCTTTGGTATTATTAATGTTATTCTTCAATCTCCTGTGTTCTCTGCTCTGCAGTACCTTCTGCTCTGAATTGTTGGGCCATCTTCCTCTAGTGGCCCCCCCATCTGGTTCCATAGCTCACTCCATTGCTCCTATCAGGACACATTCATGTGCTGTCTCTGGCTGAGGGCTGCTAGACTGACATCTATGTATCTCATTTGTATTGCCTTCCCCAGCACCCGCATACTGCCTTACTCAAGGTCCTCAAGATATATTTGGTGAAGGGTAGGAACCAAAGCCCAAAACATCTTATGATATTAGCTCAAAATCATGCCTCCAAATGTAAATAAATTCAGTATGGACACCATACTGAATACTAAAGTTCCTGTCTACAGCTCCTAGTACGATGTGGGTTAAATCATCCCGTGTATTTGTGCCATGATCTATTATTCTAATGTGGAAAATCTATGTCATTCAAGCCTTTGATTTCATCATTAGCAAATGACACACTTCAGAACAATCCACCATGTTTTAATGGTGCTCTAAAGAGCTGGGCTCAGCCCTCACACACACAAAAAAACCCCCACAAATAAAAACAAAACCATTTTCTCTACCACTGTAAGGCTGATATTCAAATAATTGAGACAATCCCTTCTTCCCAATTAGAATGGCCCCTTAAAGATGTCTACATTCTAATCCCTGAAACTGTGAATTCTTATCTTATATAGCAAAAGGGACTTTGCAACTGTAATTAAAGATCTTGAGATGGAGAAATTATCATGACAATCATTGTCACTGTACTTTTTCAAGGAAAAATAATGGTGGGGAAGACAGGAAAGATAGAAGAGGAGATATGACAATAGAAGCAGAGGTCAAAATGATATAGGTCCATAAGCCAAGGAATGAGGAGGACCTTGCATTTCTTGCTGGAAAAGTCAAGAAAATAAAATTTTCTCATCAAGCTTCTAGAAGGACCAGTCACAAAGGACCTTGCCAATCCATTTTCAACTTGAAACTCCTGAACTGTGAGAAAATAAATTTGTGTTGTTTTAAACCAGTAATTCTGTGGTAATTTGTCACAGCTGCAATATATTCCCTTAACTAGAATCTTACTGGTACAAACAATATCCAGTTTATGTCTTCCCTTTGATGTAGTTCCAATATCTCAAGAACTGCTCTTACATTTAAGTGTCAGAGTAAGCATGGCTCTTCATTCTCTTTATGATTCTAACCAAAATATTGCTGTAGAATCAGTTCAAACTGTCCCAATATTATAAATTTCCATCTATTCTTAATATGTAAGTCAATTTTACCCAAGCCAGCATTCTTGAATTTTTGCTAATATTTTTGAAATCATTCTTTGAATGAAAATTCAATAGCAGCTATAGTCAGCACACACCTTTTTTTTTACCTTCCAGCTTCCATTTAATGTTAGCTTATTTGTTTACCTATTTTTTTTCTTAGATTGAACTGAGTAATAAAAGATACTTCCCTAGACCACCAGCTTTTAAATCATTTCATAATATACCAATAATTAAAGACTAACTCTATTGGTCTTTCCAGAATAAATAATCCTATTTCCATTTTTTGATGCATTTAAAAGTAACAATCTGTTCAAGTCATGGGCTTTTATATTAGAAGCTGTTGGGACCTAGAAAATTCTGTCCTACTTGGTAATGAATTTATTCTCAATGTAATTTATTCTTACTAAGTTGGCACTGTATGCTCACGAACTCTTTTATTCTAGCAATTTTGGTATATCTTCATGTGACAATAAAAACCTTTCCTGCTGCTGAAACTGCTGCTGCTGCTGCTGCTAAGTTGCTTCAGTCATGTTTGACTCTGTGAGACCCCATACACAGTATCCCACCAGGCTCCCCCGTCCATGGGATTCTCCAGGCAAGAACACTGGAGTGGGTTGCCATTTCCTTCTCCAATGCATGAAAGTGAAAAGTGAAAGTGAAGTTGCTCAGTTGAGTCTGACTCTTCGAGACCCCATGGACTACAGCCTACCAGGCTCCTCTGCCCACGGGATTTTGAGTACTGGAGTGGGGTGCCATTGCCTTCTCCAAAAAACCTTGCTTACTGGCTCTTAAATGAGAAATACGCTCAGTGTCTCAGACTCAACATCAATTGTCAACTTTTCATTAATGTAAAAGTGACTCTGTTTTCCAAAATCTTTACAATTTTAGAGCATAAAGTGAAGAGAATGAGAGGAGGCCATGGGGTACACTCACCTAGAAGCCTGGGGTCTAGCTCAGCCCCTGACTGGTGACTGCTGTGAAACCCTTCTCCCTCCCTTTCTAGGGCCTTCTCTACATGCCTTGCTCAGCAACACTTGCTTTAGTGGCAGATTTCTGGATATCGTGCTTCAGCATACTGGGACTCAGGCGAAAACTTCAAGTGGGTTGCAGCTTTTCTGAGTCTTTCTACAGACAGTCAAGGGGCTGTTTGGTCCACAGACATCAGCGGTGAAACTCTTCTACATTACAAATCTGTCGAAAGCATGTATACTCATCAATCAAAGTGAAAGGAGTCAATAAGGGCATGAAAAGACGCTCAACATTATTAGCCACCAGGAAAATCCAAATCAAAACCATAATGGCATACCACTTCCCAACCATTGGATAGATATATTTTAAAAATTACCAATAGATGATACCAAGTAATTGGTAAGGATGCTAAGAAATTGGACATTTATACATTACTGGCTTGGAGAAGGCAATGGCACCCCACTCCAGTACTCTTGCCTGGAAAATCCCATGGACAGAGGAGCCTGGTGGGCTGCAGTCCATGGGGTCTCGAAGAGTCAGACACGACTGAGCGACTTCACTTTCACTTTTCACTTTCATGCACTGGAGAAGGAAATGGCAACCCACTCCAGTGTTCTTGCCTGGAGAATTCCAGGGACGGGGGAGCCTGGTGGGCTGCCGTCTATGGGGTCACACAGAGTCAGACATGACTAAAGTGACTTAGCAGCAGCAGCAGCAGCACACTACTAGCTAGGAAGTAAAATGATGCAACTACTTTAACAACAGTCCAGCACTTCCTCAGGGCTTCCCAGGTGCCTCAGTGGTAAAGAATCTGCCTGCTAATGCAGGAGATGTAGGTTCTATCCCTGGGCTGGGAAGATCCCTTGGAGAGGGAAATGGCAGCCCACTCCAGTATTCTCGCCTGGAAAATCCCATGGACAGAGCAACCTGGTGGGCTCCAGTCCACGGGGTCACAAAGAAGTACCGATCCATGCGACAGCATGGATGAACTTGGAAAACATCATGCTAAAAGAAGCCAGTCACAAAGGACCACACATTGTATGATTCCATTTATAAGGAACACTCAAAGAAAGTAAATTCATAGAGATTGAAAATGGATTCGTTGTTTCCTAGGGCTAGAGGGGGTTGAGGACCTGAGAGATGACAGCTAAGGGGTGTAGGTTTCATTTTGGGGTGATTAAAGTGTACTAAAATTGATTATGGTGATGCTTGTGTAACTCCCACTGTACTAAAAGCCACTGCATTATACAGTTTAAATGAGTCAATTATATGGCATGTCAATTATATCTTAATAAACCTGTTTTATAAAATAAGAAGTGGAACAAATGAATATTTCCCACCCAATTATATCCTGAGCTGCATCAGTTGCATAACCCATGAAATAATGAATGGCAGGGGGGCATTTGCTTAATCCTGCTGGTTTCTTCCTGAAAACTCCTGCCACAGCCCAACTGCATGGGATTCTTTATTATTTCCAAAGGGATATTCACCCTAAGTATTTATTTCGGTTACCTTCCATGTATGCTCCAAGGCTCCACTCCACTATGTCAACATTCATGTGTATTTAGATCTGCTGATTTCTAATTATTTCTTCAGGGCCTGACCTCCAAAGAGAGGTGGTGGCTGATTGCCTTTACAACATGATCTGAGTGTTGTCATCTGATCCAAGCCTCCTGAACCAAATTGTCTCCAGTCTCCCCTTTTCACTAGCTAGCTAATCCTCATGTCTTGAACATAAAACCCCCATTATTATCTCTCCTTTGGAATAAGGCACAGAAGTCCTCCTTGAATTATAAATGTGCCTTGGAAAGGAAAGCATAATGATATACCCCCACATATTTACCCCAGTACAGAGTTAGCTGTTCAATAATGTTTCTAAAGAATGTGTTGGGAAGGTATGGAGCAAACAGCATGGTCTAAGGAGGGTTTTGATAACCTCAGCCCTGGGAAGATGCACAGAGCCAGGGAAAGCCTCAGAGCAATGAACATCTGCTTATGTAGGTCACTGAAAGAGAGAAAGGGACCATTAAAGGAAAGATAAGGTTTTAGTGTAAGAGATTTTTCACTTAATTCACACTTTTGCCTGGGATGGGCCCAGACTCCTTTTTGTCTTGAAACAAGAGTCTTCTTTCTTTATTCCACATCAGGGCAGTATTATTCTACTACTATTGAACTTCTGTAATATTTCAGTAATAGTAGAAGTAGCTTTTCTCTTCCTTTGGATATACATCAGCTAATAAAGATTTGCAAGAGCCGCAAGATTCAACAGGGTGCAGAAGACTACCTAATGAAAGCGGAAGACTATCCGCATCTCACAGACCCCCTTTCCATGGGACTCAGCAACATTCTGAAGTTTATTGGCATATGATGTGTCAAATAAAACTCACGTTTCATATACAGCACATTATTAAATAATGATTACGTCTCAAGGTAGGAGCTGAACATATTTCATTTTTCCCTCTGCTATTAACTAAGAAGGTTGCTTTCAGCGGCTTTCTTGACAAGTACAGTCAAATCAACACTGAGCCTGGCACTGAAATTAAGTGGTACTTCTTCCTCCCATGCACAAGCCTCTCCATGTGTCCATTTTAAAATTATTTCTGATTGTTATGATCAGCAAAGGTGAAAGATTCATGACAGTGCAGCTGCAGGCCCCCCATTCTGAGCTTTACTTCCGATGTTTTTAATACATAATGCTGCACTTCAAGCCATGTACAGTCAGAGGGACTAGCCTCTCGGAGGACATAGAAGTGATTCCCCATCCAAACCTACTGAAGTATTTCCCCGGAAATGAAATGAAATTCTCAAATTAGACCAATTGAGCCTTGCCAGTTTTTCTTTCTACCCCCAATTTCTTGAATTCTTTTGCTGGCTTCATTTATTTTAGTGTATGGAGCTTAAACATACTAAACTTTTAGGTTCTGTTTCATGATTTCTGGCCAGTAAGTATTCTTGCCTGGAGAATCCCCATGGACAGAGGAGCCCGGCAGGCTACAGTCCATGGGGTCACAAGGAGTTCGACATGACTGATCGACTAAGCGCAGCACACATAATCAGATACAGATTCAAATGTTTATTTTACTAACATAAGCATACAATATTCCTACATTCTGTCATATACATTACATTAGAAATATCACAGTATTACTCATTTACTCTTTTCATTCATTAACTTTTGCTTTCTTATGACAGTTTTATTGTTAAAAAAAGACTTAGGTTTGGCGCTGCTGTTGTCTTTGGCAAGTTATTTAATCTTTACTGGCCTCAGTTTCTTCCATTCAGTGGCGTTATAGATTGAATTGTTCCTTCCTAAAATTTATATGCTGAAGTCCCAATCTCAAGTACCTCACAATGTTAACCTATTTGGATATAAAGTCTTTACAGGGTTCAGTTCAGTTCAGTTCAGTTCATTCGCTCAGTCGTGTCCGACTCTTTGAGACCCCATGAATTGCAGCACGCCAGGCCTCCCTGTCCATCACCAACTCCCGGAGTTCAATCAGATTCACGTCCATCGAGTCAGTGATGCCATCCAGCCATCTCATCCTTGGTTGTCCCCTTCTCCTCCTGCACCCAATCCCTCCCAGCATCAGAGTCTTTTCCAATGAGTCAACTCTTCGCATGAGGTGGCCAAAGTACTGAAGCTTCAGCTTTCGCATCATTCCTTCCAAAGAAATCCCAGGGTTGATCTCCTTCAGAATGGACTGGTTGGATCTCCTTGCAGTTCAAGGGACTCTCAAGAGTCTTCTCCAACACCACAGTTCAAACGCATCAATTCTTCGGCACTCAGCCTTCTTCCCAGTTCAACTCTCACATCCATACATGACCACAGGAAAAACCATAGCCTTGACTGGGGTAATCAAACTAAAATAGGTTCATTAAGGTGGGCCCTGTGTTGTGTTGCTGTATTGTGTTGCTTCAGTACAATATAACTGATATCCTTATAAAAAGGAAAAATGTGGATACACAGGCTTGCATAAAAGGTGGGTGATGTGAAGAGACCTAGAGAAAAAAACAGCCAAGGAGAAAGACCTGGAAGAGATCCTTCCCTCAGAGTCCTCCATCACTAATTTTGAGCTTGTAGCCTCCATAACCACAAAGCAAAAAATTTCTGTTGTTTAAGCCACCTACATTGTGATACTTTGGTATGACGGCCCTAGAAAATGAATACTGATGACATAATAATACTTAAGGTCATTTTAGAACATTAATGTGTCAGACATTGCTGGTCACTTGCCTAAAGACCAGCACCTTTTGTTACTTGCTAACAGAGCTCCAACTTTTCTTTAGGTATTGGGAAAAGATCCCTCGATCTCCGAAATGTGGGTGCAATCCTTGGGATAGGGTGACACAGCAGCGGCTAAGGAGATGTGAGGGGAAACTGCCTGGGGAGAGGGGTTCTGAGAAGGACATTGTTCCCGGACGAGAGCGTCACAGGTGGAGAAGCACTGCCTTTTGCCACCCTTTGTCTCAGGCTTGGAAGTGGATTGTGGGAGGATGTGATGCTTAACACTGACGTCTCAGAATGTGGGAACACTGTGGAGGCCAAAAGTATCACAGAGACGCTGAGCAGATCAGGAGCTCTGATTTCACTGATTGGCTGAATCACCTCCAGCAACTCCCTGGATCGAGACTGCTTGTTATAAAAGGAAAAGAAACTTCTACTGTTTGGGCATCTCAGCCAGGGATTCTCAAACTGAAGAAACAAGGCTGCTGTTTCATAATGTGCACTCATCCTACATGGGTTCCCTTTCCGCTTGTTCTCCTGTCTAAGCTTCTGTAGCTTTCCTCCCGACTCTGCCTCTTAAGCCTTACTCTTTTAGGCTGCCTGCATACCCTGCTTCTCAATCTTTGATATCATTAATTCGGAAAAACTGTATTTGGCTTGTTCATAAGCATATTTTATTCTTTCCCATTCCTTTACTCTCCTCAGTCGATTTTCTCCCCTAAACTGACCTCCTCTCCTGCTGTTTTAGCGCAACAAAACGGTTTAGTCTCCCTGGTGTTTGTTTTGTGTGACTTAGACTATAATCTCCTGGGATAAGGACCTTGCCTTTTGAAAGGTTTGCCTTATAAAGCATCATGTATACCTCTGGGGATTTACAGATTATAGATAGAGCATGCCCAGAGCTGTGGGGAATGTCTGCAGTAGAGAATGGATGGGAAAGAGACTGGAATCATCGAACAGCTCTGGCCTTTTCCAGGAGGAGGTCAATGGTTTAATTTGGCCCAAGGTAATAGCAAGCAGAAATCCAGATGAGAAATGGCCTGGATGAGGAGGCAGAGAGGATAAGGAAAGGAGCACATTTTAAACTAATTTCCATTTAATACCTTACTGCCAATTCTGCAACAAGGGAAAAAGAGAAAAATATGTCTTCCTCCTCCTCCAGGAGTCCTCCCCCCACTACCCTAGAGGTAATCACTATGCATTAATCCAGAAAAGGTTTATGAATACATAGTCACATATAATTAGAGATAATGTTTACTACTATTGCCTTTTTATTTTGTATAAATGGGTTCACAGTAAACACTATTCTGTAACCTGTTCTTTTACTTCAAAATACATCTTGGATATTTTCCCATATCCATATGCATTCCATAAATGCCTGAGTAAATGGTGAAATTGCTTTCCCAGAATTATCCTTCAAGAAGGAAGGATAAGTATTTTGAGGTCCTTGCAATATCTCTCAGATTATGGAGAGCTTTCCTCATTGCTTGTGTTTTAATTTTATTTTTATTTTACATTGGAGTATAGTTGATTTACAATGTTATGTTAGTTGCAGGCGTACAGCAAAATGATTCAGTTATAAATATACCCATTCTTTTTCAGATTCTTTTCCCATGTGGGTTATTACAGAGTATTGAGCAGAGTTCCCTATACTATAGAGTAGATCCTTGCTGATTATCTATTTTACATATAGTAGTATGTATATGTTAATCCCAAACTCCTAATTTATCCCTTCCCCCACATTTCCCCTTTGGTAAACCTAAGTTTTTTTTTCTTTTTCTCATTACTTAATTCTGAACAAAAGATTGCTATTTGAGAAAGATGCATCAGCCTACAACAACCTCATTCAACAATAATTTTGAATGCTTATTGAGATTTCCTGGTGGAATTGATTAAAAGGAGGGCAATGAAATCAATCAATTGATCAGATTAGTTTTTACTCTTAGGGCAAGAACTCAAAATTTCAAGCTTGACATTGTGTAAAAAGTCTTTCAAAGATCATTTAATAGGTAACAGAATAAGTAGCTGTGATGTGAAATACCACATACACATCTACAGAATGAATGATAAAACTATTTTCCTGATGTTATATGAACAGGCACCTGTGGTCTCAGATGAAATTTCTAGTGACTGTGTCCGATGTTGGCCAACATATGTTGTCTCTCAAGTAATAGATGGAAATAAGTGAAACGTACTCTGGAAATTAGGGGCTTCCCTATTGATTCAGCAGTAAAAAATCTGCCTGCAATCCAGGAGCTGCAGGAGACGGTTCGATCCCTGGGTCGGGAAGATCCCCTGGAGAAAGGCATGGCAATCTCCTCCAGTACTGTTGCCTGGAGAAGCTAGACAGAGGAGCCTGGTGGGCTATAGCCCATAGGGTCACAGAGTCAGATAAGACTGAAGCGACTTAGCATGCATGTACTTTTGAAATTATAGGTTAGATGGCACAGAAAGGAAATTCAGTTTATTTAATATTTAAATAATATAAATAATAATGATTTAAGAAATGCAAAAAAGTAGAAACATTTCCAAATTAACTAATACATTACATGATATGTGATCTTAAATGCAACCATATAACTAGATTAATAAATTAAACATAAATAGACATTTGACTATTCCATTTATAATACTGAAAGCATATACACTTAAGTTAGCCAAAGCCTTTAAAAAAGAATTTTCATGTTGGAGAGTATGAGATTGTTTTACATTTTAGGCAACATTCTATGAGAGTTGTAATGGAAGATCTCTCCCATTTTTCTTTTCTTTTTTTAATTGAAGGATAATCGCTTTACAGAATTTTGTTTTCTATGAAACCTCAGCATGAATCAGCCACAGGTATACATATCTCCCATTCTTGAGGGCTGCTTGAGCACACTGGTGTGCTCAGTCACGTGGGATTCTTTTCAAGCCCATAGACTATAGCCCACAAGGCTCCTCTGTCCATGGGACTTCCCAGGCAGGAATACTGAAGTGAGTTGTCATTTCCTCCTCCCAGGGGATCTTCCCAACCCAGGGATTGAACCCACGTCTTCTATAGCCCCTGCATTGGCAGGCAACTTCTTTATCCTTGAGCCACCTGGGAAGTCCAAGGGCTTCCTAGTACTCTCTAATAGAGAAGTACAATGGTTTATTTTGCCATTTGTCTATGATAGCCATTTCTATTTTATGTTCTTCAATTACAAACAAGATTGCAATAAATTTCCTCAAATCATCATGTACTCTTACACATATGTCTATGGAATAAATTCCTCCAAGTGTAATTTCTGGGTCAATTTATATTATAGTTGAATAGAATGTTCTAGTCCTTCTCTATTTTCTCTCTTCCTTACAAGAAGGAGTTCTACTAGTACAGTGCATTTGAGTTACACTGTTTGTGGCAATCAAAATCAGCAAGGGAAATGCTTTCCTACCTTCTATATTTTCACACTGAAGTCCATAGGGCCCCTTCCTTTCCACTAAGCCCAGGACACAGCAGGATCCCAGCAGGGGAGGGCCTAATAGGACTGAGAATCTGGTAACTGCAAATCTGAAGGATGACTCAAAGATAAAAAAAACCCTGTGAGGAGGGACAGAATTATGAAAAGAGAAGGTGAGAAAGGACATAGAAAAAAAGATTAGAGCAGAGGCTCCCTGATTTTCATCTGAGTTGGACCTGTGTGGTCTGATAAGGGAGTTAAGAGGACTAGCAAACAAAACTTCTGGTTTTTTTTTAATACTTCAGTTCCAATAAGGGGACTCTACCTTCACACTCTGACAGATGATGAACATGACTAAGATGTGATAATAAATATTGCCAAATTGCCCTCCAGAAAAGCTGTTTCAAATTCTACTCCCACCTAGAGATTTTCCCCATACCCTCACCAATATTTTATATTATCAAACTTTTAAATTATTGCCAATTAGTGAAAAATAATATCTCAGTAACATTTCTTTATATAGTGGGTTGGCCAAAAATTTTGTTTGAGTTTTTCCTTAACATCTTTTTGAAAAACCCAAGCAAATTTTTGGGGCTTCCCTGGTGGCTCAGAGGTTAAAGTGTCTGCCCCCAATACAGGAGACCTGGGTTTGATCCTTGGGTCTGGAAGATCCCCTGGATAAGGAAATGGCAACCCACTCCAGTATTCTTGCCTGGAGAATCCCATGGATGGAGGAGCCTGGTGGGCTACAGTCCACGGGGTCGCAAAGAGTCGGACACGACTGAGCGACTTCACTTCACTTCAATATAAGTTTAAGCGTCTTTTCTTGGTCATGAACCAATTCTTTGTCTTCTTCTGTGTCTATTTTTTTTTTCTTTGATTCCCATTGTTTATATTTTTCTTCTTAATATGTAAAGAGTTTATTGCATATTTAGGAGATTAATCCTTTATCCATCAAGTGGGGCAAGTTATTATGTGTGTTTTTATGTTGTTAATTCACTAATATTTCTATGCAGAAGACTTATTTTCTTAAGTAATCAAGTTTACCAATTGTTTTCCTTATAGCTTACATTGTGAAGTGCTGTTATATTTTAATGCTAACTGGTTAATGTATGACACAGGAAAGCAGTCAAAATTTCATTCTAGCCACTTACCAGGCAAGTAATTTTGGATAAGTCACATAAACTTCAGTAATTTTCTACCTCTACAGAGGGAAACTTTATCATCTGTCTCCCTTTGTTTCTCTCTGCTGTTCTGAGAATTGAATGAGACCAAGTTTATCAGAGGTTTTTCACCCTTCACAGTCTACATGAGTGGTAAAGTAGTTTAGGCCTGCAGATTAAGGATGACAAAATGTGACCTAGTTTTAGAAATAAAAAAAACAAACCCTTGAATTAGGAAAAAGTAATTCAGATTTGTGGGATCAACTATATAAAATTCAAGCAAGACAAAGAGAGGATTTTATGAGGGTTTCTTTCTCTTATTGATCAAAGCTCCGCCAACCATCCCAGATGAGTGCACAGGGCATGAAAGAGCTCAGCCAAAGTGTTTATGTTGTCCTGCCTGTGACCCAGCCTGGTCAAAGACACTCAGGCATTCTGCATTCTCCCCTTGTGATGCATTCTCCCCTTGCAGACAAGGCCCTCTCTTGGGGAGAGTGAGGACTTTGAGAGAGAGGAGAATATTGCCCATGTTGAGAAGGTGCTGAATGGAACTCGCTTATCTTCTATCATAAACATGAATAAGGAGAGAGAGAAAAAATCAGTATTCACCCCTTAAGTTCATGGCCTTTGAGGCGGACAGTTTTGGCTTTGAATCTACCAATGCTAGCTGTGTACCGTTAGGCAAGTTACTTAAACTCTCTAAGCCGTAGCTGCCTCCTGTCTAAAATGGGATGTGAATGCCTACCTGCCAGGGTAGGGGAGAGAATTCAAGAGAGAGGTAAGGTACTTAGCAGAGTAGTTGGAGCAGAATGTAAACCCAGTAAATGTTAGTTTTCCTTCTGTAGCCTCTAAATCTTTTATAAGGATCAGGCTTAGTTTTGTTCATTCACCTTAGTGATTCACAGATTAATCTCCCATCCACGGTTTAGCTTCATGCTTTTGAAGCTAATATTGAAGCTAAACAATATTATTTATTTTATCCTCTTTCACCTAGACTCAAATTTTCCAGACTTGGACATTATCATGGCCCCCTTCAGAACTCTCATCTAATCCTCTCCATTTCTCTTAATTTGTGGATCAACAGTTTGGGAAATGGATTTTCTCCCAAAGACCAAGAAGATCCAACAGGCACAGATACAACAGACTTTCTTCCCCTGGCCCCTCCAAAGCCGCCCACAGTTACACCTCACTCCCAGACAGAAAATGGAGAGTCTCTTTCTGTGAATTCATGTGATGTCAAAGACTCCTCATTTTCCGCCATTCCAATATTATAGCTTCCCCCTCCCTTCCTCAGAGAATCCCGAATTAGGGTTATTAATACTCCAGACTAGGTCCCCTGAGGGCTTCCCCAGGGCTCAGTGGGTAAAGAATCTCCCTGCAATGCAAGAGATGTAGGCAGACACCAGTTTGATCCCCAGATCAGGAAGATTCCCTGGAGGAGGGCATGGCAGCCCACTCCAGTATTATTGCCTGGAGAATCCCATGGACAGAGGACCCTGGCAAACTATGGTCCATGTGGTGCCGCAAAGAGTCGAACACAACTGAAGCAACTGAGCATGCATGCACAGATACACTGAAGAAAGCAGACCATCTGGTACCTTTGGTAAGTTTCCAAGTTGTAAGCATTAAAAATGAATCTCCCAATAAGTTAAAAATAAAGAACTAATAACCAAACTTTTCAGTTTCTTCACCCATGTGAAGGAGGCAGATGGCAGAATGGCCTGCATTGGAGAAAGCTCCCACCTGAGGCCACGGAGCAGTCAGCCTTCAAGGCCAGTGACTTCAGGATGCAGACATATGGAGAGGTCATTTGTTTCTCATTTACCCAACAGAAAAGAATATGGAAATGGTCTCAGTCCATTTGTTTGATGGGCCTCCTAAGCCGGTAATAAACAAATCAATACAATTAGTTTTGGCCCATTGTCATTAAGGAACCTTCACTGCTGGGACACAATCTAATTATTCCTCTTGCTTCACAGGAAAGGAAACTTCTCAAGATGGGTGGTTTCTCTTGAGGTTGAAGCAGTGTGGTTGGGGGTGGGGTGGCTCAGAGGCAGTGTCTGTGTGACTCTTTGAGAATGGAGTGCATGCGTCAGGCACAGCTGGGGCCTACCCAGGATGGTTCTAAGGCTTCTGCTACAAGCTCTTGGGAATTCGTCTGAGCAAATCGGCATTCTGGGTGAAGCTCAGATATAACAATGCTGACAAATTGAAATAATGAACAAAGATTAAAATGAGGATGTCTAATCCAGAAATGATATCAAACCAGAAGCCAGAATGCTTGGTATGGGTCCTCTGCATCCCTCTGTAGTCGTGACAGATCTACAGAGCTGCCTCTGCCTCAGCTTTTCCAGCTAAGTCTCTGACACATTGTGACTAACAAGCAGCTAATATTCTGTAAATAAGATCTGTGAACTCAGTCTTGCTTGCACAAAGCATGCTTTGGACCACAGCTGATGCTCCGTGGACTTAAGGCTTTGAATACCACCTATCTGTATCTCAGAAGGATTATTTCATATGAACAGAGGAACCATTTCACATCTTTTCACTCCCTCCCCTCACTTCCAAGTAGAACTCATCCTTAAACCTAAAGGGATGGCTGTCCAATTAACATAGCTGAAATTTTGATTTGGAAGTGATCTTAGAAACATACATGGGGCCAACATCCAAAGTTTTAAAGAAGGAAACTAAAGCACAGAGTTAACGTATTTGCCTAGGTTACCCAGCTTGATGTGGATAGTTTGGTACTTGTATCTACAATTCAATTGGTGGGTTCCCTCAGCTACATCCTAACAAGTTCTTATTTCTAAAATTCCCTGCAAAGGAAAACTCTCAAATAATAAAACTTTTGGAAAGCTTAATTTACTACCTCAATCTGTAGTCTTTTCCTACTGGGTTCCACAGAGATCATCAATGGAGAAAAGTTACCTACCTAAGATGATACAACTTCTAAGCCAGTAATCAATTACATGTGTATATTTGGAGTTGATTTTATATCTCTTTCCCTTTCAAAGTACAGTTAGATACATATTGCTCTAAAAATCTATAGTTAAACATATAGATATGCTTCATATGCCTCAGGTGATATGAGAGTCACTCAGTCGTCTCTGACTCTTTGTCACCCCATGGACTATATAGTTCATGGAATTCACCAGGTCAGAACACTGGAGTGGGTAACCTTTCTCTTCTCCAGGGGATCTTCCCAACCCGGGGATTGAACCCACGTCTCCTGCATTACAGGTGAATTCTTTACCAGCTAAGCCACCAGGGAAGCCCAAACCACCACAAACATATGGAAGGATTCCAAAACTGGAAATTACAACCTGGAGGTGAATGACCTAGGAAAGCCTCCTGACCTTTATCAGACTATGACGTAAGTGAGAAATAACTGTTTTTATTAAGCTAGCATAATACCAGGCCTGACTGTTATAGGACACTAAGGTAACATTACTTACCTTGACAAATACTTTATCAAACAAATGAGACTTTACACACCATTATTTGGGATTACAAAGTCAACCATAGAATAGCAAAGTCAAGCAGAGCAAGAAATTCCCCCCTTCAGCATCTGACAAGTTATCTGCAACAAGATTATGACAAGGATACTGTAATTGTTAGCACTTTTTCCTAATAATAGTAAAATGTACTCTTTCTATTATTCTCTCCATTTTCTAATGCCAGTAAAAATGTCTATTAAGTGAGTACCTAGCATACACACAATGAGCATTCTGTGAAGGTTAATCTTCAGTGTCAACTTGACTGAGTCACAGGGTGCCCCAGTGTGGCTGACTGACTCAATCAGCAGGCTGAGTAAAGCAGATTGCCCATTCTAATGTGGGTGGGCCCCATCTTATCAGTAGAAGATCTGGAGAGAAATAAAAGATTGATCTTCTGGTGAGTAAGAAGAAACTCCCCCTGCCTGACTGCTTTGGCTGGGACATTGGGTTTTTTTCCTGCCTTTGAACTCAATATTGGCTCTTCTTAAGCCTTCACCCTGTAAGTCCTTGGACTGGAACTAGATCACTGGCTACCCTGGGTCCATTTTCCAACTGCAAATCTTGGGACTTGTCAGCCTCCATACCACAAGAGCTAATTCCTTAAAGTAAGTCATATATGTGTGTATCTATACACACACATATGTATGTATATATTCCATCTTTTTTTATTCTATTTCTCTGAAGAACTCTAATACACACCAATGATTGTAAATGAATAAATGGATTAGAAAACTTAATTCAAGAGACTTAATAAGGCCAAAATTTCTTCCAAAAAAACAAACTTTACTTGAAACCAGGATTCTCTAGTAGAACATCAGAAATAAGATTGCTAAATATTTAAGATGGTATGGATCCTAAGAAACAGGATGTGGTTAAGATATCATTTAGGCCTCAAAATGGACAGGGGATGTATTAGGAAAGTCGAACCAGAAATATGTTCAGATATGCTACGACCAAGATTGAGTCAATGTTGTGATAAATCCCAAGATATTTTGACAGATATTCTACTATTTGAAGAACATCATAGAATTGTGGAGCTTTATAGAGATATGAACATAGACCCTACTAGGAGCCTGAGCAGAGATGAGAAAGGTGCTCAGATGAGAAAGGGGAACAAATTTGGAGATATGAGATATCTCCATGAACTTGCTTGTGTCCAGGAGGAAATGCCCGTGTACAGACTTTTTTTTGGGGGGGGGCTCCAAAATCACTGCAGATGGTGACTGCAGCCATGAAATTAAAAGACACTTACATCTTGGAAGAAAAGTTATGACCAACCCAGACAGCATATTGAAAAGCAGAGACATTACTTTGCCAACAAAGGTCCGTTTAGTCAAGGCTATGGTTTTTCCATTAGTCATGTATGGATGTGAGAGTTGGACTGTGAAGAAAGCTGAGCACCGAAGAATTGATGCTTTTGAACTGTGGTGTTGGAGAAGACTCTTGAGAGTCCCTTGGACTGCAAGGAGATCCAGCCAGTCCATTCTGAAGGAGATCAACCCTGGGATTTCTTTGGAAGGAATGATGCTAAAGCTGAAACTCCAGTACTTTGGCCACCTCATGTGAAGAGTTGACTCATTGGAAAAGACTCTGGTGCTGGGAGGGATTGAGGGCAGGAGGAGAAGGGGACGACAGAGGATGAGATGGCTGGATGGCATCACGGACTCGATGGACGTGAGTCTGAGTGAACTCCGGGAGTTGGTGATGGACAGGGAGGCCTGGTGTGCTGCGATTCATGGGGTTGCAAAGAGTCAGACACAACTGAGTGACTGAACTGAACTGAACTGAATTGAATGGAACATTTTTAGATTAAGGAGATTCCTGATAAGCTTGTTGATATCAATTTGAAACAGTTCTGAATGACCAAATTCAACCCCTCTTCTTATTTAATGAACATGCTGAAAGGACAGTGTGGACCAAACAAATAAATCAATACACGTTGTTCATGTTTGGAAATCAGAATGCTGCTGCTGCTGCTAAATCACTTCAGTCGTGTGTGACTCTGTGCGACCCCATGGATGGCAGCCCACCAGGCTCCACCGTCCCTGGGATTCCCCAGGCAAGAACACTGGAGTGGGTTGCCATTTCCTTCTCCAATGCATGAAAGTGAAAAGTGAAAGTGAAGTCACTCAGTCATGTCCAACTCTTTGTGACCCCATGGCCTGCAGCCCACCAGGCTCCTCTGCCTGTGGGATTTTCCAGGCAAGAGTAATGGAGTGGGGTGCCATTGCCTTATAAACTGTAATAAAAAGACAAATCGCATACCAAATTCCTGCACTGTCTTTTATTCTAAAGAGCTGAAAACATGCCTATAACATGTTATCTTATTCAAAGCTGGGAGACAGGTATTCCTTTTGGATAGTCCAAGAAGGATCACATTTTAGAAAACTAGATGATTTCAAGATAACAGGGAACATTTGAGAAATAATTGAAATCAAGAGTCAATTAAGTACGTAGAGATCTTAATGCAAGATCAGGAGCAAAGGGTAAGGTTCAGCAGAGACACCAGAGCTGAAAAGATGACAGCAGTAGTTTCTAGGTCTTTCTTTTCAAACTAAGATCACCTTTATACTTCTGGTGTCCTCTAAATTCCCTTGTTGTCCGAGTCCTACTCCAAAGGCTATTTTTCTGTGTTGTCTCCCTGTCAGTTTCTCTCAGCTTCTCTAGGTGTGCCCCAAGGCCATGGCTTCTGGACTCTGCCAACTCTACCCAGCAGTATCTACCTCTTCAGCCACTTGAAAAACGTCTGGCACAAATTGTTTTATAATAGATATTCTTTACTTCTAAAGGCAGCATTCAGTTTTGAAAGGTTACTGAAGGATATAAGCAATTGAAGAAAAAAGAATATAAAATTAAACTCAACAGGGAGTAAAATGATATATAAAAGTAGGTCTTGTTGTTTTTCAGTCTCTAAGTCATGTCTGACTTTTCTGTAACCCCATGGACTGCAGCCCACTAATCTCCTCTGTCCATGGGATTTTCCAGGCAAGAATACTGGGGTGGGTTGCCATTTCCTTCTCTGGGGGATCTTCCTGACCGAGTGATTGATCCCATGCCTCTTGCATTGGCAGGTGGATTCTTTACCTACTATGCCACCTGGGAAGCCCAAAAGTAGGTCTAGTGGTACTTTAAAAATAAGTCAACAAATGTAAGAAGATGTCAACTATATTACCCACTCATCCTTTCATAGACCCAGCCCTTAGGGTGAAGTAAGGGTGTAAGGTTAGAGGCAATTCAATCTCAGGGCCCCAGGAGAGAACAGAAATTCAGCTAGTCAGTAGAACAGGTGATGAAATATGGTTTATGAATGACATTACTGTGCAACAGATCTGCAGTACCCCAAACTTCCAAATCCACCTGCTTATTGTTGTTGTTCAGTTGCTAAGTCATGTCCGACTCTTTGTGACCCCATGGACTATGTGACCCCATGGACTGCAACACCCCAGGTTTTCCTGTCCTTCACTATCTCCTGGAACTTGTTTAAACTCACGTCCATTGAGTTGGTGATGCCATCCAACCATCTCATCCTCTGTCATCGCCTTCTCCTGCCCTCAATCTTTCCCAGAATCAGAGTCTTTTCCAATGAGTTGGCTCTTTGTGTCAGGTGGCCAGAGTATTGGAGCTTTAGCTTTAGCATCAGTCCTCCCAGTGAACTGGGTAGGTTTCCTTTAGGATTCAGAGTAGATTTCCTTTAGGATTAACTGGTTTGATCTCTTTGCTGTCTAAGAGTCTTTCTCTATCACCACAATTCAAAAGCATCCATTCTTGGCACTCAGACCTCTTTATGATTCAACTCTCATGTCCATACTTTTTTCCAAAGCTGGAAAAACCATAGCTTTGACTAATATGGACCTTTGTCAGCAAAGTGATGTCTCTGCTTTTTAATACACTGTCTAGCTTTGTCATACTGTTTTTTTCAAGGAGCAAGTATCTTTTAATTTCATGGCTGCAGTCACCATCTGTAGGGATTCTGGAGCCCAAGAAAATAAAATCTGCTTATTAATCTTACATATTTATTTAATCCCCAAATTCTCCCTGTATTCATTGTCTTATTTTGAATCTACCTAGATTGGGGCTCAGTACTTCCCTCAGGGTGGCTTATACTGTACTCTAGGTAGTCCTATACCACAGCTTACTTCCATTCCCAAGTTAGGTTTGCATATATACTTTATGTTACCATGGTGTTACACAAGGGCAGCTTGGTTTCCTAAAACACCATGTATGGAATGGGTGGGGTTCAATGTTGGTGATAAGCTACAGCTAATCAGTTTTCTTTCAAACTACATTAAACTTTATCATCAAATAATCATATAGCTAGTTTGCAATAATAGATTGCTTTTTCTTTTTAATTTTTAATAAGCTCATATATTTTGGATTTTGTTTTTGATGTAAGTCATTTTTCTCATATAAGCTTACTTACATGAAAGCATCATCAAATCTATTTTATTTTACTTCTCATTAATTATGTTTTATTTATCCAGTGTAAGGCTCTCTTGATAATTTTGTAGGCTTAAAGAACACCAATAAAATTATTCCTATTCATTAACTCACTGGGCCTCCAGTCCGTTCTTAGAAGGGCAATGAGTTAATTCATTGGCAGGGAAAGAGCAAAGATTATGGAGTGAGAAAATCTAACTAGCCACAGGGTGGGCTGCTAACTTGTCTGAAACTTAGTTTACACATCTGTCAAACAGGAATAATAATATATGCTGCAAATGCCTTGGGATAGTGTACATTAAATTGCATATTCATATCAGGATGTTAAATTGGAAGTTTTGGCTGAAAATTCAGCTTTCATAGACAATAGATACCAAAATGATTTATGAGACAGACCAACCTGCAGGATTTGAAAAGGAGACAACTAAAACCAATTTCATAATCTTAAGCAAGTCAGCCACAGAGAATACAAGAAGCTTGAGACAGGAAAGAATATGTGCAGGAACTTCAGTGTGAGCTACGCTATGAGGTCCCTTCCCCAAAGGGGTGTTCACCCCTTTACGTCCAATCAAGTGAAAGAGACTTTGATATGGCCACTTGGAAATGAGGTATCTATTCCCTACAGCAGAGTAGATGTAGTGAAAATGGCATCTAACATTCAGCGGCAACAATGATTTGAGAAGTGTCTCCCAGAATTTCTTGGGACAAAAATTGTATGAGCGTGTGTCTTAAATTAAACACAGCCCATGTAAACAAGGGGACCAGAATGAGGTTGTGTTAAGTTCTATTCTGTTTAACAGGGCCGTTGAGATGGGAAAACTCATCGAATAGAAGCTGAGCCTCATCCTTCCACCCCTAATTCCTTGGGACTATGGAAGGAGTAAGGAACTAGAAGAAAATGAATCATAGCCTGCATCAAGAGAATTGTGTTGCTGGGAGATTCCCAATAGTGAGGGTGGGAGGCGAATTCCAAATGTTCAATGGGAAAAAGTGCTTTAATATAATAGGTCAGGCCCACAGGGCCTGAGGGCAACATCCAGCAGAACTGGCCATGCAAGAGCTTGCCTCTCCTCCCCATCTCTTGCTCCAATTCCAAATGGTCTATAAATAGCAGCTAGCTAGTGCAGACAGAAGGCAGAGCATAAAAGAAACCAAATACATTACATTTTCAGGCTGTGGGCCCACTGGGAAGAGAGAGAAGAGCTGTAACTTTGAATGAAGTCAGAAGGTTTGACTGTTATATGGGACTGGACATTTCAAGTACCATATTGTGACAGTATTTGTTACTTAAAGTGATCAGAATATTTTTATTTCCTAAGAGGTATCAGAAAAAGACATGGGTATATTCAAGCTGAGGTTTCATCCGCAGCAGATGTAAAACTGAAAATACTTTAAACAGAGAGGCAACAAAATAATTTTGTCATTACATTTCACAAAGTCTTTTCAATGTACTTGAGGTATACATACATACTATATATATGTATACATATTTACCATAAAATATATAACATATATGCTATATTATATATACTACATATAGTGCTTCCCTAGTGGCTCAGACAGTAAAGAATCTGCCTGCAATGCAGGAGACCCGGGTTCAGTCCCTAGGTAGGGAAGATCCCCGGAGGAGGAAATGGCAATCCACTCCAGTACTCTTGCCTGGAGAATTCCATGGACAGAGGGGCCTGACAGGCTACAGTCCATGGGGTCACAAAGAGTTGGACAAAGCTGAGCAACTAACTTTATTACTTTCACTTTCATATATACTACACATACTATATATATATATATATATATATATGTTTAGCATAATATTTGGAGAAGGAAATGGCAACCCACTCCAGTGTTCTTGCCTGGAGAACCCCAGGGACGGGGGAGCCTGGTGGGCTGTCGTCTCTGGGGTTGCACAGAGTCAGACACGACTGAAGTGACTTAGCAGCAGCAGCAGCAGCATAATATTATGGTAAATACTGAAGTGTGTGCAGAGACTGCAATATAAAATACATAGGAATTTTTAAGGTCAACCCATCATGTGACGATTTTCAAAAAACTGTTCCTGGATCCTAGAATTTAATTCCCACTTTGAAAATCCAAGAGAGTCTAGAGTGGGTGCAAGAAGAGAAATGGTGAAGGAATTTCATGAGAAAACTCTTGCTTTGTTGAATCTCCACCTCCCCACTTCTACCCCAAGTCTGGTGAGGGGATCAGGAGGAAGATCACTGGGAGATCTGTGGAGATCTCTGGGAGACCCTTGACTAACCAGCCTACCCTCCCAGAGTCATTCATGGGAGGGAGGATATGCATGTTTTCATGGGGCAGATTTGGGTCATATAGGAGACAGAGCAAGTGTGGGTTTTCCTGCATCTTCCCTAAGAAGCTGCCTAGAAGGCTCACACCCAGGATATGTACCATCCAGCTTTTAAGGGCTGAGAAAAAAAAAGCCACAGGAGAGCATCTAGACTAGAATATGCTCAGGAAGCTGCTTAGGATGAGAATCATCAGAAGGGGCCCAAGTGGGGAAACTCTGAAGGGCCCACGAAAGCTTCATCAACCAGGCAGATCACTTTGAACCATTTGCAGACTCAGAGAACTAACAGTCAAGTAAGAACTAGTAAGGCTGAGGTACTATCCCCTTTAACCTTCCTCCCACCTCTTGTTCAACCCTGTGTTGGGGTAATCTGAAATAGCAGCTGAAGAAAATGAAGAAAGAGACAAGCAAAGGAGAACAGACCAAGGACCGAAGCCCATGGTCCCCTGTTTGATTGCAGAGCTCCACCTGGGGGAAGGGAGAAGATCAAATGCAAGCTCATGTTCAGAGTTTTGGTTATTTCTTAGAACCAGAAATCACAGTTACTGAATTGAGACTGTGTTTGTGACTTCAAGACATTTTAGGGCCATTTTACCCATGAGTAGGCAGAGGAATTATGAAGTGTACTAGAATTTTCATCCAGGATCAAGAAAAGAGAATCCCTCTCAAAAAAAAAAAAAAAAGTAAAGAGATGGTAGAAACCAAAGTTGTATTTTGATTGTAAACACTTAGTCACTCAGTTGTGTCTGACTCTTTGTGACCCCATGGACTATAGCCTGCCAGGTTCCTCTGTCCATGGGGTTTCTCCAGGCTAGAATACAGGAGTGGTTTGCCATGCCCTCCTCCAGGTTTGATTGTATATTAATCAACAATATACCCTAATGCTAGAAAAGCCTTGGCACATAGTAGCTACTCAATATTTATTGGTTGAATAAATAAATAGCAAGCTAGTTTCACATATATATGCAACTCTGAAAACTAAAGCTTCCTATAGTAATACTTCTACATAAGTACAATGTTACAATAATTATTAAAGGTGGTAGTACCCAATTCCCTGCAATCTTGATAAACAGGGTTTGCAGTGGAAAGCATTCATCCATTCATTCACTAATTGAGATAACAAATGTTGACTAAACAACTTCTTTATTTCAGGTACCATGATGGGCAGTGGAGATACTATGATGATGCAGCTCTTGTCTTTATACGTCTCACTGTTCAAAGAGAGAAGACAGATAAGCAAAGAAACAGTAGTTTGCAGAAACCTTGAAATTCTGAGGAGGAAGAGAAAGGAGAAGAAAGATGATCACAGAAATTCCATGAGTGGGATTTTCCCTGGGCTTGCTGAGTTTGGGGCAGCAAGCAGCAAGCATAGAGGACAACATGGGCTGGGGCAATAATAGTACCAGCAAAGAATAAGAAAGAGCAGAGGCTGCAAAACAGGCATTTTGTTCTCTTCACACATTTGTGCAGCACTGATTCTAGGAGCAGAAGCAGATTGATAGGCAATCATAGACAAATGACAGATGTCAGAATGAGCTAGAATGGATGACTGGGGAAGTTTAGTGGGGGTCAAAGGCCAGAATGCTTGCAAATTGTCTTACATTGCTTTTCATTCATTCATTTAGTCATTCATTCCATAAATATTTATTAAGTGTTGGTTCTGAGCTAGCCTATATACTCTGGGATGTGGGCCCTTGAAAATGGTCCATTGGAAGCTCATCCTGGTCTTCTTATTCCTTAGTTCCCTCTTCTTGCTAGGGCTTCTTATTATACTCCTTTCTTAGAGAAGACAGTTCATAGTTGAGCAATTAAGAACACAGATTTGGAAAGACCCTGAATTTGGTCTAGGTGACTGCAGTCAAGTTATTTAATTTCTCTGAATCTCAGTTTCCTCATGGGTGAAAATGCTGTAGTAAAAGTACCTCCTTGGAGAGCTATTGAGTAGATTCAATGGAACAGTGCATGTGAAGGAATTGGCACAGTTCCTTGCACACTGGAAGCCCTGGATAAAGGTTAGTCATTTATCATGATTGTTCTCTTTGTTTCTTTTCTGCTCTGCTCCCTGGGAAACTGGGCACTTTATTCTACTCACTGCAGATGCTGTGGTGTTTAAAATATTCCTACTTTGTGAAGCCATTTAATATTGGTGTGTGGGCTATTTTCTCTTTTTTCCCTCTTAATCAGTGTTATTGTTAACAACTCAGAAGCAACACAGTGATTATGGCTCCAAGAGGATTGAAATCTCAGTGGCTCATAACCTTTCAGAAAATGAAAGCTTTTTTAGGTTAAAATTCCAAAGGCTGGCTCCTACTGCAAAGATGAGGGGTGTGTGTATGTCTGTGTGTGAAGAAAATTTGATAAAATTCTTTCTGACAAATTTCTGAGTCATTAGAACATGAAAAAAAGGTGTTTCTCATCCCTTGAAAGAAATTCTGGGTGCCTTTTTCAGTGAATGAATATCTCAATAAACAGCTTGATTTTTAAATGTCAAACTTGCCACTAAACTTGGTTCTTGGGTAGGACAAATGCCTTTGATTTGTTTGAAGAAATTTGATTTGGAAGTGGCCAAGTGATTAGTTGTCAAGACTAAGGCTTTGAAGTCAGAGTATGGATTTCTATTATAGGCCCTTGCAAAACCCCAGACATTTGCATGTAAAATATTTCTAAAACTTTTGCATATGCTTAGATATTAAAATAAGCATGCTTAATGCATTTATAAGATCCCATCTGTCACATACACAATGCACTTTAAAATGCTACCCAATGAGGAAATATCATCATGTTGTTTAACCTTAATCAAATAGGAGAACGAATAGTCAATGCTGATGAACTATGATTGCTGAAGTCCTAAATGCACAGTTGTATATAATTCTGTACATTGTGCATTTAGAATCCTGTTAAATAATAACTTTTATGAGATCTCCATTTGAAAGAGACTCAAGAAAGGGAACTGAACCAAAGAGAGGCAAGAATCATTCAAGTATAAAAATAGAAGTCTAAAAAGGACCTTGCAAGGTTGAAACACCCAATCCTTATCTGAAGTTACAGACTTGCAGGATGTTAGGACTGGGGACCCAAGGGAGATCACCTATTCTGAATGGTTCATTGCCAAAATCAGGAAACTGGGGTCCAAATCAGAGTTTCTAAAAACCTTATCTATGCTTTTCTTTCAGATTTTCAGAAAAGAAAATTCTACAACTTCCTTTAGCAACAAATTCTTAAATATCAGGAAGCTGTAACTACCTTCCTAATGTGTGTGGATTTAAAATAACAGTACACCATACGTCTCTGTTAGTGACTAATGGTAGGACATGACACTATGACAAACTGTTAGAAATTGGATATAATTAATTCAGAAATGGGGAAACTCACCAGAGGGGACCTAATCAGAGTTTTTCAGCAGATTCACAGTTACTCTATGATGAAGCAGGATCCATATGGGCAAAAGGGAAGGTTTGGAGGAGATGATCTAAGTTCGAGCTCTGTTCCTTGCAAACTGGAAATAGGCAAATTACTTACCTTCTCTTCTCTAGGTCTCTGTTCCTTTAGAGAAGTAGCAATGGATAGGATTGGAATGATGCTTAAAAGGACTCAGAAGAGTGTCTAGTCTGTTGAAATATCCACTACACCTCTATGTGATATTTTGATTGTGGTTGATATTACAGCTATATCCCATATTTGCAGGGTAATAAAACAGGACAGTGATTACTGCTCATCATTGCATATATCATCTCTAACAAATATGCCATTTTAAACTATACACATACATAAGAATTTACTGCTATAAAAAAGATTTCAAGGACTAGTATTTGGGTCAAGAATAAAGGGACTCTTAAATAGATGATTGCTGAAGGATCTTTTTCCTCTTTCTTCCTGGAGATCAATTAAGTATAAGAGTTGCTAGAGGTACTATGGGGAGAAGGCAATGGCACCCCACTCCAGTACTCTTGCCTGGAAAATCCCATGGACGGAGGAGCCTGGTAGGCTGCAGTCCATGAGGTCGCTAAGAGTCGGACATGACTGAGTGACTTCACTTTCACTTTTCACTTTCATGCATTGGAGAAGGAAATGGCAACCACTCCAGTGTTCTTGCCTGGAGAATCCCAGGGACAGAGGAACTTGGTAGGAGGCTGTTGCACAGAGTCGGACACAACTGAAGGGACTTAGTAGCAGCAGCAGCAGAGGTCCTACGTATCCCATACAGGGGAATGGAGTAGGTGACATTTTGGTATTATTCTGCCTATGACTTCCTGACTTTTTTCTATCCAACATTATCTTTGAATTCCATCTTATTCTTTTAGTTTTATGAAGCATTAATTCATGTTTGGAGTCAAAAGAAACCTAAGAACAGATAGAGAAAGCCACATATACAAGACTTGTGTCCAACCTCAAGGTCCAGTTATAAGGAAAAGCTATTATTTTAATCTTCTTTCAGCGGTGCAAAGAAGTCTTGCATGTTATCACTGGAGATTCTAATTTATCTGCATAAAATGAATTCTAAATGATTATTGATAGTGGTAACTCTTATGCAAATCTATTGCAGATCAGTAGTTGAATGTTAATTTTGCACCATAATGAAAAGCAAATCCTCTAAGTTCTCATTCTCATTATTTAATACAAATTGATGTCACAACATGACCAGTAAACAAAAAAAAATCTTTCTCTATTACTTCCATTTGTTAGTTTCACACATTTAATTATAGATGTGGGAGTTGTCAGTTTTGTTTCTTTTATTAACCAACCACTATAGACAATTTCACTACTTTCTGGTCAGTATGCTATATTAAAAAATGTGATTTTTTTTTTTGTATAGGTGGATTGATCAGTAAAAGCATAAAAAATTTGGATAATAAGGGTTTGACACTCATGTACTCAGGGAAGTCCTTACAGGCTATATATCAAGTTCTTGTTTGACTACGACGTTAAGTGAGGTTTGGGGGAAAAATAAGATTGTTGACTTTGTACATTCCAATGACTGTCCCCCCCAACCCGCTTCCTGGAGTAGCCTCTTCTAAGATGTGAAGATGTATGTAGACTAGACAGTATTTCAGTTGTGCTATATGTCTCCAGAACAGCACTTTAAGCATGTTGATACTGTGTTGGCTGGAAAGAGTATTGTCAATTAGTGAACAGAGGAAGAGCTACAGCCGCAAACGGGAAGAAGGTCAACCAGATTATAAAAAATCCAGAACCAAAATGACTATAATCAAGCATGTTTTGATGAATCCTATATGATATGTTAAAGAGGCAGATGGAATCACGACCCACTAGCTATAAGTAGGAGCCAAGGCAGGTGCAATGACTGAAAGAGATATTATCTACCAATGAGGATTTCCCTCCCACTGGCTGATTGAAACATGTCCTAAAAACCCCTCATCATGAAGGGATATTCAAGCTACTTGTACACAACACAAATAGATGTGTTGGCAGCCAATGGTCTGGGCCAGCTGTTCATTTTCATAAAGGGCAACAAGATTTTCAGTTTAGGGTTTTAATGGCAGCTTGTGCCTGATGCCATAAAACCCTGTGTCTAAACTTCTCCTCTGAGGAATAAAAAGAAATCTGTCCAAAGCACAAGATATTGTTCAGAACTGATGTGCTGAATGGTTTCCAGTCCTGAAAGTCATACCTAAGCTCATTCTTCTTAATAAAAACGGCCCTATTCCATCAAGGAACGTAATCAGTGGTCTTATTTAAGCCAGCATGTGTGTGAATCAGAATCAGAATTGCTTACATGTTATTTACTTAATGTGTTTTCTCACTCTTTTCTCCCAGTATTCATTGGCATAAATACCCTAGCAATAAATAATACAAATTAACATTAGAGTTGTGGTCTGCAAACTATAGCCTATGGGTTAAATTCAACCAGTAACCTGTTTTCATATGAGCAAAAAATGGTCTGTACACTTTTAAAAGGTTGTAAAAAATAACAAAGAAGAATAAGAGATAGAGATCATAAGAGATCCGCAAGATGAAAATATTTCCTGTCTAGTCTTTCACAAAAAAAGTTTGCTGAATCCTGCATTAGAACATTGTTTGCTTTCTTACATCCAAAATTGTGAAAAATGGAATAATGAGGAACCAGCATGGCAGTTTTGGTTTGCCTAAAGATTTACAAAGATTCTGTAAAACAATAGAAAGTGTCCCCCAAGAGAGAAATCATAAAGATACATAAATTATAAACTGATCTGTTATTAAAGAATATTATATTAAACAAGTGTAACATTTAAATAATTGACTAAATGCACTCAGACTTCACTTCCTTATGTTGCAAACATTTCTGAAAAATCGTCTCAATAGGCCAAAAATGAAAAAGCCCCAGATTTGCACTAAGTCTAATGACCATAGGCACCACTTGCTGTGTCCTTATCAGATTAAGTGCTTCACTTACAATGTTGCATTGACTCTTCAAAACAGCCCCATGAGGTAGACAGCATTCTCCTCATTTTACAGCTGTGGTGACTGAGGCTCAGAGGGGCCAATAGTGCGTCCAAGTCTCAAGGTTAGTAAGCAATGAGACAAGGACTTGAACTCTGTTCTAGCTGGTTGTGGAGCACAGGCACATAATCTTTATACTATAGAATCTTAACTTAATACTGACTCCCTTAGAAGAGATGCAGTATGCTTTAGTTTTTCGCTTCGGGGGGGGGGGGCCCAAATACTGCACAGCCTGGCAAATGGGAAGTCATGACATTGCCTGCTAGGTAAAACCTTAGGCCTCAGGGTCTCAGCCTCCTTCCTATGCATGCACACACACACACCACAGACATCCTGCTTAAGACACAAAGGTACCATTTCTGAAGGTTTAAGAATTCATAAAAGGAAAACATCTCTTGTCATTTCATTGTGATTTAAAAAGCTAAGGTTAGAGTTTCTTATTTTCATTTGAGGTTATTTAAAGGGAGAATCTGTGAATATGATAATTTTAGTTGAGTGTGTATGTTGTGATTCTTACTTTTATTTAAGCAGTATAGCCTTCCAAGAGGTGTAACTAAAATAAGGTACAATCCCACAGGATAAGACACTGCTTGTTTTCTCTCATGTGTGTGTCCTCTCCCTCTCCTTTCTTTCTGCCTTCTGCTTGATGTTTCTGCTTTTGCAACTAAACACAGGAAAAAGGAGTTAGAAAATACCCTTTAGGCTGGAACAAAAGGGAAGGAGAGCTAGTTGCATCTTTGTGTTGAAACCTCTAATGATTCTAGTCCTGACTCAGCCCTCAGCTCCAGACTGTGAGTCTAGCTCCTATGGGAGCAGTTTTAAAGGGAAGCTGTGTTGTCATATCAAAATTAACTATAAACTTGACTCACATTCCTCAAGAATACAGTTTTTTATCTAGACAGATTTCTGTCCACAACCCAGACATAGAGTTTCATAATAATTTTATTTTCCCCTCTCCTTTGCTCTCCATGCAATCATCAGGTCATGCTGAACCTGGCCTCCTACCACTCTCCCACATTTTCCCCTACTTCTCTTTCTGTACTTGGCAGCTCATCACGTGACACCTGGATTATGTCCAAGGGCTTTTAATTTGACCTCCTGTCTTAAGGTCTTTCCCTTCACGTTCCTTTGCAGCATAATAAAGCTTTCAAAATCTGGAGGCTTAAAGTGGAAACCACCATTTAGCTGCTCACGTTTCTGTAAGGTGGGCAGAGCTCAGCGGCAATGGCTTGTTTCTGCTCCACATGTATTGGTTGGAGCAACTTGACTTAAGGTTGCAGGAATCAAGCTGGCAATACTAACACGTCTGGTGACACTGTTGGGGTGGTTGAGCTAGCTGGGGCTAAGTGGGCCTATCTCTTCCCATGCTTTTTCATCCCCTAGGGCCTCTATCTACTTGCCTCTCTCTCCAGCAGGCCAGGGTTGTTGGACTTTTTTAAATGGTAGCTGAGGAATTCTGGAGGGTAGAAAAGGAAACTGCAATGTCTCCCAGGGCATAGGCACAGAAGTCACACTAGTCACGTTTACTTCATTCAGTTCATAAGTCTAGCCCAGAGTCAAGGGGACAGCCCAGATTTAAGGGATAAACTCCACTTCTTGTTGGGAAAAGTGACAAAATAACATTGTGAAAGGGCATGTAGGGTAGGAAGGCTTTTTGTGTGACCCATCACAAGAAGAAAAAAAAATCTGTATTTTAGCACTGATGTTTCTACATTAATGGATTCCAGTCTACTCAAAATTACAATGGTCAGCCCTATAAAAAATTTCCCATGTATAAGTATATTCAAAAACATGTTGGGTGGCACAGGGGCAAGATCTAATCCAACTCTAAAATTTACGTTTCTAGTAGTGTTGCAAATTTGTAAGGAGAAAGATGACTCAATGAAGCAAGAAAAGTATGGTATAATCATTCATTTATTTGTGGTGAAGAGTCATTTTTTTCCGGTGGAGAATCATTATAAATTCTAACTTCACACTATGGACCACAATCATTTTCAAATGTTCACCTTAGACTTGTCATCACCTAGAAATATTCCACCAGTGGAAGCAACACCACTGTCACTTTGTGAGCACAATTTCTTATCAGGCCAGAATTCTCACTCCTTTGTCAGACTATACATTCTGGATAGTGTCATCCTGTCTCTGGAAGTTACTGCTGTGTAACTACTTCATTTATCAGTCCGACTCCATTCCTCACTCTTGCCACTTGTTTTCTCCCTCTAGATGAGCTTATTCCTGTTTCACAAAGACAACCAGCTGTTAGTCTTGAAGGCTTTCAGCTTTCTGCTCCCCACCCACAAAAAGATCATTCTTAGTTTTGCCCCTTTTTACTACCCCCAACCTAGCCCTAGCCTTAGACAACAAGAAACCCCTCTATCCAAGGTTCATCCATCCATCCACCTCTTCTCTAAATTCTATCTTCATTCATCTTCTCAGCAGTACTATTCCATCAACTAATCCCTAATTTTTCTACATCTTCAATCCTCACTCTTAGAGAACTCCTTCTTTCCCTCTACATAAAAAATACCCATCTTTCACTTATTTGGAATAAAATTCTTAACCTCTGCCTCTTACCAAACTATACCCTCATTTTCTGTCCAGTTCTCATGGTCAACCTTCAAAAGCAATCTTAAATTGTCTTTGCAGACACTTCAAAATCCACAGTTAATATTTACTGAGGACTTGTAAGGAAATAAGAACTGTTCTAACCATTTTGTCCACTTTACTCCTCATTACAACTTTGAGATAGTTCTATTTTTATTATCATTTTGTAGAAGAGGAGATTGAGGCAGAGAAATATTTGGTAACCTGTCCATAGTCAAAAGCTAGTGGATGGAAGAATTTGGGTTTGAACTTGGACAGTCCAGTTTCAGAGTCTGTGGACTCACTCATTAGACTTTATTGACTCTACCCTTCACTGCTTTAGTCCACTGCAATCTGCCTGTGACTTCTCTGCTTCCCTGAAACTGTTCTTATGAAATCACCAAAATCATGCTAATTTCCAGTTTCAGTGGACACTTGTTGATACTCACCTAAAGTGGAAGTGAAAGCTGCTTAGTTGTGTCCAACTCTATGTGCCTCCGTGGACTATAAGTTCATGGAATTCTCCAGGCCAGAATACCGGAGTGGGTAGCCGTTCCCTTCTCCGGGTAGCTGACAAATTACTCATGAAGAGAAATGAGGAGGAATGAAATGAAAAGAACAGAAAAGGAAGAAAGCAGAGACTTTCCATCTCCTGTTCAGGTGGGAGGGCAGAGTATGGGAAACCAGGTCTTTGTCCAGCATGGCTGAGACCAAGAAAATGAATCTTTTCTCCCACCCATCTATGGCTTATGTATTTTAGAACACATTTCTACAGAGAAACACCTGAAATGTTAGTTCAAATCACAGACTCACAAATGGAGGCAAGTGCTCATTATACTTTTAAGTGACCCCACAAATCGAGTGTTTGCCTCCTTAAACACCAATTTTGCTAGGGCTGTTGAATAGCCTTACTCATGAACACCTGTGCAGAGCATGGGCCTGCAAAGTCCTACAGCTCTTAGAAATTCATAAAACCCCATCTTTTAACAATTGGTCAATAATGTCAGTATGTGCCATACTGAAAAAAGTCCCCATTGTTTGAAAAATAACCTTCATCCTGGTTCAAGTTCAAAAAAAGAACTTAAGACTTTCTTTTTTCTTTCTCTTTTGGCCGCACTGCATGGTTTATGGGATCCTAGTTACCCAACCAAGGATTGAACCTGGACCCTCAGCAATGGAAGTGTGAAGTCCTAATCACTGGACTGCAGGGAAGTCCTTAGACACTCTTATAAGCACTATTTGGAAAAATACAATAACAACAAAAACTTTTCAAGAATGATGCCAAAAGACTGAAGAATGTAAAGCTAAGTGGAAATAGTTCATTCTCAGATATTTGAATATGTTTCATTTCTAGCTCATTTAGTCAACAAATGTTTATTGAATCCTAAGTACATGCATGTTGCCATACTCTATTCAGAGAGGGGAAAAAAAAAAAAAAAAAACAGGCCCTACTCTCTTTGGCTTTAAATGCTAGTGCTCACTGTTTGTGCAAACTGGTGAACATTTATTCATTCATGAGGCATATGCTGAGTGCCCATGACGGGTAATCTTTGATGAGCTTATAAATCACTAGGGGCAAAAAAAAAAAAAAACAAGAATATCATGAACAATAATACAAAGTAGGAAAAATACTTTTAAACACTTGGAACAGCTATAAGCATATAGTAAGCATGTAACAAATATTTGTTAAATAAACAGTAACTGTTATAACATAAGTTCATGTTATGTACTATAAACACTAAAATAAGGAACTTGGTAGGTATTTCATGAAGATAGTATTTGAACTGGGACTCGAAAGAGATTCAGACTACCATAGACAGGCAGGGAGATAAATGTTCCAGGGTAAAGCCATAGAGACCAGAAAACCCAAAAGATATATAACCAATCACTTTCGCCAGCATTGAGAGATTAACCAAGGAATTAGTATTTTAATCAATAGGACTTCATGGACTGTAGCCCACCAGGCTCCTCTGTCCATGGAATTCTCCAGGCAAGAACACAGGAGTGGGTAGCCATTCTCTTCTCCAGGGGCTCTCCCTGATCTAAAGTTCAAACCTAGGTCTACCTGCATTGCAGGTAGATTCTTTATTATCCGAGCTACCAGGGAAGCCCAATAAAGAATCAGCAAAATTATTGAGGAGTGATAGAAAGGGATTAGAACTTTGAGTTAAGGAGCTCAGTTGGCAATGTGGTATTAACATGGATAGGAGGGATGAGATTCTCCCTTGGAAAGAAAAAAACCAAGTCATGCTTGTATTTCTATCAACAACTAGCACAAGGCCTGGCTATCAATCAGTGGTGTAGACATCTGCCATCTGTTACAGCATCCAGTTCGTGTTTCTGGTAAAAGCACTTGAGTAAATCATTCCTGTCCCACATTCAGCCTAATTGGAGCTGATCCTAGCTCCAGGGGAGAACAGTCCACCTAGGCAAAACCTTGGCCTCAGTGATGAGTTCTTGAGATGGACATGTGATCTAATTCGGACTAAAGAAATCAAAGCTTAACTTTTTGTCTGAACTCTTGGGGAAGAAAGCACTTCACTTTTTTCCCCATTATATTTGAGTATATATGATGGAAAAATCTGTTGAAAATAGAGACAATTTAAGAAAGAGTATATTTTATGCTTGTGATATAATAATTCCTAAGCTGCCTAAGCCATTTTAAACTGGAATTTTCATCTAACTTTCGAATAAAAAGGATCCTGACTGGTACAATAAAAGCTTCATTTAATGAATAAACTTAAGAAAGGATGATTGGTTTCATATGCAGAAATAGAAAAGATCTAGTGGAAGGGGAGACCAGTCTTTGGTTAGACTATCTAAAACATCATGTTGGAATGTCTTTCACCCATGAGCTATAATTTGTTTCCAACAATATTGTTCCCAACAATATTATGATGTTTCTAAGTCAGTCACAGAGAATCACAGTACTAGGTACACAGTAGCAATGCAATAAATCTTTTGATTGATTTGTTGCAGAACCTAAGCTTTAGGGAGAAAACAAGTCATGAAAGATCCTGTTTTCAAAAAAAAAAAAGTATAGAGTCGTAGCAAGGACAAAGAGATTAATATTGGAAATGCCCCTCAGCTGGCCTGAAAAATGACCACTAGGCAAATGCTAGAGGAAACAAGTGGGGCAATTTTCTTTTTTCATTATTTTTATTAAAATTTTAATTGACAATGTTGTGTTGGTTTTTGCCATACAACATGAGTCAGTCATAATTATACATATATGTATGTATGTGTGTATATATATATCTTCTCCCAGGCTTCCCTTGTGGCCCAGCTGGCAAGGAATCTGCCTGCAATGTGGGAGACCTGGGTTTGGTCCCTGGGTTGAGAAGATCCCCTGGAGAAGGGAAAGGCTACCCCCACTCCAGTATTCTGGCCTGGAGAATTCCATGGACCGTATAGTCCATGGGGTCACAAAGAGTTGGACACGACTGGGCAACTTTCACTTTCACATCTTCTCCCTCTTCAGTCTCCCTCCCCTCCCCGCCCCCATCCTACCCCTCTAGGAACACTGAGCACCAGGCTGGACTCCCTGTTATATAGCAATTTCAACATGGGCCATGTTCATTTCTGATCACCCGAAGCAATGGCTCCTTTAATACAGAAAAATAAGTCAAATACCCATCTGAACATTTCAAACTCTTTTCATTCTAGGCAGTTACTACAAGTTGGTCACAGCTACTCGGTATTCCCACGATAGCAATACATTGCCAAGGCTGGCTTTGGCTGTTCTGAAATAAAGTAACTGCTCTCCTCTGCCTCACCTGTCATTAAATTGGCGGGCTTTATACATCATTCATAAGCCTCCTAGTGTTATTTATTGTGAATCTCTCTGGCTCAAGTCACATTTGATCAACATACTGAGAAACAAGTGTTCCAGCCACTAAACAAAACTTTTATGAGAATAGAAATGATTTGAAACATGTTCTGGATTCAGCTTCCCTTAATACAGATAACTGGATTAGCTGCCAGGTATATGTCTCTTTGTGAATTATTTGATAAATCTGTGACTCTTTCCCCCAAGGTTCTGAATTGAATTTATTCAATATTTACTGAGTGCCTACACTATGCAAGACACTGTGCTGGATCCTGGGGCAATCTGATGTTTTGTACTATTAGGTATCATCCCTCAAATTCATAAGAAAGTGACAAAAATGTAAATGATGAGGACATGTAGGAGGAAACAGGAGGAGGTGTGTCGAGTTACAGTAGCAATAAACAGTCAGGAAAAAAGTCTTTTGTTAGGGAGAGATAAAAGCCAACATTTTAGCTAACCCCCAGGCTAAATCATTGCAACACATAACCAGAGGAATTTATAAGAAATGGACACAGTAATTGTCTCCTGCATAAATACTTTACTACCTAGTTAATAACACTGCCTTTTGTTTTGGGGGGTGCTTGGGGAGGTTTCCTTGGTTGTACCATGCAGCATATGGGATCTTAGTTCCCCAACCAGGGATAGAACCTGGGCCTCTTGCACTGGGAGCATAGAGTTTTAACCACTGGACTGCCAGGGAAGTCCCAATAATATTATGATAATCAATAACTCATCCCTTGTGAGACTTTCTCTTTTATATACTGAGGCAGAAAAAGCAATGATTCCCCATCTGCAAGGCGTCTCAGGTGTCACTAGTGGTAAAGAGCCTGCACTTGCCAATGCAGGAGACATAAGAGATGTGGGCTTGATCCCTGGGTCGGGAGAAGGAAATGGCAACCCACTCCAGTATTCTTGCCTGGAGAATCCCATGGACAGAGGAGCCTGGTGGGCTACAGTCCACTGGGTCACAAAGAATCAGACACAACTGAAGCAGAAAACACCCCATCTGCAAATACAGCGATCAAGTAAAGACTTAATTTTTTCATAGGTGATGCCAGAGCATCTCTCTACCTTCCTCTTTCCTCTGTTGCTTCCTTCCTTCTGTTCTTGCCTCCTCTTTTTCTACTTCAAAAATATTTACACAAAATCAATAAAAAGTTAAGCAGAAATTTCCATAGTTTTTGCTATTGATTAGAAGTGCAGGGGAGAACAAGAGAGCAGAAGAGTAGGTGGACGTGGAGTACATCCCTCTCCACGGATACATCAGGAATACACCTTAAGACACAAAAGTGCATGCAGAACACCAGCTGAGGGTGGACAGGAGTACCTGACCAGAGGAAAGAATATATAGAACCACACAAAACTTGATAGGGTGACAGAACTAGGGGAAAAACAGGAGTGTTAGTAGGATTGGACCTGCCCTTGGCAGGTTGGGGAACTGAAGCAGGGGTCCAATCCCCACATCCGGGCAACTGTCTGAGTCAGAGGAAAAAGCATTTAAGGCTGAGAGTGAAACAGCTGATCTGTGGCGGCCTAAATGGAATGGGAATCAGACAGTCCTTGCCACAGCCATACACACCCTGGACAGGGATGCCGGTCCCCTGGAAGGCTCAGTGGCTGGGAGCTGGAGTTTAGGGATTGTGGAGCAAACCCAGGGCAAGGGCTGCTGTTGACTGTGGAGAGATGGATCGAGGGGATGTGAGGGAGAAGATTGTGGGGGGGAATGCCTGTGGAGGAAAGCAAGGCAGCCATGGAAGCAAGACAACACTGCTGAGTCAAGCGAAGGGGATGGAGCCACCACCAGTTCTCTCCTCACACACCAGCATTAGCAACTGAACAATAGAGAGGCTGGTTCATCAAATGCCTGGCGCACTGAACTACAGAGCAGGACCCCAGCAGGGAGCCCCTTTAAGTGCCTAACGTGCCAATCTACAGAGTAGGACCCCAGCCAGGGGGGGCCCTCTATGTGCCTGACGCGCTGAACAACAGAGAAGGACCCCAGGCAAGGGAGCTCTCTAAGTGCCTGAATGGGCAGAGCTATGCAGAAAGTCTGGCCAAAGAAGCCTTCTGATTGCCAGCTACACGAGGCTCGAAAAAAGACTCTGAGAGAGCCATAACTCCTACAGTGGAGACAGTCCCTGGCCCTGCACACTTGGCACCACCAGGGTCCCTGCAAGCCAACCAGCTGCTCCACCTTCATGCTCAACTCTCACTGGGGCAGAGCTGCCACAGGTTAAAAAAAAGAAATCTTGCATCTATGCTCACAGGGTTGCTTCGGTAGTGTCTGACTCTGTGACCCTGTAGACTGTGGCCTGCCAGCCTTCTCTGTCAGGGAGGGGGATTCTCCAGGCAGGAATACTGGAGTGTGTTGGCCAATACTGGTGGCCATACCCTTCTAGAGCACTGTATTTCCTGCTGCCCTAGACAGCAAGTCCCCTGAGTACCTGGTGCTGCCAGAACCCCTGAGACCCAAACAGCTGCACCACCTCCACCCCTGGTCCTCACAGAGGCAAACCCAAGTCCTACAGGACAGCCTCAGGAGCAAATCCCAGTGGACGACCCACACGCAGAGGTGGAAACAAAACCACAATTGAAACCCAGGGGCAGTGTGGCTAAGGAAGAAGACCCAAAACCTTCCCAGCAGCTGTACAAGCTGCAAATTAAGTCCACATGATCAACTAGGCAGACTCTGTGTCTATGGAATATATAGAAGATGATTGAGAGCTTCCACAAAAGAAAATGTACTTGTTCTTGATAGCTGTGGACATTGGAGGTAAGAACACACAGGAGTAGGACCAGATTAGAATCTGAGCTGGCACCACAGCAGGTCCAGAGATTCCTGGATGTGTTGGGCAGCATCCTAGGGAGGTGAGAGGGACTGTGACTCCTAGCAAGCAAAAAGACTGTGATAGCCGTGACTCAAGAAAAACATAGATTCTTTTGAACTTTCTTTTTCTTTTTTCTTTCCCCCTTTCCCCTCTCTGTTGCAGTTGCCGATTTTATTGGCACTATGAAATCTAATTAAGCTTTTGAGCTTTTTTTCTTTCCTCTGTCACTTTTTTCATTGTTGTTATAACCCTCTGCCTCTATGTTGTGCTTTTGCAGTTTTGTGGAGTTTTCCTTTTCTTTTTTAGTTTTTTCTTTTCTCTTTTTTAAATTTTAATTTTTAATTTTTAAACCTATTATTATTTTTTCTACATTTATTCCTTTGCTTTTCCTACTGTTCTTTTCCCTTTGCAGTTAATCCTTAATATATATAAATCGTCTTTATCTACTTTTCTCTAACCTTGCATATCTATTCTTTCTGTCTTTACTTTCTTTCTTTCCTCTCAACATATTTGTTAGCTTTATTTTCATTGCTTTATTCCCCAATTGGCACCTTACTTTAGATTTGCTTCCAGTTTGTGTTTTAGTTAGTTTTGGTCTGATAGATATGATTTTTGTTTTCCTTTTTTCACCGGGTCAAGCATTTATACTTTATATTTTTGTTGGACTGTTTTGATTTTGGTAATGGGTGTATATGTATATGTGTATATTAAGTGACAGTTTTTGTTGTTCTTGTAAAACTCTGCCTCTGCATTGGTCTTTGCAGTTCTGTGGAGTTTCCCTTTTTTTCTTTCTTCTTCCATTTTTTCTTTTCTCTTTCTTATAATTTTAATTTTTAATGTTTTAAAGCTATTATATTTTTCTACATTTATTCCTTTATTTGCCTTTCTTACTGTTCTTTTCCCCTTGCAGTTAATCTTTAATGTATATAAATCTTCATCTACCTCTATTTAACTTTGCATATCTATTCTTTCTTTCCTTTCCTCTCAACATGGTTTCCTTTTTCACCAAGTCAGTCTGCTGTACTTTATTTTTGATGGATTGTTTTGACTTTGCTCATGGGTGTATATGTGTAAGTGTATATTCCATTATTTTATTTATTATTTACCTGATTTTGTAACTGCCATTTGTCTGGGGTTGATCTTTGGTTTTTCAACTTTGGATATTTGTTTGAATCTCACTTAAAGCCATAACAAACCACTTGTGGAATCTTTGTTCCTGACCAGAGATCAAGCCCTGAGCCATCGGAGTGGGAGCACTGGCTCCAAGACCCTAGACTACCAGGGAACTAGCCCTAGGGAGTATTAAATAGTGAGAACTCACACAAAGAAAATGACCTGAATATAAGGCCTGGCATCACCCAACCACTAGTAACACCCTGTGCAGGACGCCTCGTCTAAACAACAAACAAAACAAAAATACAAACCCAATCGTCACCAGACAGGATTACCACCTCACTCAGCCTTGCCCACTAGAGAAAAAAACAAACAAAAATTCAGCACAAATCTCATCCTATAGGAACCTTATACAAACCACTGGATCAACCTTAGGAGGGCAGAAACCAAAGGGAAGAAAAAATTCAACCTTGAAGCCAAGGAAAAGGAGACTTCAAACACAATAAGTTTAAAAAAATAATAATGAAAACGCAGAAACATACTACACAAATGAAGGAACAAACTAGAAACACAGAAGTCCAAATAAATGAAGAGAAAATAGGCAAACTACCTGAAAAAGAATTCAGAATAATGATAGTAAAGATGATCGAAAACATTGAAAGCAAAAGGGAGAAAATGCAAGAATCAATTAGCAAAGACCTAGAAAAATTAAAGAATAAACATACAGTGACAAACAACACAATTACTGAAATTAAAAATACTCTGGAAGGAATCAATATCTGAAGCAGAAGAATGAATCAGTGAGCTGGAAGATAAAGTGGTGGAAATAACTTCTGAAGAGCAGAATAAAGTAAAAAGAATGAAAAGAGCTGAGGATAGTCTCAGAGACCTCTGGGACAATGTCAAATGCACCAACATTCAAATTATAGGGGTCCCAGAAGAAGAGAAAAAGAAAGGTTATAAGAAAATTTTTGAAGAGATTGTGCTGCAAGATGAAAATTTCCCCAACATGGAAAAGGAAATAGTCAATTAAGTCCAAGAGGCACAGAGTTCCATACAGGATAAACCCAAGGAGAAACACGCCAAGTCACATATTAATCAAACTAACAAAGACTAAACACAAAGAAAGAATATTAAAAATAGCAAGGGAGAAACAACAAGGGAAACCTCATATGCTTAATAGCTGATCTTTCAGCAGAAACTCTGCAGGCCAGAAGGGAATGGAAAGATATATTTAAAGTACTGAAAGGGAAAAATATACAACCAAGATTAATGTATCTGGCAAGGATCTCATCCAACATTAATGGAGAAATCAAAAGCTTTTCAGCCAAGCAAAAGTCAAGAGAATTCAGTACCACCAAACCAGGTTTACAACAAATGTTACACTCCAAGAAATACAAGAGAAGAAAAAAAAAATCTACAAAATCAACCCCAATTAAGAAAATGGCAATAGGAACATATATATGAATAATTACTTTAAATGTAAATGGATTAAATGCCCCAATCAAAAGACACAGACTGGCTGAATGGATACAAAAACAAGACCCATATATACTCTGTCTACAAGAAACCCACTTCAGACCTAAAGACACATATAGACTGAAAGTGAGAGGATGGAAAAATATATTCCATGCAAATGGGAAGCAAAAGAAAGCTGGAGTAGCAATCCTCCTATCAGACAAAATAGACCTTAAAATAAAGAAGATTGCAAGAAATAAGGAAGGACATTACATAATGATCAAGGGATCAATCCAAGAGGAAGACATACAATTGTAAATATCTATGCACCCAACACGGGAGCACCTCAATACATATGACAAACACTAACAGACATAAAAGGAGAAATTGAGAATGACACATTAATAGAAGGAGACTTTAACACCCCACTCACACCAATGGACAAAGCATCAAAAAAGAAAATTAATAAGGAAACACAAGTCTTAAATTGTACATTAGATGAGAAGGATCTCACTGATATATTTGGAACATTCCATCCAAATTCAGAATATACCTTCCTCTCAAATGCACATGGAACATTCTCCAGGATAGACCACATCTTGGGTCACAAATCAAACCTCAGTAAATTAAAGAAAATTGAAATCATATCAGGCATCTTCTCTGACTACAATGCTATAATACTAGATATCAATTATAATAAAAGAACCTATAAGAAACACAAACACATGGAGATTAAACAACACATTTCTAGATAACCAACAGGTTACTGAAGAAATCAAAAGGGAAATCACATATCTCTAGAAACAAATGACAATGAAGACACAACAACTCAAAATGTATGAGATGCAGCAAAAGCAGTTCTAAGGGGGAAGTTTATAGTAATACAATCCTACCTCAAGAAGCAAGAAAACCATTGAGTAGACAACCTAACTTTACACCTAAAACAACTGGGAAAAGAAGAACAAAAACCTTCAAAATTAGTAGGAAAGAAATCACAAAAATCTGAGCAGAAATAAATAAAAAAGAGATGAAAGAAACAATAGTAAAGATTAATAAAACTAAAAGCTGGTTCTTTGAGAGGATAAACAAAATTGACAAGCCTTTAGCCAGACTTATCAAGAAAAAATGAGAGAAGAATCACATCAACAAAATTAGAAATGAAAAAGGAGAGGTTACAGCAGACAAAGCAGAAATACAAAGGATTAGAAGAGACTATTAAGAACAACTATAAGGCAGTAAAATGGATAACCTGGAAGAAATGGACAGATTCTTAGAAAAGTTCAATCTTTCAAGATTGAACAGGGAAGAAATAGAAATTATGAGCAACCCAATTATCAGCACTGAAATTGAAGCCGTGATCAAAAATCTCCCCCCCCAAAACAAAAGCCCAGAACAAGATGGCTTTATAGGAGAATTCTGTTAAACATGTAGACAAGAGCTAATGCCTGTCCTTCAAAATCTCTTTCAAAAAATTGCAGAGGAAGGAAAACTTCCAAACTCATTCTATGAGGCCATCAACACCCTCCTACCAAAACCAGACAAAGAAAACACACAAAAAAGAAAACCACAGGGCAATATCACTGATGAACATAGATGCAAAAATCCTCAACAAAATTTTAGCAAACAGGATTCAGAAACACATCAAAAAGCTCATACACCATGATCAAGTTGGGTTTATTCTAGGAATGCAAGGATTCTTCAATATATGCAAATCAATCAATGTGATACACCATATTAACAAATTGAATTATAAAAAACATATGATAATCTCAAAAGATGTAGAAAAGCCTTTGACAAATTCAGCACCCATTTATGATTAAAATGCTTCAAAAAATAGCCATAGAAGGAACCTACCTCAACATAGGAAAGGCTGTGTATAAACCTATACAGCAAACATTATTCTCAATGGTGAAAAACTGAAAGCATTGCCCCTAAGATCAGGAATAAGACAAGGTGTCCATTTTCACCACTGTTATTCAACATAACTCTGGACGTCCTAGCTATAGCAATCAGAGAAGAAAAAGAAATAAGAGAAATCCAGATCGGAAAAGAAGAAGTAAAGCTCTCACTGTTTGCAGATGACATGATACTGTACATAGAAAACCCTAAAAATATTATCAGAAAATTACTAGAGTGAATCTAGCAAAGTTTCAGGATACAAAATCAATACACAGAAATCACTTGCATTTCTATATACTGACAATGAAAAATTAAAAAGAGAAATTAAGGAATCAATCCCATTCACCATTGCAACAAAAAGAATTAAATATCTAGGAATAAACTTACTTAAGGAGACAAAAAAATTGTACACAGAAAATTATAAGACACTAATGAAAAAAATCAAAGATGACATAAACAGATGGAGAGATATTCAATCCTGGGTAAGAAGAATCAATATGGTAGTATAGTCATATACTAACAAACACAATCTACAGGTTCAATGCAATCCCTATAAAATTACCAGTGGCATTTTTCACAGAACTAGAACAAAAAATTTCACAATTCATATGGAAACACAAAAGACCCCGAATAGCCAAAGCAGTCCTGAGAAAGAAGAATGGAGCTGGAGGAATCAACTTTCCTGACTTCAGATTATACTACAAAGACACAGTCATCAAGACAGTATGGTAATGGCCGGAAAACAGAAATATAGACCAATGGAACAAGATAGAAAGTCCATAAATAAACTCATGCACCTACGGGTATCATATTTTTGCCAAAGGAGGCAAGACTATACAATGGGGTAAAGACAGCCTTTTCAATAAATGGTGCTTGGAAAACTGGACAGCTACATGTTAAAGAATGATATTAGAACACTTCCTAACACTATACACAAAGACAAACTCAAAATGGATTAAAAACATAAATGTGAGTCCAGAAACTATAAAACTCTTAGAGGAAAACATAAGCAGAACACTCAATGACATAAATCAAAGCAAGATCCTCTGTGACCCATCTCCTAGAGTAATGGAAATAAAAACAAAAGTAAGCAAGTTAAACTTAAAAGCTTTTGTACAGCAAAGGAAACTATAAGCAAGGTATAAGCAAGGTGAAAAGACAACCCTCAGAATGGGAGAAAATAATAGCAAATGAAATAACTGACAAAGGATTAATTTCCAAAATATACAAGTAGCTCATACAATTCAATACCAGAAAAACAAACAACCCAATCAAAAAGTGGGAAAAAGACCTAAACAGACATTTCTTCAAAGAAGACATACAGATGGCTAACAAACACATGAAAAGATGCTCAACACTGCTCATTATTAAAGAAATACAAATCAAAACCACAATGAGGTATCACCCCACACAGGTCAGAATGGCCATCATCAAAAAGTCTACAGACAATAAATGCTGGAACTTATTTACTGTTGGTGGGAATATAAATTGATACAGCCAATATGGAAGACAGTATGGAGATTCCTTAAAAAACTAGGAATAAAACCACCATATGACCCAGTGATCCCACTCCAAGGCATAAACCCTGAGGAAATCAAAATTGAAAAAGAAAAAAAAAAATTGGAAAAGACACACATATCCCATTGTTCACTGGAGCACTATTTACAATGGAAGATGTAAGCAACCTAGATGTCCATTGACAGATGAATGGTTAAAGAAGTTTTGCTACTTATACACAATGGAATATTACTCGGCCCTAAAAAGGAACACATTTGAGTCAGTTCTGAAGGTGGATGAACTTAGAACCTATTATACAGAGTGAAGTGAGTCAGAAAAAGAAAGATACATATCATATTCTATCATATATATACAGAATCTAGGAAAATGGTACTGAAGAATTTATTTACAGGGAAGCAATTTATTTACAGACATAGAAAATAGAATTATGGACATGAGGGGAGGGGAGGAGTGAGTGAAATGTATGGAAAGAGTAACATGGAAACTTACATAACCATACGTAAAATAGATAGCCAATGGGAATTTGCTGTATGCCTCAGGAAATTCAAACAGGGGTGCTGTATCAATCTAGAGGGGTGGGATGGGGTGAGAGATTGGAGGGAGGTTCAAAAGGGAGAGGATATATGCATACCTATGGCTGATTCATGTTGAGGTTTGAAGTGAAGTGAACTCTTAGTCTCTCAGTCCTGTCAGACTCTTTGCTACCCCATGGACTGTTGCCCGCCTACCCTGGCACATTGTACACTGGACTTGAGTTCTACAGTCCCTCAATCTCAAATGATAGGGGTCTAGATCTCAAGTATTACAAGCAATGACAAAATATTTTGGTATTTCCACGGGTTGCTCTCTCTAGAACCCCCAGGGAACTATGTGTAGGTTTCTTACTTGGTGAAGTGGTAGTCGGAATAAGCAGATACATAAATAAAATGGGTCACTCCAGAGCAATTGCAGCTCATTGTGGCATCCCTTCTAAATAAAAGATCATCTCTGGAGTTGATACAGGTTTATATCTCCTTATATCTGAGTCAGTGTCATCATCACAATGATTTAACCCAACTATATGAAACTGAAGGTCAGTTTTTCTGGAGACTAACAATATTCAACTTAGATTTATTTGATATTAGGGCTATTACAAACCATGGCAGGGAAAAATGTTTGTTACAACACAATTTATTCTATATGAGCATCCTTTATGCCAAGAGTCATAATACATTTTACAGTGATACATAAGCTAATGGTCCTTGTACAATGCTGATTTTTCGATGTTTATTTCACATGGGATAAAAAATCGGTTGTTTTATTTTCTGGCAGGTAACAGCTGACTTTTCAACAACTGTGTTAAAGAAAATAATCCCAGAGGTTAAGAAAAGACCAGAAAGACCACAGACCTGGAACATCATGATTTACCCTCTCCCAGTGCCTCACATGGAACTGAGGAAACATGGCATTGTGGTGAAAACAGAGGAGAGAAAAGAATAGGAAACAATAGCATTCCTCACTAACAGGGAAAATCTGTCAACCAAGGAATATTTGTTCCTAAAAGAAGTGAAAAACACTCCCTTGTATTTTTCCAGTAAGTGTGCAGCTCCTCAGCTGCTTTCAGGGTATGGCTGTTCTAACATTTAAATGATAAAGTAAGACAATTTGAAGTTCACCATATCAAATATAGCAACAGCTCCCCAAGGAACAAGAAAGAAGAATCAATGGCTGTACTGTTGAATGCTTTAGGCCTGTGGTAGTATTTTCATAAATTAAATTTGTGACCAAGTGGTTTGCTTTCTTTTGCTCTTTCATTGAAGTCAAAACATCGTAACTTCCTATCAAGAGAGATGATACTGACAGTTTTCAGACAGATTTTTTGACTTTCTCTTTTCTTTTAGCCCCAGTCCCTCATCTTAGCATAGAAACTCTGGGAAATTCTTGCTTCCAAGGGAATAGAGGGTACTGTAGAGTTCTTCTAAAACCACATAGAAGTGACCCAGCTGGTCAATGATAAAGCCTTTTATCCCCCAAGGAAACAAATTCAGGAGAAAGTCTCATTGGGTTTTAGGGCAAAAGACTCAATATCTAAAGTGCAGAAAATCCAATGCTTAATTGCTATTCCTTGAGGATTTCCAAAATCTCTTGCTAATATATATTTCATTTATTCCTCTTCCTTCTCCTTCAAATTCCATGCTCTTTAGTCTTTTATCACTCAAAGGGAAGATATAGATCCAATCAGATTTATTATTTTTTCAATTTATAAAATGCCTGCTTGTTAAAACACATTTGAATCTTTAAGAAGATCAGATATGATGGCAAATGAGATTTTTGGCAAAGTTAATGGCAAAAACAAAGAGGCTTTTGGGAGATAGAGTAGTGAAAAGAATGCTTCTGAATTAGATGAGGCTAGAGTTTGACCCTTAGTCCTGAAACTAACTGTGTAATCCTGGACAAGTCCCTTATCGTCTTTAACTCCCAGATTCTCCATATATAAAATGGAGTTAAGAGACATCTTGTAGAGTGATTGCAATGACTAAATGCAATGATAATATAAAGATTCTAGTATGATGCCTGTCATATAGAAAGCCTGGCATATAGCAGGCAATGAATAGATAGCCACAGGCTTTGTCATTGCTGCTGCCAGAGGTTTAAGTTATCACCCCATACTTTTGCATTCTTCCTTGAGAACAGATGATGGACAATACCCAACTTGGACTCACAAAGTGGGGGCTAGTTGTTAGCAAGGTGGTCAGTTCTCTTATTCTTCCACAAGACTCCTCTTCCCAAGATACTTACTACAAACCCTAGTGAACTGGGTAATTAACAAGGAAGGCTATGACCACTTCATGGGTCATGATCAACATCACCCACAATGACAAATATTTATTGAGCTTTTCAAGTATTTGTTAGATAGAGATAAAGTATTGTGTAGGAACCAGAGGTTGTGGTTTTAAATAATTTTTCATATTGATTAATAAAATAGCTTCCTGGAAACATATATAAAAATTAATAACTCTTTTGAAATTGTTTCAAATGTGTCTGTCATAAAATTAGCTGAAGCATAAGTCAGGAGAGCTGGAAGGTCTTACAGGGAAATATTAGAGTAAAAGCGGAGCTCTGTCAAGGCATACAATGCCGAAGGGGTGATCTAGAAAGATGTGGTCAGGGTAGAGAAACCATAGTGATACACTGTACCCCAGGTCTAGCAAAAGAGGGGCATCGGAGGAACAAGAGGAGGGGGAATGGTTACTGGAATGCAGAGACAGAAACAACTGTGTGGAGAGAAAGCCTGAAAGGATCTCTGATTTTCGATATTGCAATAGAGCCTGCTTGGCATGACCTTGCAAGGAGGGAGAATAAATATTCCTTCTTCACTGTCCTTCCTCCCTCTGATCTTCTGCTAGGGCATACATTGGCTAAACCCAACCAGATGGCAGAGAGCAAGAGAGTTCTTGCAATCCATGTGGACCAGTCTCCCAGGGCAGAGAGCAAGGTGAAGGTCATAGAGTGGGCCTGGAGGGCAGATGGAGCACCTGCGGTCTACCCATAAGCCCAGGGAAGATGAAACCAAGTCTTAAAGTGGGAAAACTCATAGACCAGATGGTCCTTTATAGAAAGAATCGCATCTGGCTCACTTTGTAATCTTATTGTCCAACAATTACCTTGCTCAGAGTAAGCTCTCAACAAATATTTGTTATAGGTACAGTGGTGTCACTTGGGTATTCTTCACTTCAGTATTGGATTTTTTTTAAAGAAGAATATTTTCAATTTGCTCCTAAACTGATCAAAAGCTTGTCTCTATGGAGTCATGGAGAAATAGGAAAATAGACAAAGTGACAAAAGTTTGGCATGTAAAGTCAAAACTGTCTTATCTCCAATGAGCTGTGCAAGGCAGCTCTGCACATGAATGCATTCCACAGCAAAGTCTGGCTCCTTCCCAGCAAGTTGAAGTTTAAATCCTATATTAATGCTATTGACTGATGTAAATGGATCCCCACAATTTAACTAAAGCAGCAGTACTTTTAGGTTAACATTTGGAGAAGCAAATTTAAAGAAGAGTAAAAAATGAAATAATTCTGTGAATTTCAAAGTTAAGCTTCCACCATTACATTTTAAAAAACTTTCTATATTTTTCCTATTAAAATTCTCTGTGGTATTTTTATTTTTGATCATGTAGCATGCTAAGTCACTTCAGCTGTGTCCAACTTTTTGCGACTCTACAGACTATAGCTCACCAGGATCCTTTGTCCATGGGATTCTCCAGGTAAGAAAATTGGAGTGGGTTGCCACACCCTCCTCCAGGGGATCTTCCTGACTAGGGATTGAACCCATGTCTCTTATATCTTCTGCATTGGTGGGTTCTTTACCTCTAGTGCCATCTGGGAAACCAGTGTTAAAATAATTGTACTAGGGTGAAACTTCCTAAGCCTTGACCATAGGTTTTATGAAAGCTGACTAAATATAAAACTTTAGGAACTGTTTAAGCAGGACAGGTGATTCTGGGTCAACTGTCACACAGTGGGATGTCATTTAGGACAGTGTATTTCAAACAGTATGCAATAGACTTCACATAGCAATCTAGTACACACTCAGATATATACTGAATCACAACACAAAATGTTTTTCTTAGTGTAGACAGTGGTCAAACGCTTTGATATGCATTTTCCTAAATGTTAGTGTGGCATTTGCTCTGCTTAAAACATGCCTTAATGTATGATATTTAAAAAGTACTATTGATATACATGAAATCTTCTATTTATCCATCCATCTGAAACAAATACTGTGTCTTTCTATTTGCCATGCATGCTGATAAGCTGTATTCTTTTCTGGTCTATTTATTTCTTTAAAAATTGCTGACTACTACCCTCTAAATTAATTTCAAGACCCACTAATGGATAGAGACCCACAATGTTAAAAGGCTTGATTTGGCTTAGCTTATATATAAATGCCAATTGTGAAAAATAAGAAAGTGCAAGGCATCCTAAAAAAAAATGATGGGGACTGGAGAAACTAAAGAGAAAAACAACAGGGTCATTTATCCAGGGACCTATGGAGATGGCAGGGCCCATTTTATATTAAGAGTTGGGACAGAACTCAGGAAATAACCTATTAGATCATTCACACACACATTTTTCTTCCATTAATTCAACTACTCATTCCACAGACTTTGAGTTCCTGCTGTGTGTTATTCTCTCTATATAGAGAGATAAAGACTCAGTACCAGTACTCTCCAGAAGTTCACAATCTGGGAAGACGGAGACAAGTATGGAGATACTTGTTGTACAGATGACATCAGCTGCTGTAGACATACAGGATGGCAAGTAAACAGGAGGCTGTGTGGTCAGCAAGACTGGAAAGTTAGGTACACTGTCCACAGGAGGCCATGCTAAAGATACAGCCTCAAGAACCTGCCCAAGTTGCTTTTTCGGGGCTTCAGTTAAGGTAACCAAGGTCTCAATCCTTATTCTGTCTTTCATTACCTGAGTGACCTTGAACAATCTTTTGAGCCTCAGTCTTTCCATCTATAAAATGAAAAGTCAATGATACCCACCTAGAGGAGTTGTGATGAAGATCAAGGAGGACAATGTACAATAAGGACCTTAGCATTGTACCAGGAATCCAACATATGCTCACTGTCACTCCCACTGTCAACATCAAGCTCACCCTTCTGCTTTCTCCCTCCAGGATAAAAGCTCCCTTCCTTGCAAAATGGTATCCCGAATGATTGGACTTTCTGAGGCTGTGTCCTCCTGAACTTGTACAAGCATGGCAGTTGTCCATGCTGAGACAGAGACCATGGCCTGAAGTCTTTAGAGAAGGATGTGGAATAAAGGCTCCAACATTAAGCATCATTGGTCTGGAGTATCTTTTCCTGAAGTTTTAATACTGTTGTTTGAATAGTTTAATTGTGTGATTTTAAATATTCTGATGCTTTGGGGGCTTAACAGCACATGGTATAATTACTTAGAGATGAAATGTAAAATAAGGAGTGAACAGCTATCACACTTCAAAGTCTGCCATGAGCAACCACCAGGGAAGAGACAACTTAAATATAAAGCCCAACTCATTAAATTGAACTAAGATGCAAATGATAACTGATCGTTGATCACTATGTGCTTAGCATAGTTAGAGGAGTCTTGGAGAATATGAATTACCAGTAGATACAGGATATTATGAAGAACAATTTTATAGGTGAGAAGAAAGAAGAAGAGCCAGATTAAAGAAGACAATGACCAATCTTGACTGCTAAGATTCAATTTCCACTTCCATGTTTCCTAAGTTATATTCTTTATGCTCTGATCTTACTTCAATAAATGAGACATTCAAATAAAACGATCACAAACATTACTAGTATACATCTCACTACAGAACTCTGGCCCAACCATGGTAAAAATCTGCTACCATTCCTTCTTCTACCCACTTACCCAAAATACTTCAACAGAATCAGAAATTCTGAGTCACCAACTTAGTCACTGGATCTAAAAAGGAATAGATCCCCATTATCAGGCTAAATGTTTCCATTGAGAATGATTTTGGTGATGTGAAGAAGTTAAGTGCTCTTTAAAAGACTCCATCTCTATGTGTTAAATCAAATAAATAAACGATAACAGGATGCTGGTTTGGGTTATAATCTTGTTCCAGCTTATAGCAGTTGCTAATGCAAATGAAAAAGAATGAAGTCAGGCCCTCTTAACAATTGTCTTTGAAGGCAATGCCAGCTCCTGGAAACCCATAGTGATGAAACCAGGTGCAAAGTGAGACTCGGTTTTGTAGTGCGTCATTTATTTGCTGGAATCAAAGGTTGCCTTGTTTCTTGACAGATGGAGCCAGGGGACTAGTGATCAAAGGGAAAGAAATACGAAAGGCACTTCTTAGTGAATGGTGGACAAATAACTTAGCAATATTTATCCTTGAGACTTTTCCAAATTGTTTAATTCTTAATAAAATAGCCAAGAAGCTTTAATTTTTGTCTTGAGTTTTATGCTTAAAATATTATAGCACAAAGGCAAGTGAACTTTAAAATGGGCAAAAGACTTGATATGTCTCCAAAGATATGTAAATGGCCAAGAAGCACATAAAAATATGTTCAATCTCATTAGTCATTATGGAAATGCAAACCAAAGCCACAACGAATGCCAATTCACAAGGATTAGGATAGCTATTAAAAAAAGAAAGAAAAAATAATGTGTTGGCAAGGATATAAAGAAGTTGGAACCCTCAACATTGCTAGAAGAAATGAAAATAGTGCAGTTATGTGTGTGTGTGTCAGTCACTCAGTCATGTCCAACTCTTTGCAATGCCATGAACTAGTTTGGCAGTTCCTCAGTAAGTTAAACATAGAATCATCATAAGATGAAGCAATTCAACTCCTAAGTTTATACCTAAAAGAACTGAAAAATGGTGTTCCAACAAGGACTTTTCCAAAAATATTCATAGCACAACTATTCACAATAGCCAAAAGGTAGAAACAATTCAAATATTTATCAGCTGATGAATGGATAAACAAACAAACAAAAAAAGTAGTATATCCAGACATAAAAATGAATAAAGTACTGACACACACTAAAACATGGACAAATCTTGAACATATGCTAAGTGAAAGAAGCCAAATACAAAGACCACATGTTGCGTGATCCCATTTATACAAAATACTCAGAATTAGCAAATTCATAGAAACAGAAAGCAGATTAATGAGCAAATGTCAGGGTCTGGAGAAGGGATAATAGGGAGTAACTGCTTTATTAAAATATATAAAAAAATTAATTTAAAAAAAGGGCAGAAGACCTAAATAGAAATTTCTCCAAAGAAAGCATACAGATGGATAACAGGCACATAAAAAGATGCTCAACATCACTAATTATTAGAGAAGTGCAAATTAAATCCACAATGAAGTATGACCTCATATTGATCAGAATGGCCATCATCAGAAAGTCTACCAAAAATATGTACTGGAAAGGATATAAAGAAAAGAGAACCCTCCAAAACTGTTGGTGAGAATGTAAAGTAAATCATTATGGAGAACATGGAGATTCCTTTAAAAAAACTATAAATAGAGCTACTGTATGATCTAGCAATCGCTCTCCTGGGCATACATACAAGAGATGAAAACTTTAATTTGAAAAGATACATGTGGCTCGATGTTCATAGAACTATTATTTATAATACTCAAGGCATGGAAACAACCCAACTGCCCATCAAAAGATGATTGGTTAAAGAAGTTGTGATACACACACACACACACACACACACACACACACACACTGTCGCTCAGTCGTGTCCGACTCTTTGCGACCCCATGGACTGTAGCCTACCAGGCTTCTCTGTCCATGGGATTCTCTAGGCAAGAATACTGGAGTGGGTTACCATTTCCTTCTCCAGGGGATCTTCCCGACCCAGGGATCGAACCCGGGTCTCCCGCATTGGAGGCAGACGCTTTAATCTCTGAGCCACCTATGTGACTATAATATTCTATTAGATATATAGTATATATAAAGAAATATTATTCAGCCATAAACAAGAATGAAACTGCCATTTGTAGCCTCATGGATGACCTAGAGAATATCATACTAAGTGAAGTGAGGCTTCCCAGGTAGAGCAGTGGTAGAGAATCTACCTGTCAATACAGGAGACACAGGTCCAATCCCTGGGTTGGAAGATCCCCTGAAAGAGAAAATGGCATTCCAGTATTCTTGCCTGGAGAATGTCATGGACAGGGGAGCCTGGAGGGCTATGGTCCACATGGTCACAGAGCTGACATCACTGAGCACCATACACATGCACACACATGAAGTAAGTCAAACAGAGAAAGACAAATACACTATCTCTTATACGTAGAATCTACAAAATAATACAATCAATTTACATACAAAACAGAAACAGACTTAGAGACATAGAGAAAAAACCTCTGGTTACCAAGGGGGAAAGGAAGATAGTAGGAGGGATAAATTAGGAGTATCAGATTAACAGATACAAACTACTGTACATATAAAGGGGCTTACCAGGTGGTTCAGACCGTAAAGAATCTGCCTGCAGTGTAGGAGACTTAGGTTCAGTCTCCAGGTTGGGAAGATACCCTGGAGAAGGAAATGGCAATCCACTCCAGTATTCTTGCCTGGGAAATCCCATGGCCAGTGGATTCTGGAAGGTTGTATTCCATGGGGTCACAAGAGTTAGACACAACTTACTAAACCAAACCATACATAAAACAGATAACAAGCATTTATGTATAACACAGGAATATATTTAATATCAACTTTTAATAACCCATAATTAAAATAATTTGAAAAAATACGTATAACTGAATAACCTTACTGAACACCTAAAACTAACACATTATTGTAAGTCAACTATACTTCGATAAAAGAATCCAAAAACTGTGTTTACTAAGCATGAACATAGTTTTCTCTTAAAAAGGATATTTATTTAGGCTTAAAGTAAATCCTAATTACTGGCTGGAAGTAAGAGGATGATGGAGATTTAGGAAGGAAGAAACATATAAGAAGTATTCCACAGCACTACCCATGTTAAAACATCTTATAGAAGTAGCCAGTTTTTCCATTTTTAAATAGTCAAATATGAGATGCTATTTTTTGCTGTGGCTGCACAGAAAGTAAAATAGATGTGCATTCAACCAAGCTCATATTTTGTTACCTGTATTTATTTAAATGAGCATAGCTTATAATTTCTGTTCACAGCATCACCACTTTTCTCCCCAGTAATACGGAAATGCTGATAATTTTCTTCTCGACTCCCCTTGCAATTTGTATAGTGACAGGGAGGAAGCATGTTTACATACTTGTAATAAGCTACTCTCCCCAGCAGCCCACAATCAATTGCATTCTATCCTCATATTTCTCTCTATTAAATAGTGACACCTTATTGTCTAAGGACACTATTTTGATTCTTCAGGCCATCTTGGATCTGAGTTTAAGAACAAGGAAAGGTAGGAACCCAATTTCTTAGAACTGATAGCTTAGAAGTTGTTTCTATACAACTTAAGCAGAAGTATGCTCACTCCTTGGAATATTTATTGACATGCTGGGACTATATAAATACCAGAAATAATACAGTACATCTTCCTGAATTGTCAATTTTTTTCCATGATAAGTGATCTAAGAACATTATTTTTATATGAAAACAGATATTTTATGGAGCAAGATGCAAGAAATATAATCTTAAAAATGTGTATTTTTAACATTATAGAAGACTTAAATTTCCCACCAGTTTTCCATCACTGAAGGAGCAAGTTCATTCTCTGCCTTCGGAAATAAATAAAAGCACTGTATAAACTGCAGCAAACCAAAAAAATTTTGGCAACATAGCAGGGGGCATGCTGGTACATAAATATGAGGATCTCAGCTAATGCCACACAGAAAAGTGACAAACTTATTTCAAAAAATATATTGGGGTGGCCAAAATGTTTACTCGGGTTTATATCTGAATGAACATTTTGGCTAACTCAAAATTATTACAGTTAGTTCACAAAGTGTTTTTACATATGCAATTCACTCAGTCCTTACAATGCTATTGTGAGGTTGGTATTTTATACAGAAGGGTAAGGAAGCTCTGAAAATTTAAGCAACATTTATCAATAGGGGTAGTAATAGACTAAGAATTTGAGGTACACTGAGGCAAAGCAAAACACCAGGATGAAGATGGATGGAGAACTGATTCAAAGCCAGTAGTTAGATGACAGTGATGCAACTGCATTTATCCCTCGGAGGGGAGGCAGAGTTCTCATCTAGAGTAGCTGAAATAGAGAGAGCAGTGGTACAATGGAAAGTGGGGGCAAAACCTTGTAACTAAAACCCCCAAATATGCACACTAAGTGAAAAGATCCTCAGCATCCCAGAAACCAAGGTTATATCCCAATTCCCTGAAGAAATCATGTCTCCTGAGAGTAAAACCAACATATAGGGCTTTCCTGGGGGCTCAGTGGTTTGATCCCTGATCCAGGAAGATCCCACATGCTGTGGAACAACTAAGCCCATGAGCCACAACCATTGAGCCTGTGCTCTAGAGCCTGAGGCTGCAACTACTGAGCCCACATGCCCTAACTACTGAAGCCTGAGCACCCTAGAGTCCATACTCTGCAACAAAAGAAGCCACCTCAATGAGAAGCCCAGGCACTACAACTAGAGAGTAGCCCCCACTTGCCATAAATAGAGAAAAGCCCATGCAGCAAAAAAACCCCAGCACAGCCAAAATAAATAAATAAATAAAATTATTTTAAAAAACCCTACACATACAAAATTAAAAGTCCTCAAAAAGCTGGATTAGCAAGACCAAGTTACAATGAATGCAAACTCCACCCAACATGCAACTTTCAATCAGCTTTTATTCTTTGCTTTATTCTTAAATATAAATCAGCAGCAGAAGATGCCATAAATTGAGGAACGCTTCCAAACTGAAAGTCAAAAATCAAAACAAACAGAAAAAAGGAAATGGTAAAAAGTAATATGCATACATAACATGTGCAGGAAACATAAAATTGTAATGACATGATATAAATAAAAAAGATACTGCATCCATAAAATAAGAACAGATTGTTATGGGACAGAAATAATATAAGAATGCAAAAGAACTCTTGAAAAGGAAAATTTTAATAGCAGAATATTAAAAACCTAATCACTGGAATATACGTATAAGTCAATCTGCCCTAAAGCAGAATAAAAAAGTGAAAAGAAAAGAAACCCAGAGAATAAAGCCATATCTCTAATCTGAGATTAACAGAAAGAGATCTAAAATAATAGGTAGGATGAATTTATCAAAGAAATAATTCAAGAAAATTTCCCAGAGTATAAGATCAAACTGGAATCTCCATGCTCAATCTGTTTACTGAAGTTGAGCACAATTCATTTAAGAGGATATACATTTTAGCCTACTACATTTAAATATCATAACTCCAGAGGTGAAGAAAATTTCTTGAGGTTCCTAATGAGAAAAAAATCAGGCACAAAGGAGCGAAAAATCAAGATAGAATCAGATCCCCAACTAGAAAATGATAGAACAATTCCTCCAAAATTCTTAAGGAAAATATTTCCTAGCTAAATGCTATTCTTAACAAATATCAATCTAGTAGGAGGTTAGAATAAAGACTCACTCAGGGAGAAAAAATGCAAAAACAACCCCTATCTTTCTTGTCGCTTTTTCTTAGGAAGTTCCTGGAAGAGGTCATAGAGCAAAATAAGAGATTTACCAACAAAGAGAAAGAGCAGGAACCACATTTTTTGTGCAACAACAACAAATGCGATCCTATAAAGTCTACCCTGTGATTGGCCTGGAGGACATATTTTTGAATGTTCAGGTAAAAACACTGATGTGCATATGGCAGTGTGGATCGACTGTTTAGAAAACTACACAAGTAAACATACAAGGCAATTAATATCACTGGAAAAAAATTTCAAGAACATAATCATAGCATATTTCTTAGTTTTGCAATAAAGATAAGTTATACAGTTTTAAACACTAAACTTCTGCTTTAACTAAAAATTATCTTAAAGCTCTACTGGGAAAATCGGTGCAGAATGTGTGTGGGGACATGAGAGAGAAAAATTCTCAGCTGCCATCACAGGAATTTAATAGGACATGTCTAAAGTTGAGACAACAGAGAAATATATGTATGTTATTTAGAAACATGGATATAAACAGCATCATCCACAGAGAAGATGTAAATGCCACTAGAGGTAAGAATAAGAAGTGGGGAGAAGTGGATGGGCTGATGTTTTTAAACAGAGTTTTTAAGATGCATATATTATTTTCATTAATTAAAAAAAATAACTTCATGTTGTCCTATAATACAGAATTAAAGAATTTTGATATAACCAATATAGTAAGGTGTTATACAGCCATCAAATACCATATCAGAAAACATTTGCATCCAAAAGAAAGAAAGTTCATGATATATTGTTGAGAAGAAAATAAGAGTAGGAAACAACAGTCTATTTTCTATAATTCCAATTTTGTAAAACATGGATATGCATAGACACACACAGTGAATACATGCTGTAGATATAAAACCAAATAGGCCCTATCCTCAAACAACTTCTAGTCCAATATGGAGGCACACATATAAGAGGACAGCTTTGATATGATGTGTTTTCCAATAAGATGCAGGGGTTCTCAGCCTTGAGCATGCATCAGAATAACCCGGAAGGCTTGGTTCGACAGACTTCAGTGTTCCACTAAGTGTTTCTGATGCACAGGTCTGTGGCGGGGGCCAAGAACTTGCTTTCCTAACACATTTCCAGGAGATGCTGATGCTACTGGCCTTGGATCACATTTTGAACACTAGCTGGTTTTAGGAAAGGCAGAGGAACCAGAGATCAAATTGCCAACATCCGCTGGATCATGGAAAAAGCAACAGAGTTCCAGAAAAACATCTATTTCTGCTTTATTGACTATGCGAAAGCCTTTGACTGTGTGGATCACAATAAACTGTGGAAAATTCTGAAAGAGAAGGGAATACCAGACCACCTGACCTGCCTCTTGAGAAATCTGTATGCAGGTCAGGAAGCAACAGTTAGAACTGGACATGGAACAACAGACTGGTTCCAAATAGGAAAAGGAGTACGTCAAGGCTGTATATTGTCACCTTGCTTATTTAACTTATATGCACAGTACATCATGAGAAACGCTGGACTGGAAGAAACACAAGCTGGAATCAAGATTGCCTGGAGAAATATCAGTCACCTCAGATATGCAGATGACACCAGTCTCATGGCAGAAAGTGAAGAGGAACTAAAAAGCCTCTTGATGAAAGTGAAAGAGGAGAGTGAAAAAGTTGGCTTAAAGCTCAACATTCAGAAAACAAAGATCATGGCATCTGGTCCCATCACTTCATGGGAAATAGACGGGGAAATAGACGGGGAAACAGTGGAAACAGTGTCAGACTTTATTTTTTTCGGGCTCCAAAATCACTGCAGATGGTGACTGCAGCCATGAAATTAAAAGACTCTTACTCCTTGGAAGAAAAGTTATGACCAACCTAGATAGCATATTCAGAAGCAGAGACATTACTTTGCCGACTAAGGTCCGTCTAGTCAAGGCCATGGTTTTTACAGTGGTCATGTATGGATATGAGAGTTGGACTGTGAAGAAGGCTGAGCGCTGAAGAATTGATGCTTTTGAACTGTGGTGTTGGAGAAGACTCTTGAGAGTCCCTTGGACTGCAAGGAGATCCAAGCAGTCCATTCTGAAGGAGATCAGTCCTGGGTGTTCTTTGGAAGGAATGATGTTAAAGCTGAAACTCCAGTACTTTGGCCACCTCATGTGAAGAGCTGACTCATTGGAAAAGACTCTGATGCTGGGAGGGATTGGGGGCAGGAGGAGAAGGGGACGACAGAGGATGGGATGGCTGGATGGCATCACCAACTCGATGGACGTGAATCTGAGTGAACTCCGGGAGTTGGTGATGGACAGGGAGGCCTGGTGTGCTGCGATTCATGGGGTCGCAAAGAGTCGGACACGACTGAGCGACTGAACTGCACTGAACTGATGTTGTGTGTAGGGTTCTCTGATACACTGAGACCAGCACAGGCATCACAGGCTTCCTGGAGATGCTCCCAAGTCACATTGTGAATGGTTCCAACTAGTTTCTGAAGTTCTCACCAGGTTGAAAAATCATTTCCAACTGCTCACAAAACTTCCCATAAATTCTGGATTTACCAATGACAGGACTGTACATACTAACTGCTAGCAGCATGTCTTTCTCCTTGGGGCTAGAATTCTCTATCAATAGTGCTCATTTCAGATAAATCAACATCTGTGCTTAGTGTTTTCTATGTCTTTGATACAAAAAAAAAAAAAAAGTATTGCTTAAGAATTATAGTTTGATGACCAAAATCTTCTGAACTAGAGATGACTGGAAGGGGCCTGAGTAAGTTTGGGGTCCTTAAAAATAAGAGAAAGGAAGTCCTAATTCAGTCTAATAAGCTAAGGACTCAAGACACACTAACTGGTTGAGTCTGGACTACTCCCTGCTGTTGCTCTGCTCACTGTTGGATGCTGCTCCTCTGATCATTTTTTCAGTGCAGAGGGAACAGTGGAGAACTGGAGAAGGACCAACACTAGGACCTCCTACCAGAGCTCAGACATGATCTTATGCCCTTGATAGTCCCTGCAACAGAAAGGGCATCCCCAGGTGCTTAGAATGATAAGAATGCATCGAAAAAGAAACCAGTCTCTGCTCACATGTTGGCCAGCTAGTTTCTCCTCATTGATTTTTTCACATTTATATTATTTCCTAAGGATGAAAATAAAGGGGACTTATGATGTGAAACTCAGACTGTATACAATACATCACACAGAAAGTCATTTACTGAGCATCGACTAGGTTGAAGGCATTGTGGTGAGCACTGCCAAGGAGACAGAGATGACCCGGTTATCTTTCAGATAACATCAGCACTTGCCCATGAACAAACAGGTAATTAGTGGGAATATCACTCCCTCCCCTCCAAGTGCTTAAGCAGAGGTTGACTGATGAAATGCCTCTGATTTGGGAATCCACAGCCTGTTTCCTCATGGCTGCCTTGTCTCTCACTAGCTGAGTGATCTTGGATAAGTCTCCTTTTTCTTATCTGTAATCAGGAGACAGAAAGATCGCCTCTCTTTACTTCACAGGGTGGACATAGATTTCCAATGACATCAAAAGTAAGAAGCTAATTTAGAAAACAAAGATCCTCTGATAATGTATTGTGACTTTATGGTTATGTTCATCTGCCAGGAATTTTCAACATTATTTTCAAGATTAGAATAGGAGTCTCTTCATGAGCTGATTTCTGAAAACTTCTCCACACTTCACTACACTTCACTACAGTGTTTCGTGAATTTGCTTGCCTTTCACTGGACTGTGTGCCTAGCACAGAGTATAGCCTTGAACTGGTACTGAGTAAAAATTGTCAAATAAATGGCAAGTAAATACTGTAAAAAGCTGTATGAGAGAATTGGGGAGTACATTAGAGCATCCAGCCCCCCAAAATTGGATAGATTGAAAAAAATACCTTCTAATATCCCTTTAATTAACTCAAAGGATCAATCATCAGACTGATTTTTAGATAAATAAATGCTAAAGATCGGATGTCATGCTAGTAGCTATCAGTTGACTCACTGGAAAAGGAAGAACTCTGGATATGATGACACCTGTAGTTGGCCATGTCTAACATAAATTATGGAGAAGGAAATGGCAACCCACTCCAGTGTTCTTGCCTGGACAATCCCAGGGATGGTGGAGCCTGGTGGGTTGCCGTCTATTGGGTTGCACAGAGTCAGCCATGACTGAAGCGACTTAGCAGCAGCAAGCAGCAGCAGCATAAATTAAGAGCAACCTCCTTCTCTAGAAAGAAGCCAACTTCTTCGTTTCTGATTCTGTGTAGAGTAGAAAGTCAATTCCAGTTACCTGAAACACTGGTCTGAACTACTCCAGTAAACTACCCTCATGAAAATTTCTCTTAAGAAATGACTGGAAACACTATTTCCAATAGTTGTCAAGATGCCAAATTGTACCCATTACAAAGTCTCACTCTCTAGAGTGAGAGTAAACAGCATTTATGTGAAATATAAATTCTCTTGCCATCTCTCAAGTGAGAGCCTGGCATCTTTGTTATGCATAAGTCAAGATTGGAAGGCTGCAAATGGCAGTCTTCATTCATTTTGTGTCTGAATAATATTCCAATGTATATACGTACCACATTTTCTTTATCCACTCCTCTGTCAACAGACATTTAGGTTGCTTCCATGTCCTGGCTATTGCAAATAATGCTGAAATGAACATGAGAATGCATTCATCTTTTTGAATTATGGTTTTCTCTGGGTATATGCCCAGGGTCATATGGTAGCACTATTTTTAGTTTTTTTAAGGAACCTCTGTACTGTTCTCTGTAGTGACTATACTTAGAGATTGTCACACTGAGTAAAATAAACCAGAAAGAGAAGGACAAATATCATATGACATCACTAATATATGGAATCAAAAAATGGTACTGATGAACTTATTTACAAAGCACAAATAGAGTTACAGATGTAGAAAGCAATCTTATGATTACTGGGGGGAAATGTTGCTGTTCAGTCACTCAGTTGTGTCTAACTCTTCGCAACCCCAGGGACTGCAGCATGCCAGGCTTCCCTGTCTTTCACTATCTCCCAGAGCTTGCTCAAACTCATCTCCATCGAGTCGGTGATGCCATCCAACCATCTCATCTTCTGTTGTCCCCTTCTCCTCCTGCCTTCAATCTTTCCTAGCATCAGAGCCCTATTTTCTAATGAGTCAGGTCTTCACATCAGGTGGCCAAAGTGTTGGAGCTTCAGGTTTAGCATCAGTGCTTCCAATGAATATTCAGGACTGATTTCCTTTAGGACTGACTGGTTTGAGCTCCTTGCAGTCCAAGTAACTCTCAAGAGTCTTCTCTAACACCACAGTTCAAAAGCATCAGTTCTTTGGTGCTCAGCCTTTATGGTCCAACTCTCACATCTATCCATGACTACTGGAAAAACCATAGCTTTGACTACTGGAAAAACCATAGCTTTGACTAGATGGCAAAGTAATGTCTCCGCTTTTTAATATGCTGTCTAGGTAGAATTGGACATGGAACAAAAGACTGGTTCCAAATAGGAAAAGGAGTACGTCAAGGTTGTATGTTGTCACCTTGTTTATGTAACTTATGTGCAGAGTACATCATGTGAAGTGCCAGGCTGAATGAAGCACACACTGGAATCAAGATTGCTGGGAGAAACATCAATATCCTCAGATATGCAGATGACACTGCCCTTATGGCAGAATGTGAAGAAGAACTAAACAGCCTCTTGATGAAAGTGAAAGAGAGTGAAAAGTTGGCTTAAAGCTCAACATTCAGAAAACAGCTCATGGCATCCAGTCCCATCACTTCATGGCAAATAGATGAGGAAACAATGGAAACAGTGACAGACTTTATTTTCTTGGGCTCCAAAATCACTGCAGATAGTGACTGCAGCCATGAAATTAAAAGACACTTGCTCCTTGGGGAAAAAGCTATGACCAACCCAGAGACAGCATATTAAACAGCAGAGACATTACTTTGCCAACAGAGGTCCGTCTAGTCAAGGCTATGGTTTTTCCAGTAGTTATGTATGGAGGTGAGAGTTGGACTATAAAGAAAGCTGACTGCCGAAGAATCAATGCTTTTGAACTGTGGTGTTGGAGAAAACTCTTGAGAGTTACTTGGACTGCAAGGAGATCCAACCAGTCTGTCCTAAAGGAAATCAATACTGAATATTCACTGGAAGGACTGATGCTGAAGCGGAAACTCCAAAACTTTGGCCACCTGATGTGAAGAACTGACTCACTAGAAAAGACCCTGATGCTGGGAAAGATTGAAGGCAGGAGAAGGGGATGACAGATAATGAGATGGTTGGATGGCATCACTGATTCAATGGACATGAATTTGAGCAAGCTTTGGGAGTTGGTGATGGACGGGGAAGCCTGGTGTGCTGTAGTCCATGGGGTTGCAAAATGTCAAACATGACTGAGTGACTGAACTGAACTGAGGTTTGTTATAGCTTTCCTTCCAAGGAGTAAGCGTCTTTTAATTTCATGGCTACAGTAACCCTCTGCAGTGATTTTGGAGCCTAAGAAAATAAAGTCTGTCACTGTTTCCATGGGAGATGGATAAATTGGGAGATTGGTATTGACATATACACACTACTATATATAAAATAGATAACTAATAAGAACCTTCTGTATAGCTCTGGAAACTACTCAATTCTCTGCAATGGCCCATATGGAAAAAGACTCTAAAAAAGAATGGATATATGTATATGTATAACTGAGTCATTTTGCCATACAGCAGAAAGTAATACAACAATATAAATCAACTATATCCCAATAAAACTTTTTAAAAAGATCAGGAGGATACTTTCTACCATAATATCTTCATTGTCAAATCATTTTGTTCAAACTTCATAAAATAATTTTCATAGAACATCAGACTGTGCTTAAAAACTTGACAAAGCCAAGAAAGCTAAATTACAGTCTCCTTCACACTTTAGCCAACGCTACTGAAAACAGGAAGTAAGATACTTTTGGTGTAGAAATTCTTGATGTGCATATGTTAGGGAAGGGGGGGAATGCTTAGGAATTACAAAAGGCCATGAGTTCCCATTCAGGATCAAGACTTCTAAGACGTCCTGCCTTGTACTCTGCAACATATTCTAGAAGACAGGAGGCAGGGCCCTCCCAATTCCAGGCTAAATGAACTGATAGAGCCATCACTCTTTAAGGCCAAGTTGAATAGCACTGCTTTAACTTGTCCCAGAAACTGTTTTAATTAAGAATAATAGCTCTGCTTTTGGCTTTGGTCTGGCCAAGACACTTGGATCTTATAATTCAAAAGTATATCAGCAAATGTGCTGGAATAAAACCAAGTTGGTGCTCTCAAGACTTTAGAAATTGAGACTTCAAGGAAGAGAAATCTTGAGCAATCATAATTGTGATACTATAGATGTCAGAGATCACAGAAGGAAGCTATAGAAAGTCAGTAATTTAAAGAGAGAGAGAAAAAAGAGAAAGATCTAAAACACGGTAGGAGACCATTCTGACTTTCCTTATCTGTCCTATGTGTGAAGAAATGAGGGCTGCCTTCCCCAGGAGTCTGATGAAAGAGGAAGAACCAAGTTGTTTCCACTCAGATTTCAGAGTCTTTAATTCCATGAAGGTACATTTTTGGTTTGGCAGTCACATTCTGCTGGTGAAAGTCAAAAGATGGATCCTAAAAAGAGTAGTGTCAAAATGCTCACTGAGTTGTGTCCCTTGCTGGGGTGTTAGAATAATGCCAGGCTGAGTACAAATTGGAAATTCCTGTCATATAACAGATCTAGTCTGTGAACGGATGGGGAAAAAGTAGGCAAGTGTTCTTGGTAGACTGGGCAAAAAAGAAAAAGAAAAAAGAAAGCACTTAATACATTTTTCCCTAGTCCACATCATTGCTCAATAAATCCTGAGATGAATTATTTCACAACACAGATAGATTAGCTCTTGGATGTGCATGGAGTAAAACCAATCTAGTCAACTCTGAACTCTGTGATGCTAATGAAACAAAACAGTGACATGGATAACACAACAGAGTATAAAATCAGAAAGTCTCTTACTTGGGTTTACAGAAAATATTGTATTATTTGAGAGGCATCATGTTTATCTTTGTGCTTGTGTTTTACTTGTGGAAATGTGAAAATTAGTGGCTAGCCTCTAAGTATACATCAACTGGCAGCGGAGACAGCTGATGTAGGAGGAATAAATCAGCATGGAATGGAGCGTTTCTGTAGATAAATTCCAGGTGGCAAATTTAGAGCTAATGGATCATTCTATTATAAATGGGAATGGACATCAACTCATTATCTGAAAGGCGAAACTACAGCTGAGGTTACTTCACCTGACCCAGATCAGAAAATTAGAAGTCCCTTACCCCTGACTCTAATATCCTTCCCACTCAGTCCTACTATGTATCCCATGCATCTGCACATTAATACTTAGAGTGGACTGGAAGAATATAAATGCACTGACAAAAAACTCTTCTAAACTGATGGATGAGAGATCATCAAAGGGCTGTTTAGAGAAATTAAAATGCTTTATGACTGAGACGGGCATTGGGGGAAGCTTACCCTGCCAAAGTACATCTTCAGAGATCTTGGCCAGAGAAAGAGCCTATTTGATGAAGGATAATGACATTTGTCTCAATTTAAAATTGATTAGTGCTTCACATAGTGTTTCCTGCAATGTTTCTTGGGGTCCTCTTAGTATAGGACCTGTACATGTGTGGGTTCTAGGGTTAAATCTGGGTTGGAACCCTGCCTTGAGCACGTTTTCTCCGCTATGGTTCCTCCTCCTGCTGACTTAGGCGAGTAACATAATCTTCTGAGGCTTACTTTCATTACCTGTAAAATGAAGTTAACACTTGTATCTGTCTCATAGGGCTATTGAGACTATCAGATGAAATGATGTATGTATACACAGCCCAGGGTCTGGCATATAGTTAAGTATTCAGTGGTGCTGGTGGTAAAGAACCCTCTTGCTAATGCAGGAGACCTAAAAGATGCAGGTTCGATCCCTGGATTAGGAAGATCCCCTGGAGGAGGATGAGGCAACCCATTCTAGTATTCTTGCCTGCAGAATCCCAAGGACAGAGAAGCCTGGCAGGCTACAGTCCATAGAGTTGCAAGGAGTCAGTTATGACTAAAGCGACTTAGCATGCACACATGCAAGTGTTCAACAAATTATATTTATTATCATTAAAAATCATAGGTCCACACACCTTTATTCATCCTCCTGATTTCAGCAAGCTCACGGTGCTCTCATAATACCTTGAGATTTGGTGTCCACATTGCATTTTGCTCCCTTTCTATTCAGTAGCTCTTGGAAAAAAGAACATCTTTTATCTTACTTCCTCTGTGTAGTTACTGCCAGACAAGGACTCTCACGAGAAAAAACAAGTTTAAAATTTCCATTTACTTTAAATAGAAAGTCATAAGATTAATCAATTATAGTATATGAGGCTATAATGTTCCTGAGTGATTTGAAGGCAAAAATTTGAAACAGAATTTCATAAGGAACAATAAGATTTTACAAACACAAATCTATTTTCTGGAAAAGTGAAGGAATATACCTGTAGTGGGTATTTTTCCCTTGATATAATCTCTGTTTTCAAGTCCTGGTGTTTATTGCCTTTCCATAGACAGCCTAGCCCCACCACCTCTAATTTGGGCTGTTGTAATAATCAGTTATGGACCTTACTGGGATCCTTGATTGTATCTTTTTATAATACATCACTCTCTGATACAACACTCATTTTTTGAAAATTCTTGGTCTAGCATATGAGGCTCTTTTTCATCTGGCACCTAACTTCACTCCCAGGACATCTTCTCAATATTTTTCGTGAAAAGAAAGATCTACCAACACTGAACTTCTCTTCAGCATACTTCCTAACTTCATGCCTTTGTGATTTTACTCAAGCTATTACCTCTGCCTGGGAAGTCCTTTCTCATCTTCCCTCCTAAAAAGTCCAAATATCCTTTGTGAAACGACTCATATTTATCATCTATTGAGCACATACTGGGTGTCAGGGACTGTTCTAAGCACTTACAACATAAATGTTAATTCAACCTCTATTAAATTGGATGAGTCGGTACTAATATCATCTCTATTTACAGAAAAGTGAGGTACACAGAGTTTAAATAATATGTCCAAAGTCACACTACTGGTAAGAAGGAGCTAATTCCAATCAGTTACATTTAATTCTGCCTTCCTCTCTAGTATAGGATATTGTTTATACTGCCACTTCAGTCCTTTTTACAGTTTGATGTGTTACAAGCTCCTTTTCTTGTTCACCTTCAGATCCTCAGTGTCAGTGCTGAATCTTAGACATGTAGTCAGTGCTTGTCTAATGGTTATCAACTGCATGAATCCAAATAAGAAAACTATAGTTATGCTCTCTACAGATCTCCTTAACATCATGTATGCTATTGCATCTTTAGTGGGTTGCAAAAATGGGTTTAGTAGCAACTGAATAGAAGTGAGACTGTGTAGATGAGAGGAAATAACGAGTTTCAGAGATGGCGTACTTTTGTAAAAGTACACGCTTCAGCCTACAGCAATAACCCAATGCCTTACATACTCCTAAATCCTGAAGAGTTTCTGAAACATATAAGGAGAAATTGAAAACGTAAAGCATAGCTTTTCAAAGCCCAAACCTTTTTAAATAAATGTCCTTTTTTCATTTCTATCCATTAGATTTTATATTAAGCTATACATATTAGAGAGAGTTAAGAGCCTTTTGAAATAGCTTAGTTTAGTTTTGACAGTAACTCTTTGGCAAAGATTTTTACTACATCATTTCTCCAGGACTCACTTCTACTAAATGTCATAAGAAAACAGATAATATACGATATTTCATGCCCTCCATGGACATCACTTACCTTGACCAAAGTTTAGCTGAAGAATTACTATGGAAGAGTTACTGCGTTATTATAGAAACCTTTCAGATATTTCTAAAGATATCTCAGAATCCACTCAGCCTTTAAGAAACGTGGGTGGCAAAGAGCAACTGTGTCCTTATTTCAAAGAAGAAAAATAAACCACGGGACACTTAGTTTATGGAATCCCTGCTTTTCTCATTTCCAAGTTAATGTTTATTGAGCACAATGTTATAGATTAAAAAAAAAAACAAATAAAACTGCCCTTTGCTCTCAAGAAAGCTCACTTCTAACTGATCAAGAAGACATCTATCCAAATAGCTATTCCATTCTATAATCTGGCCTCTATTTAAGAAGTATCAGAGCCCAGATGAAAGAAGGAATCACCCTTCCTAGGTGTGGGCTAGAGCAGGGACGGTTCCTCAAAGAGGTGCCACTTCTCACCCTCAGGGAAGCACCCTACTTGACCTGGTAGGAAGGTATGGAGGACGCCAGTTGGGACCACAATTACAGGTAGGATGAAAAGCATTTAAAAACTTAAAGGCAAAAAGAGAATCTTAAAAATATTGTTTTGTTGGAGCACAGGGTGTCTAAAACTATAAAAGGAGGAGAGAGGTGGGAGAGGATCATAAAAAAGATTTTTCCTACTACATAAAAGGAAGGCAGAGGCTATAGCCATGAATCTTATGTGTGAAGGAAGAAGTCAGAGGTCTGTAGGAATCAATACAATTAAATGATTTATTACAAAGTCAGAATATGTTGTTTGATAGCATATCATGTAATGATGATTAGAACTGATAATTTAAGGAAAATCATAAGGTTATTTAAATGATCCAAAAGTCATCAGTATTTGAAAAATCAGTATCCAGGTTTGGTTCAAAACTTTGGAAAATGAATTATCTTAGGCAAAAATAAGCTTACATAAGCTTTGATCACACTTAGAATACTCAGGTCTTTATATTTTGGCATTAATTTTTAAAATGAATGCGATCAAGAGCCTATTATTAGCCAAGAAAATTCTTAAAAGTGATTTTAAGAAATTAAGAAAATACAAAAATGGAAAAAGTTCCAAAGGAAACTAAATAATCAATCATTATTAACACAAAATTACATGTAACCTTCCTGTAATAAGAAATTCAGCAAGTTAAATAAAATAGGCATCATTGGAAACTAACAGTAAACCAAGGATGTTTATCAGAGAACAAATTCACTTTAGAAATCAAGAGAGTAATCTGTGAAAATAATCAGGCGATAGAAAATCCTATTGAACAGGGTTGCCAAAAGGCAATAATTGAAACCTAACCCAAAGTTAGGAAGCGTCTTCCTTGTTTTGTGTATTACACTTTCTGTTGTGTGTGGGGACAGAGACCTGGGTTTGATTCCTGGGTTGGGAAGATCCCCTGGAGAAGGGAAAGGCTACCCACTCCAGTATTCTGGCCTGGAGAATTCCACTGACTGTTTAGTCCATGGGGTTGCAAAGAGTTGGACACGACTGAGCGAGTTTCACTTCAGTTCATTGGTAAAAAGAGTTTTCAGAACCCTGTGTTGACAATAGTAAGACTAGGTCAGCCAAATGCATAGCAAAGCTCATCCATGCTAAACCTCTGGTCACAGCAAGGGTTCACTTTCCATCATGTCACCTGGATTGAGGATTGGAGATAAAATTCTTAGAATATGCAATGGTTCATTTCCTAAAATTGGCAATGCTGTAATTAACAGTTGGGTAAATTTTCAAAATAGGGACAATTTTTTAAATTAAAAAATCTTCAAATATGTTATAAATCATTTTAGGCAAAAATAAATTTGGATTATTATGTGAGGTCCTAATGTGTCCATTCCCTTATCTCTGTGTGTGTGTGTGTGTGTGTGTGTGTGTGCAGGTATGCAGGTGTGTGTGTGGAAGGAGAGGAATATTTTTCCTCATGAAACTGTAAGAATTAAATGAGATAATATGAAAAAAAATAATTGGCACAGTGTCCAGTACAAAACTAAGGATTTGTTAAATAAATTTTAAAAATGAAGCCCTAACATTAAAATATCCACTGTAGATTGGGTTAAGAGCTTAGTTCCAATATTTAATTTATTAAGTAATGACTGAAATACCACAAACAAGTAAAACAGAAATGTTGACCCTGATTCCTGAGATTCCTCATTAAATGAAAATATTGTGATTCAGGATCACTCAATAGTAACACTGATCAATTCAATTCTAAAAGAAAGCCACATCCCTTTAGGCTTAAATTTATAACCCGATAGCCTTAATGGCCAACAGTTCTCAAAAGTGATATTCTGATGGGCTTCCAGGTCCTTGGGGAATTATTACCATCCTCAGTCATCTATCCTTTAATCTAGCTTAGAACTCTGTCTCATTTGATTATTAAAAGTCTGAGCTTAAGTGAATTTAGAAAATTATATATTGACACACAGAAAATTTATAGCTTTTTTTTTTCAGTCAAATGTTTTAATGCAAAAGAGATTGGATTATAGAGTTCATTCAAAGGAGTTTTAAAAACAAAGAAAGTGATTTTGGTTTTCACTCCAATTTGAGGAATTTTAGAAAAGGGTGAAGCATAAGATACTAGGTATGTTATCATTTGATATTCTCTGAATCATTGATATTTAATCATCAGTGGAAAATAGTTTGCCTAAACAACCACAAACATGACAAAACAAATATTATTTTAAAGTTATACTGAAACATTAACCATAATCCTATGTAAACTATTTCAGAAAGGAAAAGAATTCATTTTAGGAGATTTATAGTTAAGTCTTTTTTGGTGGTGGTGGTGGTTTAGTCACTCAGTCGTGTCTGACTCTTGCAACCCCATGGACAGAGGAGCCTGGCTGTCCATGGGATTCTCCAGGCAAGAATACTGGAGTGAGTTGCCATTTCCTTCTCCAGGGGATCTTCCCAACCCAGGAATTGAACCCAGGGCTTCCCTGGTGGCTCAGAGGGTAAAGCATCTGCCTACAACGCAGGAGACCTGGGTTCAATCCTTGGGTCGGGAAGATCCCCTGGAGAAGGCAATGGCAACCCGTTCTTGCCTGGAAAATCCCATGGGCGGAGAAGCCTGATATGCTATAGTCCATGGGGTCGCAAAGAGTTGGACACAACTGAGCGACTTCACTTTCACTTTTCTCCTACATTGTAGGCAGATTCTTTACCAACTGAGCTACAAGGGGAGTCCTAAGTCTTTTTAGCTTTGGTCAAATAACTGAATAAATCTAAAAATGTGAAGTGCATTGCACCAAGGCCTTGGTAATTCTTCCCCTGAGCAATGTTTTTTGACCAAATATTTTAGATTTATTCAATTATTTACCCAGCATTCATGACAATCATTATCTGTGATGTCTCATTCAAACACAGGAATGTCAGGCTGCTAAAACTTCCTTTAACCTTTGCTCTAGCAACTAAATAAGAATGTCCCTTATTTCTGAAAAAGGAGATATGAGATTTTTCTCACTGTTTGCTACAGTCATACTTTTCATAAATTAGTCTTCCATAAATAAGTATATATTTATTTAATTACTTATTTTTCCCATATATAGCCTAATAATAACAGCTACATTATCTTTTATCTTATGTGTGTATGTATATACATATATATGTATTTTTTAAATTGCTTTTAGATTCAGAGACTTGATATTTTCAATCAACTCTTTGATATATATTTTTAATATCCTTAATCTATATACTTCTTGCACATTGAATACATGAATTATTTACTCTACTTTATAAGTAAAGACAACTAGATACTGAGAAAATAAGAGTACTAAATGTGAATTACCAAAACATGTATGCCTGTGTGCTTAGTTACCACTCAGTCTTATCTGACTCTGTGCAACCCCAAGGGCTGTAGCTCGTCAGGCTCCTCTGTCAATGGGATTCATCAAGGAAGAATACTGGAATGGGTAGTCATTCCCTTCTCCAGGGGATCTTCCCAATCCAGTGATGGAATCCAGGTCTCCTGCATTGCAGGCAGATTCTTTGCCAACTGAGCCACTAGGGAAGCCCAACCAAAATATAAAATAGCAATAAAAAGTTATCTTCCAGTGACAGCTCCTTGTGTGCAGTTGAACACATATATTTGTCAATTGCAGTTAATTCAATACAAAGACATATTTGTTCACATGATGATAAAAAATAGTTTACTATGTTTTAATTTTTCTCTCTACTGTGTTCTGTAAATAGCTACCTCTTCTAAGATACTTTTTACAATCTTGCTTTGCATTCATTTGTTAAAATGTCTGCATCCCTCACTAGAAGAAGTGCTTTAAAAAAATGTCTATGTTATTCATTATTGCAGGGTTTTTAGCCCATAGTAGATGTTCAATAAATCTTGCGGCATAAATAGATAAAATGCTTACTTGTCATACTATGTGAGCTGATTCCTTAGGACAAGCTTCTGTTTAGTTAACAGCCTGATAGACCAAAGTGCTTAGACCATGCCAGTTTAGTCACGAAACACCATGTCTATGTTCACATGTACACAATGAGAGCTGGCAATTTTACAGGCGTGTAAAAATGGGCTTGCTCTCTGGCCAAAAATAATCTCTGCCTATGATTCTTCCCACCTAAGACAAGTTCTAACCCATGTTAATGATCACATCAGTTGGAAGGAAATCTGGGAGCCCAGATTTTATCCAGAGCCCTACCATCTTTGTTCCTGGGGGGCCTGCCCTGGTTTGCTTTCTGAGGTTGTTATCTGTGAGAAGTGAGCAAGCAGTAGCACTGGTCATGCAGCTTAAATGAGCACCCAGCAATCAATAAGAGCAATCAGTAAGAAAGCTAACATAAATAAATGAGTGAATGAATGAATAGATAAAAGATTTTTTTAAAACCTCTGCAATCACAGTGTGATACTATTATAATGAATGCCTCGCTACATGTCATCTCTATGTGTTATCATCAGCAGCTTTTAAAAATAATTGTCATATTTAACAAAGGGTGCTGGATTTCTTAAGGTAGTCAGTGCTATTTCTTTCCATTTCCTCCATTCAAGAACAGTTGGCAGCAAGAGTCTAGCCTTGGGGAATTCAATGGAAGTGACCCATGACTCGCAGTTTTGTAGGCGTCTGTTAACCATTGGATCACTTCCACAATTCCTGGGGACTGCTGTCCATCTCCAGCTCAGCCAGCCATTGCAGTCACGCTTGGTGGTGATGACAGACACAGAAAAGGAGATTTGATGGAACACTAGAAGCAAGACCCAAAGCCAGGCACTCATTACGATGTTTTTCCGTGCCAAAATTAAAATTGCTTCATTGCCTTTTCTTTCTAACTATAAATATTTTTACACATGTACCATGAAACAATTTCAGAAAATATATAATAGTATAATGAAGAAAGTAGAAATCATGCATAAGCCCACCACCTACTCTGCCATTTCTCAGACTTTAAGGCATAATGCATCTCCAAAGTACAAAATGTACCAGAAAAGAAAACCTGGACTAGAGGAGGAATAAAATCTTTCTTTTATAGAGCTAAAGAAAAACTTCACTGAACATCAAATCAAAACAAGAATAAAATCCTACAAGAATGATAAGCATTACTAGAACTATGGATGATACATAGGACAGAAAAAAAATTTAAAGGGAGGGGGAAAAGACAGTGATCAAATCAGCTTGTCTCATAAAACCACAGCACCGAAAAGTACTGAGTAGCAGAGTCAAGAGCTCTGAGGAAGAACATAGAGAGATAGATCCGGAGGGAATAGAGTGAGCAGGTACTCAGAGGAGAGAGTGGGCAGGAAAGGCAGAAAGAAGCGGGGAAGGCAGAAGGGCGTCACCACAAGAAGAAAAGCATCATTAGACTAAAGATGCCCAACCCCACCCCCCCACCACACACACACATTTCACCTTTGAAGACCATCTGTGCAAGTTTGTGAGCTACCCATTTATTTTGGCTTTTTGTTAAACCATAAAAATGTTTTTAGGTGGTACAAATGAAAGAAAATGACTTGTACTTATAGTCAATATTTCTAACAAAACAAAATCACTCAGCACTATAAAAGAGAAAAAAGAAAAACTAATGAAGGCAACTTAGCTTCCTTTAGCTGGGATTTTTCAGTGTATGAAATAAAATCTGCTAAAAGGAAATCACCTTCTTATCCCATTTCCATATCTTATTTCATTGGCACCTTTTTCCACATGGAAGAGAACTTAGGGTGCAAGAGATACCTGAGAAAAAACTGACTTGGTAGAGAAGTGTATGTGTGTGTGTGTGTGTGAGAGAGAGAGAGAGAGAGAGAGAGAGAGAGAGAGAGAAACAGAGAGAGGCAGAAAACAACAGAGAAGGGAGAAGCTGAGATAGATTTGCCACTATGAAATGAAGAGCTACAAAAAATCAGGTGATTTTGTCTTGAATTTTACTTTTTTTTTTTTAACTAAAATGTGATTTCATTTTATTTGGATCTATCTAGCTTCTGATTAAACATTAAAAAGTCATCAAATTTTAATGTTTGAGCTCTTTACCCATTTTAGAATGAAGGAAATAGAGGCTAGAGACTATGGGAAGTGACTTGTCCAGGTTTACCCAGTTAGTTAGTGACAAAGTGGAGGCAAGCATACTCGGCATTCATCTGCTTTTGTTTCTGGGGTTTGCTAAGTGGCCTCAGCTACAGACATCCAGCCCCTGCTCTTTCAGAAATGAAGTTAAAGGCCCCACTAAGACGGGAGATTGAGAAAGCTGCCCTCAGGCGGAGAGGGGCTACCAGACCTGTGATGCTGATCTGTGTGTTTCTGTCCGTTCTCACAAACTCTCAGCTAAATGGATACTTCCCCAAGGAGAAGGTTTTTGAATTCAGGGCAGAGGGGATTGTGCTTAATTCTGCCAGGAGGTTTCACAAGACTCCTATAAGAAGGAGGCTCAGAAAACATTCCTTCTAAGTAATGAAATCGGCTCCAGGCAGATTCCAGTAGTCGCAAAAAGGCTTTTGAGTGCTGTCCCCAAGTGCTTACAAAATTGACATTCTCATCAACAAATGTTTGTTGAGGATCTAATATACCTAGTACTCTGCACAGAGAGATGGAAGACAGCCTTGGGGTGGGGGTGGGGGACTTTCAATCTGGCCAATCACGTTGGTCAGCCAGAATCATACATAAAGGGTAAGAAAAAGTCAAAGCAACCTGAACAAAGTGTAAGATATAGCGCAGGAAAAATAAATGCCTGAAAATTCATAGGAGGGCGAGACAAACAGGGTTGTTAAAAACAGCTGCATGAAAGAGTTGTCTCTTAAGCTGTGACTGAACAAATTTATATGACAAGGCTACAGAAGGAAGGGCATTTCAGCTGGGGAAACAGTATCAGCAAAGATACAAACCTCAGAGCATACAGGTAATGAGCAGACTCATTTGGTTGGGCTAGAGAATATTGGTAAAGACGCTGGTGACAAACTTGGACAGATACAGGGCAAAACTCTTAGGATAATGATCCAGGTGAAAGATACTATTGGCATGAGGAACCATCAAAAATCTGTGAGTAGGTGAATGAAATGTAGAAGTGATTTAAGATGACAAATGTGGTGGATGTATAAAATGTGGATTCAAGGACAAACGATGGGAAGGAGAGAATAGATGGAGAAAATTCTAGTAGTCTCAACATGAGATGATGGGAACCTTGAAATAGAAGTAAAGCGTATAATCAGTGGGCTTCCCTGGTGGCTCGGACGGTAAAGAAACTGCCTGAAACAAGGAAGGCCTGGGTTTGATCCCTGGGTTAGGAAGATCCCCTGGAGGAGGGCACGGCAACTTACTCCAGTATTCTTGCCTGGAGAATCCCCGTGGACAGGGGAGCCTAGCAGGCTACAGTCCATGGGTTTGCAGAGTCGGACACAACTGAGTGACTAAGCAGAGCAGAGCACATAATAATCAATATTATGAAATAATATATGGTAGACTTGGTAATTAAATCAAAGCTTGGTTTGGAAAGATAAGCCAAGTTTTAGACATATTAAGTTTCACCTAGAAATTGCATAATAACTGATATAATTTAAGACACCGATGTTCAGAAGTGATGTCAGAGTAGAGATAACATATAATACTGATGGTCAACACTATGAAATTGAATGAGTTCTCTCAGGGAGAGAATGTTTCATTTGTGCTTAACATATCAAGGGATCAGAAGAAAAATAAAGACCAGTGTTACAGCTTCTTGGATGTATAGTAACAACTGACCAATGTACCAACTTCTACCTGGACTGCCTCGAGTAGCCTCTGCTTCCTAATGACCAAAGACTGATGACAGTGGCCAAGGGTCCATCACTCTGAAAGTGAAATCGAATAGCTAGAAACACTGGCGACCTGACCGACGTCTTCCAGGGCTCAAGGGTCTTAAAACTCCATTCTGGAGAACATGCTGATTGCATATCATGGGCCATTATGTTCTTTTCATTATGATACATGTAGGGACTTTCTTATACTTTATATATTAAAAAAATGTTGGAGGAAAAGTGATACTAGCTTGGAATTATTCTCTTGATATTGTAACATGGATGTAAAATAACTCATAATAATAACAAATCTTTATTAATGTTTACCATGTGCCGGGCTCTAGCTATGACATTTGTAAATATTACTTAGTTTGATTCTAACAAAAGTACAAAGGGCAGATATTATTATTCCAACCTTACTTTACATGTAGGAAACAGTGTTACTCTTGGCCTTAGTCACACGGGTTAGATGTTGGGGACAATCATGTGCTATAATCTAAAGCAAAGAACCAACACTACCCCCATTTCAGCAAACCTCTTCTAGCTTGCAAATTTAGTAAAGCTAGTCTATTGTTAGAGATAAAACACAGACTTGAGTCAAACACACACACACACACGCATTTGCGGGAGGGGAAGGGCTAGTGGGTATTTTAACTATTATCAATCACATAATCCAAGAAATTTTTTTTTATAAAGCTACCCTTAGTAAGAGCTCACATTTGCAGTTCATTTAACAAAATGGCATTAAGTTATGGTCTCTGCTTGAACTGATGGTTGCATTTCAAAGCTCATAATAGAGATGGACCTTGGTTTCACTAATGTCTCCATACACTGTTTTAAGCAAACTGTAGTCCGTTTACAAGAAGTGCAGAAATGTTGTTAAACTTAATTAGATGTAATTGTCACCCTTTCATTAGCTACTAACATTATGTAAAGATAAACTAATGCATAATGAGTTCTTTCATTGTCACATAATTATAATTTAAATGATTACATTATGACCACTATAGTACAGTGCATATTTTCAATTTTCCCATTAGTGGGCAATTATTTGTAAGATTTCCTATTACAGTCTGTCCATGGAGACCAAGTTATTAATGCCTTCATTTTCCTATAATGATGACCACAGTGTTGAAATCAATATGATGGCCACAGGGAGAATTGCAAAGTAACCTAGAAAGAACAACAAAACTACAACTATGAAGTCACCTCATTCAATACATGCCTGAGGAAATTTCAAGATGGAGAAAAATAATATATTAATATTCTTATAAGAAGTTCTAGTTTATAAGATTTCTTCAAGTGTGTTTCCTTCCATTTTTGTGGCCTTAATTCTCCAACTCTCTCCCAGACAGTCTCCATGGTATGAAATATTCAATAGCCTAACCTCTAAAAAATGTCTTACACGGTTTTCGCCCTTCAGAGAATTAAATTAACATCTCACAGAGCCATTTTGAGAAATTTTTTTGAATTGTTCAGTCGCAGGGTTGTATGTCAAGAAGTAAAATGCTGATGAACTGGGTGATACATCCCCAGGGATGATGAAGAGTGGGAGACATTTATGAGAACAAAGCCCAAGGGCAATGTGACTGGGCAGTTGATTATGGCAGCAGTAATATGGGTCCTGAAGCTAACAATAACAAAAACAATATTAATAACCTAATAGAGATTTTGCTTCTATCCCTTCCTTCTGAGAACTCACTCATTATTCTTTCTGTGAAGACTGACACTGTCTGGGGGACCTGGAGGGGTACCCAGCGGTTTACAAAGAGATTTAGAAATGAAGTCTGCTAACCCCTCAGCCTTAGCTGGTATAGGACTTGAGGCCTCTAGAATCCCAGGGATGGGGGAGCCTGGTGGGCTGCTGTCTATGCGGTCGCACAGAGTTGGACACGACTGAAGCGTCTTAGCAGTAGCAGCAGCAGCAGCAGCAGCAGCATGGAGACATCACACTCTTCAGGGCTTCCCTGTAGCCTCTGAAACCACGTATGTCTCCCCTAACTACACTGGGCCTGTCTCAGTTATCTGTGACTCCCTTGGACTCTACATGTTGTGGAAGAAATTATTGAACTAGTTAGATTTAAACCCCAAATTTCAAAGTAACTTGTAGCTCATATTATCTAACTTGATGGTTAAAAGAAACAGATTTTAACATGCCCCAGCATCCCTCTCTGAGAAAAGATGTTGGTTAAAGTGTTCAATAAATATGTATACATATAGTTTGGCAAATAAGACTTGAATGGTTTATTTTTTTCTGTTCAAATGAAGGAGAATCAAGAATCCTGGCATATAATAGATTACTGGTTCTTAAACACTGCTATATATAAGACACACCTGGGGACCTGATTAAAATTCAGGGCCCCCAGTTCTATTCCCGGAGATTATGAATCTACAGGGCTAACAGGCTATGTTTTTGTTAGCACCCTCCAGGAGATTCTGAAACAGGTGGTCCGTAGGATGTATATGTGAACTGGTAAACACGACATTTGTTTAGGATTCAGAAGGCTCTGTGATCAAAGCTTCACATAATAAGCGATGCGACCTTGAGAAAGTCACTAAACCTATCCTGGTCTCCGATTTCTTCACCTGTGAGATGTATGTGTTGGGCTCATTTTGGAGATTCCTTACTGAAATCTCTGGATAAGGATACATGAAATTGGCAACAGAAATTCTTAAACTATGTATAAAGTTTCAAAAGGTCAATAGGAGACATTTATTTATCCAACACAAAAGTTTTATTGACACATCCACTTTTTCAGTTTCCAGCTGGAACTATATCACCTCTGGCCATCAGAATTTTTAATGGCAGTTTTGTTAGTCTCAGATTTATAAAAATGGAGAAGGGAATACTATTGTACTGTGTGTTTTTTGTAGATCACATATTTCAAAGCATAAAGCCCACAGGGGTAAAACTGCATAAATGTTGGGACACAGTAGGATAGACATTTCTAAGTTACAGTCCGACCCTAAGAGTTCGTATCCGATGTTGCTTCTTAAATGAAGGCGCTAACAATTCCAAACAGACACTTTATCCACTCAATAACTGCATAATGAGCATTACCTGTGTGCCAAGTGCTATGTGAGGGGGCAGAGATATAGCACTGGGTAAAACACAGGCCTACTCTCATGTTACTTATAGTCTAGATGCAGGGATGGGGAAAACAAGAACAAAACCATAATGTCTCCATAACCAAACAGAACAAAACTCTCATGTTTCTTACAGTCTGGATGCAGGGATAGGGAAAGCAAGAACAAACCATAAGAGTGACGTGAAGGACAATAGAGTTTGGTAAGCAGGTTGTGGTGGGGGATCAGAGGGAGGGTGTTGTCTAAGAAGGGCTCTCTGATAAGGCAACATTTGAATCAAGACCTAAAGTAACTAAAGGTGGAAAATGATACAGGTCCTTGGAGATCTCCAGATTTATTGAGTTATAGAATATATGCTTTTCAAAATAGGAAGATGATTCATCTTTTATATTATCATAAGCCTTACTTTAACATATTTATAAGCTCATGTTTTGGGCAGACTCCAGGCTTCTAGAAAAGAACATGATCATGTCTTCTTAACAGGGCTTATAGATAGCATAGGTAAAATCTCTAGGCCACCAATTATCCAGCAATAAGGTAAAGCCTGGACTTGGGCACAGTGCTTATTTTTGCTGCTTCAAGAACACATGTTGGTTTGCTGCACATCCTTGTGGTCAACATATTTTTAGTTCACTCTGGGATTTGTTCTATCTTGGCAAGTTTTCTCAGTTGCTTTCATTTCCTGTCTACTGACAACCTGATGAGCATGATTTATAAATATTAAAAATAAGGAGGTGAGATCAGATGCAAAGAACGTGCCAACACGTGTCAGAATCTCTGATGAGTTCCCAGTAAAACTAGAGAACGCATTTCAAATGCCAGAGGATCCCCCACATGGAGGACACTGTCTGGCACCTAGTTAACACCCAGGGAATATGTGCTACAAGAATGAATGAAACATTTGTAAGAGACTTGAATAATGCTCTACTCTAACTGCCTATCTCAAACCAAAATAAAAGTTCTGCTTAAATAGCAGAGCTTGGTGTGAGTGTATGTGGGTGGGTATGTTAGTAAACAGGATGTTTTCTATCCTTTATGAGAAAGCATGGCAGCTGCTCACTGAGCTCCTAATAGAGGAAGCTGTGAGTTTTACATCCTTGAAAGTCTCCATTTGCATAGACACCATATAGAAGGCAGAAGTTAGAAACGGAAACAGTATGTGATTACTAAATCTCACTTTTGCTAGAAAGTTCTGCCTGTGGTTTGTGATTTTTCAAAATGTGGCTGTGCTGACAACAAAATTAACTCCTCCAAAGAACTGAGAATTGCCTCCTCTCATCATCCCTCTCACTGTAATTTATATGACTTGACAAAATTAGACTGTTATTTTCATTGGGGTGATCTGCAAAATCATAAAATGATGTGTATTTTGGGAATGCTTAATTAACTCTCGTTAGTTCCACTGAGGTCTTAGCTACTAATATAAGCATTGCAAATATCACAGAGGTGTTCACATCCAGTGTTAGTAACCCAGAGATACTGAAAGGACTTAAGAAAAATTTCTTTAGAAATCAGGCAATAATGAGGGTTTTAATCATTTGGCCAGCCTACTGGATAAATTCAGATCGACCCTGATTTGCCAAGACTTGCCTTGCAGCAAACAGCAAGAAACATTTTATAGTTGAAGCCAATAGTAATAATCAAAGCAGCCAAATTACAGACCCATACACACAAATTCCATCCCTATTCACAGTTCTTATCACAAACATTAACTAATATCGATCAAGCTGTTTGTCACAAAAGTTTGCTTTAACATCTAATCAGCATACGAGGTGAGAGCCACCTTTCCTGACAATTGCCAGCACCTTGTGTCATACTTGTAAATAATGGGCTACTCCTATTGAGCACCATCTGCTTAATAGAGGAAAATGTTCATCTTAATTAGGAAATTCTTCTTATTATTTAATATTTATTGAACACCCACAATGTGCTTGGCAAGTAAAAGCACCAGAAATACACACTCTACCCACTAAGAATCCACCTGCTAAAGAGAATATGATGAACCAGTTAGGCAGTCATTTCTGTTTTTAACATATTTTATGTAATTCTTTCCAGGTGACAGACTTGCCAATGCTTCACTCTCTGGAAGGATCTTGTCTCCTAATTAAGGTGGGATGGTAAACTATGAATTATGGGCAAAGTGGACGATAAAGAATGAATTGATTATGGTCGCCATGAAAAATAAGTGAAATTTGCTCCATTGATGGAAGAAAATTTAATGAACTACTAAGTAAACCCAACTGTGCTTGCTATGGACTGACAGATTAGGACTGCATAACATTAACAGAAATACCGGAAGCATCGTGGAAAAGTCACCTTGAAAAAGCAAGCATACTTTGTTTCGCATTTACCTTCAATGCTTCAGCACCTCCACAATGATACAACTATGCTGTGTAGTATGAACATCTTAGTTAATAAAGATCTAGTAGTCGAAGATCTACTCTCAGGTAGACGAATTTAGACAAACTGACAACCTCTCCCAGAAGCCTTCAACTATATCCCGTTATCTTTTTCCTATATCCGAATCAACAAAAGTTCAAGAAAACTTGACATGTTCAATATTGCAGCTGTGTGGAGAAGCATGACCTATTCACATCAAGAGACTGTTACATGGTAATAGTGCCTGGGCTTCCCTAGTAGCCCAGTTGGTAAAGAATCCACCTGCAATGCCAGAGACCCCAGTTCAATTCCTGGGTAGGGAAGATCCCCTGGGGAAGGGATAGGCTACCCACTCCAGTATTCTTGGGCTTCCCTCATGACTCAGCTGGTAAATAATCTGCCTGCAATGTGGGAGACCTGGGTTTGATCCCTAAATTGGAAAGATCCCCTGGAGAAGGGAACATCTACCCACTCCGGTATTCTGGCCTGGAGAATTCCATGGACTAGATAGTCCGTGGGGTCGCAGAGTAGGACACGACTGAGCGACTTTCACTTTCACTTTTCATGCATTATTTAGCAGTAACTTGAATTATCCTTTTAGAGAAAATTACCAATTTTTAAAAATGTGGTTTTGCTCCAGTAATTGAATAGCACAAGTATGTTATTTTTTTTCCATCTCTGGAGTTTTAACTAGTTCTTTGCATCACATGAGAAAAGCTTCTCCATCCACATTGCCAGTCTCACTAAATGTTTCTAGTTTCATTTCTTTACTGTTGTTGTGCAGGCACTGACTAAGTCATGTCCAACTCTTTGTGATCCCATGGACTGCAACAAGCCAGGCTCCTCTGTCTCCACTGTCTCCTGAAGTTTGCTCAAATTCCTGTCCATTTAAGTCAGTGATGCTATCTAACCATCTCATCCTTTATGCATGGGTGTGTGCTAAGTTGCTGCAGTCATGTCTGACTCTGCAACCCTATGGACTACAGCCTGCCAGGCTCCTCTGTCCATGAGATTCTCCAGGCAAGAATACTGGAGTGGGTTGCCCTGCCCTCCTCCAAGGGATCTTCCTGACCCAGGGATTGAACCTGTGTATCCTATGTCTGCATTGGCAGGTGGATTCTTTACTACTAGCACCACCTGGGAAGTTCCTCATCTTTTATTCTTCTCATTAAATCATATAGGCTCCTCCTGCTGATTTCTTCTAAGAAAAACGTACAATGAATGAGAAAGAAGGTGATGACATTGGTCATAATATAACTTATTGTCCTTAGGTTTTATGGTTTTCCACAAATCAGCAACAGCAATTGCCCCACTTATCCCTTTAGAATATTGAGTCAGAGAATGGAATATTATCCACTATCTTAATTTTATGGATATACTCTCCAGATAACCACCTGACCCAGATAATTTGGGCAAAAGAGAAATTACATGTTAGTAGAGATAATGCTATGATGATGGCTGTTGTCAAACAGCACTGATATGAACTTTAAATGAATATAATTTGAGAAAAATACATGACAGAGGGATAACGACTAGCTCATATACTGTCAGGGTAATAAATACCTAATGAACAAAATTGTAAAGCAAATAGTAGGTTGAACATATACCCAGATGTTGATTCTTGACTCAGAATCAGAGAACAGAATGATTTGTCTCTCTGTCTAGAATGATAAAGCATCACTTCTTCATAAGCTAATGAGTAGCACCATCTGGCATGATTACAGAGGAGCAAGATTGTAGGAAAGGGAAGAGTAAAATGGCAGAGCTGCAGTAGGATTTTCACAGGAGGCTAAAATATTCCTCACCATTAAAAATAATCATAATAAAAACAACTTTGGATGCTGACAGAACACTCTGCCAACAGTATAAAGATTATAGGACCAAATGTATTCAAAACAATTGAATATGATTCCATTTCAGAATTTTTCTCTATCCAGTGGCTCTCAAAGTGTGGTCCCAGGGCCACCAATGACAGCATTATCTGGGAACTTGTCAGAACTTCAAACTCCAGAATCTTGTCCAAGAACCATCAACTCAGAAACACTCGAGGTAGGACTAGCAATTTGTGTCTTAACTAGCCCTCCAGAAGATTCAGGTGTAGGCTCATGCTTGAGAGCTATTGCTTTACAAGCCCAAATAAGAGTGAGAGATTTTTGGTAGATACCAAAAAAATTAGCTAATTTGGTCTATTCTGTTTAAACAACTGGTCTATATGCTAAACAATAAAAATGAGTCAAACTGGTTCCTCGAGTAACATGATGATCTCTTCAAACAAGAGAGTTGCTATCCTAGTATCCTTTAGTAGAACAAAAGCAGACGAATTTGCCTTAAACCTGTACCTTGATATAGCAAACAACTCATGGTTACTAGGGGGAAAGGACGGAGGAATAAATTAGAAGATTGGGATTGACTTATACACACTCTCTACTGTATAGCACAGGAGACTCTATTTAATACTCTGTTATGACCTATATGGGAATAGAATCTGAAAAAGAGTGGAGATATATATATATATATAACTGATTCATTTTGTTAAATAGCAGAAACTAACACAACATCGTAAATCAACTATGTGTGTGTTACTCGCTCAGTCATGTCCGACTCTTTGCAACCCCATGGATTGTAGTCCGCCAGGCTCCTCTGTCCATGGGATTCTCCAGGCAAGAGTACTGGAGTGGGTTGCCATTTCCTTCTCCAAAATCAACTATATTGCAATTTAAAAAATTAATTTAAAAATCTGTACCTTAACTGTATGGTTTCTGAACACATGTATTTTCTTCCTTTTAAGCTAAATTTTTAAGCTTCTTTGGCAGACCCCATGAGACAAGTTTTGCAACTTTGCCAGAATCCTTTATTGACTTAATTGGTTTTCCATCCCTTGTTCATTCATTCAGCAAATAATAAGTATCTACTATATGCCATGCACTATTCTAGGTGCTGGGATATATAAGTCACAAAAACAGACAATGATTCCTGCTCTGAAGGAGCTTACATCTTGGTAGGGGAGAATGACAAAAATAATAAATGATAAAATCCATAAGTATATAAAATGTTAGAAGGTAAACAATGCTACTGGGGAAAGTAAGGGAAAGTTAAACAAAGTAAAGTGAACTGGGAATACTGCTTATGAGGTGTGGGGATTTCAATTTTAAATAGCATCATGGTAGACTCACTGAGTGGGTGACAGGAGCAAAAGCTTGAAGGAGTTGATGGAGTTGATTATGCAATATGTGAAGAGAAAGATGATCCAGCAAAGAGCTGAGATGTAGGCCTGCACGAGGGAGCTTGCCCAATGTGTTTCGTTCACAGAAGTCAGAGAGGAAACAAGAGGTCAGATCACCCTGGAAGGCATTATAAGTCGTAAAAACTTGTGCTTTTACTGTAAGAGAAACAGGGGACTAAGCAGAAGAGTGACATGATCTGAATTCTGCCAAAGCACTTATTAGTTTTCCTCTGTATAATTTCATCAACCATTTATGAAGCAAGTTAAAAGACACTGCTACTATTTTTTTTCCTTTTATGTTCTTCCTGAAGTTATTTAAAAGTGTTTTCACTAAGGCAATTCACTTTCTTTGTTGTCAGTGAAGAAAATGTTATCTAGAAAATAATTCGAAGATAAATTGGGCAGTGATCAGTTCTCCGTTCCTTGGGTTTTCTCTTTTCTGCCTTCTGTGGTGGTTGTTGTGTTTGCTGCCCAAGGTCCAAGAGTACAACCTTGGGTCCTAGGAATTGGTTTTTCATTGGGCAACTGACAGCTAACAACTGTGAGTGAAGTCTTGGAAACTGCTTTGTCACTGAAGTGAAACTAAAATGGAAACCTGTATTTGAAGAATGGCTCTGTCACTGACTTATTAAAAAACCAGTGCCCAGCTACAAAATTTCTGGAAAAGGTAATAGTCTTGCCAGCCTTTGGGTAAGACAGAGCAAGGGGTGGTCTGTCTGAGTAGAGCTGTGGAAACTTTTCTATCAAAAGCCAATTCTATAATTTGCCTCACTTGGTATTACTGTGACCCCTATATACTGAAGGAAAGTGTTTGGAAATTCACAAGTGTTTCAACAAGTGGCAAAGGGACTTGTAAACTTAAAGACTATTGGTATTATTTCTTTCACTCTTTACTCACTCATTTATTCATTCACCTATTAAACATTTACCAAATACCTATGAGAGTCAAACATAGTATCAGGTGGTGGGGAAACAAATATATAAGAGCTGATATTACCTTAAAGAGTGTATGGACTACCTGGAAGATTAGACATAAATGACAATAATGCATGGTAGAGAGTGATGACTTTTATTTTTAAAAAGTCCCAAGTCTATGGACTTTCAGAGTAGGAAATGAGTTCTAATTAGAGGTATTTCAAAAGGCTTCATGGAAGAGGTAATATTTAATTTAGTCATAAAGAATGCATTTGTGTGCATGGTGATGGGAGGAAGTAAAATTTAGACAGAGGAACAATTTCTACAGAAACATAAAGGCAAGGCTGTATTCATGGTCACCCATGTGAGAAGCAAAGAAGACTTCAACTAGAGCAGTACTTGAGGTAATGATAGAAGAAAGAAAATGAGTAATTGGCTGAGGTCATTTCAAGGAATCCTGAAATATCTGTGGGTCATTTAGCTGAAAGAACTAGAGTGAAAACACATTTCTATGCTATTTGATGGTAAACCAACACTGTACTAGGTCTGAAAATAAAATGCTAGGTCTGGAAATAAAATGGAGATAAGCAACATCCCTATTCTTAAGAATTGTGTTGTCTAACGAGAGAAATGGACAAATAAACACAGTAAGATCAGATAAATAAGATCCTTATTGAATTCTTAAGGACTTCAGGGCACTATGTTTAAATGGCCAGGAACAGGTCATAGTCACAAAATTGGAATCCAATTGCAAGCAAGTTACCAACGTTATTTGAGAAATAGCTAGTCTTCCATTATATACTTCTCTGATTCAAGGAACAGTGAAATATCCTGTCTCTTCATTCAAAGCAGTCTCAAATAGTACAATTCAAAGTATCATCTGGAGATTAACAGCACTGGCCTGGCGTGGGCACTTATTCAAAATGCAAACTCTCAGGATCCACTTCAAATCACCTGAATCAGCAGGTGACTGAAAGCACACTCAAGTTTGAAAAGTACTGTACTAAACAGAAAGAAGAGGAGGGAGGGAGGGTGAGAGAAAGCAAGGAAGGGAGGGAGGGAGGAAGAAAGAAAGAAAGAAAAGTACTGTACAAAGAAGACTCCTTTCTTAGAACAAGAAGCTAAGAAGGTAAGTCCATCAACAATACCACGTCTAATAAAATCTCTCATGTTTCCAGAGAAGGAAAAATTCAATTCAATAAACATTTGTAGAGCTCCTAAAATATCTCAGACACTGAGCAAGGTACTCTGAAATGGTACCAAACAGTTAAAAAAAACTAGTAGTACAGATAGACATGGTATAGACTGAAAAGTTTCAAGGAAACCAACTCTGTCTTGAGTCCAGGCATATAAGAACTGAAGAAAAAAGAAATTGCCCCTGGTTCATATGTTTTATGGACAAGTATATAATCTTTCTTAATTTTTTTGGTTTTTACCTAAACTTGAAGAGAGATGATTTTTTTTTAAAAAAAAAAAGGAGAGGAGAAATCCAAATTATAGTAGGAAGTAAAACAACTGAAGAGATAAATCTTATGACTCAACTAAAAGTCCAATGGCTTTAAATTAATAAATAAACAGGAAAATAAAATGAAAAACAAAAACCTTAAAGCCTTTATAAAGTTAAAAGTGTAGAGATACTCTAATGAATCTTCTGATTGAAGGCCTATTTGTCTTTGAGTTTCACACCCTTTGTAGTGTTCAAAAGCCTTTATATTGAGGGAGTGTTCAGCGTAATTGTCTATTGGGATGTCTTTCTACACAGCATAATCTCACTATGTATGGAGCTATTCAGTCAAGTCATATCCTAAGGCCCAGAAGAAGATCAGTCTCCAAAGTAGACTGGTTGCAAGTCTTGATTTCTACAACTACCAGTAGTCTGATACACTTCCTTTTAAAAATATGGTCTCTGAATTAAAGATTTTCTCTTGTTTTAATCCTAAACTAAGCTGTCATGTCAAATATAGTTTTACCTAGTATGTACCTGGGTGCACCCCTGGCCAAATGTATGTATTTTTAAACATGCAACAGTTCAGTACTGATATCTTGATAAATTACAAACATCCCTTCCATCTTCCCATTAATACAATAGATTCTTCGCTCTTTCTATTGAAATGTTAATTTCCAGTCCATGTGTATTATAGAGGAGGCTTAATGTAAGTCACTAGATGCCATCATGAATAATGGGAAAAAGGAAGTCTCTTGTTTCCTAATGCCTGTTAGCAGGAAAACACAGCCCTGGATGCCTTATTATGCTTTTTGACTCAGGAGTCCTATGGGTCTGCCATAACTGCTGTGAGAACTCATTGTTTCTGCCAAATACATCAGCTGGGGTGAGAACATTAATTCATGTTAACAGAGATGTGTCAACGTTGCTCCTGAAAAAAGTGCTGAGATGTTATATTTGCAAAGATCGTCTTTAAAGGAAAAATATTGTTTTTAATATTCTGTCTGTCTCTCAATCCAAGAATTTTTCTACTTTGCCTATTTTCTTTTGGGCCAGGTTTTCTTAGGTTAGTACCCATTTATCCTGAGTTAGAAATAATTAGGCATCTTTGTTTTTGGAGTCCAGATAGAGTAACAGTACCTTTTTGGGCAACGAAGCATGGGTCTGTGCCTTGTGGCTGGCTCTCTGGCCAACACGGCTTCTGAGTTTTGTTTCTGCCAACACCCCCACCTTGCTGTACTGCATTTGTTGAGACAGTTTGCCTGTTTTGTGTCCCAACAAAGGGGGACATTCAGGGAGTTCCCAAATTCTCAAAGGAGAGGCTTGAAACCTCTTTCCACTCTAGGAACTACTAAGGTTTGCAAACCTAAGGGATGTGAGCCAATTTAATCCCTAAAATCGATCACACAGTAGCACAAAAAACTTTCAAAATGGCCAAAGCTATGCCAACTATAAATTGGCTCTTGACAAGAGCATTTGCCAGTGAGTGAACAACCACAACAAGGGCATTTCCCACCTGCCTCTGTGGAGATTCAACCCTGTGCTGCTACAGCTGCTGACCTTCAACACCCCTTTAGGGAATTTAGGGTGAAGTGAAGCACTCTGCTCCAGGGATTCTGTTGGAACAGGTCTTTAGGTAGTTAAATATTTTCAGAAACTGATTTCATGATCCCAATCCTTGCATCTCTTCATATCTAGAAAAGCACTAGATTTTTCGTATCTAGAAAAATCCCTTCTTACTGACATTAGCTTCTCGTGGCTCGTAGAAAACCTTTGTAAGTAAAGACTTGATTGCATTGAACTCCTCCTTCACCAAAACCTTATATATTGACCTTCCCCAACTGCCTCTTTGGAGCAATCTCTCAAAGCTATCTGAAGTGCTGTCTCCCTGGCTGCAGTCCTCATTTTGCCCCAAATAAAACTTAACTCACAAATTTTAAGTTGTACATCTTTTTAGTCGACAGTTAAAACAGCGAAGCTGCACTTAAAACCCACTGGGCTGCACTTAAAACCCACACCGGATGACAAATCCATCTCCAATATCAGACGGTGAGAAACAACACACTGCTGATTTCTTTTTCTCTCTGCAAGATTGAATGGGAATGGATGGAGCACACAGACAAAGCCTAGCCATGCATGGCTGATACTTACCAATCCGTTTCTCACATTGACAGTGTCTTCTGAAAGTGACTTTTGTATATCCTGTTTTCTAAATGCTTTAAAAGTAACTCCTTCCCTTCACATCCTTTGAACCTAAAGCAGTAACATCTCGAAACACTGATCTATTTGCTGCTAGCTTTCATTTATTTCATCCATTCCTGAAGGCAGAGCCACATTGGTGTCCACTTAATGAAGACCTATTTAGGGCAGCTCAGGTCCCTTTATCAGGCCTGAATTAGCTTTGCAGTTTTAAGAAAAACTATAGCTTTCTCAATTATTATTTAATTCAATAATGTGCCCGCATTTGCTAATGTATTTCTGAAGTGGGAGGCAAGCTGCAACTGCCTATCTGTCCATAGGTAAGCAGAATGTCTCACACAGGCTCTGCCACCTCTCCAGGAGAGTTAACATTCATTTTGCATCTGTACATGGCCAGGCGCATAATTCCATTCTTCAAATGCTGAAAGTAGCACCATGTGCCAGTGTTAGCCCCGCAGCACCTCTAGGGTATTTCAGTCTCAAGATGTATTAATGCAAATGTGTAAATGTCAGCAAGCTAGTATTATGTATGCACACCCATCATACAAAGGGGGAAAAGAGATCCATTTTGGTTCAGATTATTTTCATTACAAGGCCTTTAATTCCAGTTTCCTGGTTTGTTGAAGGTGTTTGTTTCACAGAAAAAAAATATTTGGTAAGTGAAGATATAACGATGACCACCACCCAAAGAAACCTGAGCCCCAGAAGATGAACAGAGAAAGAGCAAGCAGCTTCTCTTTTTGTTCTCTCAGTCCTTCCCACAAGGTCACCCTTTCTAACTGACAAGCCAAATAATTTTATTCAGTAACTGATAAGAAAGCAAATTAAATTTCATTCGGTTTGAAAAAGTATTCCAACATGTGTATGAATTGGTCTAAATTCATTCTAAAAAATTTAACAGGGTACGTATTTCTTTTATTACTTCATGTTTTCTCAATAACAAATTCCTTGAGATAAAAATTAAAACCGCTAGAAAAGTGAAAAGATGCCCACTGTAAATGGAGGAGGGGGCTTATTCTTTTTTTTTAAAGATGTTGATAATTTGAAGAAACAAGTTGAGAGGCAAATAGGTCTTTGAAGAACTCCATTTAATCATTTTCCTATCATGAATCACTTTAATGACTAGGGACACATTTTTTTTAAATTCTATGAATTATACACCATAACGGTGACATAATGTCACCACTAAAAACCTGATGATGAAAATTAGCACTTACCTCCAGAAGGTGCAGGCAAATCAACCAAAGAGTTTACACAAAAGTCAAATTATATGGACATTTCTTTTTCCTCACCCCTTCATACCTGCAATTATGTATTCACTTAATTCTATTTACTTCAGAGAAAAATTTTAAAACTTTTGTTAGGATTTAACCAATACACTCTTTGTGAGCATGGATTCACACAAATGCTTGCATTAAAACATCTTCTTTGATGCAGAATAATCTTAAAATGTTTACAGTAATCATATTTCTGGTTGCAGTGTTACTCTTAATTCTGAGTGTTGTGTGTATACTGTGGAATAAAGCAGGTGAGTATTTACATTGGTGTTTCTAGAACCTGTGATTGCCAGCAAGGCAGAAAGAAGACAAATGTAAGATAGATGAGATACAATAAAAACCTGATAGTCCTGAATTTGAATTGGAAGTTTCAATTTGAACTCATAATCATTTTATCTTTAAACAGTATATATAGCATATGTTGTTTATATACTAATTCAGTCTAATGGAAAGACTAAGAAACAAAGACCAATCCAGTAGTTATGAGTACCTGTAGAGCCAAGATTATGTTCTCTTCGATACTATCAATAAAAGGACCCAAGTTATTTGGGAAAAATGTCTGGATATGGCATACATCAGGATATGTACAAGAAAAGCCTTAAACATCATATAATATTAGGAAATAAAAAATACTTTACAAGACTTTGTTTTATAAGACTACTAAAGACATGTCAAAAGTATGCAAAAACCAATTTAAAGAGGTTCCCATAGCTCAAAATAGGACGATTTAAGTATAAGAACATAATTTTGATGAATTAAAGTATTTCAAATAGGTTTAAGTAGCTAAGTCGATATGTAAATACTGAAAACAATAAATCTACTGGTCCTTTTTTGGAGGATGATGGTGTCAATGCCTTAAAACTAATAAACGAAGAGAAAGAACTTGTACTATCTTTTATCTCACACTAACCAAATGGTTAATGACAGCAAGTTTATAATGCATATCAGCTAATAACTGAAAAAGATATGATGAAATAACACCATTTTGCACCATAATTCTAATGAATTATTAGATCTGGACAATGATCATTAATGACTGCTAACATAAAAAGAGAGAAAACAGTCTTCATTCTGATAGAAGTATCACCTAGTAATCTTGATTTAAAAAAAAAAAAAACAATTTTTAAAATTAGACCCAGATCCAATAGATCCTCAATATCAGTAAGTCCCCTATATAGAAGAAACCTTCAAGTTGCAAACTTTCAAAGATGTGAACATGTGTTTGAACGTGCAGTTAAGTAAGTTATTCACATGTCTGTCATACACTGTCGTGTGTGTGTATCCTCTACAAGTGGTTGTACAGTACTGTGTAGAATACTGTAGTACAATATCTTTATTTCAAGCCCAGGATGTCCAGAAGCAAAGGTGAAAGCAACGGTGATGTGGCTGGCACTGCTAAGAAGTGCCAAATGTTGTACTGCAATACTGTACTTTTCAAGGTACTCTAAGATTAAAACCATTTTCTCTATTTCTTTTATTTGTTTTTTATGTATTATTTCTGTGAAAAGTATTATAAACTTATTACAGTACAGTACTATATAACCAATGGTGTTAGTTGGCTACCTAGGTTAACTTTGTTGGACTTAAACGAACAAAAATTAGACTTACAAATTCACTCTTGGAATGGAACTCATTCATATGTAGGGGACTTACTGTACAAAGGTATCAAAGCAGAAGTAATATAGGGGGGCAGTGAGCAACATATAGATTGTGGACGAATGACTAGATTTTTTTCAATAATAAAGGGAGAGAGTGAGAGAAAAGAAGCCATAGATTAAGAGAAATATAGGAGACATATCAATTATGTATAATGTATAGACTAATGCTAATCCTTATTTGAACATGTATAGACCTTAATACTAATCCTGAGTCAGTTAACTGTTAATAATATTAATGAGGTCATGGGAGAAATTTGAAAGCAGACTAAATATGTATTGTTATTAAGAGAGTATACTGATTTTTATGTGGGGCAATGGCATAGTGTTTATTTTTAAGAGTCTATCTTTTAGAGATAAATGCTGAAATATTTATGAATGAAAATAATATGATGCCTGGCATTTGCTTCAAAACAAACCTTGGAAAAAGAGAAAGCAAATAGAGGTATAGATGGAACAAGACTGGCTATGAGTTAATAATATTCAATCTGAACTGTGGGTACACATGAGTTCATTACAGGATTAGTCTCTCTATAAGTGTGACATTTCCCTTCATAAAAAGTTAAAAAATGTCTCTGTTTGAAATGTGGCAATGAACATCAGGTCACTATGGGAAATCTTTAACAATTAAATCAACACAGCTATATTTAGGACACAGATTAAAATCACAGTGGAGATAGCAGCACTTGAGATCATTTTGGTCAGCCTTTTGTCATTCAAATAGATTTTACCAAACTATCCATTCTGCTCATTTCTATTACTTGGTTGTCTTCTTTGGTCTGGTTGCAGTATTCAGTGAAACACAGGATTAGATTTGGGGGAGAAAACAACTACAAAGTATCATAAAATCATTTTGGCTTGATTTTTATACTTCTATTTTGGTAACTCTATGAAATGAATGATACCTGCAAAATTAATTTTAGCAACTGAGTTTTTTCCTACTATATAAACAGCTTTCCTCCTTAGAGACAGTAGGAAAATGAACCTCCCAAAGCTACTCTTTCCCAGCACTTGTTGCCCAGTCCACAGATCTGTGACAGTGCTGTCTCTGAAAGCTCACAGCAAAACGAACATGATATAAGCAAAACACACGGGAACAGACAGCATGCTGAGTTCTTCTCTGATATCCCTAAATTATTCAAGAGCCTATAGTTTTGACTAGGTGATACCCCAAGGGCAAACTATTACTAATGAAAAACCAACTATACCTAATTAACTGCATTGCTCTGGGCTAGTGAAAAATCAGAAATTTCCGAAGCCACTTGAAAATGATCATATTTATACAGAACGATGATACAGGTGGCCATATTTCTTTGAAGCACATAACTCCTCCTTTTATCCCTACTGCCTGTCCCTTTGGACCACTTACACTACACTGATTCAAATCTAAACACTGGGAATCTTCTCACTAACTCTAAAGTGGAAGGGGCTACTGTCAAGGGCTATTTATCTTGCCTTTCATTAGGAGCTATGTATTTTTGGTGCTCGGAAGTAGAAAACACTAAATTTGACCTACATTATCAATAGGAGAGTTGGTCCACATAAGATTTTTAAAATAATTACCAGCATTAAAACTCTATCCAGAGATGTCAGAAACTCCCTTTCTCAAACACATAACTCAATACAGTTAAAGGTTTAAATTTTATAATAATAAAGGATAAAAGATATACATCTTGAGGAAATCAGAATGTTAATATCGGAATTATAGTCAATGCTCAATTTATCCATGATATTGCAACCAGTCAATTCTAAAGGAGATCAGTCCTGGGTGTTCTTTGGAAGGACTGATGCTAAAGCTGAATCTCCAATACTGTGGCCACCTCATACAAAGAGTTGACTCATTGGAAAAGACTCTGATGCTGGGAGGGATTGGGGGCAGGAGGAGAAGGGGACAACAGAGGATGAGATGGCTGGATGGCATCACCAACTCAATGGACATGAGTTTGAGTGAACTCCAGGAGTTGGTCATGGACAGGGAGGCCTGGCGTGCTGTGATTCATGGGGTCGCAAAGAGTCAGACACGACTGAGCAATTGAACTGAACTGAACTGATTGCACAAGTAAGCAATATTCAGTGGTAATTCAAAAGTTTAGCAATCAGTTTCAATATTTTTCCTTCAGCGGTTCTTTATCAGTACTAGACCTATGAACTAAAATAAAAGATAGACTGATTTACAACTCTGCTTCTCTGTCATATACTGGTTATCTTTCTAAAGAAGAAGAAAAAAGTAAGTTATATGGGAGAAGAGGAGAAGGAAGAGGGAGCAGGGAGGAAGCAGGAAAAGTAAGGAGCAGGAGAAAAGAAAGACAAGCAGACCTCGGGAAAGGTAGTTTACAGAATGCTGCAGAAAACCAGATGTAATAAAAATATGCAAATTGGTTTTTAGCTAATTGAGTGAATGGTGTGTGTGTATATATATATATATATATATATATATGTATGTATATCATTTCTCATCAAGAACCCACTGTTAATGATTTTAAGTAATGCTTAATTTCAACGTGATATTCTGCTTAACATGTTAAATGCTAAGTTATGGTGATCACAAGTTCACAAACACATGGCCTATTTGCAGGCAAGAAGCTCTGCAACCTTATTACAGAATCAATAGCCTGTTCTGTTTTGCAGTCTCAGTAAATTTTTGCCACAACTTCCAAAGGAGTTTAGGTCTTAAAGTTCCTTAACATTTCTATTTTGAGACAAAAATGTGTAGACTTCTTTCAGCTAATATCCAACTTAATCAATAGCAAATTGAACTAAATAAGAATAAACCTAAAGATACCTTGGGGAAGCAGTCAGTGTTTGTTTGTTTGTTTGTTTGTTTGTTTTGCAGGGGGGGGCGGCGGTGCTTCAATCCAGTCAAAATGAAGAGAGAGAAGTTGGTGTAGGTGGACTAAATAGGGCCTCACTGCTGGCTCATCAAGTAATCATAACAGTCAGAAACATATAACAACCGGTTTGAAAAATAGCTGTTCATTTAATAGCTGGCAAAAGAACTCTGCAAAGACAGCATGAAAGACAAAAAGGCCACTTCTCAGAGGACTCACCTGTCTTTCCCAGTTTCCTTCTTAAACACTCCATCACAGTAACTCATGCGCTTCTCTGTGGTCACATAAATTTGGGCATTGGGATAGATGTCAACAGTCTTTTTCAACATGTTGTACACAATGCCATTGCCATCTTTCCTCATATTGCGGAAAGGGCCCCAAATAACATAAATAGTAGTGTTTGCTTCCTTGAAAAAATAATCAGGGTTTTTCAGCAAAAGAGGAACGCTGGTATGGGATACGACGCGAATCATTGTCATACGGCCAACATCCTCTTCATAGCCCTTGGTGGGTGCATTGTTCATTCTCCAAATGCAGGATGACTGATCTATCTCATTCCCCACCTTCTGGCCGACCATCTGACCTGAGTTTGACACGATGGCACAAAGATTACAGTCCAGTTGCAAAGGCTGAAAAACAGAAAGAAAAACAGGGCAAGTGGGGGAGAAATGTGTAAATTAGAAAGTTCCTCATATCCCAACAAGTTTTTCTGGGAAAACAGAAATTCCAGATATTGTGCATAATTGTGGAGTGTGGGAATATCACTGAAATATATTTATACTAATCCAACACTAGCTCCACAGGATATCAAGCTTGGGGCATGCCTCCATTTAAAAAGTGAATATGGATTGCTAAGAAATAATTTTCATTTCTCTTTCTTGTGTTGCTTTGAAATGCAATGAAAAAGCAGTCATTTGTTTCCCACTTTATATGATGTCTTTTCATTCAAAACTGTTATTTCAATGAAATAAGGAAATACAGAGAGATTTGCTCTTTTTAATAAGGATGATAGCTAAAAAAAGAAATGCAAAAGGAGTATATATAGGCATCAATTCTGAAGTTTACTTATATGTGTGAATGATTATGTGGTGGTTGATAAAATTATAAAAAATTCAGCAAATGATGAGATTCTGAATTTTCAAAACCCAGAACTACTGAAGATAAATTTCAGGCTAGCAAAAATATTATAGAGACTCAAAAAATTCCCTTGCATCACCATGGTTAAACAACCACTGTGCTCTTGCTTATTCTAGTTGGATAGGAAAGGCTTGTTTTTAAGAACTCAGGGAAGGCATGTACACAGACAGTCTCCACCATCCTTTTATTTCTTTATTGGAGTTTAATTGCTTTACAATGCTGTGATAATTTCTGCTGTACAATGAAGTGAATCAGCTATGCCTATACATATATCCCCTTCCTACTGGACTTCCCTCCCCCTATTCTCCCCACAGTCCCACCCATCTAGGCCATCACAGAACACTGAGCTGGGTTTCCTGAGCTATACCGGAGGTTCCCACTAGCTATTTACTTTACAGACGGTAGCGTCTATACGGCAATCCTAATCTCCCAATTTGTCTCACTCTCCCCTCCCCCTGACTCCGCCCAGTGTCCACACGTCCATTCTCTGCGTCTGCATCTCTATTTCTGCCCTGCAAATAGGTTGATTTATATCATTTTTCTAGATTCCACATCCTTTAACCAATGAGGTAACAGAGACTCAGAGAGACTAAGCATCAACTTTCAGGGCTGGCACGTGATACAGTTGCATTGGTAGATTCAACTCTAGATCCAACTCTAAACCCACCGCTCTCTCCCTTATTCTCTGCTTGTTTTTTCCCTTCCCAGGTGGCGCTAGTGGTGAAGAACCACCCAGCCAATGCAGGAGACAGAAGAGACACGGATTCGATCCCTGGGTCGGGAAAATCCCCTGGAGGAGGAGACGGCACCCCACTCCATTCTTGCCTGGAGAATCCCATGGATTCTCAGAGGAGCCTGGCCGGCTATACACTCCATGGGGTTGCCAAGAGTTGGACGCGACTGAAACAACTTAGCATACTCGCAAGCAAACCAAATACAGTCGACACTCCGCGGATAGAAAATACCACACCATCCGGGTTGCTTGGATCTGTGGATGCAGAATTGGAGCATATGGAAAGCCCATGGCATGGGAATCGAGCATCTGCCGGTTCTGGCATCCACTGGGGTCCTGGAATCAACCCCCCTCGGGTATAGAGGAATGACTGTAAATTCCTTTTACAATTCCCCCACAGGTAAAGAAAAGAGAACTTTTAAACAGTGAGTGATAAGGGGACAATGCACTTTGCTGATACATGCCTTTCTTCTTTTCTTTCTGTGAGATTCTACATTTATGTCTGATATGTGATCCCAGATTTCTTGGTGCCTATTGGTCAGCGGCCTCTTCCACACTATGTATTAGTTCTGTTACAATTTATTATTTAATTATGTCTGTCCACTAGAAAGCAAACTCCATAAGAGTAGGCTCAATGTCTGTCTTCACTTAACCCCACTCCTCAGAAATCTCTGGAATACTATAGTATTTCAAATACACAATGGTCAAGTTAGGAAATGAAAGCAATTTAATGAAAAGAATTTATTAGGACTCTAAACATAATATTAGGGAAGAAGTGGACTTTTTCAATTCATCTAGAATTGCTGATTTAGTTAAAAAGAGAAAAGCAGTTCAGAAAAAACACATCAACATACCCACAGGGTCAATCTAGGCAAGTGAATCTATTTATCTGAGATGTCAAAATTAAGAATTTTTAAAAACCTTACTTATACAGCCCACAAAGGTCCATTTTGAAGTGCCTTAAAAGTCTGCTATAAAATGGACTGACTGTCCATCGCTCCTGCTCCAGTAAGATTTCTAAACCTAGGTGGGCAGCAGGTGGTCCAGGCACCAGGTCAGAATAGCTCCTCTCAAGGTGGGTGACTGTATTAGGGCACTTGGCAATGGGATTTTCTAGGTTCGTGCCATAATGAAGACTTCACCAAAGGGCAAATGGAGGCACAAGAGGATGCCTCATAGAACAGGCATTGATTTAAGCCCCTTCCTCGTGCATTTAAGCCCCTTCCCTACAATCTTTGGGAAGATTGTAAGGAAGAATACAATGCTCTTCCTGACATCCTTTAGACTTAGCTGAGTCCTTCAAACTCAGTCACATAAATCAATGCCTTATTTGTGTATCACACGACACATTCCAATTTATCACCAAAATGCATATGGTGCCAGTAGATTAGCTTCCATTTAGTGTTCCAAGAAGTTGCTTCCCTGTATACTAAAAACATTTTAGGGTACCACCCCCACACACTAAAAAAAAAATCAAAAAGAAAGATATAAAGAAAAAGCCTTGGAGGTGTTCTAATAACCAAAATGCAGCAATTTGCACTGGATTTCCAAGTCATTAAAGTGAATTAGCTGGTTCTGCTACAACAAGGCTTCATTTAACTAATAAGAATCAGCATACTGGTTTCACTTGACAATTGTAACCTCTGAGAGTGATCAATTAAGACATCACAGTCTGTTTCATGACAACATATCAGCTGTGCAGCTATGAGGTCAGCAGCTGACTAATAACTTGAGGGCAAATATGGGAAACAATGGCCTCTTGTTTATATGACAAATACATAATTGGGCAGGGTGCTATGAATATAATACCTTTGAGGGTAGGTGGTGATCTTTAAATTGCCCCTTTCTTTTATACTATTCACTTGGCCATATTGTCACCAAGGCCAGGGTTGTATGAGACTTCCTCATGTTATACTACTTGGTCTCAGAACTGCCTGGCTTCCTGAATGGGGTACCAGGAGTCATGGCTGCAGGTGTGACTATTCTATTTACCACATAGTTGCAGGAACCATCTTTACAGTATGATAGGAGTGCAGGGCTAGATGAATGAAACATTCCTAATCATAATCAGAAGCTTCAGGTAACACGAAGAGCTTGTTAAAGCACAAGGGACTCATCTATATATTTAAAGGCACTTTCAAACTACAGTAAGCCATGATAAAAAGAAAGACACACCTGGGCACGGACGGATGGTTTGACCCAAGGGCTGCTCTTATCTGGTTATCTCAGTTCCTTTTATTAGCTTTATCACTGCATCTTGTGATCTCAACTTTCTTTGTTAAAATGTCCTGCTGTTTCTTGAGCTCATTTATGTTTTTTGATTTGGGGCTTTTGCTTGAACATTTATTCCATGTGTGTCCACTCGCTCAGTTCTGCCTCAGTAAGCAGTTTCTTTCTAAATACAGGCCCTGGATTTTCCGAGACCTTTGGAAAGATTTATCTGACTCCACTTTATCAAGCCGTATCATAATTTTGAACTCTCCTTTTCAGTTGACTTGTCCCTATTTTTTGTTTCTTTTCATTAAAAACAAATTTGACCTCTTTGTCTTTCCCTCTCATACACTCAAAACATCATCAAGCCAAATGCTTTGCTTGAGCTTTGGCTGTGTCTATAAACTGAGATTACCACAAATATTCAGCCAACCATCTGGGCAGCTGTATTCCTAAGAGAAATCTCACAAATGTCAAATGCTTCCTTTCATCTGAAGCCTAAGATACTGATTTTTTTTTGGGGGGTGGCATCATTATATAGGCATAACTTACTTTACTGCATTTCATTTTATTGAGCGTCATACATACTGTGTTTCCTTTTTTCTTTCTTTTTTTTTTTTTTTTAACAAATTGAAGGTTTGTTCAGTTCAGTTCAGTCACTCAGTTATGTCCAACTCTTTGCGACCCAATGAACCACAGCTCACCAGGCCTCCCTGTCCATCACCAACTCCCAGAGGTTACTGAAACTCATGTCCATTGAGTCGGTGATGCCATCCAGCCATCTCATCCTCTGTCATCCCCTTCTCCTCCGGCCCTCAATCCCTCCCAGCATAAGGGTCTTTTCCAATGAGTCAACTCTTCGCATGAGGTGGCCAAAGTATTGGAGTTTCGGCTTTAGCATCATTCCTTCCAATGAACACCCAGGACTGATCTCCTTTAGGATGGACTGGTTGGATCTCCTTGTAGTCCAAGGAACTCTCAAGAGTCTTCTCCAACACCACAGTTCAAAAGCATCAATTCTTTGGCACTCAGCTTTCTTTATAGTCTAACTCTCATATCCATACATGACTACTGGAAAAACCATAGTCTTGACTAGACAGACCTTTGTTGACAAAGTAATGTCTCTGCTTTTCAATATGCTGTCTAGGTTGGTCATAACTTTCCTTCCAAGGAGTAAGCCAGTGTCTTTTAATTTCATGGCTGCAATCACCATCTGCAGTGATTTTGGAGCCCAAAACAATAAAATCAGCCACTGTTTCCCCATCTATTTCCCATGAAGAGATGGGACCAGATGCCATGATCTTCGTTTCTGAATGTTGAGCTTTAAGCCAACTTTTTCACTCTCCTCTTTTACTTTCATCAAGAGGCTCTTTAGTTCTTCTTCACTTTCTGCCCTAAGGGTGGTGTCATCTGTATATGGCTGTGCCACGGCTCAGGAACGGCCAAGGGGAGCTACCCCATGTCCAAGGTCAGAGGCAGCAGCCAAGAGGAGTTACCCCACGTCCAAGGTAAGAAGCAGTGGCTGCAGTTTGCTGGAGCAGCCGTGAAGAGATACCCCACGTCCAGGGTAAGAGAAACCCAAGTAAGACAGTAGGTGCTGAGAGAGGGCCTCAGAGGGCAGACAGACTGAAACCACAATCACAGACAACTAGCCAATAGGATCACACGGACCACAGCTTGTCTGACTCAATGAAAGTTTGTAGTCAAATGATGGCTAAGTATATTTTAGCCATAGAGTATTTTTTAAGTTAATGTATGTAGTTTTTTAAGACATAGGCTATTGCACGCCTAACAGACTACAGTATAGTGTAAGCATAACTTTTATATACCCTGGGAAACCAGAAAATTCATGTGACTTTATTGTAATATTCACTTTATTGCAGTGGTCTGGAACTGAATGTGCAATATTTCCAAGGTTTGCCTTATTTGATTTGGGTATTTTCTCCCTTTACAAGATATACTACCGCCATACTGTATATCTGATAATAAATACTCAACTTGGGGAAAGTTAATTCAATAATATCTAGTAAACAACCTTCAACTACAAATTGGCGCTTACCAAGAGCATTGCCAATGACTGAACAACAAAGGCGTTTGCCCTGCCTCTACAGAGATTGAATCCCATGCTGCTATACCTGTTGACCTTCAACAATCCCTGAGGGAGTTCAGGGTCCAGTGAGGCACTCTTTACTCCAGGGAATCTGGTGGGACAGGTCTTTAGAGAGTTGGATGTTTTTAGGAAAAGATTTTATTATCTCAATCCTTGCATCTCCTCATATCTAGAGAAGCACTAAATCCCTTCACAGTGACATCAGATCCTCATGACTAACAAAAACTTTTTATAAAATGAGTGCTTCATGGCATTCTACTCTCCCTTCACCAAAACCTTATACATTGACTTTCCCCCACTGCTGCTTTGGAGCAGTCTCTCAGAGCTATCTGAGGTGCTGCCTCCCAGGCTGCAGTCCTCATTTTGCCCCAAATAAAACAATTCACAATTCTCAAGCTGTACATTTTTTTTTTTAGTTGACACAACCAAGTAATTTTTACCATGCACTTGTTCCGTGCAAGGCTATGTTAAAGGTAAAATAATTTTAGGATTTTAATTACTGTGAATTTTAACCTCAGTATACAGCTCTGTGGTAGGTGGGGATGTTTTATGACCAACTAGAGCTGGTCACGACTGAGCGACTTCACTTTCACTTTTCACTTTCATGCATTGGAGAAGGAAATGGCAATCCACTCCAGTGTTCTTGCCTGGAGAATCCCAGGGATGAAGGAGCCTGGTGGGCTGCCGTCTATGGGGTCGCACAGAGTCAGAAATGACTGAAGCGACTTAGCAGCAGCAGCAGCAGCAGGGTCAATTCATATACTATTGGTTGGCTGAAAAATTCGTTTGGGTTTTTCCATAACATCTTATGAAAACCTGAATGAACCTTTTAGCCAACCCAATGTTTTAAAGGTCTAATGTACTGCCTTGAAAAACTCCTTTCTCTGCTAAAATAAATCTTGACATTTGCCTCCTTTTTGAAAAAGAATTTGATTCCTATCTGACATGCAGGCAGAGGATGAGAGAGGTAAAAAGCAGTGTGATGAAGACATATGAACACTGAGTATTATATTTATTGACATTAACATGATTAAATACCTAATATGGGCCAGTCATCCTGCCCAGCACTTCATTACAATATTCCATTCAGTAAATTCTTCAAAAGTTAATTTTTACTTCATATTATTGAACTGAAATTGAAATGAACATGATGTCCAGTGAATACTAGATATCTTTCAGGTTAAAAAGACAGCACATATTATCTTTTGTGAAATGCATTCATAGCACTAATAGGAAGTGGGAGGTAGTAAAGAAATATTTATTATGAATTTGCACTACCCCTAATAAACATGTAGGCAAACACCTCAACTCTCACCCAGTATTATATTAAAACTATCTACATTAAATTATAAATCAATGCTGTTAAATATGCTGGTGGCCAAAAATTTCACCAAAAGGGGACAAAGTTTCCTAACTGATGAAGGTCTCCTCAGGAGTGTTAGGGTTTTGTATGCGGATAGACATAATCTCTCCTTTCTGGCAATGACATTATGATGGCATAAGAAATTATGTGGATTTTTTTTCTTAATCATTAAGTTTAAAATATGGCTGAAATTTCAGTCTAAGATAACTAATTATGACTGATTTTATTAGCTTTAAAATTGTCCTCCATATTTTTTCACTCAATTTGCTTTTCAAACTTTTTTGTAATAGGAGTGAGTTGTGTTTCTTTCTGAAGCATTAAATTATTACAGTCCATGTCTGAGAAAATACAAAACCATGGCAGATGCGTTGATAAGCTGGTCTCTGTGGCTGAAGGAATGCCTCTCCCCAGTGCAAAGTCTCCTGGAGGTAAATTCACTTTAGAAGCTCACAGTGGCTACTGTCAACTCCTTGGATAGCAAAGATAGCTGAGATGCCAAGCCCTCCCCTAACTCTTTGAATCACTCCCCTCTCCATACAGATGAAGATTCTAGGACACTTACTGCCTAGGTAATATGTTCATCCTTAGGTCATTTTACAGTCATGTGGATTTTTATTTTTAATTTATCATAAGCATGGGCATTCAGTACAGAAATGAATTCTTGTTTGCACAAATGTGTAAGAATATAAGTGCAAGAGAATCCTTAATACTATGGCGGTAAGAGAGGAAGATGAGGCTATTCTAATCTCTTTTGAAGAGTCTGTGGTATTTTAATAATTAGCTTTATTTTCCTGTGACTAAATATTATTTAGGCAGACTCTAGAAACCAATTAACCATGACATGCCCAATTGATCCTTGTCTGGCTAAAAAAAAAAAAAGTGACCGAAACTAATAGGTCATTCACTCTGATCAGGAAGTCTCACCTTTTATTGAGTCACAGTCACTTTTCTCTTCAAATTAGGACACATATAGTTAAAGACTTCTTTCTGTTTCTCTGCTCTAAATTTACACACACACACACACACACAGAGTCACCCTCATCCTGCAAATGAGACAGCTCATTCTCCTAACCACTTTTTCCATCCCGCTCCTTACCAACCAAACCACTTTGGAAAATGTCCCTTCTCTGTTCTTTGGGTAAGAAACTGACAAATTGCCCTATCCTTTTTGAATGATATATTGGGACAACTGCCAAGCACTTTACATTTTAATCAGTAAGAAGAATGAAATATTTAACCTTTACTTTTTTCTCCATGAATAGGCTTATAGACAATAGAATAGATAATTAAAATCTGTGAATTAAAACTTGCAAAACAGTGTGGTTTCCCCAGCAAAGAGAAATGGCCATGTACGAAAGGTCACCTGTCAACTAGTTCTAGTTATTAAATCTCTGCATTTATCACTGGTGGCTCCATGGAAAACGAAGGTCAAGACATTAAATTATGAAATAGTCAGGATTAGAAAAGGTCACTAAAAACTCAACTAAAATTTAACCAAACCTGCTAATTCCACATCCTTTGAAGTGAGCAGACACAGCCAGGGATGAAACACACACTGGATGGAACTAATCTATCTCCCTATTTTATCCCTATATTCAAAATGAATTTCCATTTGATGTCTTGAAGTCTAAAATGAAACTTGCTCATCTCAAATAAAAACAGGAGCTTCGATAAATATTTCAGAACAAAATCATGTTTGAATCGAACCAGCTTAAATTATTAAAAACGTTGTTTTACACCACTCTAAGGGTTGCTTTCACTTCAATCATGAGAATGCAATTTAAAATATTAGCAATGGGGCACTCCTGGCATCTTAAATGCTTTACAGGACAATTAGCAAATTCACCACTCACTAATTTCCTACTTTAATGTTGAAACAAATGAGATCTTTGCTTTTCATCATGCAATTTGAATGAATTTGAACAAAGCAGGTTGAACAAAGCTCCAGAGACACACTCTTCAGTTTGCTGTCATTTATTTCTCTACTTTTCCTGAATGTCTTTAGAGTTTTAGTTTTAGAGGCTTCAACATGTATAATGATGCCATTGGGGAATAGATTTTGCCTTTATTCTCCTTGATGTTCTTTTGAGGTCTTTCAAGTGAAAGGTACAAAAAAGGCATTAACAATCTGGCATTATTTTTATTGCTCGACAAAGAAAAAAATGTATTTTAATTTTTCCCATGTTTCAGGAATGATTAAGCAAGCTGTTTTCATCCACACTGAGTCACTTTCAGCAGACCTCTAACTGTGAGCAAAGACTTGTAAAGATGGTTCTAAAGAGAATTCAGCACAGTTCAACCAAGCCAGCCTGTATATGTACTTCTTTGCCCCTCCACAAACCTGCTTCTTTCAGTTAATGCAGCTTTCAGAAGCAGTGTGTATAAGTCATACAGTATGAGTAACTGCACATAAAAAGACTGATTTGCTAACCCACGGTTTGGCTCTGGCTCTCTGTGGATTTGGGATATGGCATTTACCTTGATTCCTACATGGTGGCATTATATCCAAGCATAAAACTTAACAGGGGGGTGCATAAAAATGTTAATGTCAAGAGATAATTCTAAAACCAGCAACATAAAACTCTGTTTCTCAGGCACCATAGATGATGTGTTCTCTTGGTTTGGAAGTTCCTTTAAGAAATGGATCTGATACTCATGCAGGTGTGCCAAATGGAAGCAGCTGGCTTCCTCTGGTGCACGTGTGCTAAGTCACGTCAGTCGTGTCCCACTCTTTGCGACCCTGTGGACTGTAGCCTACCACGCTCCCCTGTCCCTGGGATTCTCCAGGCAAGAATACTGGAGTGGGGTGCCATGCCCTCCTCCAGGGACCCCCCAGACCCAGGGATCAAACCTCTGCCTCCTGCAGCTCCTGCTCTGAAGACGGGTTATTTACCGCCGAGCCACTGGGGGAGCCCTGTGCATTCTCTGGACTAGAAGACAAATGAGTCTTTTCAAACCAAAAAAGAATTTTTATCTATAGAATGAGAAAATGGGAGTAATTCTCACTGTCAGGTCATAAAAAAAATTGACTGATTTTGAGGCCAGTTTCAGTTCAGTTCAGTTCAGTCGCTCAGTCGCATCTGACTTTGCAACCCCATGAACCACAGCACATCAGGCCTCCCTGTCCATCACCAACTCCCGCATTTTACCCAAACTCATGTCCATTGAGTCAGTGATGCCATTCAACCATCTCATCCTCTGTCATCCCCTTCTCCTCCTGCCCTCAATCTTTCACAGCATTAGAGTCTTTTCAAATGAGTCAGCTCTTAGCATCAGGTGGCCAAAGTATGGGAGGGCAGTTTACCTCTGGATTTTATTTCTATGTAGCTATTGTTCTGGCTAGAATTTGCTTTGGAACCTAGGAAACTAATGTTACCTCATAAATGTTTTTAATTGTCATGTAGAATTTTTGCCAGATATATAAAGCTAGCGATAAACTGAACATGTGTTGACGAATATTCAACACAGGTTTTTTTTTTTTTTTTTAATCTTGTTCTATTTTCTAAGCTGAAGGATGCTTTAGTGGGTTTATAGTTTGAGAGAAAGGGCTGGTGAAGATGAGAAATTGCAAATACATGACAAAGGCCCACTAAAGGAGTGAGAACCTAGAAAAGAGAGGAGTTGATAACTTAAGGAATATTACTGATGTTGTTTAGTTGCTAAGTCATGTCTGACTCTTTTGTGACCCCATGGACTGTAGCCCATTACGCTTTTCTGTCCATGGGATTTCCTAAGCAAGAATACTGGAGTGGGTTAGCATTTCCTTGTCCAAGGGATCTTCCAGACCCAGGGATAGAACCCAAATCTCCTGCATTGGGCAGGTGATTCTTTACCACTGAGCCACCAGGGAAACTCTTGAGGAATATTACTTGGTCATAAAATGAATGAGATATTGCCATTTGCCACAACATGGATAGACCTAGGGATTTATCACACTAAATCAAATAGTTAGACAGTGGAAGACAAATATGATGGCATCACTTATATGTTGATTCTAAAAAACAATATAAATAAACTTATTTTTAAAACAGAAACAGACTCACAGTCAGAGAAAACAAACTTATGGTTATCAAAGGGGGAATGGGTGGGGTGGGGATAAATTAGGAGTATGGGAATAACAAATACATATTACTTTATATGTGCAAGAGATGCAGGAGAGGTGGGTTTGATCCCTAGGTTGGGAAGATCCCCTGGAGTAGGAAAAGGCAACCCACTCTACTATTCTTGCCTAGAAAAGTCAATGGACAGAGAAGCCTGTTAGACTACAGTCCATGGAGTTGCAAAGAGTCAGACACAACTGACTGACTGAGCATGCATGTAGTATATATGAACTAGATAAACAACAAGGATTTACTGTATAGCACAGAGAACTATGTTCAACATCTTTTAATAACCTATAATGAAAAAGAATCTGAAAAAGAATATATATATATATATATATATGGTATATAACACAATAGTGAAGTGAAGTTGCTCAGTCATATCCGACTCTTTGCGACCCCATGGACTGTAGCCTACAAGGCTTCTCTGCCCATGGAATTTTCCAGGCAAGAGTACTGGAATGGGTTGCCATTTCCTTTTCCAGGGAATCTTCCCCACCCAGGGATTGCACCCAGGTCTCTCACATTGCAGGCAGACGCTTTACTGCCTGAGCCACCAGGGAAGCCATATAACACAATACTTTAAATCAACTCTAGTTCAATAATAAATAAAATTTATTTTATTTATACAGTTGGATGGGCAGCCTTTGCAAAAATAGACACTTCTTCCCCTAAGACAGGAAAAAAGAATTAAGAATGACAAGAAACTGTGACCTTACAAGAGTGGAATACAACCAGAGTTTACCTCAGATTCCCTTACATTTCTATAAAGCAAGTAAGGGTTAATTGAGAGACTTAGAGGTAAAGTTAACAGGATTAAGGAGAGATATGAACTTTCGAGAAATAGAGCATTTTGGGCAAGAATCAAAAGGATTGCCAATTGTGCCACAGTTAGAATTTAGAAATTACATATTTTTGATGATGATACTGTAAGATTCTGTATTCTTTCTAAGTACTGTTTAGGGGCACAGAGGCAAGAATGAAGAGAGCTTATCCAGCTTGATCCAGGGCTGAGGCTTGGGGCAAGTGGTATACTGAAAGCTTGACACTGAAAAATAATTATGGGCAATAATAATATAAATTTCAAGCTGATAGTGGAAGGAAATAAATGGTAGGAAAATGAGCAAATGGAAGAGATAAGGAAACAAGAATGTCTTAGTGGGGTTATGTTCATTCAGTGGAGATAGGGAGAGAGATGCTTGTATCGTATACCCTAAGATTATGCTTATTTGGAAAATAAGGAGAAAAATGTGGCTAATTTAGGCTTTAAATTAAAGGCCTATGATTTCAATTGAGAAAAATTTCAGGAAAGAAGCTATAGTGTAAGTCATTTCTTCAAGTTTGGAAATGCAAAAACCAAAGAATAGAGAATATTCAAATTCATTAATAGTTAAAAAGTACCATGTACTTGCATTGAAAGAATTAATATTGTTAGATGACCATACAACCTAAGGAAGTCTACAGATTCAATGCAATCTCTATCAAAATATTAGCATTATTTTTTTTCACAGAACAAAATCAAGTAATTTAAAAATCTGTATGGAAACACAAAGACCCTGAATAGCCACAACAGTCTTGAGAAAGAAGAACAGAGTTGAAGGAATCATGCTCATGACTTCAAAATATACTACAAAGCTACAGGAATTCAAACAATATGGTACTGGCACAAAAACAGACACATGGGTCAATAGAACAGATAGAGAGCCCAGAAATTAACCCACACACTTATGGTCAATTTATGGTAAGGAGATAAAAATATTCAATATTCAAAGGGAAGACAGTCTCTTCAATAAGTAGCATTGGGAAAACTGGAAAGCTATATGCAAAAGTATGAAATTAGAACATTCTCTAAAACCATATACAAAAATAAATTCAAAATGGATTAAAGATCTAAATGTGAGACAAGAAACCATAAAATTTCTAGAGCAAATCATAGGCAGAACACTCTTTGACATAAATTGTAGCAGTATTTTTTGGACTTCTATCCTAAAGCAAAGGAAATAAAAACAATAATAAACAAATAGGGCCTAATTAAACTTAAAAGCTTTTGGATAGTGAAGGAAACTATTGACAAAACAAAAAAACAACCTACTGAATGGGGAAAAAATATCTGTGAATAATATGGCAAACAAGGGGTTATCATCATATATATATACAGCTCACACAATTCAATATATTAAAAAATCTGATTAAAAAATGGGAAGAAGACCTGAATAGATACTTTTCCAAAGAGGAATGCAGGCATGTGACTGACAGGCATGTGAAAAGATACTCAATATTGTTTATCATCAGGGAAAAGCCAATCAAAATCACAATAAGATATCACCTCACATCTGTCAGAATGGCTATCATCAAATTACAAATAACAAATGTTGATGATAATGTGGAGAAAACGGAACTCTTGTACATTATTGGTGGAATATAGATTGGTGCAGCCACTATGGAGTATGGAGGTTTCTCAAAAAACTAATAATAGAACTACCAAGAAAAGGTGAAAGTGTTAGTCGCTCAGTTGTGTCCATGTGGAGTATAGCCTGCCAGGCTCCTCTGTTCGTGGAATTCTCCAGGCAAGAATATTGGACTGAGTAGTCATTTCCTTCTCTAGGGGACCTTCCCAAACCAGCAATTGAACCCACGTCTCCTGCACTGCAGGTGGATTTGTTACCATCTGAGCCACCAGAGAAGCTCATTGGTGGGAATGCAAATTGGTGCAGCCACTGTGGAAAGCAGTATGGAGGTTTCTAAAAAAAACAAAAATATAACTATCATATGATCCAGCAATTCCACTTCTGGTACATATCTGAAAATAACCAAAACACTTATTTGAAAAGAGACATGCATCCCAATGTTCACAGCAGCACTATTTCCAATTGTCAAGATATGGAAGCAACCTAAATGTCTATCAACAGATGAGTAGATGAAGAAAATATGGTATATGTATCCAACAGAATATCATTCAGCCATAAAATAGAATGAAAATTTGCTATTTGTAGCAATGTGGATGGACTTGGAGGGCATTATGTTAAGTGAAATAAGTCAGACAGAGAAAGGCCAATACTGCATGATATCATTCATGTGTAGAATCTAAAAAAATACAAAAAAACTAGTAAAATTAAAAAAAAAAGGAGAGAAGAAACTAGTGGTTACCAGTAAGGAGTGGGAGAGGGAGGGCAATATAGGGATGGGGAATAAAGGGTTATTATGAAATTATATGAAATCATGCGTGTGAAACTTTTGAAAAGTGCAAAGCACTATGGAATTTAAATAATCTTTTATTCAATAGAAATAAAGAAAGATCTAGAATGAGAACCAATTCTGCTTCATTATGTTAATCTGCAGAATTCAGACCACCCTTTCCATGGCAGATAGCTAAAATAACTAGCAAAAAAAAAAAATAAAAATCATCTCTTGAAGACTATCCAAGAACTAACAAGATAGTGGAGAATTGCCAGCCTGGAGAAGTCTTGAATTCTAGGAGGTACATCAACACTAAGGAGTATTTTTGCCCTGGAGGTATTTGTGGCTCTGGAATAATTAGCAAGATTCTGCTTCTGTCAGTCTCTTGGGTCTAAGTAGACACAGATCACAATCCAGAGCCCCAAAAGAGTAAATCAACATCCACTTTGAATGAGGACTCCTAAGATGTATTCTAAGAATAAATTTTGTAAAAAAAACCATCTTGTAAAATCTGTCATCTTCTTTAATGTCAATTGGTTGATTCTGAAAACCTGTATTGAAAATTGTATAGATAGAGTGCCTGATGAACTATGGACGGAGGTTCGTGACATTGTACAAGGGACAGGGATCAAGACCATCCCCATGGAAAAGAAATGCAAAAAAGCAAAATGGCTGTCTGGGGAGGCCTTACAAATAGCTGTGAAAAGAAGAAAAGTGAAAAGCAAAGGAGAAAAGGAAAGATGTAAGCATCTGAATGCAGAGTTCCAAAGAATAGCAAAAAGAGATAAGAAAGCCTTCCTCAGGGAACAAAGCAAAGAAATAGAGGGAAACAACAGAATGGGAAAGACTAGAGATCTCAAGAAAATTAGAGATACCAAGGAAACATTTCATGCAAAGATGGGCTCGATAAAGGACAGAAATGGTATGGACCTAACAGAAACAGAAGATATTAAAAAGAGGTGGCAAGAATACACAGAAGAACTGTACAAAAAAAGATCATGACCAAGATAATCATGAAGGTGTGATCACTCACCTAGAGCCAGACATCCTGGAATGTGAAGTCAAGTGGGCCTTAGAAAGCATCACTACGAACAAAGCTAGTGGAGGTGATGGAATTTCAGTTGAGCTAGTCCAAATCCTGGAAGATGATGCTGTGAAAGTGCTGCACTCAATATGCCAGCAAATTTGGAAAACTCAGCAGTGGCCACAGCACTGGAAAAGGTCAGTTTCCATTCCAATCCCAAAGAAAGGCAATGCCAAAGAATGCTCAAACTACCACACAATTGCACTCATCTCACACACTAGTAAAGTAACGCTCAAAATTCTCCAAGCCAGGCTTCAGCAATATTTGAACCGTGAACTTCCAGATGTTCAAGCTCATTTTAAAAAAAGCAGAGGAACCAGAGATCCAATTGCCAACATCCACTGGATCATAGAAAAAGCAAGAGAGTTCCAGAAAAACATCTATTTCTGCTTTATTGACTATGCAAAAGCCTTTGACTGTGTGGATCACAATAAACTGTGGGAAATTCTGAAAGAGACGGGAATACCAGACCACCTGACCTGCCTCTTGAGAAATCTGTATGCAGGTCAGGAAGCAACAGTTAGAACTGGACATGGAACAACAGACTGGTTCCAAATAGGAAAAGGAGTACGTCAAAGCTGTATATTGTCACCCTGCTTATTTAACTTCTATGCAGAATACATCATGAGAAACGCTGGGCTGGAAGAAGCATAAGCTGGAATCAAGATTGCCAGGAGAAATATCAATAACCTCAGATATGCAGATGACACCACCCTTATGGCAGAAAGTGAACTAAAGATCCTCTTGATGAAAGTGAAAGAGGAGAGTGAAAAAGTTGGCTTTAGGCTCAACATTCAGAAAACAAAGATCATGGCATCTGGTCCCATAACTTTACGGGAAATAGATGGGGAAACAGTGTAAAGTGTCAGACTTTATTTTCGGGGACTCCAAAATCACTTCAGATGGTGATTGTAGTCATAAAATTAAAAGACGCTTACTCCTTGGAAGGAAAGTTATTACCAACCTAGATGGCATATTCAAAAGCAGAGACATTACTTTGCCAGCAAAGGTCCATCTAGTCAAGACTATGGTTTTTCCAGTAGTCATGTATGGATGTGAGAGTTGGACTGTGAAGAAAGCTGAATGCCAAAGAACTGATGCTTTTGAACTGCGGTGTTGGAGAAGACTCTTGAAAGTCCCTTGGACTGCAAGGAGATTCAACCAGTCCATTATGAAGGAGATCAGTCCTGGATGTTCTTTGGAAGGAATGATGCTGAAGCTGAAACTCCAGTACTTTGGCCACCTCATGCAAAGAGTTGACTCATTGGAAAAGATTCTGATGCTGGGAGCGATTAGGGGCAGGAGGAGAAGGGGACGATTGAGGATGAGATGGCTAGATGGCATCAGCGACTCGATGGACATGAGTCTGAGTGAATTCCAGGAGTTGGTGATGGACAGAGAGGCCTGGGGTGCTGCAATTCATGGGGTCACAAAGAGTTGGACATGACTGAGCGTCAGAAATGATTTGGACGGGAACTATAAATGACCTTAGATACCTGGAAAAATTGAAGGAATTCTTCCCCGGGGGGAAGATAAAGCACCCCTAGACCTCGAATTATTGCTACAAATAAAATTTCAAATACAGTTCCCAACACACAATCTAAAAAACCCAGACATCTGAAAAGTCAAAACATTATTAGAAGAAGCCAACAGAAGTAGTCCCATAGGAGCTCCACATTTGAAATTACATGGCACAGACTAAAACAACAATGTTCACTGTGTTCAAGGAGATAAAAGCCTAGTGAAAATGTTGGCAGGGAAATGAAAACTATACAAAGGGATGGACCATATGTGAAAAAGAACCACTTAGAAGTTCTAGAACTGATAAATAAGGTGCATGACATAAAAGATTCAATGATGTATTTAACACCAAATTAGCTAGACAAACTTGCCAGAAAAGTTAAAGAGAATTAGTGAACTAGAAGACAGAAGCAACTGTTCAGAAAGAAACGTGAGATTAAAAAACGAGAGAGAGAGACAGAAATGCAGAGAATACAATATAAAGGCCTAACACAACTTTATTGAAATACCAAAGAAGGAAAGAGATAGAATGGACAGAGGTCAGTAGCTGAGAATTCCCTAAAACTTATAAGACTCTCCAAATTCAAAAGGCTCAGCTGATACTTGCCAGGAGAAATAAATAAAAATAAATTCACATCTAAACATATTACAGTGATGCTTCATAAAAACAAAAACAAAGAGAAAACTTCAGAATTAAAATTACCATAAAATAACATATAATTTGAGATGGGGTAAATGGGCTTCCCTGGTGGCTAGGAGGATAAAGCGTCTGCCTGCAATGCAGTACACCCAGGTTCGATCCTTGGGTTGGGAAGATCCCCTGGAGAAGGAAATGGCAACCCACTCCAGTATTCTTGCCTGGAGTATCCCATGGACAGAGAAGCCTGAGTGGGCTATAGTCCACGGGGTGGCAGAGTCGGACACGACTGAGTGACTTCACTTCACTTAAAATGGAGTAAAACTATCTTAAAGTTCTTATATTGTCATGGAAAGAGGATAACATAATTTTCTAAACTTAAGACGTCTGGTCGGTATTCCTAGGGCAGTAGTTCTCACACTTTTTGGTCTCATGTACCATAGACAGTCTTGATAATTATTGAGTATTCTAAGGATCTACTGTTTATGTGAGCTGAATATACATCAAAACTTACCATATTCGAAATTGAAAATGAAAAGACTTTGAATATCCATTTATTAAAAAATGCAATAATATGACCATTTCATATTAACTTACATTTTAATGAAAAGTAATCATATTTTCCACAAAAATAGTGAAAATAATACTATTATTTATATTATAGTTTTATAAATTTCTTTAATGTCTAGCTTAATTGAAAATAGCTAGATTCTCACAACTCTCCCTGCTTTCAATCCATTAAAATATGCTGTTTTGGTTGAAGTAGATGAAGAAAATCCAGTTTCACAATGATATACACATCTGTAGTAGGAAAAGGGAGATAACTGTGGATATTTTTATTTGAATTTATACCAAAATTTGATGAGGCAATTTCTTAAAGTTTATTTGCAATATGAAATCTAAAACCATATCAATAAAATTGTCTACTGTTATGTTAGAATTCATTTGTTTAGCATCTTGCATAGACCTTTAACTCATGCATGATTTTATAGCATCATACATTGCTAATGTGAAGAAATACGAGTCCAGTAAGTTATGCAGCGGAGAAGCCAATGGCACCCCACTCCAGTACTCTTGCCTGGAAAATCCCATGGATGGAGGAGCCTGGTAGGCTGCAGTCCAAGGGGTCGTGAAGAGTTGGACACGACTGGGCGACTTCACTTTCACTTTTCACTTTCATGCATTGGAGAAGAAAATGGCAACCCACTCCAGTGTTCTTGCCTGGAGAATCCCATGGACGGGGGAGCCTGGTGGGCTGCCATCTATGGGGTCGCACAGAGTCGGACACGACTGAAGCAACTTAGCAGCAAGTTATGAAGATATTTGAAACACTGATATATTCCAATGTATATTTTAAACACATTAATTGATATTACCAGTGAATCCATCAGAAAAGCCTTTAAGTTTTGGAAAACCAGAAAGCTGAAGGTGAAAAATAGAAATTTTCCAAAATGCTAATTTTGACTTGAAAGTTCAATTCTTGTCATTAGCTAAATATGCTGCCTGTTATTTTCTTGAAGTGACAAGCTCATTTCATTCATGTGAGAAAATGTCTGCCAAATACCTAAATCTGAATATTCATAATCTGGCTCTTATGAATCTTGGCTGTTATTTCAAGTAAAAATGATGTTCAGTGAAACTTGCAACTCATATGAAATTTTTCATAATAAAAGTATTAGGAAGAAAAATCAATATAACTTGCAACATTAATAATAAATGATATGATAATGATAATAAATCATATGATCACCTCAAAAGAAAAATCATATGATCATGTGGTCATCTCAGTAGATGCAGATAAAGAATTTGGTAAAATTCAACACCAACTAATGATTAAAAACCCTCAGTAAAGGGAAAGTTACAGGGAGATTCCTTAACCTAATGAAATGTTTCTACAAAACAAAAATTCTATAGCAAACATTGCACTTCACATTTAATGGTAAAATGCAGATAGTTTGTTATCATTTTTATTAGAGTTGGAATTGTTAATACAAATTAGAATGCAAATCAATTGTATTTCAATACAGCAGCAACAATAAAAAAAAATTAAGTAAAGCATTTACAATGACATCAAAATATAAAATACCTAGGAATAACCCTCATAAAATATGGGCAAGACCTCTGTGGAGAAAATGACCAAAATTTATCAACAAACATTTTTAAAACTCTACATAAATGGAGGGTTATAACATGGGCATAGAATAGAAAACTTAGTAAATAAAGATGTACATTCTCCTCAAATGGGTCTACACATTGAAGATTGTTGTTACTGGCACAAGGACAAACAACAATACCCAAGGAACACAGTATAGGGCCCACAAAATTGTGATGAAAGCACCAAGTGGAGTAGTGGAGAAAAAAGTCAGGCTTTAAAAAAAGTGGAGTTGGAAAGACTGGATAATTTTATAGAAAAAAGTACATCTAGACTCTTAATTATATTAAAAAAAAATCTGTTTCTGGTGAACTGGAAACCTGTATCTGAAAGACAAAACAGTAAGCTTTAAGAAAAAAAAGAAATGAGGAAAACTTTTATAATATCAGAATAGGAAATTTTTTCCTAAGACATAAAAGCTCTAACAAGAAAGAGATGGATAAACTATGTTAAACTTAAGAACAGCTGTTCATCAAAAGATGGCACTAAAGAGTGAAAAGGCAGGCCAACAGAGAAATTTACACAGTTGACCCTTGAACAACACAGGTTTGAACTGCGAGGGTCTACTTACACAGGGATTATTTTTGCAACAGCAAATAATACAGTATTATATGGTCTACTCTTGGTGGCATCCACAGATGTGAACCCAGAAATATGGAGGAACCATGTCCTTGGAGAACAGAGTATAAATTAAGCCTGAATTTTCAACTGCATGGAGGGTTGGTACCTCTAAGCTTCTTATTGTATATGCTTTCCACTGTATATACTTTCTCCCTCTCCTTGAGGTGCATGCATGCACATGTGAGTGTGTGTGTGTGTGTGTGTGTGTGTATCCTAGAAAGAGTTAATATACAAAATATATAATGAATTCATACAAATTAATAATAAAAGACAGTAAGTAGACAGCCAAAGCAATTGGAAGACTACAAAAACTAAGTCATTACATAAAAGAGTGAATTCAAACAACAAACAAATATAAGAAAAGGTGCCTATCATAAGTAATCAGAAAAATGCAAATTAAAACAATGAGAGGTACTTGTTCATCTACCAGGGGCCTGTAATTAAAATGTCTGACAATATCAAGTGTTAAAAAGGATGTATCAGTTCAGTTCAGTTCAGTTCAGTCGCTCAGTCGTGTCCGACTCTTTCTGACTCCATGAATTGCAGCACACCAGGCTTCCCTGTCCATCACCAACTCCCCGGAGTTCATTCAAACTCACGTCCATCGAATAGGGGATGTCATCCAGCCATCTCATCCTCTGTCGTCCCCTTCTCCTCATGCCCCCAGTCCCTATGTATAGTAATAGGTAATCTCAAGCAATAACTGATAAGAGTGTGAAACTGTAGCTTGATACTATATACTTGAATATATGTATATACCCTAAATCCAGAAATACTACTTCCTGCTAGGTATATCCTATGAAAATGCATTCTTTTGTGTACCAGGATTCATTTACAAGAATATTCAGAGAAGCAATTTTATAACACCTTTAAATGCAAATAACACAAATTTTTATCAACAAACTTGTACAAGGGAATACTATCTAATATGGAAAACAACTAAACATGAATGAATCTTAAAAGCATTATGTAGAGCAAAAGCCAGCTACAAAGGAACCCATAGTAAAAGATTCTACCTAGGATTTTTTTTTTAAGGACTTCCCTGGTAGCTCAGATGGTAAAGAATCTGCCTGCAATTTAGGAGACCAGGGTTCCATCCCTGGGTCAGGAAGATCCCCTGGAGAAGGGAATTGCAGCCCACTCCAGTATTTTTGCCTGGAGAATTCTATGAACAGAGGAGCCTGGCGGGCTACAGCCTGTGGGGTCACAAAGAGTTAGACACAACTGGACTGAGTAACTAGTACATCTGCACAGGATGCTTTTTAATGTGATAAGGACCATCATTCTGAAACCAAAACCAAAAGCATAGTGAACAGTGCCCTATCAGAATAGCAGTCACGTGTTGTAAGACAGTAGTTAGTTCAGTTCAGTTCAGTTCAGTTCAGTCGCCCAGTCATGTCTGACTGTTTGCGACCCCATGGACTGCAGCACGCCAGGCCTCCCTGTCCATCACCAACTCCCGGAGTTTACTCAAACTCATGTTCATTGAGTCAGTCATGCCATCCAACTATCTCATCCTCTGTTGTCCCCTTCTCCTCCTGCCTTCAATCTTTCCCAACAATTGGGTCTTTTCAAATGAGTCAGCTCTTCGCATCAGGTGGCCAAAGTATTGGAGTTTCAGCTTCAACATCAGTCCTTCCAATGAACACTCAGGACTGATCTCCTTTAGGATAGACTGGATGGATCTTCTTGCAGTCCAAGGGGACTCGCAAGAGTCTTCTCCAACACCACAGTTCAAAAGCATCAATTCTTCTACGCTCAGCTTTCTTTACAGTCCAGCTCTCATCCATACATGACTACTGGAAAAACCATAGCCTTGACTAGATGGACCTTTGTTGGCAAAGTAATGTCTCTGCCTTTTAATCTTCTGTCTAGGTTGGTCATAACTTTCCTTCCAAGGAGTAAGCATCTTTTAATTTCATGGCTGCAGTCACCATCTGCAGTGATTTTGGAGCCCAGAAAAATAAAGTCTGACACTGTTTCCACTGCTTCCCCATCTATTTCCCATGAAGTGATGGGACTGGATGCCATGATCTTAGTTTTCTGAATGTTGAGCTTTAAGCCAATTTTTTCCCTCTCCTCTTTCACTTTCATCAAGAGGCTCTTTAGTTCTTCTTCACTTTCTGCCATAAGGGTGGTGACATTTGCATATCTGAGGTGATTGATATTTCTCCCAGCAATCTTGATTCCAGCTTGTGCTTCTTCCAGCCCAGCGTTTCTCATGATGTACTCTGCATAGAAGTTAAATAAGCATGGTGACAATATACAGCCTTGACGTACTCCTTTTCCTATTTGGAACCAGTCTGTTGTTCCATGTCCAGTTCTAACTGTTGCTTCCTGACCTGCATATAGGTTTCTCAAGAGGCAGGTCAGGTGGTCTGGTACTCCCATCTCTTTCAGAATTTCCCACAGTTTATTGTGATCCACACAGTCAAAGGCTTTTGCATAGTCAATAAAGCAGAAATAGATATTTTTTTGGAACTCTCTTGCTTTTTCGATGATCCAGTGGATGTTGGCAATTGGATCTCTGGTTCCTCTGCCTTTTTTAAAATGAGCTTGAACATCTGGAAGTTCACAGTTTACGTATTAGTTAAGCCTGGCTTGGAGAATTTTAAGTATTACATTACAAGCATGTGAGATGAGTGCAATTGTGCAGTAGTTTGAGCATTCTTTGGCATTGCCTTTCTTTGGGATTGGAATGGAAACTGACCTTTTCCAGTGCTGTGGCCACTGCTGAGTTTTCCAAATTTGCTGGCATATTGAGTATAACACTTTCATAGCATCATCTTTTAGAATTTGGACTAGCTCAACTGGAATTCCATCACCTCCACTAGCTTTGTTCATAGTGATGCTTCCTAAGTCCCACTTGACTTCACATTTCAGGATATCTGGCTCTAGGTGAGTGACTGAAGTGGTTGACACTATCATGATTGAAGGGTGGTGAAGATCCTTTTTGTACAGTTCTTATGTGTATTCTTGCCACCTCTTCTTTATATCTTCTGCTTCAGTTAGGTCCATACAGTTTCTGTCCTTTATTGTGCCCATCTTTTCATGAAATGTTCCTTTCAGTTCAGTTCAGTTCAGTTCAGTCGCTCAGTCGTGTCCGACTCTTTGCAACCCCATGAATCGCAGCACGCCAGGCCTCCCTGTCCATCACCAACTCCCAGAGTTCACTCAGACTCACGTCCATCGAGTCAGTGATGCCATCCAGCCATCTCATCCTCTGTCGCCCCCTTCTCCTCCTGCCCCCAATCCTAATTTTCTTGAAGAGAGCTCTAGTTTTTCCCATTCTATTGTTTTCCTCTATTTCTTTGCACTGATCACTGAGGAAGGCCTTCTTATCTCTCTTTGCTACTCTTTGGAGCTCTGCATTCAAATGGGTATATCTTTCTTCTTCTCCTTTGCTTTTCACTTCCCTTCTTTTCAGAGTTATTTGTAAAGCCTCCCCAGACAGCCATTTAGTTTTTTGCATTTCTTTTTCTTGGGGATGGTCTTGATCCCTGTCTCCTGTACAATGTCATGAACCTTTGTCCTGATTTTGACAGACATCAGGCACTCTGTCTATCAGATATAGTCCCTTAAATCTACTTTTTCACTTCCACTGTATAATCATAAAGGATTTGATATAGGTCATACCTGAATGGTCCAGTGGTTTTCCCTACTTTCTTCAATTTAAGTCTGACTTTGCAATAAGGAGTTCATGATCTGAGCCAATGATCTTCCAAAACAGTTCTTTGGTAGCTCATCTGGTGAAGAATCCACCTGCAATGAAGGAGACCCCAAGTGGATTCCTGGGTTGGGAAGATCCTCTGGAGGAGGGCATGGCAACCCAGTCCAGTAACTTGCCTGGAGAATCCCCATGGACAGAGCAGCATGGCCAGGCTATAGTCCAGGGGGTCGCAAAGAGTTAGACATGACTGAAAGATGAAACACAGCACAGGACATGCTGAGAAAGGTCACATACATTCTCCACCTCTTGAAGATTGCCAATGCATATTAAATACTAAAGTTTATATAAAGTCATTCACTGGGAAAACCTGTCTCATTTTGTTTAATTCAGTTTCAGAAATTTATTTGGAAACCTCATTTCATTTTTTTCTGGTAGGAAACTGATTTATATTTTATGGGTTAAGAATTTGGAAAATAGTATGGAAACTCTGCACAAGGTATGTTTTTTGTTAGGGCTGGGAACAAGATGTGAATGCCCACTGATACCGTAATTATTTCACATTGTTCTGGAGTTCAGCAAAGTAACTGGAGATCACTGAAATAACTGAAGCCCAGAGGCAGGGTTGGGGAGGTATAATACTGGAACAGAAGAGAAAAATCATCATTATTTGTAGATGATATGATAATCTTTCTTGTAAGCACAATTAATCAGAGAAAAACAATTAGAACTAATAGCAGAATTTAAAAAAGCTTGTAGCCACAAATGTACAAAATGACCAATAGCACCATCAGGAAAAACAAAATTAGAATTAAAAAAAGCTCTAATGTATAGTAGCAACAAACATGAAAAATACCTAAGGAAAAAACAATATGAAATTTATGAATGCCCTAAGAAAAATAAGCACCTTATATAAGAATAAATAAGCTGTCTGGATACAGAATTGTAAGTAGTTTTTAAGAAAAATAAGCATTTGAATTTCTATATCCATGCTAGATGCTTGCAGAAGTTTATTTCAGATCTAAGGTTTTGTGAACTACTATTGGACAAGCTAAACCCTTTGAGTTAAAGAATCTGATATGATATTAAATATAATATTTATGCTTGCTTTGGAGTCTCTTTTTCCCTTATTGCTGTGGTAATTATAATTTGAAATCCCTTTCTTGTTTGAATAATTATTTTTAAACTATTTTAAATCTTCTTCTAGATATCATGGGTTATTGACCCAGTAAATGAAATTACTGAGCCCACAGTATTTTAATGCATTCATGAAGTGGTTTTCTAAAATGCACAACCATGTAAAGCATAGCAATTAGCTAAAAGTGAAAATTACCACTCTTCTAGGACCCAAGGTTGTAGAAACCAGACAAACTAAAGACTCCACTCAGGCCTCAAAAGATCAAATGGCAACAATAAACAAACAGTTACTAGAAGGACGAGTAAACCAGAATACTTTGTTGAAAACTATGGTAACATCTTGGCCACAGTTTTAAGAGCAGATTTCATACTTTCTTAGTGTCTTCCCTAAAATCTACACAACCAGATTTTAGAACTAACTCTCCATGAGATCATTTTGATAAAAAGCAATTTGGGCATCTCCTTCTTGTGCAGACATATTAAGTTGCTTCAGCCATGTTCCACTCTTTGCAACCCCATGGACTGTAGCCTGCCAGGCTCCTCTATTCATGGGATTCTCCAAGTGAGAATACTGGAGTGGGTTTCTATTTCCTCCTCCAGGGGATCTCCCCAACCCAGAGATCAAACTGGTTTCTCTTACTTCTGCACTGGCAGGCAGATTCTTCACCACTAGCGCCATCTGAAAATCCCCATCTGCACATCTCATAGGCATCGAATATTGTAGCAACCTTACATATTTTAAAGCTGAAAAAAAGAGCCCTCAAGTGAAACCAGATCAATTGCCATAAAATGCAAATAGCCAATGCAAAATGGAAACAAATTTTTAACTTCTGTTTCACTTACAATATAAGTTTATTGACAGGCCACAAAGAGAATCTGAACCTTGCAAGAGTCGTGGCCGCATGCTATAAGTAACATTCAAATCCCCGTTCCAGCATCCCTGCCTCGGACCTGGGCTCAAGTCTGTAGCTGCATGTCTGAGACACAGGGCCTAATTAGCAATCTAATGAATTAGATAGAAGTGTATTATTATAGGGCTTCCTGGGTGGCTCTAATGGTAAAGAACCAACCTGCCTGTGCAGGAGACATAAGAGGCTTGAGTTTGATCCCTGGGTTGGGAAATCCCCTGGAGGAGGGCATGGCAACCCACTCCAGTATTCTTGCCTGGAGAATCCCACAGAGGAGCCTGGCAGGCTACAGTCCATGGATCCTAAAGAGTTGGACATAACTGAAGCAACTTAGCACACTGGCATGAAGATTATCATAAAAACAGATAACCTTTCAGTATCATATAATTCATTTGGTGGGGAGTAGAAGGTTGGGGAAATGAGGTGGGTGAAGCAGAGAGGGAGGGTGTGAAGAGTCAAATTATTTTTCTAGTTCTAATTTTTATGAAAATGTTTTGTGTATGTATAAACAAACAAGTGCTAATTTTATAATAGGCAAAGTGTAGGTGACACTTCAAAATATGGGATTTGCTCCAACTAAATGTTTATTTCTTGTTACAGGAGACAAAAAGTTTATGATACCATGGCCATATCATTTCTATACCTTTTTGGTTCCAAAAGCATACATTTGCCTATAAACCATTTTTCCAAAATGGGTTAAACAATGAAGACATAATTTAAAATAAAAGCCATTAAATCAGGACTTTGAAAGTTTAATATACAAATATTTATATATAAATGTATATAATTTTAGAGTTACTTCAGTACCATCAACCTTTAATCATATACTGCTTCTAGCTCATCTTAAAGAATTTAAGCTGTTTTAGGAAAATTGTAATGGAACCAGTTCCTAGCAGCATAATAGAATAAATTTAAGCATTGGCTTTTCATCAGACTTGCATTCAACTCCCTCTCTGATCCATTCTATCTGTGTACTTTAGCAAAGATTTTTCAACTCTTGACTCTGTTTCTTAACTTGTGCAACTGATTTATTAGTTATCCATGAGCAACCTCTGTATTTGCCCTATGGCAAATCTGAGTAAAAGTCAATATAACTAGTCATCAAAAGTAAAAAAAAAAAAAAAAAAACCACAGAGTTTATTTGGAGAATGGAAATTTAGTTGAAAATGGTTTGGGAATATGGAGAAGGTTCTCCCCTTCCAGATCTTCATTTCTTCCAAACAATACACCCTAGACTCTATCTCTCTCCACTTTTTACAAAATTTATTTATTTTTTTATTAGTTGCACTGAGTCTTCATTGCTGCATGTGGGCTTTCTCTCATTGCAGTAAGTAGAAGGGGCTACTGCCTATCTGCAGTGCATGGGCTTCTCATTGTGGCAGCTTCTCTTGTTGTAGAGCACAAGCTCTAGGCACGTGGGCCTCAGTAGTCGTGGCACACTGGCTGTGTTGCCCTGTGGCACGTGTAAGTTTCCCTGACTGGGGACTGAACCCATATCTCCTGCATTGGCAGGCAGACTCTTAACCACTGGGCCACCAAGGGAAGTCCAATAAATCTCTGTTGTTTTTTTTTCACAAAGCCGAGTATTTCTCTGGGTTCCTTCAAGCTTGAATGCTCACATCTACCACTCCCCAGTCCTCTAAATACTGTCTAGTTAGCAGGATCCACCCTTCTTAAAGGGCTTCCGTGGTTCAGATGGGAAAGAATATGCCTGCAGTGCAGGAGACCTGAGTTCAACCCCGGCATCAAGAATATCTCTTGGAGAAGGGAATGGCAACCCACTTCAGGATTCTTGCCTGGAGAATTCCATGGACGGGGAGCCTGGTAGGCTATAGTCCATGGGGTCACAAAGAGTCAGACACGACTGAGCAACTAACAATTTCACTTTCACTTTTTCACCTTTCTTAGGTGAAAGAAGTTTCTCACCTAAGAGATGCATCAATAACAAATCTTGTGATTAATAAATAAAAGTACACATGCACACATTTTCAAGGGGAAATAAGGGCTTTTTATTTCCTGCATTATATCACGTGAGGATTCCCTTCAGAACTTATAAAATACTTCTGTTTGAGCTTTGTGCTTTGCTATTTTTCTGAGAAGATGTTAGGAATACATATAAATGTGATTCAGAAGCATCATACACTTGTTACCTTCTTTTTTTTTTCACACAAGTCTGCTTGGTACAAAAATGCTACTTAGAAAACATCAGGAGGTAAAATGTCAGATGCAACTTAAGGACACACAGAGCGAAGGCTTCTGTGTGAGTTGGATCATGTATGTGGAGTATGAATGGTGAATAAAATCATTCTCCATTCATGATGAGAATAATTTCTCAGTGGGTCTCCCACTGTCCCACAGAGGAAATCTAAGTAACAATTGTGACCCATTCTTAAGACTGCACTGCAAGCTTCAAAAGATGACCAAGGCCAGGAAAATTCCATTAATGGTTGTCTGTCTCCTCTGAGTGACAATCAGATAGTCCCAAATCAAACAGCTCAGGCTTTGTTTCTTTAACAAAAGGATAAGTTAAACTATTTTTTAATTAATTTCAAAATAGATTCCTGGCTGGATGTTAGGAAGACTGTTCTCAAAAAAATAAAGTGTTATTTGTAGCCTTTTTGGAAAACTAGTTAGGTTTTATGTGTAGTATGGATAACCACAGATGGCAGTAAAGTGTATAATGTATGCAAAGGGGAATGGTTCCAGGTTGATTTTTTTTTTTCCCTGAAAAACTTTCTAATATTCCCACATCAATAATGGACCATTATTTAGAAATTGAAGGTGCTAAGTCCAAACACCACAGGACTTGTAGTTATGCTTTGAATGTGTTCTTGCAATTATCCAGCTGCAAGTTAAATGCAGTGTAGCCTATGGCTTCCCAAGCTGAATTCTGACTGTTATTTCTAGCCAGTTGACCTGTACTCTTGTTTTTGACTGCAACATGAGTTCAATCCACAAAAATATCCTGGATGAATGAGATGACATTGCCACCAAACTCTGAGTTCCAACTCTCAAGCTGGAAGTCTAACCTCTAATTTACTCTAGTCCCAGAATGATTAGACCTATTATTTAATGAAGCCTCTCTTGGTTGCCTGTCTATCAAATTATTTGTATTCATGGAGACAAAGTGATAAGCCAAAATGCTAATTATCCATTTTTCTAAAATAAAATATCCATGCTAAGAATAACAATCAGTTATTAAAATAGCACTTTCATCTGACATAATATATCTTAACAAGTTCTTTATATCCAGGGATTTTCATTGCTGGACATCTTATCTAATAGAAAAGAAGATGCTTACTTTCTATCTCTTCAGGCTTTGTTAGCATTGGGCATAAGCTTTTGAATTTGAAATACTGTTGGAAATAATGAGATAAGTTGGGGAAATCTAGTCTTTAAAAACAGACAATTTTTCCTTTTTATTTTTTTGTTGAAGGATAATTGCTTTGCACAATTTTGTTTTCTGTCAAACCTCAACATGAATAAGCCATAGGTATACATATATCCCCTCCCTTTTGAAGCTCCCTTCCATCTCCCTCCTCATCCCACCCCTCTAGGTTGATACAGAGCCCTTGTTTGGGTTTCCTGAGCCATACAGCAAATTCCTGTTGGCTATTTATTTTACATATGGCAATGTAAGTTTCCATGTTACTCTTTCCAAACATCTCACCTTCTCCTTCTCTCTCCCTACATCTATAAGTCTATTCTCTATGTCCAGTTTCTTCATTGCTGCCCTGTAAATAAATTCTTCAGTACCATTTTTCTAGGTTCCATATATGTGCGTTAGAATATGATATTTATCTTTCTCTTTCTGACTCACTTCACTCTGTATAATAAGTTCTAGGTTCATCCATCTCATCAGGACTGACTCAACTTTGTTCCTTTTTATGACTGAGTAATATTCCATTGTATATATGTACCACAACTTCTTTATCCACTCATCTGTCAATGGACATCTAGGTTGCTTCCATGTCCTAGCTATTGTAAATAGTGCTGCAGTGTAAAATGGGATGCACCTGTCTTTTTCAGTTTTGGTTTCCTCAGGGTATATGCCTAGGAGTGGGATTGCTGGGTCATATGGTGGTTTTATTTCTAGTTTTTTAAGGCATCTCTATACTGTCTTCCATACTGGCTGTATCAATTTACATTCCCACCAACAGTGCAAGAGCATTCCCTTTTTTCCACACCCTCTCCAGCATTTATTGTTTGTAGACTTTTTGATGATGACCATTCTGACCAGTGTGAGGTGATATATCTCTTTTCAGTTTTGATTTGCATTTCTCTAATAACGATCGATGTTGAGCATCTTTTCACATGTTTGTTAGCCATCTGTATGTCTTTGGAGAAATTTTTGTTTAGGTCTTTTTCCCACATTTTGATTGGGTTGTTTTTCTGGAATTGAGTTGTATGAACTGCTTGTATAGTTTGGAAGCTAATCCTTTTTCATTGCTGGACATCTTATCTAATAAAAAGGAAGATGTTTACTTTCTATCTCTTCAGGCTTTGTTAACATTGGACATAAGCTTTTGAATTTGAAATGCTGTTAGAAATAATGAGATGAGTGGGGAAATACAGTTTTTAAAAACAGATTAAAAAAAAAAACAACTACACTTAATGTGCTTCCCAGGTGACTCAGTGGTAAAGAATCTGCCTGCCAATGCAGGAGGCATGGGTTTGATCCCTGGGCCAGGAAGACCCTCTGGAGAAGAAAATGGCAACCCACCCCAGGATTCTTGCCAGGGATCAAACCCAGGTCTCCCACATTGCAGATGGACTCTTTACCAGCTGAGGCACAAGGGAAGCCATATAGCAAGCCCAATAGCAAGGCTTCCCTGATAGCTCAGTGGGTAAAGAATCCACCTCCAATGTAGGAGACTCTGGTTTGATTCCTGGGTTGAGAAAATCCCCCAGAGAAGGGATAGGATACCCACTCCAGTATTCTTGGCCTTCCCTTGTATCTTAGCTGGTGGACAATCTGCCTGCAATGCGGGAGACCTGAGTTGGATCCCTGTGTTGGGAAGATCCCCTGGAGAAGGGAAAGGCTACCCACTCCAGTACTCTGGCCTGGAGAATTCCAGGGACTGTATAGTCCATGGGGTTGCAAAGGGTTGGACACGACTGAGTGACTTTCACTTTCAACTTTCTTTTGAAATGTCAGTACTGCTGAGGTTGGAAATCTCAGGTCTAAAAGAAATCAAGGAATTCTAATAACTGCTTATCAATAAGTCTAATAAAATTAAGCCATACAAATGCTATGAATTTAATCTTTTCTGTGCTCCAAGTTTCACCAATTTTTCACTAGTCTACCCTCTTAGAACAATATTAGTTGTACTTAATGTAGCTCAAGCCCTAACATCATAGTATCCCACATTTACATCTCAGTCTTGTGCTAGATTAAGTAGAAAACTTTCCTTCTGATGAAAACTGGATGGAGAAGAGTATGTACTGAAGGAGAAAAACGAAATAATAGAAAGAGGAAATAAGAAGAGACAGGGACAGTTGACTAAAAGTGAGTAAAGTTAATTCCAATGTTATAGGTCAAACATGTATATTCCAAACAGCTTTGTGATTTATTTCTAAAGAATATACAATCCTGCAAAGGGTTTTGTTAGCTAGTGAATTTACATGCTATCAATATCATAAGCATTACCTGCCCATATAACCCATATTCACCCCGCTGGAATAATTTCCACCCAGTCATAGGCTCACATCACTATTTACACTTCAGGCCTTTCACATACAGGGACTGCCTAGTACAAGAGCTGAAATAACTGTTACCACCACCACCATTTTATTAATCATTTAAAAAGTTAACAGACATTTTGATAATTGGGAATAAAATAATTTGGGGGAGCATAAATAATGCACCATTTTGTTTCTGTATGAAATTGTAGTATTAAACTTCCAAGGTAAAGTCCTAAGTTCTTTTTTAATCTAAAGGAACTTATAGGTTCAGCCTCTCCTAGTCTTCCTAAAGGAAAAGTCAAGAGAAAACAGTTTATTTTCTAGACAGGTTTCTATTTCCTTGGCACACAGATTCCTGGCACTAGGGAGCTGTGAAGAACACAGTGGTTTGGGGCTGGCAAGCTCTGAGCATTTCAGTTCCCAGCAGCCGGGCTCCTCTGATGGCTGCCAAAGCCACAAAGCAACACTTCGTCATTGGAGCCAAAACCCCTTGGGAGCGAACCATCCTTCTCTGTGCAAAAGCCCAGTATATGCTCCATTAGCTAAAAGGTTGATTACTAGTAGCAGAATCTTTAATAAATCATAGCTAAGTTTTGAAATTTGATGGATGCTAGTGTTATAGAAGTTCAGTAGTCAATAAATTATCGATAATGTAGATGCCAGAGAGGACAGCCATCTCTATTAGTAACACCAAAGTCCTTCTCATCTAATTCAATAAATTCCTTTTAAAAAATTTTTTTAATGTGGAGATTAAAGATAATAAGAGCTGCAGATACAGGCAGAAAGAATAATCAGTATTTATTTATATGGAACAACTTTTCTAAAATTCATGTATACCCAACACAGAATTGTTTGTTAGAATATAAGGTGGTTCCTCCAAAACAAAATGAAACACAGAAACAAAAGTACCATGAAAGCAATATAAATAATAAATCATTTCTAGAAATAAATGAGCACAGGGAAATCTATCAAAACCTATTAAAATAAGAATCATACATAAAACTGATTTTGTATGTAAAAGCTGGATTAAAGGTCAGTATGATATAATGATAGGAAGTGGTAGCAGACGAGTGATGGGAGAGAAAGCAAATATCCAGCTGTATTAAATCATTGGCTATTACAAAAAATTAAATTATATACATTCTTAATAAACAGTGCCAAAAAGTTAAGCTGAATGTGCAAACAGTATTATGTGAATAATACAGAAACGGTATTATGTGAAAACAGAATGGTTCCCTGGTGGCTCAGATGGTAAAGAATCCACCTGCAATGTGGGAGGCCTGGGTTCGATCTCTAGGTTGGGAAGATCCCCTGGAGGAGGGCATGGCAACCCACTCCAATATTCTTGCCTGGAGAATCCCCACGGACAGAGGAGCCTGGCGGGCTACAGTCCATAGAGTCGCAAAGAGATTGAGAGACTAGGCACACAATACACATGTAAAACAACACTAAATCATCGAGTAAATAAATGCATTGGGATGTTTGGCACTTGATCTCATTTTCATTATTTTCTCAAAGTATGATCATTTTTTTTCATTTCCTCTTTGACAGATAAATCCTGTCCAAGACAAATGTCTTCCAGAAAAAAAGTAATTAAGATGTGGTTGATGTGTGCCATACTTTCTTAATAGAAAACACTTTTTAACAGGATGAATTAAAAGTGATCTAAAAGGTTAAGTGTAATGAAGTGTGCTAAGATATGGTTACCAATTAAAAACATATTTGTGGTAATTAGCATTCAAAATAAACATGGAGATCCTGAGCTTGAGAATCTATATTTCACACTTTCAAAAGACACACGGGTCCATGAAAGGAACTGAATCCAAACACAAACTACGTAAAGCAAGACACCGTCAGCTGGCATTATTTGAATTGTCTCCTTAAGGAGACTTATTATTTCATTTTCTATGCTTTCTTATTTCGTTTAACCCTCAGATCAACAAAGTTCCTACTGCATGTAGAATAAACTCCAACTCTTCACATGGCTTTAGGCTCCAGTCATAATCAGCCAGCAAGCTTAACTTCTGTCCGTTTCTTGACCAGGTCATACTCTCGTCTCAGTCTCAAAATTTGGACTATTCTGTTTCTTTTTGCCCTCCATGTCCCTTGCTTTTTTTGCAGGTACCTTCTCATCAAGCAGGACTTAGCTTAAATGTTAGGTTCTCAAAGAAGTCTTGTCCTGACCAGCCATCCAGCTCAAAGTAAATCCTCTCCATTAGAGCTTTTCAACTCTCACAGTATTGCACCCTCAGGGACACTACCATAAGTTTACCTATGTGCTTATGAATCCATTTACTCATTTATTGTCAGTCTCTCCTGTTTGACCCTAAATTTCTTGGAGGAATAGAACAATCTATTTGCCACAGCATCAACAACACAAACAAGCTACCTGCCCAGAGCAGGTGTTAATAAATATTTGAATTCATGAAAACAGACTCAGATGTACTGTAAATATCACACTGGTTATCTGTGATGTTTACTGATAGGGTGGTTTTAACACCATTACCCAACAGCAGTGTTAAATAGGGTTTTGCTTTATTTAGATTTGTTAGAAAGTAAGTCTTCAATTTTTTTTTTTTTTTTTTAAGTGCAGTGAATTCTGAGGATTCTCCAACAATGTGGAGATCTCTGGTACTACTGGGATATACAGTTCACAAAGTACTTATTGAACTGGGAAACAATATAAAATATACTCAGTGTCTAAATCACACAAATAAATGTCCTTATGTACATAAGCATGTGTGCACATATATCAAAACATACCTATAAACAGATGCCCACTCAGCTCTGTGGGACACTGTCTTGATAAAGATATGTGAGGATTTAGCTCCGGAGTTCTCGCCTCTCCTTCACATTTCAAAACATGCTTTTTTAACCTACATTTTACTATAACATCCAAGAGGTCTATTATGAAATTTCAGATAAAGTACCATATTGAGTTAGAGGGATTGAATCTAAAACAGACTTGCATCTGTAATAAAAAGGTTATAATAGCTAGAGAATCCAGAATCACAGGATTTTTTTTTCTTGGTTGAACAGATCAGTCCAGATGGATAAAACATGAAAATAGAAGAGGGGTTTGAAAGCAAGACAAATAAAAACTAACAATTCTGTAGGATTATTAATCTATACATAAGACTATAAAACAATTTTAACCACGTTTAATAAAAGAAAAAGACAGATTTTAAGTGTTATTTGAAAAGGGTATAAAGTGTAATATTCAATTGCAGTTTTAATGATTATTAATCAGTGAGTTTTATAAAAGCAAGGTAATTGTTTTGTTCTTTGTATAACTCCAGCATCTGAAATAGTGTCTGACATCTAGTAGCAATCAGCAAATATTTGTTAAATGAATAATAATAATAGCAACTTCTATTAACACTCTGTCAAATATTGTGCTAAACAGCTCATAAATAATATACCAGTTAACTATCCCATCAACCTTAGGAGGAAGGTGTATCATTACCATTGTATAAATGAATTAAAATAATTCAAATAATTTTTTCCAGGATCTGAGAGAAAAGCTAGCATTCATATCCAGGACTAGTTGGCTACAGAGTCTGCTCTCCTACCCACCATACTAAACAGGTTTTTGTGACTTTCAGAAATGTATGGAGGAGAAATGCAAGCACATTTAAAAGGATTTGCAGAAAAAAATATCAGAATGTAAGATGAACTACAGAGCTGGAGAGCAGGGCCTATTTCTGTGCAATCAGTTCACTGAAGCTGCAAGTACAATGCTATAGGATATTACAGAGGGGGCTAAAGGCAGGACTGGGGTAGGAAACGGAGCCCAGAAAAAATAGATAGCAAATAAATAAAAAGCTTATTCCTTTCCATGGTAACACTATACTTCTAGCCGCAACACTGTCAGTGTTGTCAGAAGAACCTTATAGAAATGAGGCAGACCCTGTTTGTCAAAAGAGTAATAATGAAAAAATAAAGTCCTGTGGTGCCTTTTCTCTATTGGCCCTGCTTATAAATTCATAGCACAGCATGGAGGTTATTAAAATCCCATATGTGAGAACCACACACAGCACAAAGAGATATGAATTGGCGTTCCATGGAGATAATGCTATCTAATGGGCAAAACAAGTAGTAGGGTTTCATTTTTATTCTGAGTACATTTGAAAAGGGCTCAGCATCCAACTACTGCACATGGATAGCTGACCGTCCAAAGACCGTTTCTCCCCTTCTTTCCTATGGATTAATAAGTGGGATATAAAGAGCAGGGTTGTTATGTGCCCAAGTCTGGATATTCCCATGACATTTTTTCTTTGCTTGCAACTGTTTGAAATACAGTGGATTAAAAGTGTCTCCAGTCGCCTTAGCACAAAAGGGAAGCCGAACAACCTTCCCCTGCTCCCTGTATAGCATTAGGCAGGCCCAGGAGTCTGAAGGAACTCATCATTTCTGGTCCAGAGAGCACCAGAGACTCCTCTGGAGACCCAGCACAGGCTAGCTTACATGAGGTTATTTGGTGCTCATTTGTTCACAGGTTTATTTGTTTGTTTGGTCAGAAAAGGCTATTAAAAGTCTTATTAGGGGAAATCAAATATGGCTCATAGAGGCAAAATGCTATTCTATGTGCTCTGGCAATGAAAGTGGAAAGTAGCATCTTACAAAAATCCAATTTTGAGAATATCCTATGACCTTAATCATCAGAAAACTTATATCTGAAGTTTTCCAAGTATTAATAACTTAATAACTTAGTGCTAGAATTTAATTAAGACAAACTAATAGCTTCATTTTTAATTCATTTACTAAGAAATCTAATATTCAAAAGCAGGTAACTTCATGGCCATAAAAACTTGGACCAGGGTATGGGTAGAAGACAATACTTTATGGAGCCAGGAAGTTTGAAATTAAATTAGAATACAAAGCAATTCTACATACTTTCCAAATAACCGGAAGCAGCTCTTTTGCCCCTTTCCTGTTTACCCATTTCTATTTCACTCTAACCTTAAAAACCTAACTATGGGAATAAGATCACTAATCAGTTGAAACTAACTCCTGACTTATGCTTTCCTGAATGAACACCATGCCTTGCCTAACCTGTCAGTTCTTTTCCTAGATAAAAAGAATGAAGAATTAAGTAGTGAAACAATGATCGGCTCTCTACTCTGAATGGGCTTCTCTGGTGGCTCAGATAGTAAAGAATCTGCCTGCAATGCAGGAGCTCCGGGTTCGATCCCAGGGTTGGGAAGATCCCCTGGAGAATGGAATGGCTACCCACTCCAGGATTTTTGCCTGGAGATTTCCACGAACTGCCGGACTACAGTCCATGGGGTTGCAAAGAGTCGGACACCACTGAGTGACTCATACTTTACTTTCATTACTCCCACCAGTCCCCTAAAGAATCCTGCAGGTAGAACACCTGGGCAAGATAACACCTGAAAAGTGAGTCAACCAGTCTGTATGCAATGGAGAACGATGCAGAACCCAGCCTCCTGTCTCAGTGAGTCACTGAGATTCTTCCCCCCACTTTCCCCTTTGAAAAATGTCATGGCTAAGCAGAATCTTTGGAGCTGCTCTCTGGACACAAGTCCACCTCCTGCTCATACTGCCAGCTTTTCTGAGTAGAACGCTTTTCCTCTCTGCTGATATTTGCCTCTAAAATTATTGGCTTTTGTCCACTGAGCAGCTAGACCTGAGTTCGTTAACATAATCAAAATTCCCAAAGCATCCAAACAGAATCTAAACCAAAAATTTGAAAAGTATGGATAAGGGGATACGAAAGATAGGAAATCAACTAAAATGTGAAAGGTTTCTGAGTCAGAACATCATTCATTCACTGAGGAACTACATAATGAGTCTTTGTAGTGTTCCATGCCCTGGGGGATTCTGTCACGAAGCTCACAGTTACTGCTAAGAGGGAAGGTAGAATTCTAGAATGCTTCCTGCAGCCTTAGAAATATGTTAGTTTTTTAAAATACTTAAATAGCTTGCCTGTTGACCTACATTTTCTTCAAGGAAACCCCGAGCTCCAATGTAAAAACTCATTGCTGAGCTGATGGTTTTAAATGAGGAGCAACAAATGTAGAGCCATAGTGTGATAGTCATCTCCAGCCTGGGAAGTAGGAGAATAGAAAAGTCTCACCTGAGAAGAAGAATTCAGAGAGATGAAAGGCCATTCTAGAGAGAGGTTGAGGCTAAAATGAACTACAGTGTGGGAGAGTGAAAATGTTGGGTCCTAAAAGTGGGAGCATCCTTAAATGAAGCTTCTATATCAAACCTCTTAAATTTCCTAAAAACCTCTACTGACTTATGTCAACCATCTAACTACTACATCTGAAAAGATAGGATATTCTTGTACTGATAATTTAGGAAAATAATCCCTCTCTTTCAAGAAGCCTTTACATAGGTGCTGTTCTCTCACTGGATATCTGGAGATAAGAATGTAGAAAAACAGGAAGGAATACCAATCTCATTGCTAGCGTTGAGAAGGCCTGGTTTCTAGGTTCATCTCTAACAGCAATAGTTATGAAATTGTTAGGGAAATCACTTTCTCTCTGTTATCTCCTATGCCAATTGCAGATAATAGGCCCTCCCTGTCCATATTAAGGGTTACCAGGAGAATAAAATGGACTTTAAGAAAGAGGGAAATGAAATATTTGGAAAGCTCACAGCTCATTTTCATAAATCAGGTCAGCTTGGTTTTAGACTTTTGGCTAAGAGTAATTAAGAAAATAACATCTACAATAATGATAACTGCTGTTTACTGAGTATTTTTTTTTTTGTTTACTGAGTATTTAATATATATACTGCTGTTTACTGAGTATTTAATATATATACCAGACACATATCTCACGTAATCCCTACAACAACCCTGTGGGGTTCCTATAATCACTGCCCACATATTACAAATGAGGAAGCTGAGGCCCTGAGAAATTAAATGCTTTATGAAAATTCACATATCTGATAAATTCAAATCTGACTCCAAAGTCTATGAGTTAAACCACTCAACTAGTTCTTACTATCTCTGAATAGTCAATTCAGCTCAAATTAATATAATTTAATTTAATTAAAATCACAAACTTTTTTCTGTTTTTCAAATACATAGGTTCTCAGCATTCAGGAATCTGACACGTTTGCAGAAACTGATATATGCATGCCATTGCTGTAAGTTTCCAACTTACTTAGCCATGAGTTCTTAGCAGTGGACGTAAGGTAAGTGCTTCAGGAAGGGACTGATGTTACATGTCTTTGCACTTACTGTTTGGGTCCCTAACATAGTGCCAAGCTGCTCTTGACACTCCCCTGGGTTATAGAGTCCTGCCAGGATTAAGAAAACAAATTCTTCTCATCTTATTCTTAACACTTAGACTAATTTATGCTGCTCTATTTAAGCTTCTGGTTCATGAGCCAACCTTGTCATCAGTATAAGTTCATCCTCATCCATAGACAGAAAACAGAGTCAGTTCCCAAAATAACTATGCCTCTAGCTTTCTGGAAATCCCAGCTTCCTGACTGCTGAGTATAGTTCTAGGTATTAGGTGGATTTAAAACAAATATAAAGAACAGTCAAATCCCCCAAGGTAATAATAGTGACAATCACAAACTTTTATAGAGTGCTTACTCTTGTGCCAGACACTGTTTGAAATAATTATTGACTCATTTAATTCTCAAAACAGCACTATGACATTGGTATTACTGCTACCATGATTTTACAGTAAAGAAACTAAGACACAGAGAGTGCAAGTGATTTGTCCAAGTACTAAACTGAGATTTAAACCAAATAGTCTGTCTCCAGGGCTTTCTTTTTAACCACTACATCATGCTGCCCCAAGGATCTGAGACAAATAATACCATTAGCTGGTATGTTTATTTCCATAATAAATAATAAATGAAAATGCTAATGGGGTTTAAAAAAAGTAAGACATTTTATTAGGTAGAGGAGGATTCATGAAAAATACAGAACTGGAACCCAAGAAATTTCCTGTTTGTAATGTTTGCCCACCATTTTCAAGGAGAAGGCACTTCATTTTCTTATCTTGAGGTTTTTTTTTTGTTTGGGGGGAGTTTTATTAAAAGACACATTTAATGAAGTACTATATATATATATAGTAAGAAAAGAAAACACTATTCTGACATATCATTATAGCTTAATTTTACCTGTTTTGGACCTTATAGACTTTCCTGATAGCTCAGTTGGTAAAGAATCTGCCTACATTGAGGGAGACCTAGATTCAATCCCTGGCTTGGGAAGATCCCCTGGAAACGGGAAAGGCTACCCACTCCAGTATGCTGGCCTAGAGAATTCCATGGGCTGTATAGTCCATGGGGTCGCAAAGAGTCAGATATGACTGAGTGACTTTCACTTGGAATTTACAAATGGAATCACATGTGATATGTTTTTTTGTGTCTGACTTGGTTTGCTCATCATTGCATCTACAAGACTCATTTTGTGTACATATAGCAGTGTTTCATTCATTATTCCATTGTATAAATATATGACATAATTTTTCATTTTACTGTTGATAGACAAAGGGTTATTTTATGCGTCATGAACATTACTGCACATTTCCCTTACTACCAAAAGTACACATTTGTGTTATATATCCAGGAATGGACTTACTGGGTCACAGGATATATGTGGGCTTCACCAGTAGCTCAGCTGGTAAAGAATCCACCTGCAATGCAGGAGACCCTGGTTCAATTCCTGGGTTGAGAATATCCACGACAGAAGGGATAGGCCACACACTCCAGTATTCTTAGGCTTCCCTGATTGCTCAGATGGTAAAGAATCCTCCTGCAATGCAGGAGACCTGAATTCGATCCCTGAGTTGGGAAGACCCCCTGGAGGAGAGCATGACAAACCACTCCAGTATTCTTACCTGGAGAATTCCCATGAACAGAGGTGCCTGGTAGGCCACAGTCCATGGGATAGAAAAGAGCTGGACTCAACTGAGCAACTAAGCACAACACAAGATATAGGTATGTTCTTGGTATCTTTTTGCTATGATTTGCAGTCTAATTCTACTGTGATCAGAGGAAATACTACATGTAACTTCAATCCACTGAATTTTTTGAAGATTTACTTTATTAATTGGTGTATAATCAATTTTATCACCCATGTCATATTTATCTGAAAATGTGTATTTTGCAGCTTTGGGATGTAGAGTTCTATATATGTTATTTAAGTTAAATCTGTTAACTGTGTTTTCAAATATAATATATTCTTAGTCATATTTTTGTCTGCTAATGCCAACAATTAAAGACAGAGTAAGATTTATTAAAATCTTCAACTATGATTGTCAGATTGTCTACTTCTAAGTTCTTTCAGTTTTTGCTTCAAATATTTTGTGTTATTATATACATATCTTTTAAGATTATTGAAATTCCTTTCAAATTCGATTTCATTTCAAATTCTTGGAATTCCATTTCATCACCATAAAATGGCTTCTTTCATTTTCAGTATGATTTAATTTCCTTAAAATCTACAGCATCTATTATCAGTATACTTATACCAGCTTCCTTTTGATAAGTGTTTGCATGGTTTATCTTTTGCAGTCTTGATTCCAGCTTGTGCTTCATCCAGCCCAGCGTTTCTCATGATGTACTCTGCATAGAAGTTAAATAAGCAGGGTGACAATATACAGCCTTGACATACTCTGTTCCCAATTTTGAACCAGTCCGTTGTTCCATGTCCAATTCTAATTGTTGCTTCTTGCTGCAATTTCTCCTTTGCCCTTAGACTTGGGGTATCTTTTTTTGGTTGGTTCCAACATTCTCCTGTCTTTGGTTGTTCAGCAACTAGTTGAATTTTGGTGTTCTCATAGGAGAAGATGAGTACACATCCTTCTATTGTACCATCAGCCAAGTCAGTAACCTATAGTATATCACTGTCTTTAAAATTCAGTTATTTGGTCTTATTTCCTGACATACCTGGACATGTCCATTGACTATTATACGTTTAAGGATGTTAAAGCTTTGGATGATATCTTCCTACACAGAGGATTTCACTTTCTTCTGTAAGACAGTATAGAAACATTATCTTGATCCTGTAGAAAATGGTCTATTTCCAGTTTTTCTTTTCTTTTAGAATCTAGCTCTTCTGAGTCTCAGCTGAGAGTTTTCGATTTTTACCAGGGCCCTTCTTCTTTGGGGATTTTGTTCCGAACTCTAATTTCTGCCCTTAAATTCTATGGAATACTTAAATCCCTGCTTGTACTTTTGGTCTCTTAACTGCAACATTCTTCTTGGCGTCTCCATTTTTCACTCTGCGTGTGCATAGTTCAGAAGTCCACAAATTCCTAGGGAAAGTTGCATGCAGAATGCTGGCTCAGCTGTCTCTGAGTTCCTTTTTCTGTGGCGTCTTGGTCCTGCATATTACGGCTATCTTAGTACTCCTGAATATGAATTTTTCTCTCCTAGTTCCACTGAAATTCCTGTGAGATCTAGGGCACTACTTTTTCTTCAGTTCTATGTCCCTTTTATATATTGCAAGTGCATCAAAAGGGGGGAACAAAGCCACAGAAAAGATCCTGCTCACATTCCCTTCTTTCATTTGTCTTGACCCCTCAAATTCTGGCCCCTTTAGGTGTGCTCTGAAGCCTTCAAACAATAATTGACCCAGATTCTTAGTGGAAGGATAAGTCTGATACCAGCTACTCCTGTAAGCAGTCTGCTTACAGGATTAAATATTGTAGAAAATAGTTAAAATCACTAAATAATAATAAATATTTAATCAATATTACTGTTATTATTATCCCTTTGTTGTTGTTCAGTTGGTAAATCTTCCTGGACTCTTTGCAAACCCTTGGATTATTATAGCATGCCATGCTCCTCTTTCCTGCACTGTCTCATGGAGTTTGTTCAAATTTATGTCCATTGAGTCAGTGATGCTATCTAACCACCTCCTCCTCTGCCACCCTCTTCTCCTTTTCCCTTCAATCTTTCCCAGCATCAGGATCTTTTCCAGTGAGTCAGCTCCACCTCAGCTGCCAAAGTATTGGAGCTTCAGCTTCAACAACAGAGCTTCCAATCAATATTCAGGACTGATTTCCTTTAGGATTGACTGGTTTGATCTTGTTTCTGTCCAAGAGACTCTCAAGAGTCCTCTCCAGTACCAGAATTCAAAAGCATCAATTCTTCAGTGCTCAGACTTCCTTATGGCCCAGCTCTCACATCTGTACATGACTACTAGAAAAACCGTATCTCTGACTATATGGATATTGTCAGCAAGGTGATGTCTCTGCTTTTTAACACAGTGTCTAGGTTTGTCATAGGTTTCCTTCCAAGGAGTAAGATTTTTTTATTTCATGGCTTGCAGTCACTATCCGCAGTGATTTTGGGGCCCCAGAAAATAAAAGCTGTCACTGCTTCCACTTTTTCCCTTCCTGTTTGTCATGAAGTGGTGGGACCAGATGCCATGATCTTAGTTTTTTGAACGTTGTTTCAAGCCAGGTCTCTTCTTCTGCCCTCATCAAAAGGCTTTTTAGTTCCTCTTCACTTTCTGCCATTAGAGTGGTATCATCCGCATATATGAAGTTGTTGATATTTCTCCCAGCAGTCTTGACTCCAGCTTGGGATTCATCCAGTTCAGCATTGCACATGATGTACGCTACATAGAAGTGAAATAAGCAGGGTGACAATATACAGCCTTGTCATACTCCTTTACCAATTTTGAACCAGTATGTTATTCCCTGTCTGATTCTAACTGTTGCTTCCTGACCCACATACAGGTTTCTCAGAAGACAGGTAAGATGGTCTGGTACTCCTATCTCTTTAAGAATTTTCCACAGTTTGTTGTGATCCACACTGTCAAGAGCTCTACATGTTAGCTATTGTCTAGTTCAGGGTCATCTTTTAGTTAATGTTCCTGGGAACTCTTACTCCAGACTTCCAATTCCATGTGCTTTTATTCCAACACTTGTCCCCGGCATTGCAAGTGTATATATATTGCCTTTAGGTTACATAATATCAGATTTTCCTGGTGCCTGGTAATCTTGTATCACCATAAAATGTCCTATGAAGTCCTTTAAAATTTGATAAAGGGGTGTATGTTTGTGTGTTGTTTGGTTTTATTTTTGGTTTTAGTAGCCCAAACTATTTTCAAACAAATTTTATGTAGATTCCCAATAAATGCATCTATACCTGCCTATTCTGATTACTTTTATCTCAACCTTCCTATTGACAGATAGATAAACAATCCTGAGTTGTATAGTCTTAGAGCCCCAAAACTCTGAGGAACTCAGTTTAAAAACTGCTACCATAGTGACAATTTCTTTGACACTGTAGTTCTTCCAACAAAATAACCCTTAAATATTAATGCCATAATTTTGAAAACATCGCCAAGTGTTTTATCTTCCTTAAGTCCTACTATAGAAAGGCCCTTCATGGCTCAACCAAACTTTCTAGTGAATTTTATTCCTCACTCTGCTTTGCTTGCCTTTTCAGTTAATTTTAGGCTTCCTTGGTAGCTCTGTTGGTAAAGAATCTGCCTGCAGTTCAGGAGACCTGGTTTCGATCCCTGGGTTGAAAGATCCCCTGGAGAAGGAAATGGCAAACCGCTCCAATATTCTTGCCCATAAAATCCCATGGACAGAGGAGCCTGGCGGACTACAGTCCATGGGGTGGCAAGAGTCAGACACGACTTAGAGCATAACCACCACCTCTTTAGTACTCAGAAGAACTCAAGTTCTTATGTATTTCTTCCATAATATGCTAAATATACATCATGGCCTAAGTATTCTGTCTGTTTACATCTGAATAAACAAGTATTAGATGAGGCAGCAGAGTTATCACGTACAATCAAAAACAACTCTGACTCAGGAAGGCTTAAATGTCAATACTAGACTCTCCATTGCTAGAAGAGAACCACACAGAAGGAAAGTGTGTAGTATGAAAGGGCTAGGAAGGAAAAAGCAAAAAGAGGAATAACCGAACACATTATACAGAAGGGTAGATATTCTAGGTCCCATGTGATATTGTTTGAGCACAATGGCACAGTTAAAAGAATAGAGTTGAAAAATATAATCATTTAAAAACAAAAATAAATTTAAACATAAATAATAGCTAAATAAACAAATGAGATGTAAGACATAATCCAATACTCCTCCTCCTCTTTAATAAAACTTTTTAAAGTACAGAATAAGAAAAAGGCAAAAATCATAAATGTATAATCTACTGAATTATTTCAAATTGCTCAAATTATTTCAAAAGCCATGAAATGGAAGGTTACAAGGACCTCAGAAAGCCCTCTGTCCTTTCTCAATTACTGTCCTGTCTGGTCCCAAAAGACAACCACAAAACCAAACACATTTAAATTTTATATAAATGAAACACACAGTATGTAGCTTTCAACATCTGATTTCTTTTTTATTATCTATGTGACCCCATGGACTATACTCTGCCAGGTTTCTCTGTTCATGGGATTGTCCAGGCAAGAATACTGGAGTGGGTTGCCATGCCATCCTCCAGGGGATCTTTCCAACCCAGGGATTGACCCTGATTCCTAAATTGCAAGCAGATTCTTTACGAATTGAGCCACCTGGGAAGCCCATCTATGTGAGACTAACCCATATTTCACTCTTTTTCAGTACCATATAGTGTTTCACGATATAAATATACAATTTGCTTATTCACTCTATTGTTGATGGACCTTTTTATCATTCTCAAATGTAGCTATTATGAATAAAGTGGCTATAAACATTTATATGCATGATGTTCAATGCTCACATGTACTCATTTTGTTTGAGTAGATATCTAGAAGTAGAATTGTTAGCTTATAGGATATAGGCATACCTTAGAGCTATTGGGAGTTTAGTTCCAGACAGCTGCAATAAAGCAAATACTGCGATAAATCAAGTCACACAAATCTCTTGGTTTCTCAGTACATATAAAAGTTATGTTTACACTCTACTGTGGTCTATTGTGTGCACAGCATTGTCTTAAAAAGCAATGCACATGTCTTAACTTAAAAACACTTTATTGTTAAAAAAAAATTGCTAATCATTATCTGAAACTTCAGTGAGTCATAATAGTAACATCAAAGATCACTGAACACAGATCACCATAACAAACAGAATGGCAATAAAGAAAAGGTTTGAAATACTGTGAGAATTACCAAAATGTGACACACAGAAGAGAACAAATGCTGTTGGAAAAATGGTGCTGATAGACTTCTTTGACATAAAGTTGCCACAGACTTGCAATTTGTAAAATAAGCAATACCTGCAATGTGTAATAAAGAGAAGCATAGTAAAGCAAGGATTGCCTGTATGCATATGTTCAATTTAACAGTGATGACTGAGCAACTTCACTTTCACTTTTCACTTTCATGGATTGGAGAAGGAAATGGCAACCCACTCCAGTGTTCTTGCCTGGAGAATCCCAGGGACAGGGGAGCTTGGTGGGCTGCCGTCTATGGGGTTGCACAGAGTTGAACACGACTGAAGTGACTTAGCAAACAGTTACCAAGGGGGTTGTGTTAATTATTTCACACCAGTAGCATAAAAAAGTTCAAATTCCTGCATATCCTTGCTAACACTTGGATTTGTCAGTCATTTCAGTTTGGTCATTCTGATAATATTTTTATCTCATTGTGGTTTTAATCGGGGCTTCCCTGGTGGCTTAGCAGTAAAGAATCTGCCTGCAATGAAGGAGACCCAGATTCGATTCCTGGGTCGAGAAGGTCTCCTTGAGGAGGGCATGGTAACCCACTCTGGTATTCTTGCCTGGAGATTCCCATGGACAGAGCAGCCTGAGACTACAATCCATAGAGTCACAGAGTCAAACTTGACTGAAGCAACTGAGCACCCACACACACGGTTTCAATTTGCATTATCCTAATGAGTAATGAGGTTGAGTATCCTTCCACTCATTAATTATCCATTTCACTATCCTTCACTCTTTCATGAAGTGCCCATTCCGTTTCTTACCCAGTTTAAGAACAATTCTCAAAAGTCTTCTTTCCTTCTCAGGAGCCCTTCTCAGGGGGTTAATTCAACACCCTCCTTGCCCCATCACCTTCTTCCATTTATCTTCTTCACCAGGATGATGTGGTCATACTTTGTGGCTGCCATACTCTCCTCCTTACTTCTTCACTCCATCCAGGACTCAGATTCTCCCCAGCAGAGGACAGCCTGGGATGTAGCCAGCAGGAATCCTCCTGTTTCCTCCCCTGTTGCCACTCTATACCATCCTCCTGCTCCTGCATCACCAGAAGCCTGGAAAATGTTTGTTTAAAAGTTTTTTGTAAGTTCTATGAGGTTTGTATTTTTTATTTCCTCTCAGGACTCTACTACTTTCCCATGCCATGTTGGGCACCTGGCACTAACTGAATTCTGCAGATGGACTACAAAAGAAGGAATACACACAGGAGACCACTCTACAGTCTCGGAAGTCAAATTTGACCATTTGCCAGGAGAAGCCTGTTTTTCTGGGAGATGAGCCACACATTGCAAAGAGAACGAGCAGCCTACCAGCTCTCTTAATCTTCCTCCAGGGTAGTATTCCTCATTTCTCAGTAACCTCAAACCAAAAGCCATTATCAGATTCTCCGTCTTTCTCCACCATGGAAAACTATTTGGCCACAGTTTGACAAGCACAGATGGTACCACCAGCTGCAATTTTTTTTCAGTTCTTGTTGACTCTAAACTGCCCTTAGTCTTAATCTCTTTTCAGTTTTGCTCAGTCAAATGGGAGATGTGGCCAAACTTCTAATCTGGGAATAAAATTCACGATGGGAAATTTAGTAGGATCTAGTGAAGGGTGAAATGGGATTAGGGACACTGGCAAGATATATGAGATAAAAGCCCTAGGGAGAAAATGTACAGATAGTCAAAATGAATCAGAAATTGTTTAAATAAATGATAAGAATCCATAAAGGAAAGAGCCACAAGAGGAGGAAAATATTTTTAGGTCTCATAAATATTCTGCTGGTTTGAAAATATATGTATCAAGTTAGGAATAAGGAAAATAAAAATCATTTCAGGGAAGTGTGCTCTGTATGGTTCAGTTCAGTTGCTCAGTCGTGTCCGACTCTTTGCGACCCCATGAATCGCAGCACAACAGGCCTCCCTGTCCATCACCAATTCCCGGAGTTTACTCAATCTCATGTCCATCGAATCGGTGATGCCATCCAGCCATCTCATCCTCTATCGTCCCCTTCTCATCAGAGTCTTTTCCAATGAGTCAACTCTTCACATTAGGTGGCCAAAGTACTGGAGTTTCAGCTTTAGCATCAGTTCTTCCAATGAACACCCAGGACTGACCTCCTTTAGAATGGACTGGTTGGTTAGAATAACTTAAACTCACACATTCTGATTGTGTGACGTGTTATCTAATAGACCTGGATGATCTTCTATACAACAGAAAACACACAAAAAAAGCAGCTCTAAGAGTCATTTACATATACTCTGGGTCCTGTATAAAGTAGCTAAGCGTCACTGTTGCCCTGCAAGAGATTCTAGCCAAAGATCTGTCAACAAAGTTGCATGGAAAGTTGGAAAAGACTGATTATGTATCTTATTGCTAGGGACAGTGCCACCAGTTCTGAGATCTTCTTTTCATCCTCCCAAGTATGAGCCTATGAATCCATATCTATCTTTTTGTTACCCTTTGCTTTTATCAATACCAAGACCATCAGTCTAAGCATAGAAAATGAGCCATGAGGACTGGAGGAAGCCCTTTTCACTCTCAGACATATAAACATATGGTAAAATCTGGCCTTGTTGGCAAAGTGGAAAGATGGTGCCATCTATGCCATCAGAGGAATTAAGAGCACAAAAAGGCATGTCTGGGGGCACTAGCTTCTCGCCTGAGGAATGGCACCATGTCATTCTACAACTGCAAACTCTGAGTCAAAGTAGGCAGTGGGGGGATGAGTTACATAATAGCAATGCTTTATTTGAGTTTTTGTCATGTGCAAGATATGATATGAAAAACTTTACATGCATTTTCCCAGCAAATCCTCATAGCCATTCTATGAGTTTGGTTCCATTACTAACTTCCAAAAGTTAATAAAGGAAAATAATACTAACAGATTTTGCAAATTTATACATGTATGTGGTAATACCCAGGACAACCACTAAGAATACTATATGAAGTGATAGAATCAAAAACACTATAAATCAATATATATGGAATCCTAAAAATGTTCAAGTAACCCTCAGGATGAGAAATGGGATGAGAAATGGAGGAAATAAACAGAAAACAAATAATAAAATGGTACACTTAAGCCCTAACATATCAATAAATACCTTCCATGTAAATGGTCTAAAAACACCAATTAAAGTTAGAGTTTTTTTGTAAAGTGAATAAAAATAACAATCCAACAATATGCTGTATATAATAATAGACACATGCAATGACTTGGATAGGTCTCAAGGGAATTATGCTGCTTTAAAAGCCAATTTCAAAAGTGATTTACATACCATGTAATTCCACTTATGTAACAGTCTTAAAATGGTAATATCATAGATATGGAAAATAGATTAGTTGTTGCCAGGAGTAAGGAAGAGGAGAAAAGGAGGGAGGTGGCTATGGCTAAGAAAGGGCGGTGGAAGCACAAGAGATCCTTGAGATGTAACCGTTCTCCATCATGACTGTGGTATTGGTTATGTAAACTTACACCTGGGATAAAATTGCATAGACATAAACACATACACATACACCTGTGCATGTAAAACCAATAAAATCTGAATAAGCTTGATGACCTGCATCAACTGTCAAATTTCTGATTGTGATATTATACATTTGCAAAATGTTACCATTGAATGTAGCTGGGTGAGGATACCCAGAATCTCTCTGTATTATTTCTTACAACTGCTGTGAATCAACAATTATCTCAAAATAAAACATTATTTTTCTCTTTTAATATATACACTGAAAGGGAAGGCTCTCATTTGCTTCTGTCTCCCAGTCCCACCATTCTCTTCCCCAGCAGTAGTTACTGTGGCTATTTTTTTTACCTATCCTTCCACAGATAGTCTGCAGTCTCTCCATATAGAAATCTGTGTGAATGAACTCACAGATTTTTACACAGTTTTATCACAGGCTTTAATATCATATATACTTTCCCCACCACCCACATTGCTTTATCAGTTTATCTTTGAGCTTTTAGTAGATAGAGCACCTTGTTTTAACAGGTGAACAGTATTCCTCCTACAGATAAATCCTGATTTCCTTTGTCAATTCTTTCTTCATGAAACATGTATAATATCATGTAAGAATCGAATTGCCAGTCTATGTCCAATGCAGGATACGGCACACTTGGGGCTGGTACACGGGGATGACCCAGAGAGATGTTGTGGGGAGGGGGGTGGGAGGGGGGTTCATGTTTGGGAACGCATGTACACCCGTGGTGGATTCATGTCAATGTATGGAAAAACCAATACAGAATTGTAAAGTAAAATAAAAAATTAATTAATTAATTAATTTAAAAAAAAACATGATCCAACAAAAAAGAGTATTTAGTTTATTTCTAATTAGTTCCTATTATAACTAATGCTTCAGGGTGAGCCAGTGAGCACTGAATTTTTTTCTAACCACATCAGTCCTACCCTATACATGCACACACAACCCTTCGTTCTGCAGTCTCGGAAGTCAGCTCTAGATCTTTTAATCTCTTCACAGTGTGTTATACTGAACTTAACAGACACTAAGCAGATGTTTATTTATCTTTGTTGCCATGTCCCTGGCTTTGCACCACTCAGCTTCCCATTTTTACTTTATTTTTAGACTTACAACTTTTTTCCTGATAAAAGTGAACCTATTTATAATTTCCTGTAGAAATTTTTCTCCATTTTAAGAACATTTTTCTCCACTTTCCTCTAGACTGCCTCCCCAAAAGTAGAGCACTCTCTCTTCTTTATTCACCTCCCTGCCATCTCTGCCACAACTTGTCCCCCTTGAATGAGCAACTACTTTTTCCTACAACCCCTATCTGACAAGCAGCTCAATCAAAAGTATAACTGCCCTTTCTCCTTGAGGACAAGGGAGGTAAGATGTTCTAATGTGCTTTATAGACATATGAAAAGTGAGTGTTAGTCACTAAGTCGTGTCCAACTCTTTGTGACCCCATGGACTGTAGCCTGCCAGGCTCCTCTGTCCATGGAATTCTCCAGGAAATATTACTGGAGTGGGATGTCATTTCCTTCTCCAGGGGACCTTCTGACCCTGGGATCAAACCCATGTCTCCAGCATTGCAGGCAGATGCTTACTGTCTGAGCCACCAGGGAAGCCAGGTATAAATAGCATACTGTGCATACTAATGTGGAGCAAAAACTCATAGTTTGACATCATATGTTATCTCTCCCTTTCCTCTTCATGTATCACTTCACCTCACCTTTACAGAATTTCAAATCTTTCAAATAGACACTTTAAAAATGTAGCAGTTATAAATTCCTATGTATAATATTAATTATATAACAGTATAACATATATGTAATATATAATAACAACAAACATAATATTCTAGTAAAAATAAATTTTTTGCTGTAAAAAAACTTGGAAGAAAAAAAAGAATATGTGGCCATTTCCCAACTCCAAGTGTGGAAAACCACAACAAAAAGCATTTTTTAGTAGTTGGTTTCTTTTGTTTTCACAACCAAAGTCAGAGCTCAGCTCATGCCCTGGTATGTTAGCTCATTTCTGCCAGTGAATCGACAAAGGAAAAGGCGGATAGAACTGAACATGTTTGTGTGCATGCAAGTATGTGTTGACATTAATGTAAAATTAAGGCACAATATGATTCCAAGATGGAATCATAGTTGCTTTAAAAATGTTCCCATGTAATTTTTAAACATACATCTCCAATGTCTGGTAAATGCTCAATGCATATTTGTTGAGTGAATTTGAATGAATAAATGAGAATACCTGTTTATATCAGTGATTTTTCTTAGTGCATCTTACCTGTTTGTCAGATGTCTGTTTCATTAGTGTTGCATATGCCTGAGATTATGAAAGCTTAATGAGCAGTGATGAGGCTTTTCTTTGACCTTTCCTCTTCAGGTAAATATTCTGTAACCTTTGCAAGATTCCAGCATGTGCAAGCTCTGCCTTATCCCTAACCATTATTGCTTTGGGGCAGGACTATTTCAACATCTGATCTATTCCACCAGGTGAAGCAAACAAGTAAGACAGAGTACCACAGCTGCTTGATATAGGATGTCCTCATGTTTTTGCTCCCATTTTTAATACACCCAAGCATCACATTTATTTTTTCAACAGCTGCTGCACATTGAGCAGACTTCTTAATTAGCTAATGTTTAGAAAGCCCTTTGAAGATAAAAAGTCCTATATACTTGCTAAGTGTTATTATTACCTTGACAAAAGAGTTCTCTTTTACCTTGGCTCATTGCAAAATGTATGAGGTTTCCTTTTCTCTAACTAGTAGTTGAGTCACAGGCTACATAAATCTGAGAAATAAAACTGTGGCCCTTGAACATGGGCAGCTGGGTACCTTGAAGTGTTCCTTCATGTCTTAATGTAATCTTGACCAGGTACCAGAAGAAAAGAATGCTGGGGATAGGAAGGGTGAGGCTATGGAATGCTTTGGCGAAATGCAAACCTTTGAATACAGGTTTGCCTGGCCACACACCTGAGGTCTTTCCACAAGTGATAACGCTTCAATGTCATAATCATTAGAGCCTCAAAAGGATGCAAAATAAGCATGGTGTCATTACAAATACAATCTTTTATCATTATAGAAAGGGAGAGGAGGCCAGGAGCATGTCTGGCTGGTCTGATCAGGGAAGTCACTGGGAAAATGACCTTGATTGCTTTCTTGAGGAGACAGCTATGCTATATCCCACAGAGTAGGAAAACTGGCACACTCAGATGGATTAGCACTTGATATCATTTTCATTTCAGAATGCATTCAAGAGATAGGTGGTGAAAATAGTGGGAGAAGATCAATTGAAACAATGAATACCCATACCATGGAAATCAGCTCAGGTCTTCATTGTTCATTTAAATAAATTGTTCTCATCTGTGTTTTAAAATAAATAAAGTATTTAAATATATTTCAATAAATTATGTTATTAACAGTTTTTCCTAAAACTGAAGTTTCAAATCTGAGTACCTAGAAAGATAGGACAGTCATGGCATTCATTGAGAGGGAAGGAATTTAGAAGTAAAGAAACTGGGAAGGAGAAAATAATAAATTCTACTCAAAAGATTCAAAATTGGAAAAATTTCCATTAAAACCACCAACTGTTAGGCAAGGACTCTGCAAGCAGCTTTAGTACCGTCTGGCCATGCAGAGCTCTTAATCAGCCTGCTTCTCCTATCACTTGAAAGCTGCTGCCTCCGCTTCCTGGTGCCAAAGTACACTTATGGAGCAAGGACACACTCGAGAAGCTCACATGCCAAGAGAAAAACACTTTCTGGTGTCCTCCCTAAATGCTACTGGAAGTAGAAAATACTTTCCGTAATTCACAGCTCTAGGGCTGAACGACTGATGAACATAGAAATCCATACTCCAGATCAACTTTGAAGTAATCTCTTGTAATGGAGTGAGGATGGACAACACATAGCTCACTCCTGCAAGACAAGAACAAGGGTAGTGAGCTACTTAGTGGTGAAAGCTTGTTTGTGGCTAATACATTAGATAAATTATTCAGGAACAACATCCTTGTGAGCCCTGTAATCACTGCCAAGTGAGTGAGCTTGTTGACCTACAAAATGTAGATCAAAGACCAAATCTGCATTTCACACAAGATTCCTCCCAGGCTCTAGGAACTGGTTGGCCAAGCTGCTGATCTGAAACCCAAAACCTGGAACACAGAATATAGTCGCTCAGAAGCTATAATGTAGATGAAATAGAGAGGTTCAGAAAACAGAGAAAGAGAAGCTTGGACTCACCACTGCCACCAAGTGATGTCAAAATTCTCCAAAATTTGATCCAATCACTCTTTCCAAATAGGTCTTCCATTGCTGCTATTCATGTCTCCAAGTTTCCTCTGATTGGAATCACTTGCTTTTCCATCTCTTATATATCCTGTATTTCCCACCTCTACTTGTTAATCCTTACTATCTGGGTATTTTTAAGAATGTGGTTCCACTACAACTCCCCATTTCCAAATCCCTGACCCCCATTCCAATTCAATGGTTATCTCACACGTCACTTCCTCAGGGAAGTCTTTCTTTCAGCAAGAAGCACTTCTGCTTCATATCTCATATGGTAACAACTACTTTCCCCTGTAAAGTGATGCTATTAAAAGAATACACTGTGATGACTTATTCATCTAGAATCTCCTTAAGAGTGAGATCCATATCTCTTTTACCTTGGATCTTTTTAGACTGTCAGTCCAGTACTTGGAACAGTAGAAGATGGTAAATAAATATTTATTTAATAAAAAGTCACTCAACAGACCTCACATTTATCATCACTTACTGCCAGGAACTATTCTAAGTACTGGGAATATGCTATGAACAAAGGGGACTAGCATTCTGACCTAATAGAATTTACATTCTAAAGTGTGAGGCAGAGAATAAACAAAATAAATCAGTTGTGGATGGGTGGGTAGATAGATGGATTACAAAGTGGAAATCTGTCTTTATCAGTGGGAAAATAAACTTTCCCAGAACATTTTCTATTCTCTATATAAATCAGTTTCTCAGGCCAAAAAAAAAAAAAAAAAAAAAAAAAGAAGTGATGGTTCATCTCATCCACAATAATTTTAGAAAAACAGAGGACAGAGAATCTGATTTCTCAATTTACTGCTAAACTGACTTCAAAAGCCCCTGCACAAGTTACTTCTGGTGACCTTGTAAAAAACATTTTAATGCCCATGAGTTTATGAAGAAACAGTTTCTTTGCGTCAGAAAGAACATCTTTTAGTCTGTGGATTTTCCTATAAAAGGGAATTTTTTTTTTTTAAGTGAGAACTAACCATTGAAGATGAAAATATGAGATGGCAAAAGTTTGGAAGAAAAAGGGAAGATTTTTACATCAAAAAATGGATATCTGTTTATGCTAATTTAACCAAGTCTATCATGAAGATAGTTTTCACAAAGCAGTTGAGATCTGAGATCTTCAGATCCTTAGTGATCAGTTTCTGTGTCACATGTGAGTTTGTTAAGCTTATTATTATTAAGTTTACTAATTTTTCTTTGCAACATGGAATGGTAAGAATCATTTCATGCATCACCATTCCATAGAAGGAGTTAGTACCTGGTCCAATAAGGCAGCTACATTTCTCATGCTTGGTCTCTGCTGCATTGTCACTAGGAAAAATAGCATTATATGCTCTACATTATTTCAGAAGTTGATTTCAATTTTAGAGAAAACATCTATTTGTGGTTAAAACTCTACTTCAAACTTTGTGAAAAACAGTGAATAAGAACATCTTTTCAGTGTTCCAAGCAAGCTCTTTGAAAAGAGAAAGCAGCCTAGCCATTCAAGGGCATTTTCATTTCCTTCCTGATTTTCAAGGCTCACAATACCCTGATTTGGAATTTTCTGCCTATTGTAGAGCTATTGTTGCCTGATTTCTAATGTGATCTCTGAACATTTCTACTTGTCTCAGCTTCTAGCTTAAATCATGGACACCTATTTGTTTCCTGCCCCTTCTTCATCCTTATTTTCTGAAAATTTAAAAGAACAGTAGAATGGAGACTATATATGCCATGGAAAGGAGTAAGGCTAAAAGGTGAATGATCATAGCACCAGTGAAATGACTGAATGCACCAACTCAGAACCAGCTTATCCAAGTTCAACTTCTAGTTCCACAATTGCCAGCTGGGTGACTTGGGCGATGCAGCTAATTTCTCTGTGCTATAATTTTTTTTAGCAAAATAAAGATACTGCAGTTGAATTTTCATGAGGGTTAAATAAGTTACTATCTGTAGATAGTGAATGCCTGGTGCCTAGTGAGCTCCATTAAGTATCTGTTAGTTGTTCTTCCTGCAAGTGGAAGAACTAAAAAAAAAAAAAAGAGAGAGAGAGATTCTCTGTGGCCAAGGTCTCAGCTTGCTCTGGCTAGGATTCAAAGTGATGTCTGGGCATGTTGACAAATTGGGGGTGGACTTTTTGAAGTGTGTGCCTGTAAGGGCTAGAGGAGTTTCCTGGCAAAGAATTCTTCCCAAGGGCTAAGCATCACGATTTAGATCCAGTAACAAAGTCTTGATCTTCGTGGAGGGCAGAATTATTCTGATTACATCTGATCTGACTCCAGGCTTGTCTCATAAGTCAAAGAGACTTATACGGTTCTACAGAGATAATGAGCTATATTAATAAGGGAAGAGACATTTTACTAAAATCCTATTAAACATTGGAGCACAGACAGCACATTCCTGGGACCCCGTCTAAGGAGTGTAAGACACTATTGGAGACAGAGAGGTGCTCTTCTCCACTTCAGGAGAGCAGCAGTCTAGATGGGGGAAGGGGAGGAGGACAAATTGTCCGTGGTCATAGACTCTCCAAAAGGCACTCAGCTAAAAAAGGGCTACAAATACTGATGCCCACAGCCCTCTGAATGTCATAGGAACCAAGATACAGGTAAACTGTTGCTTTGTTACAATACAGAGAATAAAATGTGACATGGCTCATAAACTATAAAACCAGAAAGAAATTTCACCTGCTAGATGTACAATCCTAACAGAGTCAGGGAAGGCATAAATACTTTCATTCCTCAAGCATTAAACACACATTAATACTGATTCGGCCCCTTGTATGTCCCAGGCACTGTGTGTTCGGTGCTGGGGATACAAGGAGCACAAAGACAGGTTTCTGCCCTCGTGGAGTTCACAGTCTGGAGTGAATGGAGTGGAGAGACCAGTCCCAGGATGACTAGAATCAGTCAGTCCTCTGGAGGGAAAGTTACACAGTGCTGAGGGAGCTCGTGAAGGCCACAGCCTGGATTTGGGGCACTGGTGAGGGCTTCTTCATTGAAGGAATGACTTCTATGCCAAAGAGTTGAAGGATAACTACAATCCAGCTGGGCAAAGAGGGAGGAGCAGCATTCTAAGCCATGGCAATCGCATGGGCCAGGGTCCAGATGCCATGCATTACAGAACCATTGTTTAAGTGTGGCCCACCGGCCACTGACTGCTCTCATAAATCAACTTTTATTGGAACAGTCGTTTACATACTGTCTATATCTGGTTTCATGCTACAAATGGTAGAGTTGAGTAGTTGTGACAGAGACTGTATAGTCTACAAAGACTAATATTTACTATGTAACCTTTACAGAAAAAAAAAAAAAATCTGGAGCAAAACAGGGCAAGTGGCAAAGTGGTGAGCTCTCTCTGCCAGTGAATTTCCTTCAGCATTTTTCTGATGTCGGATTGGACAGTAGTATAAAGCAAAATGGAATATGTCGACAGGTTCACTTTCCTGTGCAGGCTACAAGTCAAACTTGAAGCAATGCTCTTGTGGCACTCTGAAAGAAAGAGGTGCTTTTGTGGTATGTTTTTACATTTGTGCTTTGTGTAGAGTTTTCATAGGACATACTTTTCTCCAAGTTACTGGCAGGCACTAACTCATTACACGCTGCTGAGACCAAAAACTGTGTTTCTAAACTATAGCCTCAAATTGCCAGCAACATGCAGAATAAACATACTATCTGACAAACTGTGTGACATGTCCTCTTAAGATGAAATGCTGGAGGCAGGTGGCATACCCAGTGTGGTCACATCGTCAGTTCTTTTCTAAAATCACAGTTGACAGTCATCCAGTTCAGAGAGCTATCAATAATATATGAGCAGAAAACCTTTACTTTAGAATCTTAGGAAGACAGCAAAAGCTTCAGTGAACTTCAGCACATTCAATATTTAGCGTCTGCTTCTGCCTGGAACCATCTCCCTTACTCTCCTCTAACCCTACCATCTTTTGCTCTTAGTTACATTTATTTTCATTGCCTAGAAGGATTCAGATAAACATCCCACTTCCTGTTCCCATCATGCACTATGCTCACACACAGTAACAGTTCTTTCCTGCCACCACCCCATTCCGGTAAGATCCCTGAGGGCAATGGTGTATCTTTCTCACCACTGTAAGTCAGTGCCTGAAACATTGGTGGGTGCTCAGTATGTATTTATTTAACGTATAAATGAAAAAGGAAAGACCAATATTGATTGAATTAATGCTCGGAAATGAGTTTTACATATAGTTCACTCTTTAGGTAACAAGTATAATTGCATGAATAATGAGCCATATGGTTCTGATATCAACCACCATTTCCCTCACACTGAGGAATTACCCAGGTGTTGCTCAGAGAATATTCTGCTTTCTGGTGTCGTTTATAACTTGTTCTACTTTATTTTGTCTAGATTTTGCAGTCCCCCTGATTCTCTGCCCCAGAGTCCTACACTGCCATTTTCTAATACTGATCTGCTAGAACAGATATTTCTTTATGTCAGAATTTTTAATATCTACTCTGAAGACTTCTAAATCTCTTTTGTATAACAAAGATTTAATGAACTGCTTTTCTATGGAGTTTTGTTTATTCCCATTGTTCCTGCAAAGTGCTAGCTTCCAAATCTCATGCCTAGCAATGGTACTATTTATCTCCTATAGTTTTCTGTTTTCAGCACTTGTGCCTTCTGCCAGACCAGGGAGATGAGAATTACTTATTACCCAGAATAAAAAGTGATTTTCTGATTGATTTGAAGTTATGATATCAGGGGCACCTTGATATTTGCTGGATGAGAAGTTCCTGTTTAATCATTTTATATCCAGGATCACACAGAAGAAATCAAACCAAGAGGGAAAGCCCTAGAGCTTCTCAATGAAGTAAGACATTCAAAGCGGGAGAAAGATCATGGTACAAGGCAGTCATTTTGCAACCTGTGTCCTTATATTCATTTTTATTATTTACTTCTTTTGGGAAGTAGACAATGTGTGGAGGGAAAAAAACCTCACAGGTGATGTTTCAACAAACTCAGGAATCAAGTAAAATTGACTGTGCACATTGTTTGCACTTAATATGTACTTTCAAATGTCTTAACAACATAAGCAGTAGATACTTCATTTTAGAAGCTAAATTAAAAGTCAGGGAAAAGAATTTGGAGGGGCTAATCAGGTCAGATTTTTAAAAGAAGATCCATGGACTTGAATTCACAGATTTCTTTCCAGCTTTGAAAGCAAAAAAAAAAAAAAAAAAGTGCATTGGACAAAATTAAGCTGGGTTAAAAATTGAATATTTCATGCACAGATTGATTTCTAAAGAAAACAATGCATTTTGAATGCATTGAAAGGAATTCTGAATGTATTAAGAATCAGCATAGAGAAAAAGAAATTCAAGATGTTAAATCTGAAAATAAAGAAACCATCAAATGTGAACCAAGACACAAGAGGGACTCAGTCTGAAGTAGTAAGTCAATAACTTTTTCTGATGCTGGCAATTTTGCAATTTCACACCTAATGCATGTTTTACTGGGAGCTGTGGATAATATAATGATTTGAAGGAAAGAGTAAAGAAGAGAGAAAAAGCAAACAAAAGTGGAAAATTATATTTATAGATATATATATTCTTGCAGTTGACACAAGAACAATGAATTAAAATAATGAACATAATCTTCAGAAAATAGAGACAGTGCATATGATCTGTTACTTTATCAATTTTAAGAACATAAAAAATGGAAAGATTATGTTTGTCATTATTTTGAAAGAATATGACTTACTTTTGAAAGAATATGACTTACTTTTACATACATACTCGAAGTTCTTGTGAATTCTTTGAAAACACCTTAATTATGTGGATGACACATTGGTTTTCACTGGAACAAACCTCAGAGCTGCAGATGCTACACTCTGAAATTATTTAAAATATCACATAAAATTCTACTCAGTACCCTTTTAAAACAAAAACGGTAGCTTTGTCTTCAGTAACGGTGGAAAAGAATTTAATTTTTAAAGAGTTTTTAAAAGGGACAGATTTTTCTTAATAACTCTGTCCAGTCTCCTTGATCCTTCACAAGGTCATGAGTCATTCATTTCCAGAGTGTATTCACTTATCTGTCAAAACATCCAATATCTCTTTCTAGAATTTTAAATGTTCCTTGCACTGAGTTTTACAATGTTTTCCTGGTTAAAGAAATATTTGGTACCACTATTGTCAAAGAATAACAATCTAGAATAAGCAGACTTGAATGACAAAGACTTCTGATAATTTTTCAAGTGTATTAAACAAAATATTCTGCTTTCATTTTTACAAAGGGAAAATTGAAAACAAGTCTTATTTAAGTACTTTATATTTTAAAATACACTTAGTTTTAAAATATCACAATAGCCAAGAGGTGGACGTAACGTCCATCAACAGATAAAGGGATAAACAAAATGTGGTATATGCATTAGCTGGAATATTATTCAGCTTTAAAAACGGAGGAAATCCTGTCACACCCTACACCATGGATGGACATGGAAAACATTATATTAAGCCAGTCACAAAAACCAAATATTGCATGATTCTACTTACAGAGCTATCTAAAGTAGCTCAATTCATAGAATAAAGCAGAGTGGTGGCTAGCATGAGATGGGGGCAGGAGAAAGGGAGTTGTTAGATTGGTATATAGTTCCAGTTTTACAAGATGAAAAAGTTCTGGAGAACTATTCAAAAATTAATGTGAAGGTACTTAACGCTACTGAAACCATACACTTAAAAGTGATTAAAGTGGTAAATTTTGTGTTACATATTTTTTACCATAAAAGGCTATGGTTTTTCCAGTAGTCATGTATGGATGTGAGAGTTGGACTATAAAGAAAGCTGAGCACTGAAGAATTGATGCTTTTGAACTGTGGTGTTGGAGAAGACTCTTAAGAGTCCCTAGGACTGCAAGGAGATCCAACCAGTCCACCCTAAAGGACATCAGTCCTGGGTGTTCAGATCTTCGCTCTGTTACTGGCTAGTTGTGTGACTTTGGGGTATGTAACTTATTTGGCCTCTCCCTTTTTATCTATAAAACTGATAAAAATGGTATCTTCCCCATGGGATTATTAAGGTTATATAAGTTGCTGATTATGAAGTGCTTACAGAAGTCCCCGGTCCTTAGTGAATATTATAAAGTGTTCATTAAATAAATAAAATAAGGAAATCTTAAAAAAACAAAACAAAACAAAAACCAAACCCCTCTAAGGTATGTTTCTGACTTATTTACAATTAATTCATCACTCATTTGCAGAGAAATCAGAATCCTCTGAAACCCTTGCCATCAGTCCTTTAATTACCCTATAGCTCTTTCTCCTAAGACACAAAATCTCCTATTTTGACAGGATTAAATGAACACGCATACATGAAAGGAAAAGTTTAAATTTTCCTTGAAATTGAGACGCTGACACAAAAGGCCAATGAGTTTCTAAACTTGAAATATACACTTGAAATGTACACTCGATGATCACTATTAACAATTAAGATATACCATCAGGCAAATTACCCAACCTACTTATTATGTATGAACACAAGCAATTATGCCTTTGCACAATACACATACCACAGACTGCAGAGCATAGAATCAGTTTTAATGCATAATATATTCTACATAGATAATTGATAACAGGAATATTGATTAGCCACCAGAAATATTTCATCTCAACACTTTGCATTTTCATTATTAAGTAAGGAAATAGACAAGTATATTTATTATTAAGCTACTGAAAGAACTAGCTGGGGTAGAGAATATTTGAAATTAGGGCTCAAACATGTTCCTTCTCCACAGAGCAGCAGTTTTTAAGCGATACTGCTTAGTGCTTGGTACAGTTATTGGCAAAATAAACCATAGTCCTTGCTTTTAGAGTTTTTATAACAAAGTGAGGAATTTAGCTAGGCCTCTATGTAATTAAAATGTAATGAGAACAATATAAAAACAATAAACAAAGGACTACAGGAGTTCAGAAGAGAGAAAAATAGACTGAAGTCATAGACATTGTCACTTAGACTTTGATCAAAGATATTAGAGATAAAAATCTACCTCCCAAGAGCATTCATTCCATTTTGGGAAGTTCTGTTTGATTAAAAACTTTTTCTTAGGTAAAATGATGTATATCTTCCTTCAGCATACAATTATTTGGAAGGATGGATTATTTATCTATATGTAACCCTTATTAATTATTAGTAATTAATTTATCTAATCAAATATCATCAAAGTGGATGTGGAAAATCCAGGTGGAGCTCACCTGGCATTGGGTATTAGAATCTGGAAGACTGGAAAGAGGTCTTAACTAAAGGTATACATTTGGGAGTCATCAACTAATAAATAGGACTTGAAATCCTTTATCATTTCTCAAGGTTTTCTTCTCCTCTCTCAACAAACCAAGACCAATCACTCATGTGTCCTCGTGGATTCTACTTTAAAATGAACTCTCTAATCTTTCCCCAAAACAGTATCACCTTTTATTTTCCTTGTCTCCCTGTAATCTACTTTTGCAAACTTCCAAACCATTCTCCATACTGCATCCAGGTTTATCCTGACTCCATCAAATTGTTAGCCATGTTGGCACAAAGTTCTACAAATCGAGTGGCAAGACAACAGAAATTTATTGTCTTTTAGAGTTGTGCAGTTAGAAGTCTGAGATCAAGGCTCTGATTTCAAGATACAATCAAGCCACACCCTTTTTTAAAGTCACCAGGCAAGAGTCTTTTCCAGGCTTCTCTCCTAGCTTCTACTTTCTTAGCTTGTGGCAGTATAACTCCAGTCTTGACATGGCATTCTCTTTGTGTGCATATCTAGTCATTCACATGACATTTTTAAAAATAAAGACACTAGTCATATTGGAATAGTGCCCATCCTACTCCAATCTGACTTTTAACTAATTACATCTGCAGTGACCTTATTTTAAAATAAGGTCTCATTCTGAAATTCTGGGGCTAGGACTTCAATATATGAATGGCAGAGGTGGGATGGAGAGGACACAATTCAACTCATTACACTTACAAAATATAAATATGATACTGTCACTTTCTCTTTAAATAATCAAATGGCTCCTCACTACTTCTAGGATAAAATCCCTGTTTTACTAAATTCTTCATAATCCAGCCCCTAGATTCTCTTGTTTTACTTCTTGTAACTCTCTTTCTCCCTGTATATTTTTTCTCCCAGATATCATCAACAATAAATGTAAAATTACAATAGCAATATGTGGTTTCTAATAGTAGATTTGAACTAATCAGAGAGGTGGGAAAAGGCTTCCTCAAGGATGTTATGATTGATCTGAGAAGTGAAGTACCTGAAAGGCAGGTAGTTGAAGAAGGGAGAGAAAAGCATCCTGGATAGAGGCAGCAGCTCGTCTTCCATGCTTAAAGGAGGGACTCAAGTAGGTGAGGGGAACATGGTATGAGATGAGGCTGGAGTGGAGGGAGGGAACAAAACAGTCCCGCAGGCCATACCCACAGGACTGTGGGGAAAGCATAGGTAGACACTGGGAGTCTCACTCAAGGAAATGAATCAATAAGATCTACATTTTAAAAAATCACCCTGGTCAAAAGAGAAAAACAAATATTGTATAATATCGCATATATGTGGAATCTAGAAAAGTGATACAGATGAACTTATTTGCAAAGCAGAAATACAGACACAAACATAGAGAACAAATGTATGGATACCAGGGGGGAAGGGAAGTTGGGATGAACTGGGAAATTGGGATTGACATATATACACTTGTTCTTTAGTTGCTAAGTCTGACTCTTTTGAGACCCCATGGACTGCAGCCCATCAGGCTCCTCTGTCCATGGGATTTCCCAGGCAAGAATACTGGAATGGGTTGACATTTCCTTCTCCAAGGGATCTTCCTGAAGTAGGGATGGAATCCAGCTTTCCTGCTTGGCAGGTGGATTCTTTACCACTGAGCTCCCACTACTATGTATAAAATAGATACCTGTTAAAAACCTACAGTACAGCACAGGGAACTCTACTCAGTGCTCTGCAGTAACCTAAATGGGAAAGAAATACAAAACAGACGGGATATATGTACACATATAGCTAATTCATTTACTGTAGAGCAAAAATAGAATATTGTAAAGCAACTATACTCCAATAAAAATTAATTTGAAAATTATCAATCACCCTCATTACTGTAAATAACTGTGAAGAACAAAGGGTGAGAGGCAAATGTGAATCAGAGAAGCCCAGTTTGAGGCTATGTGTGTGGTCCAGGCAAGAGATGATGGTGTTCTCTTGCTTACAAATGATTAGTCTCTAAGTGAGTTCTAGATATGTCAGGAGGCAAATCTGAGCTTGGAAGTGGATTGTTTATAAGGAGTCAGGAGAAGGGAATGTCAGAGATGACTTTTAGAATTCTGGCTTGGGTACATGGAAGGCCAACAGTGCTATTCATTAAAATTGGAAAGAGCAGAAAAGGCTCATGAATTCTGCTTGCACATGTTGGGTCTAAAATCCCTTGAAGGGAATTTTCAGTTGGCAGATGGAGGTTCAGAGCCTTGTCCACAATGGAAAAATAAGAGATCTCCACCATATATATTGCAATTACATAAGCAAGTCAAAAATGAGGAGAATAAAGTACCTAAGATACTAAGCTTGAAAGTGAAACTTAGTTGCACAGTTGTGTCCGACTCTTTGCAATCCCCTGGACTATAGCCGGCCAGGATCCTCTGTCCATGGAATTCTCCAGGCAAGAGTACGGGAGTGGGTTGCCATTTCCTTCTGCAGGGGCTCTTCCTGACCCAGGGGTAGAACCTTGGCCTCCTAAATTGCAGGCAGATTCTTAACCAACTGAGCTACTAGTTTAAGCTTAAACTGCAACATTTAAACACCAGCTAAGAGAAGAAAAGCCAGCAAAAGAGAGGAAAAGGATCAGTTAATATCTTGGATATGGAAGGAAGAAAATGTTTCAAAAACTAGGAGTGGTAAACACCTAAAATTATTGCCAAAATTTTAGCTAAGAAAAAGAAGGAAGAAAAGAAAGAAAAAGAAAAGGGAAGGAGGAGGAGAAGAAGAAGGAAAGAAAGAATTTAAAAACTTATCTGTCATTACCGTTCTCCTCTCAAACCTAAACATCTCCTGTCTTTCATCTATCAAGCATATCACAACATTCTTCCATTCCCAGTGCCTAGGCACTCTGTTATGGCAATATTTTGCTTGAAAATGCCCCAGAGCACTGTTGTTAAACATTCCCTCATCCCTGCTGCACACTTGCTGGGGGTGAGGGATGATACAAGATCAGTCAGGGCAGACACTTTCTCTCAAAGAGCTTTCAGTTCAATAGAAATGTTAAGGCACACTGATGTATAAGTAAACTCAATGCAAAGTGCCCCCAAAGAATTTGTTATTAACATTCAGAAGAGGTGGTCATTGTTTTCATTTTTATAGGAAAAAAAAAATTCAGCAGAGTCCAGTAGGGTGAATAAACTGAAGAGATGGTTAAAAAAAAAAAAAAAAGGCCTTCCAGCCAGGGGGAAAAATAAAGAAGACAGCAAGGAAGGAAATCAGAAGATTGGCATTAAGGAGTGTGAACAGAAGCACTAGAGGAAAAAGTTGGAAAACTAGTTGATGGAGGACTATGCATATTAGGCTAAGCATTTTAAAGCGTTTCCTTTTGGCAGTCTGAGTTCACCAAATGTTATTCTTGATTTCCATCTGGGTCTATAACCTTTTGCTGTATTCTTTTTTCCATGACATCTCTAAGTTTTAATTAAATTTCATTATCATCTCCATTACCTGCTTTATATCTAATACCTTCTTTGTCCACCCCAGCTCTCCTTATGTCCCTTCATTGGTTTACAATTCTTCATAGCACTTAACAACCTCCAACATATTACATTTTACATGTTTATGTTATATTTTTGTCTCTCTCCCCGGTCCCCTCTAGAATGTAAGCTCCATGAGGTAAAAAAAGTTTTTTACTCTATTGTTCATAGCTATTTCTCCAGAGCTCAGAAAAGAGTTTGGCACCCACAGGCATGCTGTGTTACTGCATGGATGAACTAAAAAAATATCCAGGAGGTAGAAAATCCAAGGGATTTGATAATTGAGTAAACATTGGGAAAAGGTGAGAGAAAGAAATCAAAGGTAATTCAAGTTTTCAGAGTGAGTAAGTAGAAAAAGTAGGGTCTCCTGGCAAAAATGGAACCAGTAATACTAGCAAAGAAGCTGGATTGGAGACTGATATTCTAGAAACTGATTAACAATATTATTGTTTCCTATAAAATATCACTTTGCATCATAATATATTATTTTGAAAAAGCAGAGAAACATGGTAAACCCTTGCATTCCAAATAACCTTCTTTAAGCCAACAGCATACATTTACAGTACCATATGGGAAACCAAGACAGAAGAGCAGAAAAGAGAAAGTCTGACTTTGATAGATTAAACCCTTGTCTTGATAAATGGTTCATGCAGATCAGGAATGGGAGTCCTGAATGCCAACACAAAGAGCCAAAAATAATCTTGCAGTTTAAAAGAGTGAGGGAATGATACGACAACTCTGAGCTTGGAAAAGCCTCAGCTGTGGTCATGAAATATGTATCAAAAGCATTGGCTCTCTGGGTGATACGTAAAATTTCCTCTCGGCCTGTGATGGAAGCTATTTTTTCTGATACAGAATGGGCCAAATTCAGATTACAGATTCTACATTTTATAATTCTTCTAGCATAAATTGCTGCAAACCAAGCGGAATCCAGAATACACTTTTTCTTGGTTGGTGGAGAAAGTGGCAGTCTATAAAAGGAAACGAGCCAGCAGATTTATCCTCTTTATCACAAAGTGAAATCACAATGCATAGCTCAAAGTGAAAGAGAAAAAGATCATATATCAGAAAAAGGACTGAAAGGAAATACACTCAGATGGAAAATTTCTTTGCTGGGAATATGCATATTTTCTATTTTATTTCTTTAAAATAAATACATACTACTCTGCAATTTGAAAAAAAATTAAAAACAGGCTGATTTAAAAGACAGATCACTGGCTTGAAACTATTTGACAATAAGCTCATGGGTCATTTTAAAGTTCTGTCAGCTTGCCATCTCCACCAAAAGAAGAAATTAATTAGGGAGGGAAGAGGATTTTTTAATATCAATTCAAGTAATTTTGAATTTAAACAAAAAATAATCCACTCGATTGTTTTGAGATGACTAAACCACAGGCAATTCTAATCACCCTGCTGAGATGCTAAATATATTAAATTATACTGAATTCATAGATACCTCTTAAACGCTGTTTTAGTCCATGAAGTCAGTCTCTGCATCCAAAGATTATTTCAAACAATTTATATTGTTTAACCTCAGAATTTCCCTTCTTAGTTCAATAAAAAGTCTACAAAAATGTTTTGTTTTGCTTTGCTTTGTTTTAAAGAACCATAATGAAAAAAGAAAAGCAAACCATAAATAACTAACCAGATAGCTAAATACAGATAAACATAGAACTCAGTACTGGCTACATTCCCCAAACCAACATTCATAGAACTTCTGAAGCAATACTGGCAAAGAATAACTAATCATTTGGAAGGAAATAAAAAGGAAACCTCTCCTCTATATACCCAGCCACATAGGTACACATTTCACATAAATAAAAACTGATTTGATTTTCAAACTGACAGATCAATCATCCTTTTAATACAGCACAGCCTTGGCATTTAATAATTTAAATTTCATTATTTGGATCTATGAGAATTAAGCCAAAAGTTTATTATATAAAATATGAGATAAATATTGATACCTACTGAGGGGCTGGTGCTGTTCTAGCTATTGAGGGTGCATTTTACCTGGAACAACAAGATCCCCTCTTCTATGGGGGTGATAAGATGAAAGTGAAAGGCCAACAGGAAAAAAGGAGCCATGCCCCAAACTAAGATAAACTCCAGGACTACTCTACAGGATACATGGCGGCCCAGCGGGTAGGCAGGGCTGCCAAGACCAGGCAGCCTAGGACAGGATGTCAAACTGATTTGTTCTCACTGGGGCAGCCACTGGGAGTCTGTAGTCATGGCAACAGTAGGAGCAGGACAGCTACCAGAAGGAGGCAGAGGTGAACACACGGCAGGGCTCACAGTTTCAGCAGCACCTCTACACCCTCAAGGGGGGAGATGTCACCCTGGCCTTGGTGTGGCCTGAAGAGAGCCTGGAAACCAGGTGAACCTGGCAGAGCTGTACACGGGCAAGAAGGGCGTCTTGAGCCTGGGATTTCCCAAGATCCACTTGCTGGCGTTTGTGGGAAAGAATGGGGCTGGAAAGGGCAAGGGGGCCCATTTGAGGGTCAATACCTCTGTGACTGGAAAGTAGGGATGAGCCCACAAGATGGAAGGCAATGTTCAGCTCCTAGCTAACCCCATATGGCCTATGGAAAAAGGACAGATCTACTACTCAATAATTCTCTGTTGCCACTCTTTGAGATAAATGACACAAGAGATTCTCCACAGCAATAGATGACAACATTGTGAAGACCATGAACCTGGAGCCCAGGAGTAAAGTCCTCACCTGCAACCTGGCTCCCAACACCTTCCTGCAGCTCTAAGGCTCTCATCCAGCTGCCCTCTTCCTAACCTCTTCTGTCCCACCTGCCCAGCCCTGGCAGGGGCCCCAATCCAAATCATATGGAGCCACCCAACTAAAACTATGGTCAAATTTCTGCAATAATCACTCTTGTTCAAAACACACACACACGCAAACTGGACAACACTACCCACTCCAGTATTCTGGCCTGAAGAATTCCATAGAGAGTCGGACACGACTGAGTGACTTTCACTTTTCTGATACATTTTTGAAAGGGAAGGGTGTTACTGCTAACTGTATTGGGACAGTAGGCAAACACCAAAATGTCCCAAGCAAACTAGTATGTGTGATCCAGAGATCATCATGAACTCTGAAATAGACTGTAAAGATAAAATTGGCAATACATGAATTCTAAAATGGACAAATCAATAAATCTAAGAGCTGGCTTGTCAGAAAAATGAAAAAAAATAAGCAAATATGGAAAAATCTAAGACAAGACAAAAAAGAGAAAACATAAAATAACATAAACTATAGAAATAACAGATTTAAATGTGTCATAGAAAACTGTATACATTCTATACTAAGAAATTTGAAAGTCTAGATAAAAGGGGGATGTATAAATTTTTAAAATGAACTCAAGAATGACTTAAAAACTGTATGGGAAATCATGAAAGAAATTAAAATGTCATCAATGAAATATTTTCAAAAACAAATTTAGGCCATACATTTCTTTGGAAAAATATCTTTTGAAAACTTCAAAACACACATAATAATATGCTACATAATATGTTTCCAAGCTGAACAAAAAGATAGAAAGTTATCCAATTCATTTTATAAAGCTAGCATAAGCCTAATGCCAAAACTCGAAAGTTAATACACAAAGAAGTAGTCTCTCATACGAACATAGACATGCACATCCAAAGAAATTCTAGCAAATTAATCCACCATCACTGATTAATGGTCAAGCTGATTAATATGCATGATTCAGGACAAAAATCTGTCTTACTTCTCAGCACTAGGTTACACCCTAAACTTTTATACTTAGTTTAACAATTTTCCTAGTCACAGGAGCAAGAAGTTAGAGAAGAATGTGATGCTGCAAATGCTTAGAACTATAAAAGTGAAAAATGTGTCAGAAAATTGAGATGTGGTGTTTAAAATAGTATAATCATATATCAGAATAATAATGCTTAGGAAAGCTCCAGTAACTCTATGTTTGCCTCACAACTGTCGGTCCCTATATTAGTGTAAGTACTAAAAGATTTTATGACACTAATATTTCATGCTTTAGATGAGATAAAACAATACTTTTAATCCATTATCATAATTTTAATCCATGTCACAGAGTTGGTATAATAGAAAGCTTATCTAAGAAGCTGGAAAATGTGTTTATTTTCAACCTGTCTTGTTTTAAAAATCTAAGACATGGTTCACACATTTACCTATTTTATTGATGATACTTTTAGTAGACTATCAATTGCACCTGAGCTGAAGAATCTGACTCTAATGAATGCTTTTAAAATGTGTCACTCAAAGGACATTTTCATAGTTTTTCTCTTGGTCTTATTAATTCTCAGTAGTTACATCTTAAAAAACATAAGCTTAAAATCTCTCTTTTTTAATTTAGTACTTGGTAAATCTTGTGAAAGAGATATGAACATTTAATACATTCATCTTTTTAAACTTGTTCAAATTTCTGGACTTTGAAATAGACTGGTTTGTTTCTTTCAAGTTTTTATTTTGAGAAACTTAAGTCAACATCAAAATTACATGAGTAAGAGAATGAACATGTTTATCTTCTGTACCTAGAATCACCAGTTGCCATCTTGCCACATTTACTTTATCTCTTTATCCTTCTAGGAATCTTTCCATATTTCCCTATATACATATTCTTATTAAAGTATTTGAAAACACAGTGCATGCCTCTGGACCCTTCATCATATATATTGCAAGTATAATGATGGTTCCTTTCTAAACACAATATATTTACCAAATGAGGAAATTTAATAGGTAAACAGTAATTTTTCTAATATACAGTCCATTTTCCAATTTTGCTAATCATACTGTATTATAAATCCTGTTTATTAGTTTACAACTTTTATAATCAAATTATATATAAAACCTGGAAACTTCAAGTATGATTATAGAATAGAACACTAGCAACCTTGCCAATGTAAAAAGGGAGAAAAGAGCAGGAGAGACAACATGCTCATCTTGGTGGAGAGACAAGACAGGCTGCCTTGTGGTGATGGAACAAAGATCAAAATCTAAGTGTATTATTTAAAATTAAAAAGAAAACAGAGTTCCCCAGATGGCTCAGTGGCAAAGAATCTGCCTGAGTTAAAGTAGATGTGCAGGAGACGTGGGTTCAATCCCTGAGTCAGGAAGATCGCTTGGAGAAGGAAATGGCAACCCACTCCAGTATTCTTGTCTGGAAAATCCCATGGACAGAGGAGCCTGGTGGGCTCAGTTCATGGGATCATAAACAGTCAGACACGATTTAGCAACTAAACAAAAAGAACTAAAAGAGAACTAGCAGAAGAAATGAAATATGAACATAGCCATCAAACTCTGGAAAGGGAAGGAGAAGAAAAGTAGGGAGAAAGGATGAGTGAAATCCCACCTGTTCATAGAGGGAAATCAATAAATAATGCCTCAAGTTGAAAAGTCAAGCAAGGGCAAATAAAGACATAAGGCAGGATGGTCTTATCTCAGAATACTAATTTAGTTGTTCCCTGTGCGTTTCTTTCCCCATCTTTTCTCTTATTTGTTCCCCAAGTGTTATTTTCCTCATTCCATACTTACCCTCAGACTATACCAAAGGGGGAAACAAAGATTCAAAGAACCAGACTCAGATTTGCAGGGCTTTTCCTCTAGGAGAGGCTGAGTAAGACTGGATGCAGAGAAAAGTATGAGAGAAGGTGAGGGGTGACACAGAGAATGGAAGGGAAAGATATCCTGGAGGGACAGAAAGGATCAGCTCCCACGAGGTCTGGAAAGCAGTGCAGCAAGGATTCAGATGAGCTGTCCTCAACTGTGGACTACTTCACACCAAGCCATCCACCTGGACAACAGGTCTCAGTTCAGTTCAGTTCAGTCGCTCAGTTGTGTCCGACTCTTTGTGACCCCATAAATTGAAGCACGCCAGGCTTCCTTGTCCATCACCATCTCCTGGAGTTCACACAAACTCACGTCCATCGAGTCGGTGATGCCATCCAGCCATCTCATCCTCTGTCCTCCCCTTCTCCTTCTGCCTCCAGTTCCTCCCAGCATCAAAGTCTTTTCCAATGAGTCAACTCTTCACATGAGATGGCCAAAGTATTGGAGTTTCAGCTTTAACATCAGTCCTTCCAATGAACACCCAGGACTGATCTACTTCAGAATGGACTGGTTGGATCTCCTTGCAGTCCAAGGGACTCTCAAGAGTCTTCTCCAACACCACAGTTCAAAAGCATCAATTCTTTGGCACTCAGCTTTCTTCACAATCCAACTCTCACATCCATACATGACTACTGGAAAAACCATAGCCTTGACTAGACGGACCTTTGTTGACAAAGTAATGTCTCTGCTTTTTAATATGCTATCTAGGTTGGTAATAACTTTTCTTCCAAGGAGTAAGTGTCTTTTAATTTCATGGCTGCAATCACCATCTGCAGTGATTTTGGAGCCCCCCAAAATGAAGTCTGACACTATTTCCACTGTTTCCCTGTCTATTTCCCATGAAGTGCTGGGACCAGATGCCATGATCTTCGTTTTCTGAATGTTGAGCTTTAAGCCAACTTTTTCACTCTCCTCTTTCACTTTCATCAAGAGGCTTTTTAGTTCCTCTTCACTTTCTGCCATAAGGGTGGTGTCATCTGCATATCTGAGGTCATTGATATTTCTCCTGGCAATCTTGATTCCAGCTTGTGCTTCTTCCAGTGTTTCTCATGATGTACTTTGCATAGAAGTTAAATAGGCAGGGTGACAATATACAGCCTTGACGTACTCCTTTTCCTCTTTCGAACCAGTCTGTTGTTCCATGTCCAGTTCTAACTGTTGCTTCCTGACCTGCATATAGGTTTCTCAAGAGGCAGGTCAGGTTGTCTGGTATTCCAATCTCTTTCAGAATTTTCTGCAGTTTATTGTCATCCATACAGTCAAAGGCTTTGGCATAGTCAATAAGGCAGAAATAGATGTGTTTCTGGAACTTTTTTCCTTTTTCCATGATTCAGCAGATGTTGGCAATTTGATCTCTGGTTCCTCTGCCTTTTCTAAAACCAGCTTGAATATCTGGAACTTCACGGTTCACATACTGCTGAAATCTGGCTTGGAGAATTTTAAGCATTACTTTACTAGCGTGTGAGATGAGTGCAAGGTCTAGAATTCCACAATCATGAACCCTTGTAAGGCCCCCACCTGAAAAAGGGTAAGCAGGAAATTTGCACCTGACCCGGGTGAATCTAGATTGACCCAGCAGGGAATTTCTCCATGGGAGCTCAGTGGAAAATGTATAACCACTGGTACCTGTATCATTTAATGCTGTATAGGCAACTATCTGCAAGGAGATCCAACCAGTCCATCCTAAAGGAGATCAGTCATGGGTGTTCATTGGAAGAACTGATGCTGTAGCTGAAACTCCAATACTTTGGCCACCTCATGTGAAGAGTTGACTCATTGGAAAAGACTTGGATGCTGGGAGGGATTGGGGGCAGGAGGAGAGGGGGCGACAGAGGATGAGATGGCTGGATGGCATCACTGACTCAATGGACGTGAGTCTGAGTGAACTCCGGGAGATGGTGATGGACAGGGAGGCCTGGCGTGCTGCGATACACGGGGTTGCAAAGATTCGGACATGACTGAGCAACCAAACTGAATGGAGGCAACTATCCGAAGAACTTATTTTTTTTTGAAAACCAAGACTCAAAAAAAAAAAAAAAAGAAGACTGGGAAAGAACTGAAGCAACACAGGGTATTTTTGCTTTTTATTTCAGTTCTTGTATACTATTAGATTCTTTACATGTACGTTTATTACCTTTGTACAATTTTTAAAAGTTTTAAACTCTTGATTTTACCACTGAATACCTACTATAAGCTAGGCACTATGGTAGGTGCTTTAAATACATTATATTCCTTATTATTAAAAAATTAAGTATTGCATATATAAGGGTAAGGGCCCAATATTAATTTAATGCTCAGTACATGCACACAGATATGCAACATAAATAACAAATGTGAGAAAAACTTTAAAAATTCCAAAACTACAGTCTTGTCTCACCAAACACCTCATCTATGATCAACTTGCTTCAGTTGCATAAAATTGGCATCATTTTTTTCAAAGTTCTTGTTATTTGGAAAACAAAAAAAGGAAAAATCTATCATTCACTGATAATTTCAATTTATGCCTCATTTTGTCTTGGAACTTCATGGCCTCCAATGGTTTAGAGGAGAGGAGGTTCTTTCTGGCACAGAAAACCTTAAATTAGAGTGAATAAATGGAGACTTGGCATCGCATTTCTGAAAGGTTGCCAACCTCTGCTCAGCTGCCTTTTCCACATCAACTCTAATGTGCAAAGAAAATAAGAATGCACAGGTTGCTGGAAAGAATACTTCCACATTCTGAAACATACAAAAATCACAGGTGGTCTCTCACACTAAATTAGACTTTCAGGGTAAATCAATAAGGTCAAAAAGTGCACAGGACAATAAAACTACAGACTAGACTGTCAGTGCTAAATAATAAGTTGACTCTGTAACACAGTATATATAGAAAGTTAGAAAATAAATAACAGAAGCTACTTTTCAAGTGCATTCAGCATGGGTGATTTTGTTTTGTGGGGTTCTCTAAGACTAGAACATCCTTTACTATAAAAACTGTTCTCAGAGCTATTGGTTCATAGGCTTCTGGAAAACCAGGAGAAAGTTGTCTCATTATACAATTACTGCCACATTTGCAGAGAGAGTATTAAAATTAAATGCTATCATTAGCATGTAAAGTTCCATTTTCTTTAAGTTTCTAAGATGAACATCAGGCACATTTCATAATAACTATTATATGTTAAACCACGTACCAGACACCATGCTAAACAGTTTATATACACTACTTAAAATGTACTTCTAAAAATGCTTTCTGAGATAAGACATACAAATAAAGCCCTACAGATAAGCAAATTGAACTTGTCCAAACTGTATTAGTATGGGTTTTCCAGAGAAACACAGCTAATAAGATGGATGAATGGATAGACGGATAAATAGATAAATAGACAGATATAGATAGATGATAGAGTAAATGGATTAATGGATAGATTGATAGATACATCTAGAGATGTAGAGATAGATATACAAAAAGATTCTTTAAAATCAGGAATTGACTAACATGATTATGGAGAATGAGAAGTCCAAGATCTATAGTTAGCAAGCTAGAGACCCAGGAGAGCTGCTGGTATTATTCCAGCTCCAGTCCAAGTCCAAAGGCAGGAGAGGATTAATAATCCAACTTGAAGACAGGTGGAGAGACAGAATTATTGGGTGAGGTTCACCACTATTGGAGAGGTAATCTCCTTTACTCAGGCTACTGATTTAAATGTTAATCTCACCCCAAAATACCCTACAGGCACACCCAGAAACAACACTTAACCAATCAAGTTGGCCTAATCAAGTTGACACACAAAATTAACCATCACAATCACAAAAGCTAATAAACACCAAAGCAAGAACTTGAATGCCAGCAATCTGGCACCGAAACCCTGGTTCCTAACCACTCTGATCTACCTTTCTCATACCTAGTAAACAAAAGTATAGTAAACCCTGCTATAAGCAGTCAACTTTATCAGGGGATAGCACCATGAGAACTAGACAGTTGTTAGGGTTCACCAGGATTTAAATCACTCAGATACCACCAATTCCTTGCTAGGAGACCATATTATATTATATTATCATTCCATCTCAATTCTATTCTATTCTATTCTATTTAATATATCACAAAGTTAAAAACATAATTAATCTCATACAAATACAGACTAGGCCTGTGTCAATGATATGTTAAAACCATTAATGAAGGAACCAGAAAGCAATAAAGCTAATTCAAAAGAGAATATAAGAAACTGACAGGAAGGTAGGTAGGTAGGGGGACAGGCAGGTAGATGCATAGAGAGATAGATGGGAAAAAAGACTGCTGAAGTGACATTTCTAAGATATAAATCCAAAAGTGTTTATGGTCTAGAGAGCAAGAAAACTCAAACATTTGGGGTTAGCTTCTCTACAATTAGAAATAATTTGCTTCTCTACTGGATGGTAGTGATTCGCATCCCACACTTTTCTATTCATTAACTTCAACTTTATAGAATTTTGACTATAATTAATGGTAAAGAATAAGCTGAAGAAAATTATATTGTCCAAGAAAAGGCTACTATGACTCAAGAAGAAAGCTGACATAGTCCTGGTATTCACAGTCTAGAGTCAAAAGACAAACAATTGATATAAAATAATATATGCCAGGTGATAATGAGTAGTACAGAGAAAACTAAAGCAAGGTGAGGAAAGTGGGTTGCAAGAGGATGATGGCGATGGGGAACTAACATTTTACAAGGAAGAAGGAAGCAAAGGAAGAAGAGTCCCAAAGGTATCAAGGGAGAAAGTCATAAGGACATTTGGGAAAATATTGTTTTGGGAAAAATAAGAACCTGTGCATAGTTCTTGAGGCAGCACAAGACCAAGAATTGAAAAGAGGCCAATGTGGATGGAATGAGGTGAGCAAGGGAGAGAATGAGAAGAAATACTGACATGGGGGTGAGAAGCTGATGCTACTGAGTGGTGAGGATGAGGAGTGGATACCATAAGTATATTGGGGTTTACTCTAAGATGGAACATGGTTGAAGAATATTGAGCATAGGAATGACAAGAATTTACCTTCAACTGAAAGAAACATGTAGAAGAGATAATGTAAATAAAACTCAGCACTGTGTTTAATGAATGTTATTGTATTATTACTTTTAGCTATAGAAATAATATTCCAAGTTGGAGATACTACCTTGCTAGGGTTATCATGGACCTTGCTGTCAACATCTTCTCCGTGGGTATGAGATATGCTTATATACATACAGCAGGCTTGTTTGCCCACTGCCTCTATTCGCCTTCACTCTTTGATTCATTCTCTGATCTCCCTTCTTCTCCTCTCTCATCCCTCGCTTCTCTGCCCTCTCTCTTTGCCTCTGCTCTCCAGCCTTGTTTTCTCATTCTTCCATACTGCTTCATTCCCATGCTTTTACTGTAAGGAAAAGGGGTGCAAAAGGGATTTTAAAAGTTAGCAACAAGAAAGTGGGATAGGTAGAAGCTCAGAGGGGCAGTGTCTGTTTCTCACTGCCAGGGGAGAGGGAAGCAGAGCCCACAAGAAGGTTGATGGTGTCTGCTTGCTTTGCCCATGTTTACACAGAATAGGTAAAGAGGGCTGGCATGCTCCTGGGATAGCAGTCATAAGCTTGGGGTTCAGCAGGAATCGATTTCTGATTAACCAGCTGTTCCCTTGAAAACCAGAGCCAATGGTCCTGAGGGCCTAGGAGTACAGACATGTGTGGTGTGTGATAGAGAAGAAGGCTGGAGAAAAGCACTCAGAAATACTAGGGTAGACAAACCAGAGAATGGAGAGATGGGGAACCATTGGAGAATGACGACTACTCAGGCCTTACAATATACCAGCATGGGACTCATTTTTACATATATTTTCTTCATTCAAATCTCACAGTAACCCTTAAGTATAGCATGTTTTTCCAGATCTGGAAGTTCTCAAAATTCTTGATCTTTCTTCCAAACCATACACCTCTCTAGGGGCAAAAGAACTAGCTTAGTATAGCAGAAACGGTTTCCATCCGGCTATTCTTCTAGGAACTAGAGACAGTCATTGTGAATAAAGTGGACAGAATGCAGGTCGTTGTAGGCTCACATTCTAGTGGGGTATACAGGCAATAAATTAGATAAATGAGCAAATCAGAGAGCATGTCAGATATTAGTAATAGTTACGGAGAAAAAATGCTGAAGAAAGGGAATAGTACTTCCAAAAGACAAGGGGTAGGTGGGGAGGGGACCAGATAAAGTCTCCCTAGAGGCATAAGAGGACAAGCTTTTCTTAGATCATGTGACTCTGTCAATCAAAGTCTCCTTTTGACAGGCCTTCCTGTCTTTCAAAGTAGTTAGAGAAAAATTGTTTCCATCCCTAGTCTATTACTGTATACCTTGCTCTTCCTCATCATTCAGATCTCAGAACAAGTCTCAGGCAGGCCAGTCCTGGCTACACAAAGCTGGTTGCCTCATCATTTACCAGGCAGTCATCACTCTCTAGCATATATCACATCTAACACTTTCTACAACTTGTAATTTAATTGCATGTTTATTTATTTGCATGTTTGTCTCCCCCACCATTTATATTTATGAGCAGGAGGCCCAGGATAAGGTTTTTCCACACCTGCCCACATCCAATGCTCAGCTCAGTGCCTGACGACTCTGTGAAGATGAATGAATATACCCTTCTAGCAATCATCATGGATAGCCTTAATTCCTCTGTAAAAAACCTGTTGTTTTACAATTACTTTTCACGAGCACATTTATCATATAATGTAAGGGAATCCTGCTATTCTGTGACAGTAACACACAATCAAGGCTTTAAGAAAATAAAAGGCAAAGAATATCAAAGCACTTCAAAGTTAGAAGGAGGTGTTTGGTCCTCTCTTCTCCTCTGTAGTCTGTAGGGTTTGCTATAGATGTCGAAGAGAAGAAAGAAGTAAAGTAGGCATCTGTTCTGACCTTGAGGACAGGGGAAGCCGCCTTCATACCAGTAGTTGATAGGCCGTGGTGCCTCAGAGTTTTTCTAGCTGCTCATCCTGGCTGCGTGCCTGGTTTCTGTCTGGTCTGGACTACTTTCCCAAGCCTTCTAGGATGTTGACTCAGTTCCCATAGAACTCAGAGAACATAATGATCTCACATTTTTAATATTCATTTATCCTGGTTTGGAGTTGTCTTTATGCTTAGCCTCCTGTTCCCCTGCTTTTTTCCTTAACAATCCCTCCAGACTGCAGAATAAACTGATATTAAAGCATAAGTTTTATAAAACAGACCCTGTCACTGAAAAGTGGTAAAGCGAAAGATGTCCATTTTAACTTTTGTTACTGTGTGTCTGAAAGGAGAAAGCTTTGGAACTCAGATGATAAAGCACAAGCATTAATCTTTCGGTTCTGAAGATACTTCATTTATCTATCAAAGAGTGGGGAAAGGCAGCTTAGTGAAACTCATTGAGGGAAAAAATCTAACAGGATAATCAAATTAATGACTGAAATGCCTTTCAGCTACAAGTGTCTTATTTAGCTAAAGGAGGATGGAAGACACACACATCATCTATGACCTTGCCGTCGTCATTATGAGATTAGAGATGAAAAGTACATTGAAAAAGCCCCCTTAAACCTAAGATGTTAATGAGTAGGCAGACAGGCCAGGTCTAGACTCCCAGGGCCTTTGGGGTGCCATCTCCAATCTCTGCCCCCAGCTGTCAAGTCTTACTCCCAAACACAAAGCCTTTCAGCATTTTAATTTTCTCAGCCTTTTATAAAAAATGGACCATTTCATCACCTGCCTTGGAAAAAAAAAAAGTGTGCAGATTATATTTCAAATATTTCAATTTTATCCTTTGGGAGAGCTTGATTCCTCCTGGGGATTAGTTGTTGGCAAGCCTGGGCTGCCAGAGGCTGCCCTAACTGCTTCTCCCTGGTCCCTGGCCATGCAGGGACCAGGTCTTTAAATTCCTCAGTGATTTCTGTCCCAGTATAGCTGGGTACCTTTGTGAGAGACTAGTTGTTCGCCTGAAGCCTCAGCTGGCTTGTGGTGAGCACCCTCCTGAACCAGAGGTGTACGAGGTGAGACTGGTCACAGCAACAATGATCTTCCATGCATCGACTTGTCCTCACCAACCTGAAAGATTTGTCAATCTGAAGGGCACACATAGACTCGCCATCAGCTCCATGTTGGGAAAATACTCCTATTTCTGGGCCTCTGTGCACAGTTACCAGAGTCTGGGGCCAACAGCTGTTCCCTCTTTGCTTTTGTAGAGACAGAAAATGAAGCTTAACCTCCAAGTCACTTGGCAACCCCACTATTACACTCTGAGGGACCACAGCAATGAAAATAATGAGTATTTGCAAGGTGCTTTTAAATTCACCCAAGGTTTCCATGTTTGCTGCCCAGAATTCTCGTGGAAGCTCTGTGAGGAAATATTATCATTATACACCCTGACCCCTCCCTGTACTTTAAATCCCTGAAACAAGCTCCCAGCTCAGGCCATGTGTTCTCGCCTTTTCTTCTACTGGGAACAGTCTTCCTCCAGGTATCCACATGACTTTCTCCCTCACTCTCTTGAGGTTTCTGCTACACGTCACCTTTTCACAAAATCCTTCCCTAAACACCTCCTATGAATAGACCAGACTCCAACTCCCTTTCCTGCTTCAGTTTTCCTTCATACCACTTATCACTTATGTATCACTTATACATTTATATATTTTTTGTATTTTATTGGCTCCTGTCACTAGATTAGAGCTACAGGTAGTCTGTGTTGTTCACTGATCTCTCCCAGGGGCTTAGAATAGAACCTGATACATAATAGGTAATCAGGATAATTGTTAACAACTGAAGGAATGAATGAATGATCGAGGTCCATTTTACAGTGGCTCATACCCTGTGAATGGAGTAGGACATCAAGAGGGGTGGGATGGGGTGGGAGGGAAGTTCAAGAGGGAGGGGACATATATATACCTATGGCTGATTAATGTTGATATATGGCAGAAACCAACACATTATTGTAAAGCAAGTATTCTTCAATTAAAAATAATTTAAAAAAAAAAAAGAAGCAAAAGAAATAAGAACCACTGCTATAGAGGAAACACATCTAAATGCCACAGCCCAGATGCAAGGGAGCAGGGACATCAAGCCTCCGGCTGCATCAAGTGTCCAGGGATCTGAAATTGTAGGTGTCATTTTCTTTATCTACATTTAGTCCCATCACTTACAATACAGAATTCTAGCTGAAATGCTTTTGGCTGCACCAAGCATAAAGTGCCTCCCCAATACTGCTGGCAAAACACAATTAACCAAATGACAATGGCTTTCACATACACATTGATTCCTGTAATTTCAAGTCTCCATTACTAGATAAATCAGCAGCAGAATTATATTTATCAGCAAAAGCTTCCTCTCCTGCAGACTTTTTATCAAAAATATTAATCCTAGAAGAGTAATACTTTCCCTGTGCTTTGCAAAGCAGTCCAGCCATAAAAATGTTAATAGCCACATCATTTTCAGTATGCTTTTCCTCCATTAGCTGTGTAGCTGCCCCCACCAGGGCTGTTGTGGGTTTTTCTGACTATAAGGTGTGATGTTGTGAGTGGCTGGTCCACAGAGGGCCATGGCCTCATGGACTGCCGGGAGAAAGCCATGAAGTCCTTATGCAACTACTAATTCCTTGTCTGGACATCACCACTTCACACAGTCCTCTGGAAATGTCACACTGGGCCAGAAAGCACAGAAGGGTTAATATCACCCCACGCCCCAGTAATGGAGATTAAACCCATTCGATGTGACCAAGTTATGCTAGGAAAGGACACAGAAAATGTCACAGCCAAGTGCTGAGCAAGCCCCTAGGTTTCTCTCCAGGCTCCTGAGTATTATTTAGGTTAGGGCTTCTCAAACATGCTAGCAAACCCTCTGTAGATCTTGTTAAAATGTAGGTTTTGATTCATTAGGTAGGTGTGGAACGGGCCCCGGCATTTCACGTATCTAACCAGCACCTACAAGGAATGGTAACCTATAGGTCACACCTCCGGTATCAAATACTAAACAACCTGCTTTTAAACCCCTTACCCTAAAAAGGATCTCATTCCGAGAAGAAGACATCCTTGAACAGATACAGCCACTGGCACACTAGTTTCACCTCAGTTACTCTGCATTCTAAGCCTAGTGGGGAAAGAATTTCCCAGCTCATTTCTGTATCACTGTAATTGCACAGTAGCTTCTGCCATTTGGTTGCAAGCACATCTGGCAGCCCTCTTGCCTCCGGGCCAACAGGCTCCAGACTCCAGAGTCCTGCAGAGCCCAGGCAAGCATTCAACTGCTGACAGAGCAGCCAGAGGGGTCTTGGAGACTGCGGGAATGACTGTGCTCCTCGTCCAAGGGGGTACAGCCTGGCCCCTGCTTAAGCAGTAGGAGGGGACAGAGCTGGTAAAGGAGAGTCCGAAGAACAGAGACTGGCCTCTGCTTGAACCAAGCGGCATCTCCGCGTCTCAGAGGTGTGAGCAGATGTGAATAATTGGGGCTGCAGGCAAATGCAGATTTCTTTCTTGGTCTGTGAGGGGAGCCCTGCTAGTCTGCACTCTGGCGGCACATTAGCTCATCTGGAGGGAGCCCTGGATACTTGCTAATGCAGCTGCTTCTCACAAACCTGCAGCAGCCCAGACTAAGAGGGGAGGAAAGGGATATAAACTAAGGAATCCCTTTGACATGGCAGGGTGGAATGCGTTTCTACTTAGATTCTGGAGATGCATTTCCCCAGTGAATCAGCTTTCACCCCTGTTCACACCACCCCATCAGCCTTGCCCTTTGGCCCTGATCTTGCCCCTGCCTCATATTTTTTTTCATCAGAGAAATGGGAATAAAAGAAGCTACGCTTTACTGAGGTGCGGGGCAGTACATTATCTGGAGTCCAAGAGGTAAATAAATCTGATATGTCACAGCTCTTACCACTGATAGTTGTTTATTTTGGACAAATCACTTAAACTTGTAGTGACTTAGTCTCCATACCTATATAATGCGGCTAAAATCCCAAGGATTATCTCATTAATTTCTAATGGAGATCAAATCTGTGTATGATTGCTGTAAGCTGCCCCAAATGCTAAGATTCTAGCATTGATGCCAAGCGAGACACAATAGCCTTATTTATGCAACAGAGACACTACTGTTAGAATTGGAGATCTCTGTACTTAAGTGTCTTGGGATTCACTTATATGGTCAGTGTAAGGGCATCCATGACAATCATTAGAGGAAAACAGAAAAGATTCTGTGCTTTGCCATGCTAAGAAATACGATACTAGAAAACAGGTTTTAGATCAAATTCCTATTATTCTAACAAATAATTGAAATGATGCCAAAAGAATATTAAGGTAACTCAGCTCCACATTGCTTCTTTTATGTAAATGTAATCTAGCTCTAGTTCTTCTTGGTAAGCTAATGGCACTCTGAGGAAATCCACAGTGAGAAATTGCACCTTCTTCTCAGCCTTCTCAGCCTGCCCTAGCATTTTAATCTTTGCCTTTGAAAGTGTGACCCTGCCCTCCAGAATCACTTATTATCCTTCCTTATTAAAATCTATGCAGCCCATTCAGCTGTGGCACTGCTGGCTGAGCCCGGATTGAAAACACTGAAACAAGTAAGAAGAGAAAAATAATTTTACATGGCTCTTTTGGATCAATAAAATTAATGATTTTTTTAATCAGAAATAAGTTATCCCTACTCCAGCATGGTTAGAGATATGTGGTAAGTCAGTCTAGCCTGGTGGAATAAGGTTTCCCCATAAGAGATAACTCATTCAGTTAACAAACATTCTTTGAGCATCTGCTATATATGTTGTAATGAAAACTGCAAAATATAATTTGGAAAAGGAGGTGTTAACAGTCTCAATTATTTGCTTGGTCTTTTCCTATGTAGGCATCAAGCGGATTTCTACTCCCAAATGACTTTTTGGACCAAGCAGATGCAGGCATATTATCAAATAGTGAAAAATGTAGTGTTCTGGGCCAAACTAAGAGAGTCAGTAAAGGACTGAATGGCATCAACTCAAAAATTGTGAAAGAGTTGGGATAATACTGTGAATGTGTGTAACTCCTGGGTGTGCTTTAGAAGTGTTCTAAAAACACGCATGATACCCGTGAAACACCTAACCTCTAAAAAGCCTAGCCTCTCAAAGTGTGGTGCCAGGACCAGAAGCATCAGCGTTATCTGGGAATATGCTACACATGCAAACGCCTGAAACTGGCCCCAGATCAACTGACTCTGAAACCCTGAATTAGGGCCCCGAAATGAGTAGTTTATCCAGTCCTTCAGGTGAGTCTGATGTATGTTAAAGCTTGAAAATTGCTTCTCTAAATCTTTCCAGGGACTTGGGTGGGCTTATGAAGTGAAGTGAAGTCGCTCAGTCGTGTCCGACTCTTCGTGACCCCATGGACTACATGTAGCCTACCAGGCTCCTCTGTCCATGGGATTTTCTAGGCAATAGTACTGGAGTGGATTGCCATTTCCCTCTCCAGGGGATCTTCCCGACCCAGGGATCGAACCCGGGTCTCCTGCATTGTAGACAGACGCTTAACCGTCTGAGCCACCAGGGAAGTCCAAGTCCAAGGGTGGGCTTATAGAAAAAGTCAATTTGTCATTGAATTATTTGATACTATTTTGGTTTCCACAGAAACAAAAATATAAATGGAGAAGTCTCACAGAGGATAATTAACATAATCCTGAAAATAGAATCACATCCTGTGAGTTCAAACTAAAGATTTGAAAAGATACGTGCACCCCAATGTTCACTGCAGGACTATTTATAAATAATCAGGACATGGAAGCAACCTAAATGCCTATCAGAGGAATGAATAAAGAAGATGTGGTGCATATATACAACGGAATATTACTCAGCCATAAAAGAATGAAATAATGCCATTTGCAGCCAAGTGGATGGACCTGCAGATTGTCACACTGAGTGAAGTAGATCAGACAGAGAAAGGCAGAGTCATATGACATCACTTTATACGTGGAATCTAAGAAATGAATACAAACGAACTTATATACAAAACAGAAATCGAATTACAGATGTAGAAAACAAACACGGTTATCAGGGGTTAAGTGGGGGGATGGGATAAATTAGGAGATTGGGATGGACATATACACACTACTATAGATAAAAGAGATAACTGATAGGGACCTACTGTACAACACAGGGAACTCTACTCAATACTGTGTAGTGGCATATATGGGAAAAGAATCTAGTGGGTAGATTTATATGTATAACTGATTCACTTTGCTGTACACCAAAAACTAACATAACATTGCAAATCAACTACACTCCAATAAAATTTTAAAAATAAAGTTTTAAAATAAAGACATATAGTTAGATAGCAAATTTAGAAAATCATAAATGGTATAGTTAGCCCATGTCAGTATAACAACAATATAAAGAAATAAAAGCAACAACAATAAAGAGAAGGTTCAAAGAAGAAATCTTTAGCAAAGACTGCCTTATCCAGTGTATAATAAACACAGGTAATTCTACTAGATGAAATCATCTTTGAAGTAAGAGATATTATCTTATTAAATTTATTGACCAAAGGTCAACAGTGCTTACTGGTTATAGGTTAGATTTCAGATCAGATTGCTTGGGTTCTTCCACCTAGCAACCTTATGATCTTGGGAAAATTAGTAAATCTCTCTGTGCCACAGTTATCTAATTTATAAAATGTGAAGAAATATAGTACCAACCACATAGGAATGTTGTGACAAATGTGTTCATATGTGTAAAACACCAGTAAACACTTGATAAATGTTAGCTACCATAATCATTATCATATGTTCTTTTTATCTCCTGCTGTACCTGGCCCATTCAGGTATTTTCTTTCTTAAATTGAAAGATATCAGAAAAGTTTTGGGAATTTTATAATACACATAGACAAGGAGTAAAAACACACACAAACAAGGACAGCTGGATTCATTGGAAAATGAGGTAGAAGATAATTTTTTCATTGACTTTGATTAATTAAAAATTTTAAATGAAGACTGAGATAAATTGATGGATGTCAAATCCATAATTAGCAATTATGAGAACTTAATGGTGTTTGAACTAAATTACAGATAAAAATAGAATCTTAAAATTAGAAAAGAACTTGGCAAAGCATATATTCCACATCAATAGGAGAATATATATTTGGTAGCATATCTGTGAGTCTTGGTACAAATACTTTCAGTCATTGAGACCTCATTATTTGACAACATAGCACATTTCAAATGCTGAAGAGTTCTAATGCCCAGAAAGCTATTACTTATATTGAGTTCAAATGTGCCTTCACAACTCCCAATCACTGTCCTCCTTCCTGTAAGTCTTATGAAATACAAATCTTCCTGAGAACTCAGACCCACTGAACATATTACAACTGAGGAGAGCCACATCTTCTGATAAAACTAATTTATTTCTCTGTTAGGGTTGAAATAAATATTGCCTCTAAACTCAGAATTTAAAAATATTTTTTGGATGTGCTTCTATCTGGAGGCATCACTACAGACAGGAAGGGAATAGAGGGGATTTGAGACATAAAGAGGATCCTAGCTTTAAGGAGATTATGGGTATATAGAGGAAGTCAGCTCTGCACACAAGAAAGGGTAATAAATGGCTATAGGTGCTCTAACAGAAATAAGTAGAAGCTACATTAGGAACCCAAGCACTCCAAGGAGAAGAAGGTAATCAGAAAAGTCCTGGAGGGTGAGTAGTTCACCAGGTAAGTGAGGGAGAGGTGCAGACATTTAAAGTCAGAAAGATATGAATATATAGGGTATTTTGGAATTCATAGTGATTCATCATAGTCAAAGCATCGAGCACCATTGGGAAGAGGTACATGCAATGAATGATTAGCTGAGAGGCAGGAAGATGTCAGAGTCTATAGACCGAATGGTTATGTGTGTTTGTGTGTGTGTGTGTGTGTGTGTGTGTGTGTGTGTGTGTGTGTGTAATAGTTCCCTGAACAGGGATCGAACCTATGTTCTTCTGCAGTGGAAGCATGGATTCTTAAGCAATGGACTGCCAGAGAAGTCCCTCAAATGGTCTTAAGGACTAATAGATTGATTCACAACACAGGCTCTACATTGTTGCCACCCTATCCACTACCTCAAGTGATGCCATTAGCCCTGAGACACTTAGTGCAGACTATATGGTAAAAATCTGACTCATCACAGCCTTATTACTTTCCAAGGAAGTGGTATTGACTCTGTTCTATAGAAGGTAACTTAGAGTTCAGTGACGTGAAGCACCTCATCTCAATCTGAACACTATGGGAACAACATAGGAAAATCAATCTCACATTTTGCTGAGTCCCAAGTTTTCCAAATGTTTCCAGATCTCTTTCATGAGTTGGAAAATGAGAAAAAGGAAATTGAGGATAAAGAAACTGCACCACATCCTACAGCTTCAGTGAAGGGGAATTGATGAGGTGCAGGCTCCTGTTGTTGGCCAATTAGTGATGAGATCCCTAGAAGAGCATTCTAGTAGGTTCAGATCCCACAAGACATCTGAACCAAATGCCTTGTTTTCCCTCTGGGGACCTCCATTGTCATTAACCTGGGAAGATCTATTAAAAACACTCATTTGGTGAAAGGTACACTGTCCACATTAATACACTGTCACAGAATTAACTCCAGGTTAGAAAATCATGAAAGTGAGCACAAGGGAAGTTATAGCACTAGTGACTAACAAATCTGAGCTGAGTAACAGGATGCCATGAACTGAAATCCTTGTTCCAATCAATCTTCCAGGAAACTTCATTGAAAGTACACTTGAGGGAGAAAATCCATGAGATATTGTAGGCAGGTTTCTTTATAAAAAGAGAGGAATAATCAGAAAAGACCTAAGACAATGACAAGTGGGGTGATTATTAGCTAGTAATTCTGAAGTCCAGACTCTTTGGTAAATAAATGTCTACCTTTACATTAATTCCCCATAAAAGTAGTGACACTTTTTCAAACAAAGACTCACTTGAGACACTTACTCATCAGAGCCAACTTTGCCCTAATCAGTTGGAAGTCACTGTGAAAAGACAGTCATGAGACATTTTCATGATAAGACCATTACCAGAATAGGAATTCACAAGTAATTGGTGAAATGAGTGGCTGGTCAGATGAGGAATTGATAGCAATTTATCCAATATTTAAATCAGTAAGTTGCAGAATATTTAGAAAATAATTGGTTATGGGCAAAAAGTAATGCTAATGACATAGCATTTGAACAGAAAAGGGGAACAGAGTTTCTACCCAATCATTACTTAGAAAGTTGAAGGATTAAAGAAGCATTTAGTTAGTCATGTATTCACTGAGTGATTACAAAAGTATATATCTAGATATAGCCTTCTGAGCATTTGCTTCTGTTATTAATTTTCCAATAAAGATAGCATAAGTTTCTCTTCATGAGCTATAGGAAACATCCACTCCTTTCTCAGTGCTGTATTATACTACTTGTTAAAAAAACAACTGTTCTTTACATCAAACTATGCAGTGATTCATCTCTTTCTTTTGGTTGAGTGAAACCATTGCAAATTTGACTTACTAAATATTCAATGAACATCTTAACAGCATCTTATTCAAAAGGAATAGCCAATAGCTACACAAAATTATCACAGCTGTGCTAGCTACTGTCTTTTGGTCTTTTACCTCCTGCTATGCTCTCTCCCCATCCTACATAGCAAGAGCTAGAAAACTAACAACTACATTTCCCAGATTTCCTGGCCACTAGGGTCCTGGATGCCATGCAGATTCTGGTAATGGAATGCACTCCTGCAAGTTTTGAGTTGGGACTCAATCTTCCTGTAGCATTAGTGACTAAAGGGTAGCCTCTGGCAGTTGTGACCTGTAGCATTTTCATTAATTAGATACCACATTTGTGCTGTGGAATACTGACACTCCCAGTAGCTTCTCAAAGTTACCTGACCTTGAATAAGTTGTGTATCACTGTCCTTTGGATTGGCGGTGGTGGCGGTTTCATCATTAAGTCGTGTCGACTCTTGCAACCACATAGACTGTAGCCCGCCAGGCTCCTCTGTCCATGAGATTTTCCAGGCAAGAATACTGGAGTGGTTTGCCATTTCCCATTCCACGGGATCTTCCCAATCCAGGAATTGATTTCAGGTCTTCTGCATTGCAGGCAGATTCTTTGCTGACTGAGCTACCAGGAAAACCCTTGCCCTTTGGTTTCAGTTCAGTTCAGTTGCTGAGTTCCGTCCACCTCTGTGAGACCCCATGGACTGCAGCACACCAGGCCTCCCTGTCCATCACCAACTCCCAGAGCTTGCTCAAACTCGTCCATTGAGTCCGTGATGCCATCCAACCATCTCAACCTCTTTCATCCCCTTCTCCTCCCACCTTCAATCTTTCCCAGCATTAGGGGTCTTTTTAAATGAGTCAGTTCTTCATATCAGGTGGCCAAAGTATTGGAGCTTCAGCTTCAACATCAGTCCTTCCAATGAATATTCAGGACTGATTTCCTCTAGAATTGACTGGTTTGATCTCCTTGCAGTCCAAGGCACTCAAGAGCTTTCTCCAACACCACAGTTAAAAAGCATCAATTCTTCAGAGCTCAGCTTTCTTTATGGTCCAAGTCTCACATCCATGCATTGACTACTGGCAAAAGCATAGCATTGACTATATGGACCTTTGTCAGTAAGTAATATCTGTGCTTTTAATACACTGTCTACGTTGTTGGAATCAAGATTGTCAGGAGAAATATCAGTAACCTCAGATATGCAGATGACACCACCCTTATGGCAGAAAGTGAAGAAGAACTAAAGAGCCTCTTGATGAAAGTGAAAGAGGAGAGTGAAAAACTTGGCTTAAAGCTCAACATTCAGAAAACGAAGATCATGGCATCTGGTCCCATCACTTCATTGCAAATAGATGGGGAAACAGTGTCAGACTTTATTTTGGGGGGCTCCAAAATCACTGCAGATGGTTATTGCAGCCATTAAATTAAAAGACGCTTACTCGTGGAAGGAAAGTTATGACCAACCTAGACAGCATTTTCAAAAGCATAGATATTACACTGCCAACAAAGGTCCATCTAGTCAAGGCTATGGTTTTTCCAGTAGTCATGTATGGATGTGAGAGCTGGACTGTGAAGAAAGCTGAGAGCCGAAGAATTGATGCTTTTGAACTGTGGTGTTGGAGAAGACTCTTGAAAGTCCCTAGGACTGCAAGGAGATCCAACCAGTCAATCCTAAAGGAGATCAGTCCTGGGTGTTCATTGGAAGGACTGATGCTAAAGCTGAAGCTCCAGCAGTTTGGCCACCTCGTGCAAAGAGTTGACTCACTGGAAAAGACCCTGATGCTAGGAGGATTGGGGGCAGGAGAAGGGGACAACAGAGGATGAGATGGCTGGATGGCATCACTGACTCAATGCACATGAGTTTGGGTGGACTTCGGGAGTTGGTGATGGACAGGGAGGCCTGGCGTGCTGCGCTTCATGGGGTTGCAAAGAGTCGGACACGACTGAGTGACTGAACTAACTAAGGTTTGTCATAGTGTTTCTCCCAAGAAGCAAGTATCTTTTAGTTTTGTGGCTGCAGTAACCATCTTCAGTGATTTTGGAGCCCAGGAAAATAAAATCTGTCACTGTTTCCATTGTTTCCCCATCTATTTGCCATGAAGTGATGGGACCGGATGCCATGATCTTCAGTTTCTGAATGTTGAGCTCTAAGCCAGGTTTTTCACTCTCCTCTTTCACTTTCATTAAGAGGCTCTTTAGTTCTTCTTCACTTTCTGCCATAAGAGTGATGTCATCTGCATATCTGAGGTTATTGATATTTCTCCCTGCAATCTTGATTCCAGCTTGTGCTTCATCCAGTCCAATATTTCACATGATGTACTCTTCATAGAAGTTAAATAAGCAAGGTAACAATATGCAGCCTTGATGTCCTCCTTTCCCAATTTGGAACCAGTCCATTTTTTCATGTCCAGTTCTAACTGTTGCTTCTTGACCTGCATATATATTTCTCAGGAGGCAAGTAAGGTGGTCTGGTATTCCTATTTCTTTAAGAATTCTCCACAGTTTGTTGTGATCTCCACAGTCAAAGGCTTTAGCATAGTCAATGAAACAGAAGATGTTTTTCTAGAATTCTCTTGCTTTTTCTATGATCCAAAAGATGTTGGCAATTTGATCCCTGGTTCCTCTGCCTTTTCTAAATCCAGCTTTAACATCTGTGAGGCTCTCAGTTCACGTATTATTGAAGACTAACTTGGAGAATTCTGAGCATTGCTTTTCTATCGTGTGAGATGAACCTAATTGTGCAGTATTTTGAACATTCTTTGGATTACCATTTGTAAGTAGAAGGATAATAATATTGCATAGAGTTCCTTTGAAGACTGTGAGAATCTGAAAAGGAGGCGTTAGGTATTACTTTTGCTGCATTTACCCACCTAGAGGAATGCCTGGTGAAAAGAAGTGCTCGGTAAGGGCTAGCTAAGATGATGGTGATTTGAGAGCAATTGAATATAGCTGACAAAGGAAGAAATTTGATGTCAGAATACAGAGGATAGTTGTGTGGCACTTAACAAATTACTTAACCTCTTTGTGCTTCTTTGGTTTAGTGTTTTCAATTCAAAGTGGAGAATATCTCAAGTTCACAAACTTATTAAATGGGATAATATGTCTATAAGCTTTGTAAAGTTTAAAGAACTATGCAAGTGTTTATCACTATTAGTTACAACAAAAAGTGCTGAAGAGGGTCACAGGAAGGAGCCATGGCTTCTATGGAGAATCAGGCAAACCACCATGGAGGAAATAGCTTTTGGACTGAGCTCTGAGGAATGGGTAGATTTTCTACATGTGAAGATAGCACAGAGAACCTTGCCAATTGGAACTAAGGTATGAAGTTGAGAAATGGAAGGGCCAATATAGAATACATTATTTTTCTTTTAACATTATTTTTTTCTAGTAGTTAGGCCAATAAGTGTTGAGAAATGAGTAAGAGAAGAAATCCTAAGTGCAATCTCTTAATTGGCTTTCTGCACACTTAACGTCACTTATGGATAAACAAGTCATGGGGGCAGGATGCATTGAAAAGAGAAAGCTCATGGGCATGATTATGTAGCCTATAGAATTTGAGGCATTCTTCTACCTTAAAAGTAAAAAAGAAAAAAGAAAGCTTCCTGCTAGCAGGAAAATGTTAAGGTAGTTCAGATGGTGAATATCATTCTGTTGCCATGATTCCCCTGTTTTTGTCAGCATAAGTGTTTTTAACACAGGCACACCACTCACTGAAGAGATGAATAACCTCATGTTAGGTAACCCCATTCGCAGCTTCTAAGTGGGGATAATAACAACAGGCCGAGAGTGGGTTATTTAATGAAAAGGAGAGTTATAATGATCATGCTGGTTTTGAGAAGCAAGTAAGCAAATTAACCACAGACCCATACACTAAAAATAAAAAATAAATTCTGGAGGTGGTGAGGGCAATTGGAGTTAGTTCATATTCGTGTGGTTCCCAGGGATATCAAAGACAAATCTGCCTCTTTGAAGTAGATATTTGAGGAAGAAACACAAGGGGTATTTGGCACATAGCTCAGCACCTAAAACTTTGCCTCATTTTCATCTTCAGTGGATCCTGACAGACAATATCAATTTCCACCTAATTTAAAATCAAGGGACTGTATTACTATATTCCCCCAGTTCTTTAATTTGAGAAAGTCAACATATTCACTCTGAAAGGCTGTTCTGAACACATCCTGTCTGAAAGCTTATATTGTTTCAAAACTACAGGGTTAAGAGGCTCAGGGCATCCAGAGATGAAATACAGTTATCAGCCATACTGTTTTTGAAATAGAGCTTAAGTAACTCACAAAACAACAGTTTCTTTAAAAAAAAAAAATGCAAGGAGATAAACAGGAGGTCAATTCATCACAAGATAGCAAGAATGGTGGTCTTGTGGTTGTTATGCCTAGCAGTCCAATACAGTAAAAAGTCAAGAGATGGGTTTCACTTTTGTACTCAGTCCAGATGTGGACTTCACCAAGATAATCGACTTATATCAGCTTATACCAGTAAGTAAAATTCACAACTCTTACACTCATCATGTGGCTCAACAAAAGCAATTAAGTCACATATGAAAGACTTAGGCAGTTGACCCCTGAGCAAATGAAGTAGGGTCAATATAAAGAATAAGGTTCCAGTACATTGGATGCTCTGGAGTCTGGATTTTAAGACTCAGTCCCACCATTTTGAGCAAGTATGACCTGGAGCAAGCTGTATAATCTGTTCTTATTTTCAGTGTCCTTATCTACAATGTAGGAGAATGATTTTACATAACTCATAACTATTCATGGGAAATTTTCAAATTCAGTGATTCATTAAGAGAGTTACACACTGTTATGGTTAATTGCAAATGTCAACTTGCCTAGACCATGATATCCAAGTATTTGATAAAACATTATCCTGGATGTTTCTGTGAGGTTGATTTTTGGATGCAAGTATCTCTTGCATTGAGTAAAGCAGATTACCCTCCATAACATGATGGACTTTATCCAAACAGTTGAAATCCTAATTAAACAAAGACTGACTGACTGCCTCTGGACTCAAACTGCAACTCTTCCTTGAGTCTCAAGCACACTGAACTATTTCATCTCACCAGGCCTCCACAACTGCAGGAGCCAACTCTTTAAAAGAAACTGCTTTCTATATATACACACATCCTGTTGGCTCTGTTTCTTTAGAGAACCTTGACTAATACATACATCATGAAAAACGCAAAATTAATTGGCAAAGATGGTTCAAAGCAAGAAAGTACTATCTTGATACATTTCAAAAGAAAAATCATAGTCATAACAATATAAGCCCCAAAGCCATTTGATAAAATTCAACATGTATAGATATAATTTTAGAAAAAATAATTATAAAAGCAATTGAGTTCTTCCTTAATATGGTAAAGAGTCAGGTCAACATTATGTTGAGTGATCAAACATTAGAAACATTCTTTTAAAAAATTCTCTTCAGAAACTGTTATTTGTAATTTTTGATAAGCTTTGGTCAATGTGATAAACATTGAAAAAAAAGTAGGAAAAATCATTTAAAAACATTGAGACTGCAGACTGGAACAGACCAAAGGAAACTTCTACACGTTAACTAGAGTTTTTCAGTATAGCTAATAAATGCAAGACAAATATGTAAAATTAATATCATTTCTGCATACAAAAATTAAATGGCTATAATTATGATTTTAAACTTGTACTAAAGATAAGAAAAGTAAAATGGTTCAGCAAACATTTATTGGACTTCTATTAGATTCCATAAGAACTTTGATTAAGAGGTACATACATGCTCTTTTTCAGAAAATTACTTAAAAATTACTTGTATAGATAATATATTCTTAAAAGAGCAACTGTTATTAAAATGTCTGTTTTTATTAAGTTAACATACAATGCAATTCTAATCAACATTTCACTAGCGTGGGTTGATAAAGTTATTTGGAGCAAATATTCATTCTCTCTACTCTCACCTCCATAGGAGGAGTACAATTTCCATTCCACTGATGTTGGCTTTGGCCATGTAATTTGCCTTGGCCTCATGGTGGGTGAAATGTCCTTTCTTGCCTCTTCATTTGGGCTTGGCTCTGTGACTTACTTTTGGTCAATGAGATGTCAGCAGATGTGAAGTCAGTAGAAGCTGGCAATGTGCCTCCAAAGTTGGGCTTAATCTCTTGCGCTTTTGCCTTCCTCATGAGAATATCCTCCAGTTGGCTCAGAGTTCGTCAGTGAAGAGTGATGCAGAAAGCAGACCTGAATCCAACTTGCAGACTTGAGACTAAGCCCAGTTGATCCCTACTGACCCACAGAAGAGGGAGCAAGAATAAATGACTATTCTTTAAGCCACTGAGTTTGGGGGTGATTTGTTACAAGCACTGTTATGCACATAGTTCTGTGATACAACCAAGAGTTTCTATTTTGTTCAAGAAAATGATGTAGAGGTGAATTTATATAGATGCGTGCTCAGTTGCTTCAGTCATGTCCAACTCTTTGCCACCCTCTGGATTGTAGCCCCCAGGCTTCTCTGTCCATAGGATTTTCCCAGCTAGAATACTGGAGTGAACTGCCATGCCCTCCTCCACAGGATCTTCCCAACCCAGGGATGGGACCTCCATATCCTGCATCTCTGGCAGTGCAGGTGGGTTCTTTACCTGCTGAGCCATTTGAGAAGCCCATATATACATATATGTGTGGAGTATTAATCAGCCATTAAAAAATAGACTATTACTTAGCCATACACACAATGGAGTATTATGTGTATGGCTATGGACACACAATGGACTATTAGCCATAAAAAATAATGAAATACTGCTATTTGCAGCAACATGGATGGACCTAGAGAATACTAACTGAAGTAAGTCAGATAAGAAAAGACAAATATTATATGATATCACTTATATGAGGAATCTAAAAAATAACACAAATGAATCTATATACAAAACAGAAAGAGACATACAGACATAGAAAACAAACATGGTAACCAAAGTGGAGGAGAGGGTATAACTAGGATTATGAGACTAACAGATTCAAACTACTATACATAAAACACAGAAATAACACAGCAAACAATATTCAATTTTGTAATAATCTGTAATGGAAAATATATATAACTGAATCACTTTGCTGTACGCCTGGAACTAACACAATATTGTACATTGACTCTACTTCAATTTAAAAAATGGAAAAAAAAATTATGGGCAAAACAGACACTTTTCAGAAAAGTCTTTAAAATTAGTATAATCCTTTTCCTCTTCTTTCTTTTTTTATTGTTTCTATATGAGAAGATGGATATTAACTGAACCTACACTGGTAATCATTTCACAGTTCATGAAGATCAAATGATAAAAATATCCCAAAACAAAGGGATAGAGAAGATTGTAGAATAATATAATGATAAGTAGTTTAGTATTGTAAAAAGAAATATGCAAACTTTCACATACACCACAATTACAATTTCATAAATATGTGTGCATAAAGATAAAGAACATAGAGAGAATGGTTGCATAACAGCATATTTAAATAAAAATACATTTGTCTCAACTGTTTTGGGGAGAAATAATAAAGACCCAGAAAAATATAACATTTGTGCACAGCATTTCCATGTACTAAAACTACAGTCAAGATAACCTATATAGGATATTTTGAAATTATCAAAATGCTTCTGTGAGCATTTGCCTATCTCTGGCATATATAAGAAATGGAGAAGAGGCAATTTTTGAGGGAAAAAATAATCCCTCTCTTTATCCTCAACTGTAATTCCATCACCCCCACTAGCTTTGTTCGTAGTGATGCTTTCTAAGGCCCACTTGACTTCACATTCCAGGATGTCTGGCTCTAGGTGAGTGATCACACCATCGTAATTATCTTGGTTGTGAAGATCTTTTTTGTACAGTTCTTCTGTGTATTCTTGCCACCTCTTCTTAATATCTTCTGCTTCTGTTAGGTCCATACCACTTCTGTCCTTTATTGAGCCAAACTTTGCATGAAATGTTCCCTCTGTATCTCTAATTTTCTTGAAGAGATCTCTAGTCTTTCCCACTCTATTGTTTTCCTCTATTTCTTTGCACTGATCACTGAGGAAAGCTTTCTTATCTCTCCTTGCTAGTCTTTGGAATTCTGAATTCAAATGGGACTATCTTTCCTTTTCTCCTTTGCTTTTTGCTTCTCTTCTTTTCACAGCTATTTGTAAGGCCTCCTCAGACAGCCATTTTGCTTTTTTCCATTTCTTTTCCATGGGGATGGTAAAGAAACACCATCCCCATGGAAATACTGTGTACAAATGTTATAGATGGAATTCCAGTTGAGCTATTTAAAATCCTGAAAGATGATGCTGTGAAAGTGCTGCACTCAATATGCCAGCATATTTGGAAAACTCAGCAGTGGCCACAGGACTGGGAAAGGTCAGTTTTCATTTCAATCCCAAAAGAAAGGCAATGCCAAAGAATGCTCAAACTACCACACAATTGCACTCATCTCACACGCTAGTAAAGTAATGCTCAAAATTCTCCAAGCCAGGCTTCAGCAATATGTGAACTGTGAACTTCCAGATGTTCAAGCCAGTTTTAGAAAAGGCAGAGGAACCAGAGATCAAATTGCCAACATCTGCTGGATCATCGAAAAAGCAAAAGAGTTCCAGAAAAACATCTATTTCTGCTTTATTAACTATGCCAAAACCTTTGACTGTGTGGATCACAATAAACTGTGGAAAATTCTGAAAGAGATGGGAATACCAGACCACCTGACCTGCCTCTTGAGAAACCTATATACAGGTCAGGAGGCAACAGTTAGAACTGGACATGGAACAACAGACTGGTTCCAAATAGGAAAAGGAGTACATCAAGGCTGTATATTGTCACCCTGCTTATTTAATTTATACACAGAGTACATCATGAGAAACGCTGGACTGGAAGAAGCACAAGCTGGAATCAAGATTGCCAGGAGAACTATCAATCACCTCAGATATGCAGATGACACCACCCTTAAGGCAGAAAGTGAAGAGGAACTAAAAAGCCTCTTGATGAAAGTGAAAGAGGAGAGTGAAAAAGTTGGCTTAAAGCTCAACATTCCGAAAACTAAGATCATGGCATCTGGTCCCATCACTTCATGAGAAATAGATGGAGAAACAGTGGAAACAGTGGCTGACTTTATGGGCTTTTCTGGGGGGCTCCAAAATCACTGCAGATGATGACTGCAGCCATGAAATTAAAAGACGCTTACTCCTTGGCAAGAAAGTTATGACCAACCTAGACAGCATATTCAAAAGCAGAGATATTACTTTGCCAACAAAGGTCTGTCTAGTCAAGGCCCTGGTTTTTTCACTGGTCATGTATGGATGTGAGATTTGGACTGTGAAGAAAGCTGAGCACCGAAGAACTGATGCTTTTGAACTGTGGTGCTGGAGAAGACTTTTGCGAGTCCCTTGGACTGCAAGAAGATCCAACCAGTCCATCCTAAAGGAGACCAGTCCTGGGTGTTAATTGGAAGGACTGATGCCAAGGTTGAAACTCCAGTACTTTGGCCACCTCATGCAAAGAGTTGATTCATTGGAAAAGACCCTGATGCTGGGAGGGACTGGGAGCAGAAGGAGAAGGGGATGACAGATGATGAGATGGCTGGATGGCATCACCTACTCATTGCACATGAGTTTGGGTGAACTCCGGGAGTTGATGGACAGGGAGGCCTGGCATGCTGCGATTCATGGAGTCGAAGAGTCATACATGACTGAGTGAGTGAACTGAACTGAACTCTTTATCCTCAAGTTTTACAAGCCCTTCCACAGCTCAAATGTGATTACTCTATATAAATGTTAGCTATTATTACAAGAAATGGTATGTGTGGTGGTCAAGAGCAGGAACTCTGGAGTGACGGTATAACTTTCAGCAATGCCACTTAAAAACAATGTAACCTCTGGCAAGTCTTTTTTAACCTTTCTTTTCTCATTTCCTCATTGAAAAATGGGATGACAATAATCGCTTGTAATAAGCATTGTTATGAGGCTTAAATAAATTAGTATACGTAAAGCATTTAAGAGGAGAGTGAAAAAGTTGGCTTAAAGCTCAACATTCAGAAAACAAAGAACATGGCATCCAGTCCCATCACTTCATGGCAAATAGATGGGGAAACAGTGGAAACAGTGTCAGACTTTATTTTGAGGGGCTCCAAAATCACTGTAGATGGTGACTGCAGCCATGAAATTAAAAGATGCTTACTCCTTGGGAGAAAAGCTATGACCAACCTAGATAGCATATTCAAAAGCAGAGACATTACTTTGCCAGCAAAGGTCCATCTAGTCAAGGCTATGGTTTTTCCAGTAGTCATGTATGGATGTGAGAGTTGGACTGTGAAGAAGGCTGAGCGCCGAAGAATTGATGCTTTTGAACTGTGGTGTTGGAGAAGACTCTTGAGAGTCCCTTGGACTGCAAGGAGATCCAACCAGTCCATTCTGAAGGAGATCAGCCCTGGGATTTCTTTGGAAGGAATGATGCTGAAGCTGAAACTCCAGTACTTTGGCCACCTCATGCGAAGAGTTGACTCATTGGAAAAGATTTTGATCCTGGGAGAAATTGGGGGCAGGAGGAGAAGGGGACGACAGAGGATGAGATGGCTGGATGGCATCACTGACTTGATGGACGTGAATATGAGTGAACTCCGGGAGTTGGTGATGGACAGGGAGGCCTGGCGTGCTGCGATTCATGGGGTCACAAAGAGTCGGACACGACTGAGTGACTGAACTGAACGGAACTGAAAGCATTTAGAACAATGTGTGATACCTAGTAAGCCCCATATTTGTTGGTTTATTATCACTTGTAACATCTCTATTATTACTGTTGTTATGTTACTGTTACCATCCTTTGGGGACATGCTGAAAACATTGTCCCGTGAGCTTTGGGAAAAGTAAGTCAATGATAGCTAAGTGTTTTTAATCTAGCAAATATTACTAAACTTTATTAGAAAGAATTATTGGCAAAATATAATACCATATGGATCCACCAAAAAGTTGTTTACTTTGTCCCTTTTCTTCCCAAGAATTCCATAAATAATTTACATTGCCAAAAAGTGGTTTGCAGTATAATAAAAGAAACTGCTCAAGTGTATGAGTACAGCTAGATGGAATTTAAAAGCTCACACTGACCTCCACATGTACTCTTGGGGGAATACTTGAAGAACTTGTATTCCATAAACTTTTAGAGAAGGCAGGAATTATTTCTATTAATATAATACAAATTTTTCTCTGAAAGTATGTTGTGTTCAGTATGCAAAATTAAAACAATGTATTTGCAATGCATTTGTCTTATGCATCCCTTCTCTCTGGAGCTGGACTAGTATATATTTTAAACTATTTTCAACCGTTCTTTCTGTGGGCTTCCTCTATCTCAGTTAATGACAATTCTGACCTTCCAGACACACACGTCAAAAACCTCAATCCACTTTTTAAAATAATTATCTTATCTTAGAACAGTTTTAGATTTATAGAAAATGAGAGGGCAATGTAGAATTCCCATACACCCCACATCCAGATTCCCCTATTATCAAAAGGATATTTTGGTATGATACATTTGTTATAGTGAATGAAACAATATTGGTAAATTACTACTAACTAAAGTCCACACTTGATTGATATCTCCTTAGTTTTGACTTAATGCTCTTCTTCTGTTCCAAGATCCCATCCAGGGTACCACATTACAGTTAGTAGGCATATCTTCTTAGAATCCTCTTGGCTTTGGTAGTTTTTCAGATTTTCCTTCTGTTTTTTTTTTTTTTTCCCCCTAGATTTTTCTCATTAGATAGGGTTTACAGGTTTGGAGATAGAAGACCACAGAGGCAAAGTGCCATTTTCATCATATCCTCCTAAGGGAACATGCTACCAACATGATTTATCACTACTGACCTTGATCACCTGGCTGAGGTAGTGTTTGTCAGGTTTCTCCACTATAAAATTACTTTTTTCTCCTTTCCATGTTTTTGGAAGCAAGTCACTATAAGCTACCCACAAAGGAGTAAAAGAATACTCACTTCTAAAATTGCTTTAAGTAATATATTTATCTAGACATTTAAATTCTATTTTTTGATAGATACAGAGTGTTTCATGGAAAGATACTGCTTAAAAAATAAACTGCTTAATTCTAACAATTTGTTGTAGTAAGTATGCTGCTGCTGCTGCTAAGTCGCTTTAGTCGTGTCCGACTCTGTGCAAACCCACAGACGGCAGCCCACCAGGCTCCCCTAACACATGCTTATTGTATAAAAACTAGAAAACGCATTTAAGCAAAAGGTCACCTAAAATGTACCACTTCAGACAGTGCTGCAGTCCTCAGTTGCTCAGTCGCGTCTGACTCTTTGTGACCCCATGAACTAAAGCCCACCAGGTTCCTCTGTCCCTGGAATTTCCCAGGCAGGAATACTGGAGTGGATTGTCATTTCCTTCTCTGGGGGATTGTCCCCATCCAGTGATTGAACCGTGTCTCTTGCAGGCAGATTCCATAGACCACTAAAGTTAATATTTTGAGGCACTATCTTCAAACCGTTTTTCTATGTCTACATTTAGAGTTAAAATAATCCTCGGCATATACTACTCTATCTGGCTTATTACCATTTCACATTAACAAAAATTAGTCTGTATTTTTTTTAGACTAAGTGTTTTCTTCTCTACAATTCCAGAGCCTAGCATAGTGCCCAGCATATAGTGGCTTCAGCAAGTGTGATCCAATGAGCTTTCTGACTTGAACAGCGGAAGCCTCCATGAAACAATTTAATGGAATTTGCTGACAAAATCAATCTTCTTCTCTTCCTTTGCCCTCACAGGATAACCAAAGTCACAGGCATGGCATCACCAATTTTGGGCCTTGGACAATGAGTTAAATCAATGAAATAGTGTGTAGTTTGTAAGGACTAAAAGATAATGGTATGTGAAGTATTTAAGTACACAGGCCCATTATTCCTTACCCCAAACCCTTTTGACTAGGTATATTTTGGAATTCAGAATTCCTCAGTTGAGGAGGATGATAGAGCAAATGTGCAATATATTATGAAACACCACGACCTGGCACAGGGAAAAACGCCGTAGTCAAGCAGTCATGTTTTCTAAAGCAAAGTAAGTGAATCATCACAATAAATAGACCAATTCCTTGTGTTTTATAATTTTTTTAAGTACATTCTAAAAATCCCTTGTGGCTGGACTCTAGAGGAGTCCCAGTTCCTTCAGCCTCTATTTACTACCATCTAGGGACCAACTTGCAAAATTAAAAGACCCACTAGCATTCAGGACTGGCATTTCGCATTTCCAGGAATAATTTTTTGTTATCTAAAGGCCAAAGATATAAATAAGCTTCCTTATCTGTTACCTGTGCCAGTTTTCATGATTTCCTTACTAGCCCACCCTTTCACTTAGGGAAAGCTTGTTAAGGGCCCAGCTTCAGGTTGGAAAGGAGAAAGGGATTCTCACTCTCTGCCTTTGCTGGACCCAGGCCCTGCCCTCCAACCTATAGGGTGGATATTACCCATCCCCTCAGTACTGATGCTGATAAACTCCCAGGAAACAATACCATTGGTTTTCCTGCTTATACCTCTCCATTACTTCTCAGTTTCTGGTGCCAGACGATTTCCCTTCTTTCTAGCAAAGCCAGCTGAGCATTAAATAATAATTTCTATGTTATCCAACACGTCCTTGGGTTATAGCAGAGTCGTCAGGTTTTCTTAGTCTACCATATTGCCAGACCAGAACCCTTAATTTCATTTTTTTCTTTTAAATAAACAATCTATTTATTAAATACTTAAAATATTCTATTAGCCAGATTTTTCATTAACCAGGTATACCACTTCCTAAGCCTTGTGGAATAATATTTGATATAGGCATTATATAGTTACTTTTGAAATAAAAATTATTTAATGAATATTTTTCTTTTGTAAATAAGTCTCTGGAAAATGAGAAATCACAATTTGATGCCATCTACTTAGTGACAAATTATCTTCCAGACATTAAATACAATTGCTTAGTTGAAATGACTCGAATGCTATCTATTCTCAACAGCAACAGAATAAATTTGTTACGCTGAAATGTCAATGCTGTCTAGGTAGTGTTATTCCAAGATACTTATGATCATATCAAACCTATTTGGTTCTCTTCCTTGTGTGTGCATGCATGCTAAGTCATTCAGTCGTGTCTGACTCTTTGCAACCCTATGGACCATAGCCCACCAGGCTCCTTTGTCCATGGGATTCTCCAGGCAAGAATACTGGAGTGGGTTGCCATGCCCTTCTCCAGTTTCTTCCTTAGTGAACTCCAATCTTAATTTCTTTTTTAAGTAGAGTTCATTGTTGATCCTTGGCGCATTGTCTGGAACTGAACAAGGACGTACTCAGTATTCAGTGACTCAACTTCCACTTGACGAATAGTTTTGTGCTGGTCACTCCCTCAGGCTATTAGCTGGAACTTGAGAAAAGATGAACAAAAATTCGTACCATTGGAGCCCCAGTTCTATGATCTTTTTCAATTTTAAATTCAGGATGGTCTTTGTGGCTACCCTGCTTTGTTTTTCTTTGCTTGTCATGAATGTGGCAATTTGATATTTGAATTCCTGATAAGCCTTTTTCAAGACTGTTAACATGACAATTGGCAAATGGCATTTTTCTATCTGAGATAGGATAATGAATAAAATTCCCTTTTATCTTCCGGGGGAATCAATGACTACATTGAAAACTATGATAACACTGGTTCTTTCCTCAATAGCAGATGTGATTTGTAAAGTGAAAATCAATGTTTAGACTGATGATCTCTCTTAGAATATGGAAGATTTCATTTGAATAATTATAATAAAAATATATGATTAATCAGTTGAGTAAGACTAGAAATTCAGTAAATAATGAGCCTTATTGGGCCATTTTTTGGCTTTACAATCTGGGGAAATTGTGAGCTTCACACTTCTCCCTCAAAAGCACAAGCCAATTTCCTAAACACATGTCCCTGATCAGGGAGACATACAGTGTGCATCTCTGTGGACACCTGAACCAACTGATGGACTGACAGATATTTCTTCTTATGCTCAGCCTCCCAGCAGGTTTGGAGTATGGGCTTGCAAGGATAGATCCTCACATCCTCCCGGCAACCCCTTCCTGAAAGATGAGTTTCACAATGTTTGGTTTCTGTTGCTGTAAAACAACTATCACATATAATGTATGTACCAGCTAGACTCTTTTGGTTGTGGATGACCAAAACATAAACCAAACCTACAGAAGTGAAAGGCAGGAATTTACTGGCTTCACACTCAAACCACAGAGGAGGGCAGGCTGGCTTCAAGAACGACTGGTCTCAGTACTAGAGTCCTGTCCAGGCCCTTGCTTGAGCTCTGCTTCTCTCAATGTCTTGGTCTCATTCGCTACAGGGAACACAGCAACTGACAGCCAGAGAATCTCAACATCTCTTTTCCTAAAAGAAAAGAGCGTCTTTCTCACAGCATTACACAGAAGAACAATAAGCTTTTGGAAGGGTTAAGAATGACTCATCTGGGACCATGTGTCCACCCTTTAAACCATCACAGCATTGGTCAAACACTGGTCTGAATTTTCTGTGCACCACTGTAGTCAGAAGTGAAGGGATTGTTTCTGTAGTGAAGGGACAGTGGCAAACATAAAAGGCACTACATATACTTAATCAGGGAATTATATACATCAATCATTTTATAATATAGTTATTTGTATATAGTCTATGTATGTTTGTCTTTAAGAAAGTCTTGTGACTTATCCTGTCCTTATGTGAATATGTATGTATTTTTTGTATATCTGTATATACTAGTTCATGAATATAGATGAAAGCATAAATTGTACACACGTTATTACTGTTTTGTAAGTAAGAGTGTAGTTTTTCCTTTTCCGGGGATTCCATTTACATCCCCAGATCATAATTACCCAGTAAATGTATCCTTTATCTTCTACCCCCAATAGTAAAATGCATTCCAGGCAGATTGGCCTACTTACTGCCCCTACATGTGTCTGATTTCCTTTTTTGGAAAGTCAGAGAATCATGCAGACCTATAGTACTATCTCAGGGGCCCCATGGGTATGGGGTGTCCTAGTCAAGTCAGGGGTACACAGAATGAAGAATTATTAAAAGTGACCTTATATGTAGTTTTTGTGGCATCAGGACCAAGATATGAATACCCCAAGACTGCATAACCAACCAAAACATATGGGGAGCTGGAAGGTAAGAAAGTAAGGAAAGTAAGAAAGGAATGCACAGAGTGTGAGGTGGTGGGGATTCCTAGTGCAAACATGAGTTCACTGTGGCTTCTGTGTAGAGCTTGGCCTATTGGGAGTGGTGGGAGCTGAAGGAACATGGACAGTTCACCGTCAGACCTTCTGTTTTCGCTCTTCTCCCCAACTCTGCTTTCTCTTCTCTATCCCATCCAAATCCTTACCCTATGCATGTGTCTCACCTCCCCAACAATGCCTCCTAGAATTATAACCCACAGCAAGGTCTGTCCCTCTCCTCTGGCAGTGGTGCCCTTGAGATTGCCTTGAGATCAGCCACTGTTTGGGAGCTGCTATTTCACAACCAGAGTAGGAAACATAATCTTTTTTCCACTCAATAAATATATGTCCTCATACTTAGGAAAAAGATAAATTATCTTCCAAACGACAAATTCAGTATGCACATGCCAAAGAAGTCATCTTTGCTGTATGTTAATTTAGTTGTTTCCTTTTCTATAACAATCTAATAGTTGAAAGTTATTTTACGTTACGGTTATACAAATGGAATGTTCAGATTTTAATTAACAATTAAATTGATGAGTTTTAAACTTCTGGAACATATATTTGCATATAATTGCTCTCAGTATACTTATGTAAAATCCAAAGCTCATATTCCCAACAACAGAAAGCCTATTCGTGTCAGCTTTAGTTACATGTGTACATTTATTTGAATGTGTAGAGTGTGTGCTTTTATTGCCAAGAAAGTCAGCTCTGTTTCTTAATTGTCGCTATAACCACAATTTGGGAAATTCTATTACAACATCAATATGGTATGCACATCTTTAATTAGGCTAGTACGGCCTGTCATAGCAACTGATCCTATGTATTCTTATTTAGTCTAGTTGAGGTTTTAAAATGTCCTCCTTTTTTAAAGAGACATATTTCGGCCTCATTAAATTGTTAAACCAATATATAGCCCTACAACTTGATTGCTATGCTCTAGAAATCCCGTGCCTCTTCACTTACTGCATCTTTAGCACCATCTGAATGGGCATTCTTCCCCAAACACCTGAAATCCTCTGCAGCTCTAGTGTGTTAGGACTCTCTTATCAGATCTAAAGGAGACACCTGTCACCCTCCTCCCCATTACCAGGAAGAGCTGGCTGTGGCATCCAATTGATCCCCAGAGCTTGTCTCTCTTATTTAGTAGTTAATGCAAATACGTTGCAGGTTGCTTGCTCTGAGCAATGTCTTCACATCAGGTCACCAACCAAAAAGACAACAGATTCTATGCTCTGGAGATCACAAACAGAATCTAGCCTAGAGTTCATTTCCCTCTCTTTCCTCCAGATCTGCCATGATCTCAACAGGGAGAAACAATGATTACCTGTAACCAAGCCCTGCAGTCCCTTAGTCTTTTATACCTTTTATTCTGCCACAAAACAAATCATTAAAATCTACATTAAGGAGAAAGGACAATTCCCATGATACTGACAAGCATAGATGTGTCTTTTTGAAACACATATGGGTGTTTTATGCTTTTTGCTATGTCCAAGGTCAAATGATAATTCAGGAACTGCCATAAAGCTATAGGTGGAGTTTTTCAAATTCAGTCCTATTAAAATAGAAGGTTGCATTATTCATCAGTAGTGACATGAGCAAGTGTGAGCAGCTTGGGGGTCAGGGATTAAAGTGGGGGTGGGACACACGGGAGCTATAGGACCTATTGAAAATCTAAATCTTTCACAGTCTCAGCTTCAGGATGGCACTGCCTCTTGCTGGTTGTCAGCTCAAACAAGTATTGATGAGGAATTCTGCGTTCTCTGGCCAGCAGGGACTTCCTGAATTTCATCACTCACCAGGTTAGTTGACACTCATTTTGTTACCCTGCTTCTCAAGATTTCTCATTCCCCAAATATAAGAACTTTAGCCTATATTAAGAAAGGGAAGGGGGACAGGGCAAAAGATGGGAGCCAATATTTAGACTGTCATTATTATGGTGGGATGGGTATTTTAATTCTTTCCATTTATCTCCTCTAGACTGGCCCTCATAATTTTCACTACATATTCCTTTTTATGGATCTAGACCAGGAAAAGAAAATACTCCAACCATATGGAATGTGATGTTTGGATAACATCAGTGACTCAATGGAGTTTGAGCAAACTCTGGGAGATAGTGAAGGACAGGGAAGGCTGGCATGCTGCAGTCCATGGGTCACAAAGAGTCAGACAAAACTTAGCAACTGAGCAACAACATATGAAATATAAGCAAGTCCATCTATTTTTCTCTCTTGTGTTCTTTGTACTGTTACTTCTTGTACTTCCTTGGGGAATAGATCGTTCAAAAAATATGTGAGTTGATCAAATGAAGCCAAGCTTCAACTGGGTATAATTTACCATATGAGGGTTCTTCATGACAGATTGTCACAGATTCATGAGACAGCTTATTCTTATTCTTGTGCCAAGCCTAAAGGACCAGAACTCAGCTCACTTTTAAAGATAACAAAAGAATCACAGCTTGCTCCCAAGCAACTCAGCTCTCTGGTGTCCATAAAATCTTCAACCTAATTCTGCCACTCCCATCCCACATCTTTATTTAGACAGTAGTGGAGAGACATCCTTTCTTGTAAACATTTCTGCTCATAAAATCTTAGTCTAGTGGCAGCAATGTCTGATTCAACTGAAACACTGGGCAATAAAACCATCATTTACAATGTTATGTTTGCAGCTGCTCTGAGTCTGGAAATCATTGCTGGCAAGTCTACATGTTCAAAAAAATTCTTGGACATCTGGTGGTGTCTAGAATGCATGTGCTTTCTTCTGAGAAACTTCTGAGAAAACCTCAGTGACCAAGATCTTGAAATAAATAGATCATCTTGTTGACCACTCAGCTCAGCCATAGCCATTGACTCTTTTTCCAGATTAGAACTGAGTGAATAGGAACACAGGAGTGTGTGGTTACCTTTGGAACAAAATTCAAGGGCCGCTAATATAGCTATTTGCCCCAGAACATCAAATCTACCACTTACCATTTTTGCTATATTACTTAGACTCCTGAAGAATTTTCTTCCTGAGTCTAATAGTCTAATGTAACTATCTCTGGGAAGACCTGCACTTAAAGCCATTATTTGGTGAGGACCCAGGTACAGAGCATTCGGGAGTAAGAGAATGCAGACATGCGGTGGGAAGAGAAGAATTTTGAGAAAGATGAAATAACGAGGATGGAGGTAAAGAGCTACCAAATTTTGTTTTCCTCCCAATTTAGCCTTACAACTATCAGAATTCAGAGGTAAATCTGTCATTCTTTTGGGGTGTTATACATTGTTTTTCAGCCTCCATGCAAAATTTTCTGCTTATTACTTGCACTAATGTTTGAGCATTCTGAAACATCTCCCTTTAAGTCTTCCTGTGATCTACAAATTGAATCACAGTGTTTGTGTTCTTTTATTTTTGCATCTTTTGCTCAAAATTATGCTTTTCTAAATCCATACATGTTGTCATGTGCATCCATGCTAATTCACTTCAGTTGTATCTGACTCTTTGTGACCTTATGAACTGTAGCCTGCCAGGCTCCTCTGTCCATGGGATTCTCCAGGAAAGGATACTGGAGTGGATTCTCATGCCCTCCTCCAGGGAACCTTCATGACCCAGGGATCAAACCTTCATCTCTTAGGTCTCCTGCGGTGGCAGGCAGGTTCTTAACCACTAGCGCCACCTGGGTAGCCGACATGTTGTCACATATAGCTGCAATTTCCTCATTTCCATTGGTGTGTGCGATTCCATTGGATGGAATACCACACATTTAACCATTTTCCTACTAAGAGACATGTCCAGGTTCTAGAATAATGCTGTTATACATGTCATCTATGCCTCCCACTATATGTGTGCATGCATGTCTCAAGTGAATACATGGATGATTAGACATGCTGGGATGTGACATCACCCTTATAGCAGAAAGTGAAGAGGAACTAAAAAGCCTCTTGATGAAAGTGAAAGAGGAGAGTGAAAAAGTTGGCTTAAAGCTCAACATTCAGGAAACGAAGATCATGGCATCTGGTCCCATCACTTCATGGGAAATAGGTGGGGACAGTGGAAACAGTGGCCGCTTTTATTTTGGGGACTCCAAAATCACTGCAGATGGTGACTGCAACCATGAAATTAAAAGATGCTTACTCCTTGGAAGGAAAGTTATGACCAACCTAGATAGCATATTCAAAAGCAGAGACATTACTTTGTCAACAAAGGTCCGTCTAGTCAAGGCTATGGTTTTTCCAGTGGTCATGTATGGATGTGAGAGTTGGACTGTGAAGAAAGCTGAGCACTGAAGAATTGATGCTTTTGAACTGTGTTATTGGAGAAGACTCTTGAGACTCCCTTGGACTGCAAGGAGATCCAACCAGTCCATTCTAAAGGAGATCAGTCCTAGGTGTTCTTTGGAAGGAATGATGCTAAAGCTGAAACTCCAGTACTTTGGCTACCCCATGCAAAGAGTTGACTCATTGGAAAAGACGCTGATGCTGGGAGGGATTGGGGGCAGGAGGAGAAGGGGAGGAGATGATGACAGAGGATAAGATGGCTGGATGGCATCACCGACTCGATGGACGTGAGTTTGGGTGAACTCCAGGAGTTGGTGATGGAGAGGGAGGCCTGGTGTGCTGCAGTTCACGGGGTCGCAAGAGTCGGACACGACTGAAAGACTGAACTGAACTGAACTGAACTGAGAATATCCATATATTTGCCTTTACTAGAAAATGGGAAGCTGTTTTTCCCAAAGCAATTATTCCCTCTACTAGTATATGAATTCCTATTGTTCCACATCATCATCGCCAACACTTGGTATTGTCAGATTCTTGATCTTTTTGTCAATCTGATTTTTAGTGAGCATTCACTTCCTTGTGCTTTTTTCTTCCTTCTCATTGTGGTTTTAAATTTGCAAAACTTTGATTTCTAATGAGACTAGGAACTCTTTCATTTATTTGCTGCCCTGAATCCAGATTGCTTAAAATTTTACATTTCATACTCTAAACTTTTGTATTTTGGTGTTGTTCATACTAGGCATTTCGTGACATAACTGATAAGTACAAAGCAAGCAAAAGAAACTCATTCATTGAACATCAGTTTAGAACTGGGCACTTCATGTACTTTGTCCTATTTAACCCTCATAATAATTTGCTGTGGTGGTTTAGTCACTAAGTCATGTCCGACTCTTGCAACCCCATGGACTGTAGCCCTCCAGGCTCTTCTGTAGATGGGATTTTCCAGACGAGAATATTGGAGTGGGTTGCCATTTCCATAACTTGCTAGTTGATATTGTTTTTCTAAGTGTGAGAACTAGTACTCAAATCATGCCTGTGTGTATCTGTAGTCTAAAAATTCTTTCCAGTAATCGTGTTCCCTCTCAAGAAATTAACTTCACAGGATCAAAATAATGATCAATATCTTGTAGCAAAGTCATTGTATTACAAATCACACCAAAAGAATTTCAAAGGTGGCTAGTTAATATGAGTAATTAAATAATTACAGCCCTAGGTCAGTTTTCCTCTTAACATTCCAAAATCCAATCTATTATTATATAAACAAATGAAAGGTTCTTTGATATTTGGTGAGATTTCTCTCATGAGAGTAATTCATGAGACAGTTCAGTCACATGTTTCATTTTCTACCCATGAGAGGCACTTTTGAAATGATTAACATAATCCAGTAGAGTTACAGAATATTAAATGACAGTCTGAAATAAAGTAACAAAAGACAAAAGTGAAACAAACTATTCTCTAAGAGATACATTTTTATATAAGTAATCAATTTATTAGGACATTCAACAAATTCAAGCAATAGACACTTTAAAAAATTAATTCAAAGCCAATTAAAGGATAAACACAAGCAAGTCTCCTAAGAATTTATATGTTATTAACGGTGCCTTTTTCTTTTTAACTATAAAAGTCTAATAAAAGCCTATAAATCATGCATATATAGAAACAATTTTCAAAGAATCAAATTAACCAGAAGCAATGACTCATTCATGATATTGCCTACAAAAGGGGATGGACAAAGTCAGTTTTCAACATCCCTCACTGACGCTAAGAATAATTCTTGGGATGGGATTTGCATTATGTAGGTAATTCTCTTCTCTAGTATTTTTGCAAAAATGCCCTTTCGGTGGGATCTGATCCAAAATTCTTTCCAGTGATGTAGACGCGCTCGTGATTTGTACCTTTGTCACCAACAAATTCCAAAGGCTTGGACTTGGCAGCAATGAATATTAATCTCACACTCATCCCACTCCATGGAAACAAATAGTGAAAACAATTATCAGTTCTATACACTGCATATATTTTGTGAAGTTTTTTATTTTTACTTCACTCCATGACACAAATCGTTGCTTGCAAAAATGCTAGCATAGTGTGCACTTTCTACTTGTCAATATACCTCCATCCTCTTCTGTACCATCAATGGGCTACAAAGATTTAGAGGTTCAGTGATTATAGGATTTGAATGATTTTAACCCCTTTAAATTTGGAAATTCTTTAAATCCCATTATCTCTGCAGCCACTGAGAATTTTTAAATCAGCTTGGCCTTTTCTAGCTCCAGGTCTAAGGATTACAGAGTTTTAAAGAGTATAAATGCCTCTTTGCAGTTCTACAAAGAGCTGTCCCCAACCAGCTGACCTCCAGGAAATAAAGCCAGCCATTTCTCCAGCTGGCGACTGCTGATCAGAGTTTCTAAATGGAAAGATATGTATGTTATGGCACAAACCACCAGGAAAACAAATAATTGCTTCCTCAACTCCACATGAAGCCAGTGAATCAGAAGATCTGATGCAGGAGGGGGCAACAGACTTTAGACATGTGTCAGAAAGTGTCTAAGAATCAGAAACCAGGAAATGTCAGGGACCCAAAGAAGCTCACTGGGTCATAGAGGAAGTTCAGTGATGGGAAGCCACCTTGCACCCAAAGAAAAGTGGTTACCATGGACACCTTCAAACCCTATGTGCCCCTCTGAGGTCTTACCTCTTGCGTCCTCACATTTATGTATCCATAGTGAGTTCGAAGGGGCCGCCTGTATGTATAGGAGAATGGTATCCATTTTGCACCAGGTTGTCCAAAGCAGTTTAGTAGCAATGGGAAATTCACTTCATTTACAAGGCGCACCACCAGCAGGAAGAGAAATGCTGCTATGAAGCTCACTGCAATCACAGACTTTCTCTACAAAACATTAAAAAAAAGAAGAAGAATGAATGACTTTCAATCAAAAACAGTCTCAGAAAAAGGATATTTCAGTTGGAGACAGAAAACAATTATTTGATGCCCAGATTGCCCTAATGTGCTGAGCCTCTGAAAACAAACCGAGTATGGATTATATTTCCATCCCATTCCTATTTCTCCTTACCTTCCTATCATCCTCGGTGATTCCTATGCAGCTTTCAAAACCCAAGTCAGACTTTCCCATCTATAGGAAGCCTTTCCTACCTGTTCATTTTCCTCCCCAGTATCGTCCCCTCACTCCTAACCTATCTACCCTAATAGAGGTAAGAAGTTCCACCCCTCCAGTACTTTGAAGGCCTTTCTCCTGTTGTACATTTTTCATGGCATAATTCCTTACATGACTTTTCTTTCATGTAATTTTGAGTTTCTGGAGAACTGAGCTGCACTCTGCCATATTGCTCTGTATCCTAGGTCCTTAACACAGTACATACTGTAGGCACTCACAAACATTTGTGTGAATGAATAAACGAATTTTGCACAATCTGGTAGATCCAGTCTCATTTTAAATCATTATTCTGTGTCTTTATCTAGCACCCTTTACAGGCAAGAAACTTTGTGCTATAGGATATGCAAAAGTAAGATTCAAAAAAGCTAACACTAACAGTAGGGAAAAAAACACATCAAGCAGCATAAGAACATCCCCTAAATGTGTTTGTCATCAAAGCAGAGTAGGAGCAACTGCATCAGACTGCCATGGGGAAAGGAGAGCTGTATTTGTGCTTGAACTTGATAAAATGCATGCATTTTTCACTAGACATGTGTGAGCAGAGTTTTCTAGGAAGAGGGAACAGAGTAAGGAGGCAAGAAAACATGAGGTTATTCATAGCCACATAGCATTTTGTTTTACTGTGACAGAGAGAAGAAGAAAAAGCTGAAAATAAAGATGATAACTTTATAGACTGTCTCGGATACCAAGCTAAGTCTCTACTGAGTTTGTTAGATGATGGAAAACTTGAGGAGATTTTTTTGTTTAATTATTTAATTTTTGAAATGTGACTGTTATGTCATAATCAGATGCCAGTGTTTGAGGCACTTTGGAGCAGAGTAAAACCAAACACAGGAAGCAACTAGTTAGGAGACTATTTCATTTGGCTAGGACAGAAGTAATGAGGAATGGAAGTGAGAATAGTGGCGGGGGGTGGGTGGGGAGGGTGGGTAGTAAAAAGGTGAGAAAAGACATGAGAAAAACTCAGTTTAGGTGGAAGACAGAAACCTTGGCTTCTGACTGAATAGAAGTGGCAGACAGAAAATTCAGAGATGCCTCAGATGTTGAGTTCAGGTAGCTGCAATAACACTAATCATATCAGGAGAAATCAGGGTGGTCAGGGCAGGAAATGATTTAAGAGAGTAAGTGGACAAAGAGCTTGACTTTCTAAGTCCTAGTTCTCAAGGGCAAATGGGTCATCAAGGGGTCAGACAGAAAGTCAAGTCTAGAGTAAGAAGAAAGAAAAGAGCTGAGGACAGAAGTTAGGAACAACACTGCCTTCTCTCCAGGGTGAAGACACAATGAAATATTCTTTCCTGAAGGAAGGGCTTTGCCCTTGACTCTTATTCAAACTTAAGGGAAACCAAATCACTTTCTGGGAAAGACTGAATGCTTGTTGTTGGTGCTGTTGTGTTTTTAGCTTGCCACTTTCTGGTAGAGTCAGCTTCCTTTTACTTCTCACAGAATGTCCCAAAGGAGAAAAGAAGCCCAAAGCTGGCCCCTGAATCCTCCCTGGGCCCATGGTCACAGTCTCTGAAAGGGCAACAGAATAAAGCCTCAAAGTCAAACACCCAAAGGAAGTCTTCTCTCTTGCCCAGCTCCCAGAATTTGTAAAAGCCCCATCCATCCCCCTGTCTAGCCAGCCTAATTTTCCAATCACCTGAAAGTCCCTTGAGTTCTGCTTCCTCAGAACCCCTTATCTCACCACTTACTACCACAGCCTTACCTCATTTAACCTTCTAATCATGAAAAACTGTTTTAATTTGTTCCTCTGTGGGAACATTATGTCCACAACATCGCAATGTGTCAAGGTAACAGCTTAAATGAGGTGATGGATCTTACAAGTTTAAAGGGACATAGACCAGAACAGATGGCTAAATAAAAGCAAAGGGGCCAGTCACCCATTAAGTAAACAGGTAAGAAGCTTTTTTATCGCCATCCGGTAGTTTGTTGCAAACCAGTAGCTTGTTTTGAAGGAAACCAGGTGGGATTTGTGCCCAGCGTGGCTCTCTGCTTCTCTTAGCTGCTGCATTGCACGGCATGGCTGGGGTTGGGGGAAAAAAGCGTGGAGGGCCTTGTCTGAATTCACTGATCTCACAAAACAACACATACATAATGCACCCATGCGAGGAAAATAAATCAGCCATTTTGAGAGAAACTGCAAAATGGAATGAAATCATAGTTGTAAAAGCCTGCTACCTAGCAATCCATGTCTGCCTCCCATGTTCTGTCAAAGGGAACCAAGTAATGAGCACAGAGAGGATGAGGGGGGCAAATGAGGAGTGAAAGCCAGACGCTCACTCCTCTGCACTGGACCTACACCACAGTCTACAGTGGCCAGACAGGATTCCTTCATGGCTCCGGCTTCCAGCCTCGATTCTATTGCATTGTCTGACCCTCATTCTTTGCCTTCCTTCATATTTCCATATTCTTGTTTAACATAAACTCATTCCCATAGTCCTAATATGAAGCACCCTGATGTTTCACTAGAAAAGGTCTACAAGCATATTCTGGACTCAAGGACAGCAGGACTTAATGTGGAGTGCATTCTTCTCGTAGTCCCTTCTGCCAGATCATGACCTTGAGTTTCAACAGCTAAAACAAAACCACAATGAGGCTACTCGAAGTTTCCACACACCAGAATGCAGTGAGAATATGTATGTGTGTCTATACAGGGACATAGGAGCTGGGGAAGTTAAAAAATACCAACATGATATGTTGTCATTTCGTTGCTAAGTCATGTCCAGCTCTTTGCAACCCCATGGACTGTAGCCTCCTCTCTCCTCTGTCCATGGGATTTGCCAGGCAAAATACTGGAGTGGGTTGCCATTTCCTTCTCCAGGGGATCTTCCTGGACTAGGGATTGAACCCATGTCTCCTGCATTGACAGGCACTGGCAGGAGGATTCTTTACTGCTGAGCCACCAGAAATGTGCCTCCATGATATACGTGAATATATTTACTCCAAGTCATAACTGCACATAGAGTCCACACTCTGTATTAGACTTGGCGAGGTGCTGAAAAACAGAAATGAAACTACAGAAGATAGACCATGCTTGCAAAGAGTCACAACTGAGAGCACCTGGCAAGTGAACAGAAAATTAGAACACCACATATCAAATTGGGTGACAGAGGTAGGCACAGGGTGGTGTGGTACCCCAGAGGAAGAGGGGGAATGCCATGCATGAAACAATCTAAAGAATGCTTGTCTGAAGAGGGGATGTTGAAATGGAGTCCTGAAGAATGAGGAGGAGATAGACAAGTGGAGATGAGAAGGGCATTCCAGGCAGAGGGAACAGTTTAGACAAAGGCACGGAAGTTTTTTAAAGGCCTGAATTTGGTCAGAAACATGCAAGTCATTTGATAAGACAAATACATTTGATATGTAGTGGGAGATATGCTGGGAAGTGGACAAGGTTCAAATCATAACAAAAAATAATAAACCAAACGCATTGTCAGATGCATTTATTTGTCCCACTTTCCATACATTAGGATAATGAAAAGATAAATGCATAAAGTGCTGTTTTATAACTCTAAAGTATAATTCACTTTCCAATCTAGTGAAAATGTGTCCATCACTTTATATTACAAATTGCCAGTTAACATACCACAACTTGTTTCCAGTTGTTTGACTTTAGTTTATCCTATCAGTTGCTTCTTCTTTTAACTGTTTTAAGTCCATCAACAGTCAGCAAATGACTCTACTTGTTTACACGTGTGTTCTACATCTAACAATTTGTTTATGGAATTGATCACTGCTGTTTTTATTGAAGTAATCAGAGCATTCCCCAGATTCAACAACCAACAATTAGGTAAGAGAAGGCAATAGTAAGTACTTGTCAAGTTAATAATGCATAAGATTCAGTTTAACGAACTTTTCACACTGTAGAAAAGAGATATAAATTTAATAAATCATTCCCCTAAGCTCACACAGTGAACACTAAATGATATAATAGGTGGAAAAAGCAAAGCACAGGTCAGGAAACCTAGTGAACACAAAAATGGAAGAAGTCACTATTACAATATGACCACTAACTGTGAAATCCTTGGAGGACATGAGCCAGTGATAAGCACAGGCTAGCCCATGGGAACACATGATAAGAACTGAGAGATACCTTTTTCTTAAATATCCCAAGGAGCTGCAGAGACATGAACATTCAGCACAATTCACCCACACGAGTTCTGAGAGAATGTCACCATGCCCAAATAGATCTGATGAATTACTTTACGGAAAGCTTTCTCCTTCTTTTGGGCAAGTCTGAAGGGACCTTTAACAGCTGAGATATTTAGAATTTAATCCCCTCTGTGCTGCAAAAATATGCATCAAAAATGTGGCATTCCAGTTGCTTGCTCTTTAGGGTAGGAATATCATTTATCAGACTTTATAGCAGAAATACCTATTTCAAAATAAAACCCACAGAGAATTCATGATTTAGGAAGAAAACAATTGCAGATATGTGGACCTAGCAATTTTGCAATCCATATTAACATTTTTATGTTTTTATTCTTTTTATCACAGACTTTAACCACAGAATATGTTCTTTAACTTTTAGGTTAGCTGGTTGCTAGATTTTTTTTTTTTTTTGGTTTATTTTCTGTAAATGATAGACAACAGTATAAAGGTATATTTTTCTATTTAAATTGTATTATTTAATGACTGAATTAGCTGCTTATGCAGTAAAATGGAGCACTTTTGTCCATATGCTATCACTTACTCAATAATAAATATGAAACACAATGTCAATTGTATTATTTATAACATTACTTAGTAACCTCACACAGTGATGGGAACCTCAGTTCAGTTCAGTTCAGTTCATTTCAGTCGCTCAGTCATGTCCGACTCTTTGTGACCCCATGAACTGCAGCAAGCCAGGCCTCCCTATCCATCACCAACTCCAGGAATTCACTCAAACTCATGTCCATCGAGTCAGTGATGCCATCCAGACATCTCATCCTCTGTTGTCCCCTTTTCCTCCTGCCCCTAATCCCTCCCAGCATCAGGGTCTTTTCCAAGGAGTCCACTCTTTGCATGAGGTGGCCAAAGTTTTGGAGTTTCAGCTTTAGCATCAGTCCTTCCAGTGAACACCCAGGACTGATCTCCTTTAGAAGGCACTGGTTGGATCTCCTTGCAGTCCAAGGGACTCTCAAGCATCTTCTCTAACACCACAGTTCAAAAGCATCAATTCTTCGGTACTCAGCTTTCTACTCATTGCTTACTTGTGACTTATCAAATACAATTTCTTTTCCTGTATAAAAAGCTATATCTTCAATGTAATTCTACCTTGTGCCATTAGCCACGCTCCAAATCTGATCTCCCTGAATGCAACAAAGCTTCATCCCTTTTGTATAAGGATGAATTAGCAAAGCTCAGGGTATATAAATAAAACCTTCATTTGTTTCATTTTATTTATTGAATCAACAAACTGGATCCTGACTGCTCAACTATGGTAAACTCTGGGGAAAATCTCACTCATGTGTTGGGGGGGATAAGAAAAAGAGGGTAAAAAAAAAGTGGACAATCCTAGACTGGTGGAGTCCACAAAAGAGCTTATCAAGGGCAGCCTTAGGCAGCTAGCTGGTAATAGAATCACTGAGACCATCAAGAAGAGAGAAGTGAATGTCAAACCAGGTCAACAGGGGAGAATAAGCAGCACTTCAGAATCCAGGAGGCTAATGAAGAAAATGTGACAGAAAAAAGCAATACATTTTGGGAGCAAGCTTTGAAGAGGGCAGAAGAGTGAAGTTAAAAAAGTAGGAAGGGATTTGGTTACAGGAAGTTAAACATCATGCCAAAGAGTCTGCGCTTTCACTATAGACTCTGAAGAAGCTGTCTAAGTGTGGGATAGAGAGGTCAGGCTTGATCATGGAAAGCTCACTCTGGAGGTAGTGTGGTAAGTAAATGGAGAGGCTGGAAAGATCCTTCAGGAAAGACAATGAAAAAAGGCAACAATGGACTACTTCTTCAGATATCACTAATGGACACTAAAAATTCTCAATACGAAAACTGCAATTATTACATTCAACACCTGGCTTTTATTTTCCTAGAAAAGCCAATGGGAATAAAGTCCAGATATAGCAGACATGGGTGAATAACCATCATAAACTTAACAGAAGATAGCATTTAATGAGTGATATTAGTTGGAGAAATATTTCTGTAATCCCTACCTTCTAGATTAAGAAATAGAGATATAGAGAGGTTGAGTAATGTGTCTAAGGTCACAGAGCAATAAAATAGTAAAGACAGCTATGGAACTCAGATATTCTGACTCTGGAGTCTATCTTTTAGTGTATGAATTAACTAAGTTGTTAATTGTTGCTCATACCAAGAGGAACACTCTTATAGGATTGGTTCAGAAATTTTAAAAACTGGTAATAGCCATAGGCAGATTTTTAAATACATTTTGTCAATGAGCAAAATACCTAATTCATATGGAAAATTAAGAGGCTGTTCTGAAACGTGGTAATTATATTTATTTCAAAATCAGTAATTTGTGGACAGATTTAATTCCGGCTCTATTCCCAGTAATAAAAATACAACTACAGGGTACCATTCATTAGCTCTAAGGGAAAATAAAGCAATTATCCTTCCACTTGTGATAAAGAATATTAGGTACCCTTAGTCAATCAATAGTATGAAAGTCTTAATTCAGGAAGTCTACAGGAACCAACATGACTGAATGGGTATATCTTCCCTTCTCAGCTCCACAATTCCATTATCTTTTTATTCAATGAAGATGCAGCCAAACAGCAAAATATTGATTGTTTCTTTAAATAACTGTACACATAAATACATAAATAAATAAAGTCAAACCATTAAAGTGAATTTTTTTAAGTTGAAGAACATATTCAATATGGCAATCTATTTTAAGAATATGGAGCCACATCAACATGTCACTTTGAGACATGGGTACAGTCCAATAAGAAATGCAAATCCACTCAACCAAAACCAAAGCAGTAGAGCTCTCATGGGCATCGCCACTGTAATAATCTATTCTATACAAAATGCTAGGAAAATTACAGGTGGCCAAAATTGTATTTCTGCTTTATTGACTATGCCAAAGCCTTTGACTGTGTGGATCACAATAAACTGTGGAAAATTCTGGAAGATATGGGAATACCAGACCACCTGACCTGCCTCTTGAGAAACCTGTATGCAGGTCAGGAAGTAACAGTTAGAACTGGACATGGAACAACAGACTGGTTCCAAATAGGAAAAGGAGTACATCAAGGCTATATATTGTCACCCTGCTTATTTAACTTATATGCAGAGTACATCATGAGAAACGCTGGGCTGGAAGAAGCACAAGCTGGAATCAAGATTGCCGAGAGAAATATCAATCACCTCAGATATGTAGATGACACCACCCTTATGGCAGAAAGTGAAGAAGAACTAAAGAGCCTCTTGATGAAAGTGAAAGAGGAGACTGAAAAAGTTAGCTTAAAGCTCAACATTCAGAAAAGTAAGATCATTGCATCTGGTCCCATCACTTCATGGCAAATAGATGGGGAAACAGTGGAAACAGTGTCAGACTTTATTTTGGGGGGCTCCAAAATCACTGCAGATGGTGACTGTAGCCACGAAATTAAAAGATGCTTACTCCTTGGAAGGAAAGTTATGACCAACCTAGACAGCAGATTAAAAAGCAGAGACATTACTTTGTTAACAAAGGTTCGTCTAGTCAAGGCTATGGTTTTTCCAGGGGTCATATATGGATGTGAGAGTTGGACTGTGAAGAAAGCTGAGTGCTGAAGAATTGATGCTTTTGAACTGTGGTGTTGGAAAAGATGCTTGAGAGTCCCTTGGACTGTAAGGAGATCCAACCAGTCCATCCTAAAGGAGATCAATCCTGGGTGTTCATTGGAAGGGCTGATGTTGAAGCTGAAACTCTAATATTTTGGCCACCTGATGTGAAAAGCTGACTCATTTGAAAAGACTCTGATGCTGGGAAAGATTGAGAGCAGGAGGAGAAGGGAATGACAGAGGATGAGATGGTTGGATGGCATTACTTACTCAATGGACATGAGTTTGGGTAAACTCCAGGAGTTGATGATGGACAGGGAGGCCTGGTGTGCTGTGGTTCATGGGGTTGCAAAGAGTCAGACACAACTGAGCAACTGAGCTGAACTGACTGAAAATCTTTTCAGGGATTTATTTTTTTTTTCTCCAAAGGAAACTTCCTGTAGCTACAAACACTACGTGCTGTGCTTAGTCGCTTAGCTGTGTCTGACTCTTTGTGACCCCATTGACTGTAGCCAGCCAGGCTCCTCTGTCCATGGGGATTCTTCAGGTAAAAATACTTGAGTGGGCTGCCATTCCCCTCTCCAGGGTAACTTCCCAACCCAGGGATCAAACCCAGGTCTCCTCCATTGCAGGCAGATCTTTACTCTCTGAGCCACCAGGGAATCCCAAGAATACTGGAGTGGATAGCCTGTTCCTTCTCCAGTGTATCTTCTCAACCCAGGAATCGAACTGGGATCTTCTGCACGGCGGATTCTTTATCAGCTGAGCTACCAAGGAAGCCTATAGAGAAGTTCAAGTTAACATAAGCATTATGAGTATCAGATGGCACGTTAAGAGGTCACACTGAACTTTCTAACACTTATTTTAAAACCTAATGAAAAATGTCAATGAGTTTTCAATATGCCTGCACATTTTTCTTATTTTATTTGAGGAGGATATTTAGGTTTTCTGGCCTAATTTGATTTTCAAACTGCTACAATATCAAATGAAAACAATCATGGCTACATTCACTGAGTTTATTTTGTAAAAGTATATAAAACCAGTTTTATATCATTTTGCTTCTTCATCTTAAATATATTGCTTCAGCATATATCCTTTCATATAGAGAAAGAAATCAAAGTTCTTCAGAAACACAAGATAGAACTGAAGATGGATATTGAATATGTAAAATGAAAGACCCAGCAAGCAAAATCTCTCAGTGTGGCTGTACAGATAGACATAGAGAGATTTAATCCAAAAGGCCAGTTCTCATGGTGAGAGCATCAGAGATTGGGGCAAATGAACCTAAAGTTATGTTTTTTTCCTTAAATCTTTGTACTTATAGGAAGAAATATGTTCCAGTCTACCTGCTGTTCTCTCCCTATCCCCTGGCATTCTGTTGAGGGAAGAGAGGTGCTAACTAACCAGGGGTGATGAAGACAATTAGGTCAGCAGGCCAAAGTTTTTGTTTTATTCTCAGCCAACACATAGTCTTCACTGGCCTTACTAGGTTTCTACAAACATCAGCTTGGCATCGTTCACTCTTAAACCATTGAGTTTGTCTTTTAGAATCCAATTCTTACTTTCTATTTAGGACACAGAAGTGGAGCATAAGGATAAATTCTGGTGGTCCTGATGTCATTAGGGCAGGGCTCCTGCCCAGAAGCATCATGATAATGATTAGAATGACAAGGATGAATCTATACAGCATTACAGTATACAGCACTTGCTTTTAAGCCCTTTCAGACTTACCACCTCACATGATTTTCCACATAGCCAGTGAAACAAGAAGGGATGGTCAGATGCTTGAAAGTGTCACCTCCCATCTGTCCATTCATTCCCTTCCTGTTTCCAGCTGGACTTCTCACTCTGCCCCAACACCCTTGGCTCCCAGTTCCTGTGACTGTCTGGGCTGCTCCCCACTATCGCCCTGCTGTGTTTTACCACCCCCATCTCTATGAGTTCAAGTATAACTCAGCCTAAGTCATGTAATCTTCCCAAAGCTCTCTATCTCCCCCTGACTCCCAGCTCATAAATAATGGTGGGGTGGGTAATGAAAGAAGATAGAAGAAAGAGATTAGCAGAAATGCAGAGTGAGAAAGGGAGGGGGAATGATTCTCCTATAATTCTGTTTATAAAAATTTCTCGAGGATGTGAACAAAGTCTGAGAAACATCTCTCATACAGGCAGCATGAAACACAGTGTCTTGAATTTAAAAGAATGAATATCAAATATTTGTTGAAGAATAAAAGAGAGAAAGAAAGGATGGATGGATTCAAAGTTATTCTCTTCTAAATATAGGCAGTAAATCATCCAAAAAGTTGTAGTTTAGGGTCATTAAGGAAAAAAAAAGTTTTCTTATGAGCAGAAAACCCACAATTTTTTCCTTTCTTCTTTATAATTCACTTTACTTAAAACTATCTGTGCAGATTTGATGTGAGCATGGAGAGGAGACAAGGGAGGAACAGAGGAACACTAGGATGGGGAACTTAAAGCAGGAAGAATTCTAGTCCTTGTTAAACTGGACTTTTCGATGAGCATTGCTTCGAAGTTCTGATAGAACTCACAGATCTGCTTAGAGCAACATCCTTTTTACAGCACATAAAGAAAAGACTTACAATAATTCACATTTTTAAGAAAACCGGCTCTTGTCTGAGGAAAACTCTTAAAGCTAGAATCCCACATCATGGAATAAGAAGTGGATAACAAAAGGGTAGCCTGTCCTTCTAATAAGGACAATGGCCCATTTTCTGAGAGTAGGAACTTGCAACTGTTAGCTGTGTGCTCAGCAAGTATCAGGTACTGTGCCAGGAATCTTATAGGGATGAAATTAGATTCTCACCAGCAGCCTATCTGTAGACCCAGGGTGGTCAAGTTACACTAAATGAGCCAATATAGGTAACCTTGGGCACACTGAATAACTTGTTTGTGCTTCTATTTTCTTACATGAAATTGGCAGGGGTGGGGGTGGATAGCACCTGCCTAATATGATTGTAAAAGGTTTAAATGAGTTACTACATATGAAGGGCATTACAGCACTGCCTGGCAAAAGGAAAGTGCTTAACACATGCAGCTTTTATTGTTAGAGTATCTCATCAGATCTAAGACACCATCCATTGTTCATCACAATATTACTCTAAATATGTTAAGAAAGGAAACCAAGGTGGGGAGCCAACACCAAAATGCTGTTCCTTTCAAGTGACAATATTCTAGAAATAAAGGTGCCATCCAAAGAGCCACAGCAAGAAGACAGAAAGGAAAAATAATCTCCTCCAAGAACCTGAACTACAGTCAGGTACTCAAGCAGGCTTCTGATACAAGTTCACATTACCACTGTGATTCAATGAAAAAGTCAGTAAATAATTCAATTTAAAGTGGTCTCTGGATGGTAGTATCCCCAGATGACCATCTGAAACAACACACAAATCCCATCTGGATGAATTAAACTTTATTGTAGGCAAATAGCAAATGCTAGGTATTGTGTATAAGACTGTTCATTTTCAGAGATGCAAAAAAATAGAAAGGTATTTTTAAATAAATGAAATATGATGGTATTCCCTGGAGAAGGAAAGGGCAACCCACTCCAGTATTCTTGCCAGGAGAACCCCCTGGACAGAGCAGCCTGGCAGGCTCCAGTCCATGGGGTCACAAAAAATCAGACATAACTGAGCGACTGAGCAATGGCGGTATTGCTGATATAGGTGTCAGTGTTATCATCATCGTCATCCTAGGAAACAGAGAACCAGGAATGGAGCTTGAACTATTTTAAACACCTGTCCCTCACCCTAAACTCTAAAGGAAGCATAACCACAAATCCACAGAGTCTGACAGAGTCCTGGAACTTCCCAGGACAATGGAATTCACAAATGTTAAAACGCTCAAGGGCTTTTTGTCCCTCTTGTCCAGATTGCATGAGTTCAAAAAATAAAAAGTCACCTTCTTTTTTGGAAAATGTTTATAAAAAGTCACCTTCTTTTTTGGAAAATGTTTAGACTACCCTGCATACAAATGCATATGGGCCCCATCTCCATGCACCGATATCAACTGTTGCACCTCCTAGTATCTCTTTAAAGAATGCTCTTGGAGGTCAAAGTTGAACCTTGGCAGAGGAATGCATACATATTAAACAGTCTTTTTATGAACAGAAATAGAGCTTTGCCAGAGCATAAGTTTCATGATGATAATAAATAGTACTGTGTCATGAACATTTGAATTTCTAAGTAAGACAGGTTTCCTATCAATTCTTGGCAGTAATTTGAATTGCTCATGAGACATAAAGTCTATTAGTTTATTACTTATAGTTTCCTGTGCTAAAATAGCAAAGGCAGAAAGATCTCCATTGTTATGCACAAGGTCTGTCATCAGTGAGTTCCTGATATATTTTTTATCATAACCAGATCAGTCAGTGCTGTATTTCCTATAGCCTACTAGCCATCTCTATTTGGACGTCTGAGGTAACTCGAATGCAATAGCAGTAGTCCAAATCCAAACTAATGATACCTTCTCTTCCTTATCTACAGTGTGCTTCTAGGTAGCTGCCATTAAAGTCTCTTTGGAGTGCCAATACTCAAAATCTCCCCTCTGCTTAGTAGCTATACAACATGGGACATCTTAATTTTCTTTGTTCTTGTTCCTCATCTATAAAATCATAGAATCATAATGAAAATTAAATAATGAGAAAACACATAAAGGACCAAGCTTAGGATTGAGCATAGCAGGCAATAAATGATCATTAATTTCCTTCTGTTCTCCACATACTAGTCCCCTACACAAGTTGTCATTTTTTTCATGGAATGTCTTCTCTCCTTTCTCTGTCAGAAAAGTGAAAGTGAAAGAAAGTAAAAGTCACTCAGTTATGTCTGAGTAGCCTGCCAGGCTCCTCTCTCCATGGAATTCTTTAGGCCAGAACACTGGAGTGAGTAGCCGTTCCCTTCTCCAGGGGATCTTCCCCATCCAGGGATTGAACCCAGGTCTCGCCCATTGCAGGTGGATTCTTTACCGTCTGAGCCACCAAGCAAGCCCCTGTCAGAAAACTGCTACTTATTCTTTGAGACCAAAGCCAAAAGGTCATCTCTTCCAAAATGATCCTGATCACCCTTGAAGATTTCAGAACACTTTTTTTTTTTTGAGGCATAATTCATGAAGATAATTCATCTGGTAATTATTTAATTACCAGGCAACCTTCATTATTCAACCAAATTCTGCAAACATATAGCATACCATGCCTCCACATTCTTTTTCCCCAGACAGACATTACTAATCAAGCATAGTATCATTTCTCCTTGAGTAAGGATGCAAGTTCAAAACCCTTTCAACACAATGTTCCAGGCAGTAGCAATGCCTGGTATATTTACCTCTGTGGCATAAAACAGGTAGCAACTTAAGATCAGAGGCTATGTCTTGATAAGTCTATAACCCATGTGACCACAGATATGATTGTTATCCTCTCTAGGTCTTGATTTCCTCACCTGTTTGACAGACTATTTTTAGGAAACTAGCTGGTGGTCAAGTCTAATGACACTGTAATGATGACCAGGGACCCTGATTGGTCAAAACTGATGTCAGTTCAAGAAAGGTTTGCAGCATAGCTCTGCACAAGGCTCCCATTCTGGGTCCAGGCCCATTTCTTATCACAGAGTTAGGCATGCCTTCAGACACTTGAAAATTGAACCTGGTGTCTATGTAATTGAAATAGAAATGGGGTGAGAATTTGTGATCTTTCAACTTGGTAGATAGCAGCTGCCACTTACCAAAGCCTACCTGATTGCAGCTATTTTGTACCTGCTGAGAAAAAGTTTGCAGCAAAAGAGATTATTTCCTTTTTAACCCCTGTCTGAAAAGAAGTTTCCATGTAATTTGACCCAGTTGTATAGAACAGGATCAGGTTCAGTCTTTCGCATGTATATGGACACTAGCGGGTTAACACCCCTGGCCAAACCACTTCCACTGAGCCCTGACCCTCCCAATAGGAATTTTAAATGTCCACTGAGTTATTTTGTTGAAAACTTGATATCAAAGCAAAGAGTCTGAACATTTTCAATTCTATGTATATTTATTAAAATAAGAAAAAAAATCTGTTTTTGTATCTTATGTGTATGTATGTGTTAGTTGCTTAGTCATGTCTGACTCTTTGCAACCCCACAGACTGCAGCCCACCAGGCTCCTCCATCCACGGAATTTTCCAGGCAAGAGTACAGGAGTGGGTTGCCATTTCCTTCTCTGTTGTATCTTATAAGTGACTGCATTAAAGATGAGGTTTCTCTGGAGATTAGTTCTATGAGCCAAATATTCAGATTTATTCAGTAAACATTATCATAAAAATATATACCATGGTAGCTCCAGGAAAAGAATTACCAATAAATATTTGTGAAGAAACAAAGGCCATTTCCCCAGATTTAGAAACAGATTCAGTGGATGAGAGGTAAGCTTGTGCTAGATCTTAATATTTAAACTAAAATTTCAGCTCTGGTGCCCAAGACCCTGCCTACGTGGGTATTCTTTTACAGAATTAGGTCCCAATGATTAAATTTTCACAACCCCTAAAGGGTTTACCACCATCCCTAACACCAAACTTCCTGTTTACTAAATGTCTCTGTTCATTGTTGAAATGACTAACTTAACATCTCTCTTTCTGCAGGACTATGAACTCTTGAAAAACCAAAGCTCTACCTCTCATGTTCACCAGTGCTTCACCACCCGCAAAAGCAGCCAAGCCAGCAGCCTTCTGTAAACAGACCTCCAAAATACATGAGAAATCTGGAAACAGTTTTGGAGGCCTGCCTGAGTGTGGCACAGATCATCTTCTCAAACCACATGTCTACTGGTCTCAGTCAGCTACAGGACTTCCCTGGTGGCTGAAATAGTAAAGAATCCACCTTCCAATGCAAGAGACTCGGGTTCCATCTTTGGGTCAGGAAGATACCCTGGAGAAAATGACAACTCACTCTGATAATCTTGCCTGGGAAATTCCATGGACCAAGGAGCCTGGCAGGCTTTCATGGGGTCACAAAAAGTTGGACATGACTTAGCGAGTGAACAACAAAAAGTCAGTTAGAAAGGTGAGGCCACCTCCACACCCTTGTTTGCTCTCTAACCATCTAACCACCAATGACTAGGATGGTGCTTAGAAAACACATCATTTCTGTTCACTTAAAAAAAAAAACAGTATCTGCTGATTTTGTTCGATAATTTCCCAAAGCATGAAGTTCGACCATAGTCAGCATATTTTGACATTTTTCTGTGATTTGTTATTTTTAGGTGATATTTTGCAAATCAGGCTTTGCTCCTGATTTTAACAAAGCCTTTTCTTCCTGAGCAAAACAGATGAGCAGTTCAGCAAGACAGGGCGGCTTTTATCTGCAAAAAAATCTGCCTTTCAGCAGAGCAGACAATACAAGCAAAACGGAGGCAAACACATGCAATATTTCCTGTGTGTGAATTGTGAGTCTTTTCTCCTGTGGGATGAGCAAGTGGCAAGATAGTTTATTCCCGTGTGGCACTGATAGAAGGTCCTGAATACTTCTGAATATATCACTTTTATTGCCTTTTATATTGAATTACTGTGAAGGAAAAAATACTTTTGTGAGAATTCAAAATCAAAATACTTTAGGAGCTTTTAGAATCCACCTCTGGGACATAAAGAAAACCTTAAGAAAACAAATAAATCTGCTCTGCTGAGGGAAACCACATACCACTCCCACTGAGAGAGGGCCCCTTTACAGAAAGGGAGACATTATCAAATATTTATGTTGACTTTCAGGGAAAAGAGTAAGTGTTCTATTTGGGGTCCAGAAACTCTGAACCTTTCTCTGCTACTTTAGAACTTGCTATGTAAGGGATGAAATTTGCCCCAGGGTGCTTTGGCCTGCAGCATTTCAACACCACATGCTTCTTCTGGTACTTGATTTAAGATGCTTCCTAATGGTATATTTCACTAGAACTCTCACCTCTCCATTATCCACCGATTATAAAAACTCTTAGTCAATATACATCATTTTTGGGGTTTTCAAATGCATTTTCAAAAGATTTCCTTTCCTTTCTATGCAACCAAGAACTCCACAAACCAACGTAAGTTGTTTCAACCATTTTAGTTCTAACCTGGTCCTTTTCTCTTCAGGTGAGAAGTTGCTTATATGGTAAGTAAAGTCCAGGTGGCTTAGCATGACATACAAGCCCCTCTATGATCTGACCTGTGACTGTGTGTCCAGCCTAGCTCTCAGTATTCCAAAGCCCATTCTTCATACTTTGGTTACAGTAAGCATCCTGTGCTTCTTGAAAGGCTCTATGCTTTTTGATAGCTCCATACATGGGCATAATTCCTTCTATCCAAAAGTTCAGTTCAGGGGAAAAAAAAAAACACAACAAAACAAAACAAACAAAAAATCTGTCTTCACACTCTAAAAAACTTTACCTCCTTTCAGACAGTTTCCCTAGCCTTTCTACTACCTCATCAGGAAATCCATCCTTAGATCTTGGGGAGTTCCTGGCCAGATGAGAGGAAAAGAAAGAGAGATAAAGAACAAATAGAGACATAAAAACAAACTATATATCCATATATATGTCTAATTTGCACGGGTTCAGTCATCTTGTAATTGTAGTAACACTAATTGAGCACCTATTACTTGTGTGGAATTGTGCTAGACCCTTTACATACACTTCCTCCAATATTTACAACTGAAATACACATAAATACTTTTATCCCCCACTTTACAGTTGAGGAAACTGCTGCTCAAAGGGGAAAAATGATTGTCCCAAGATAAGAACTAATAAGTAGTGATGTCAAGATTCAAACCAGACTATCCAAGAATCTAGTAATCTTTCCATTATACCTCAAGGATATCTTATCTCATAGCTCTGTATTTATTAAGTTATATCTTTGTCTACTTCAATTAACTAATACTTTGAAGGAAAAGACTGCATTTTGGACACCTAGTTTTGGAAACTCATTCTTTGGCATATACAAGGTGCTCAAGCAATGTTGGTGAAGAAAAAGAAAGAAATGTCAATGAATCAATAAATTAAATGAATGCCTCTGTGCTTTTCAAATGAAAAATAAAAACAGTTATTATGAGTGGAAACAGACGCTTGTACATATCCTGATGCTTTGTTTTAGTCATTTTCAAGAGGCAGTGTAGTCAAAAGATGATTTGGAGACAAGAGACCATAATCTTAGCTCCAGAGTGGACAAATTCGTTCCTATCTACAGATTCCTAAAGTGTAAAATCGAGATTGTAAGAGCCCTTTCCTCAAAAATTTATGAGGTTTAACTCATGAAAGTGAAAAATGAAAGTGTTAGTTGCTCAGTAGTGTCTGATTCTTTGTGACTCCATGGACTGTATCCCACCAGGCTCCTTTGTCCATGGAATTTTCCAGGCAAGAATACTAGAGTGAGTAGCTATGACCTTTTCCAGGGGATCAAAGGCTATCAAAAGCCCTTTCTTCATAAATACCTAATTTCCATACAAATGTTGAGTGATTTTGACAGTCAACTGCACAGGATGATTTTCCTTAAGGACTATTTATTTTTAAAATGATACTTTTGTAAGCAGAATGATGAGGGCTAAAGAATTTAATATTTTCTATAAATCAATGCACACTTATTGAGCACCTACACCATGTCTAACTTTTTTGAAGCTTCCCTGGTGGTTCCACAGTAAAGAATCTGCCTGCAATGCAAGAAATGCGGGAGACATTGGTTTGATCCCTGGGTCAGGAAGATCACCTGGAGGAGGAAATGGCAACCAATCCAGTATTCTTGCTGGGAAAATTCCATGGGCAGAGGAGCCTGGCAGGCTACAATCCATAGGGTTGCAAAGAGCCAGATACAACTGGGTGACTAAACACATATATACATACACCATGTCTATACATGGTCTGAGTTCAGTCTGTTCTCCTAAAATAAGAAAGCTGGTGATAGCAGAAAAAATATGAAGAAGAAAAACTAAAGTATTTCTTATAAAATAATTTAATGTCATTTTTTCTTATTAGGGTGAAATTCTATAAGGGGTGGGAACTATTTCTCTTTTTGTTGGTACTACATCATCCTCATATAGTACCTGGTATAAAGATGGTGCTCAAGATACATTTATTGAATACACATTCATAGCTCACTGTTTAGTAAAATACTATCATGGACACTTGGGGTTTCTAAGATAAGACATGGTCTGGAAATGGAGGGCAAAAGTTAATAGAGAAGTGAATTTTCCATTTAGGAAAAGCAACATGAATTTGCCAGTTGAAAAGAAGTCCCGGAAAGTAGAAGGCCAGGATCTAACTGGAGTGACCAAAAGACATTTCCTTAGGAAAGAATGAATTTTCACCATCTACTGATATTACAGTTCTCAAGGCATTTTACCCCATGAAAATGTATTTCCTCCTTTCACCTAACATATAAACACAGACACACAGACACACCCAAACACACACTGGTTTTGATCTCCAGGATTTATTCTTCCCTATGTATAATTCTTCCTCTCTGAAGGCTACCCAAGTGGAGACTCCAAAGACCCTAACTATGGACATTAAAGAAACCTAAGTTTGCTTCCAGACAAGTGCACTTTACCACTCTGAATTTGTAATCTGGAAAATGAGGATAGTAACCTACCACTTCTCATAGTAACATTCAGGATTGAAAAAGTAATAAGTAATATATATTACATAACTGGCACACAGTGAGTATTCAGTAAATGTCTCTTCCGTCTCCCACTCCCTAACCTCTCTATTCACACTACATCATGAGAGAAACAATTTGTAACTGCTAAGTCTCAGTTCAGCAGAGGTGGGAACACACATACACAGAGAGAGAGATTCAAATACCTTACCTTTACCAAACGCAAGAGTACTAAATTCCAACACCTCCAAAGAATAATACACTTGGTAGAACATTCCGAGTTTTAAACTACAAAGGTCCATGCTAGTAACACCTTGAAACACAACCTTTGGGTCTCCTTAGTTGGAAAAATCTTCAAGAAGCTCTTTGATATCAAAGAACATACCTATTTTTGGTAGCTTTAAACTATAATTGCTCAGGCTCCCTGGTGGGTAAAAAAAAATAAAGTCTCATACAGAGAAAGAAAACATCTCAATAAAGTCTTCAGGAGGAAAAAAAATCTCTCACTGGTTTGTAAAAATTCTTGACAGAGCTTTTTTCATAGCATGGAGTGGAGAAGCTGCCAGGAAGAAGAATCAGATTGTAATGGGAAGAACAAGTAAAGAATTACAGTGCTCCAAATCCTGATCACTTTTTACAAACTGAACATCTTTCCTTCCTCCTCCCAAATTATGGAAATTTGGTTTATCGTAGCTTCTAATAGGGAATGAAATGTATACAACAAATAGAATCTTCCCAGGATATTTCCCTTTCTTTAAATAATAGACATATGCATTAATTTCACATAAATTATATGCCTAAATACATCAACTAACAACATGCTATACACATCCATCACTCTGCTTCCCTTAAGTGGGTTGAACTTGACTTTCAAAGCCCTTGAAATGTAAAAAAATTTACTCTTTTCTGACATTTATGAGTGTCTTTTCTGCTTAACTGCCTTTTACCACTTGGAAATAATAGTGAAAGCATTGTAGACAAAACCTGCTATAAACACTAACAAATAACAGGAAAGGCAGACAGTTTTATTCCAGGCAGGTTAAAGCTAATCTAATCAAATCTAATTCTCTCTCTCTGTAAGCCTACCACTATGTTCAATTTATTTTTTGATTAGAAGTGCAGTAGGATAGTCCTCTGTTGGACCACAGTTAAACAATACTGAGTTCACATTTTCCTTACAAACAATTCTGATGAAACAACAGATTTTAAAGATGCTTTTTTAAAATAAAAAACATTGTCTAATACTAAAGCTAAGTTCCAAGAAGATTTTAAGAGGAATTTCTTCTTACCATTTTTTTACTTTGAAAATTTATGGATGGTTCTATTGTAACCCATAATAAAATACACCTAAGAGAAACGTGTTCTTTGATCCTGGATTTCAGAGATTTCAGAAAAAGAGCTCTTTGCAAATACTGACTAATGGTAGTAAAGACATTATGTGTATTTAAATACTGAATAATGGGAACAATGAGACCTGAAGAATAGTTAGGAATTCAGTCAGCAAGGTACAAAGAGCTATTTTCTTTCCACTGAACAAATGCACAGTCTCATCAAAGAGAGAGATCCCTTAGTGAGCATGAAGCAAGGCTACATTCACCCCAAATGGCTGTGCATAAATGACCAGTTTGCCTTTATGCGAAAAGTTTTCACTGACCAGTAAATCATCCTGTTTCTCCTAGTCTTTAATTGTGGTGTTGAGCTATGCACACACACCTACACACACACACACACACGCACACGCACACGCACACGCACACACACACACACACTTCTACCTATAATGTACCAGTTGTTAGAAATGGAAGGAATTTTACTGATGGTCTTAGAAAAAGAAAGGGGGAAAGACTACCACCTTATCTCCAAATTAACATTAGTATATGACTTTCACCTAATAGACTAGGAAATTTCAAAAAGAGATTTAAACATTAAGAATGGCATTGAAACATGTATAATTATCATGTAAGAATCGAATCGCCAGTCTATGTCCGATGCAGGATATGGCACGCTTGGGGCTGGTACACGGGGATGACCCAGAGAGATGTTGTGGGGAGAGGGGTGGGAGGGGGGTTCATGTTTGGGAACGCATGTACACCCGTGGTGGATCCATGTCAATGTATGGCAAAACCAATACAGAATTGTAAAGTAAAATAAAAAATTAAAAAATAAATAAATAAATGTCTATCTAGTGTTAAACTTGAGAATGAAATGAAGAACAACAGTTGTGAAAGATAGTGGTTTCTTACAAAACTAAATATACCATTACCATATGATCCAGCAATCATGCTCCAAAGGAGATAAGAACCATATCCACATAAAACCTGCACATGGATGTTTATGGCAGGTTTATTCATACTTGCCAAATCTTGAAAGCAACCAAATGTCCTTCAGTATGTGAACAGATAAATAAACTGAGGTACATTCAGACAATGGAATGCATGTATGTATGTGTACTTGGTCACTTCATATGTGTCTAACTCTGGAACTCAATGGACTGTAACTGACTAGGCTACTCTGTCCATAGGATTCTCCAGGCAAGAATATTGGCATCTGTTGCCATGCCTTCTTCCAGGGGATCTTGCCAACCCAGGGACTGAACCTACATCTCCTGTATTGCATGCAGATTCTTCATCACTGAGCTACCAGGAAGCCAGACAAAGGAATATTCAGCACTAAAAAGATGCATTCCAAACCATGAAAAGACATGCAGGAACTTTAAATGCATATTACTAAATAAAAGAAGCTAACTAGAAAATGCTACTTACTATGATTCCAACTATATGACACTTTGAAAAGGCAAAACTATCACGATAGTTAAAAAAAAAAAAAAGTTCAGTGGTTGCCAGGAGTTAGGGGACGGGGAGAGAAGAACAGGTGAAGAACAGAGGATATTTAGGGAAGTTAACTACTCTGTATGTTACTGCAATGATGGATACATGTCATTATAAACTTTTCCAAACCCATAGAATGTATAACACCAGTAATGAAGCCTAAACTATGGACTGTATTGATAATGATGAGTTGATAATAATAGGTTCATCAGTTGTAATCATTCTGGTGAAGGATGTAGATAGTGGAGGAGGTTATTCATGAATGGGGACAGAGAGTATATGGAAAAATTTTGTATGTTCAACTTGATTTTGTTGTGAACTTAAAACTGCTCTTCAAAAGTCTGTTTTAAAAAGTGGTGGCCCTAGTAAAAAGGAAACATCATTTGCACTTGGCCCTGGTTCTAATCTGGGTGCTTCTACTAACCAGCTATGTAACTTTGGACTTGTTGGGATTCAGTATCCTGATACACAGAATTGGAGAAGAAAATCAATATATTTTATATTTTAAAAAGTCACTTCTAGCACAGTATGGAAATTCAGTAGGCCTAATGATCAAATAAGAAAGGTAAATGATGAATTAGTGCTACCATAAAGGGGAAAAAGACCCTAATGGCATATACCAAGGTACAAATACCCACAGCTATCTGTTACCAAATGTACTGATCAAATCTTAAAAAATTTAACGTAACAGCAACAATGCTGTTGTCAAAATAAGCAATTAAAAATTCTCAATAAGCTAGAAAGATGGGGAAAAACCAATATGATTAAATTGTACAGTGATAAATGGGATAGATAACAATTTGGGGTGGGGGGGAGGAAGCATCGTTCCAATAAAAGATGGCAGGGAAATGTTTCCTTGATATTACTAGAAGGGAAAAATAGGCCTAAGGTTTTAGTTGACCAGAAAGTTCAAAATGATTCACACAGCAGCTCAAGAAAATAATTAATTGAGGGAAATAAGCATTAATCTAGAGCAGGGAAAACTTGATGAGTGATTAAACATCAAAACACTCTCACTCAAAAGAAGAAGCTGATGCATTCTTTTCTGAATAGCGTATAGACCTAAGGGGAGCTTCCCTGGTGGCTCAGTGGTGAAGAATCCACCTGCAATGCAGGAGACACAGAAAACACAGGTTCAATCCCTGGGTTGGGAAGATCCCTGGAGAAGGGCACGGCAACCCACTCTAGTATTCTTGCTTGGAGAAACCCATGGAGAGAGGACCCTAGTGGGCTATAGTCCATAGGGCTGCAAGTTGTTGGACACAACTGAAGCCACTGAGAACTCTGAGAACTAGGTCTACCAAGTGGAATTTCAGGGAGGTAGATTTTGACTTCATACAAATAATAACTTTTGTTTCATATATTAGAAACTGTTTCAATGGTATTTACTATTTCCCAGGCATAACCAAGATATGGAGCTACAGAGATAGGCTGAGACTCATGCTCAAGTCCGGAACCGGATTCCTCTCAAAGTATTGAGATGAAGTGAAAACTCCAAAGGAAGAAGCCTTCATGCAAAGGGTTACTGATGAGTTTTTTTTTTGTTTGTTTGTTTCCTAACTTCTTATTTGGTATTGGGGTATAGCCAAAATGGCTGTATGAGGAGGCTTTACAAATAGCTATGATAAGAAGAGAAGCAAAAAGCAAAGGAGAAAAGAAAAGATATAAGCATCTGAATGCAGAGTTCCAAAGAATAGCAAAAAGAGATAAGAAAGCATTCTTCAGTGATCAATGCAAAGAAATAGAGGAAAACAACAGAATGGGAAAGACTAGAGATCTCTTCAAGAAAATTAGAGATACCAAGGGAACATTTCATGCAAAGATGGTTCAATAAAGGACAGAAATGATATGGACCTAACAGAAGCAGAAGATATTAAGAAGAGGTGTCAAGAATACACAGAAAAACTGTATACAAAAGATCTTCATGACCCAGATAATCATGATGGTGTGATCACTCACCTAGACCCAGCATCCTGGAATGTGAAGTCAAGTGGGTCTTAGAAAGCATCACTATGATCAAAGCTAGTGGAGGTGATAGAATTCCAGTTGAGTTATTTACTACAAAGTGCTGCAGTCAATATGCTGTAAAAGTGCTGCACTCAATATGCCGGCAAATTTGGAAAACTCAGCAGAGGCTACAGGACAAGAAAAGGTCAGGGTTCATTCCAATCCCAAAGAAAGGCAATGCCAAAGAAGGCTCAAACTACTGCACAATTGCACTCATCTCACACGCTAGTAAAGTAATGCTCAAAATACTGCAAGCCAGGGTTCATCAGTACGTGAACTGTGAAATTCCAGATGTTCAAGCTGGTTTTAGAAAAGGCAGAGGAACCAGAGATCAAATTGCCAACATCCGCTAGATCATGGAAAAAGGAAGAGTTCCAGAAAAACATCTATTTCTGCTTTATTGACTATGCCAAAGCCCTTGACTGTGTGGATCACAATAAACTGTGGAAAATTCTTCAAGAGATGGGAATACCAGACAACCTGACCTGCCTCTTGAGAAACCTATGTGCCGGTCAGGAAGCAACAGTTAGAACTGGACATGGAACAACAGACTGGTTCCAAATAGGAAAAGGAGTACATCAAGGCTGTATATTGTCACCCTCCTTATTTAACTTATATGCAGAGTACATCATGAGAAACGCTGGGCCGGAAGAAGCACAAGCTGGAATCAAGATTGCCAGGAGAAATATCAATAACCTCAGACATGCAGATGACACCACCCTTACGGCAGAAAGTGAAGAGGAACTAAAAAGCCTCTTGATGAAAGTGAAAGAGGAGAGTGAACTTAAAGCTCAACATTCAGAAAACTAAGATCATGGCATCTGGTCCCATCACTTCATGGCAAATAGATGGGGAAACAGTGGAAACAGTGTCAGATTTTATTTTGGGGGGCTCCAAAATCACTGCAGATGGTAAATGCAGCCACGAAATTAAAAGACGTTTACTCCTTGGAGGGAAAGTTATGACCAACCTAGATAGCATATTTGAAAAGCAGAGACATTACTTTGCCGACTAAGGTCCATCTAGTCAAGGCTATGGTTTTTCCAGTGGTCATGTATGGATGTGAGAGTTGGACTGTGAAGAAAGCTGAGTGCTGAAGAATTGATGCTTTTGAACTGTGGTGTTTGAGAAGCCTCTTGAGAGTCCCTTGGACTGAAAGGAGATCCAACCAGTCCATCCTAAAGGAGATCAGTCCTGGGTGTTTATTTTAAGGACCGATACTGAAGCTGAAACTCCAATACTTTGGCCACCTCAAGCGAAGAGTTGACTCATTGGAAAGGACCCTGATGCTGTGAGGGATTGGGGGCTGGAGGAGAAGGAGATGACAGAGGATGAGATGCCTGGATGGCATAGCTGACTCAATGGACGTGAGTTTGAGTTAACTCTGTGAGTTGGTGATGGACAGGGAGGCCTGGCGTGCTGTGATTCATGGGGTCTCAACGAGTTGGACACGACTGAGTGACTGAACTGATAGCCAATTAACAGTGTTGTGATAGTTTCAAGTGAACAGCAAAGGGACTCAACTATCCATGTACACGTATCCATTCTCCCCCAAATTCCCCTCCCATCCAGGCTGCCACATAATATTGTGCAGAGTTCCATGTGTTATAGGGGATTCCCTGGTGGCTCAGATGGTAAAGAGTCTACCTGCAATATGGGAGAGGCAGGTTCAATCCCTAAGTTGGGAAGACCCCTGGAGAAGGAAATGGCAACCCACTGCAGTATTCTTGCCTGGAGACTCTCATGCACAGAAGAGTCTGGCAGGATACAGTCCATGACGTCGCAGAGTCAGACACGACTGATTGACTTCATTTTCTTTATTTCTTTTCTCTCAATGTGCTATATAGTCAGTCAGTCAGTTCAGTCACTCAGTCACGTCTGACTCTTTGCTACCCCATGAACCGCAGCATGCCAGGCCTCCCTGTCCATCACCAACTCCGGGAGTTCACTCAAACTCGTGTCCATTGAGTCAGTGATGCCATCAACAATCTCATCCTCTGTCATCCCCTTCTTCTCCTGCCCTCAAACTTTCCCAGCATCAGGGTCTTTTCAAATGAGTCAGCTCTTCACATTAGGTGGCCAAATTATTGGAGTTTCAGGTTCAACATCAGTCCTTCCAATGAACACCCAGGACTGGTCTCCTTTAGGATGGACTGGTTGGATCTGCTTACAGTCCAAGAGACTCTCAAGAGTCTTCTCCAACACCACAGTTCAAAAGCATCAATTCTTCGGTGCTCAGCTTTCTTTATAGTCCAACTCTCACATCCATACATGACTACTGGAAAAGCCATAGCCTTGACTAGATGGACCTTTGTTGGCAAAGTAATGTCTCTGCTTTTTAATATGCTGTCTAGGTGGGTCATAACTTTCCTTCCAAGGAGTAAGCATCTTTTAATTTCATGGCTGCAATCACCATCCGCAGTGATTCTGGAGCCTAAAAAAATAAAGTCTGCCACTGTTTCCACTGTTTCCCCATCTATTTGCCATGAAGTGATGGGACCAGATGCTATGATCTTAGTTTTCTGAAGGTTGAGCTTTAAGCCAATTTTATTCAGTCTCCTCTTTCACTTTCATCAAGAGGCTCTTTAATTCTTCTTCACTTTCTGCCATAAGGGTGGTGTCATCTGCATGTCTGAGGTCATTGATATTTTTCCTGGCAATCTTGCTTCCAGCTTGTTCTTCCTCCAGCCCAGCATTTCTCATGATGTACTCTGCATATAAGTTAAATAAGGAGGGTGACAATATACAGCCTTGACGTACTCCTTTTCCTATTTGGAACCAGTCTGTTGTTCCATGTCCAGTTCTTACTGTTGCTTCCTGACCGGCACACAGATTTCTAAAGAGGCAGATCAGGTGGTCTGGTATTCCCATCTCTTGAAGAATTTTCCACAGTTTATTGTGATCCACACAGTCAAAGGCTTTGGCACAGTCAATAAAGAAGAAAAAGATGTTTTTCTGGAACTCTCTTGCTTTTTCGATGATCCAGCGGATGTTGGCAATTTGATCTCTGGTTCCTCTGCCTTTTCTAAAACCAGCTTGAACATCTGGAAGTTCATGGTTCACGTATTACTGAAGGCTGGCTTGCAGAATTTTGAGCATTACTTTACTAGCGTGTGAGATGAGTGCAATTGTGTGGTAGTTTGAATATTCTTTGGCATTGCCTTTCTTTGAGATTGCAATGAAAACTCACCTTTTCCAGTGTTGTGGCCACTGCTGAATTTTCCAAATTTGCTGGCATATTGAGTGCAGCACTTTCACAGCATCATCTTTTAGGACTTGAAATAGCTCAGCTGGAATTCCATCACTATCTTTGTTCGTAGTGATGCTTCCTAAGGCCCACTTGACTTCACATTGCAGGATATCTGGCTCTAGGTGAGTGATCATACCATTGTGATTTTCTGGGTCATGAAGATAAGGCCCTTATAGGTTATGCATTTTAAATATAGTTGTATGTAGGGAAATCTTGTATTGGGTGATTTGTTAAGTTAAACTGCCTTTTCAAGTGTCCATCAATGGATGTACAGATAAAAATATAATGTGTGTGTGTGTGTGTGTGTGTGTGTGTTATTTGGCTATGAGAAAGAAAGAACTTCAAGTTCAAATCCTGCTATTTGCAACAACATTGATGAACCTAAAGGGTATTATGTTAGTAAAATAAGCCAGACAAAGAAAGATAATTACTCTGTCATCTCAAGTAAACGTAGTATCAAAAAAAAAAAAAAAAAATGAAGCCAGAAACAGAAAGTAGAGTGGTAGTTACCAGAAGCTGCGGAAGGGGCAGAATGAGAACATACTGGTCGAAGAGTACAAACCTTCAGTTATAAGATTAAAAAGTTCTGGAAATCTAACATACAGCATGATGACTATAGTAAATAATACTGTAATATACACCTGAAATTTGCTTTGAGAATAGATCTTAATCATTATCACACACACACACACACAGTAACTGTGTGAGGTCATTGATGTGCTATTTAACTTGATTACTCTAATCATTTCACAATGTATATGTATATCAAATCATTACTCTGTATACTTTAAATATATACAACTTTATTTGTCAATTATACCTCAATAAAACTGAGTGGAAAAATGAAACTTCTTTCAATTTTAATTCCATGTTACTGGTCCATGATGTGGCAGGGTATTTCCTTTAAAACTTAGATGTAGTAAGCTGATTTTACTTGATCCAATTAATATTCCAAATGTCAGAACTTCAGTCACAGCAAGTACTTAAATGAAAAGAGGAGGACTCATGGTAACCAGCTGATTGATTCTTTCAACAAACATTTCGTAACGTCTCCTTACACCTGCTCTGTGGGAACCTGCCCTTATGACACTGAAAACTCACTGGTTTTTCATGGGCATTCCTCAGCACCCAGGTACATCATTGCATAGTCTCCCACTAGACTGAAGTCACATTTTCTAACAAAATAAATAGGGATCAAGAATGTTTTAACTTCCTATGACATGGGGTGCCAACTGTCCATTTCCAATGTTGCTGTCAGAATATCAGAATATTAACTTCCTGAGAAGTTTCACTCCTTATTACTGGTTCAGCCGATATTTTATGACAGACTACAATGAATATAAATCCCCACAATTGTCTTGGAGAGCTCTCAAAATAGGACTGTAAGATTTCCTTGGTGAGACTGCTAAGTCTTCTGGCTATAAATCTCCCCCCAATAACACTGCTTATTCAATTTAAGGCTGCAAGCCTAGAGAGATTAATGAGATGAGTTGTCCACTAGTGAAGGGAAGAACACAAGATCTAGCCTATCTTATTTCATCTTCTGGTTTAATCATTATAAGTGTTATGTAATGTGACATTCACACATTATTGAAGATATTCAAGGAACAAATTGCTATCACTAATCAGCAGATCATTTTTTATTTTCATTTCTTGCAGACTCTAAAATTAATGATGCCCTCCCTTTTCTATTAAATATTTTTTCCAAGAAAAGTTATATTAAATAAGAAATTGAACATGGGAACCATAAGTATTCCTTTTTTTCTTTTGCAACTTCGGTGCTTTTCCCCAAGCTAATGAACCCCAGCGGTGTTAGAAAAAAGGCTTAAGGAGCAGCAACTTATTTTGTCTCGGTTCGTTAAATCTCTGACAAGCAATGTGCTCCTTCAGGATCCAAAATGTTCTTTTCCCACTTGATTCTTTCATGTCTGCTATTCCTCTTTAACTTAGTGGATGCAACACACTTGGATGCTATTTCTAATCTGCTAATTGGGTCCAGGGGAGTGTCCGGATGGACTGGGCCAGCAAGGCCACAATGAACTCTCGGGGCTCCATGCTCTCTGCCGGAATCTGCTGTACTTGGAATCCTCTCTGTCAGAGCTGCAGGCCTGCCCAGGGCTGGGGCAGCTGATGGAAGGGAACACCCTAGCCTGGGGCACTGCAGGCTAGAGAAAAGAGGGCTGATATCAACCATCCTGACCTGCACCCTCTCCAACCACATCCTGGGGGACTTTAATTAAGCAAGAAACTCTTTCAACAATATTATAAAATATTGAAGAAGGCTCATCAAAAAGAAGGTCTGAAATTTCAGAATTCTCTGAAATTTAAACTTTTTTAGTAGGCTCTGGGAACCCTTTTTATTTTAAAGTAAAAGAGTCAATTAGAACATCCATCTCCTCCTTTCCAGTTCAAAATAAGCCAGTCTCCACAGGTTATTATCCTTCACCCTCTTTGGTATTCTCTTCCTTAATAATTTACGAATTATTTCATTCTGACATTTCTCAGTTGGAGCTTTCAAATTCAGCCATGGATGGATAACTCCATGCCTGCTTTGGCACCACAGCTTGGTAACTAGGTTGGGTTCGACAGTCTGCACAGTCTCCTCCACCCCCTTTTAATTCACACAGAGCTGTCCATCTCCTGAAAGCCGCCTTCCTTCGGGGAACTTGCAGTAGCTGGTGTCTCACTGAGTGAGAAAATGAAGCAGCAATGTTTGGGGATACCCCTAAAATGCCACTACTATGAAGAAATAATATCTCCAAGGGCCCAGTCTTGGGAGAATGTCAGATGGCTTTGGAAGTGGAGGGGAAGAACAGCCACCAAACTTGAATTTGGAACAAAAAGTCATGGATTCCCATCCTGTGTCACCCCTTGGGACTCGGTTTCCGCTGCTGCAGGACAACATCTGCTTCAAAGACCAACTATAGAAATACATCAATCAAAGAGGCTGTAGTCTTTGCTGCAGTTAAAGGAAAAACCAGAAATAACATAAATATCTCCCAGAAGGAGAAGTGGGCAAGTAAATCATGAAATATTCATTCCATGGGCAAGCAGCAGTTTAAAAGAATGAGACAAATCAGTGTGTTTTATAATGGAATCATCTCCAAGACATACCCATGAGTTTAAAAAATAAAAGTGCTAGTAGTAGAAATTATGTATGGTATGCAATCATTAATGTAAAAAGAATTAATGTACAAAATTAACATTGTACATTTTTTATACTTACTCTGCATGCAAATGAATAGAACTGTATTGGGTATAATACACTATTAATGGTGACCAACCCTGTGAAGGGAGCAGGAAACTGAGACCGGAAGTGCTGCTCCAAGGGAATATTTACTCTTATGTATAATATGTTAATTTTCCTATTAGAGATTGTGTTTCTTTATTGAGTGTGCAATTAATTAAAAGATATTTTTAAAGGAAAAGAGTGCTTGTAAGATACGTGTATGAAACTACTCTGAAAAACAAAAAAAATAAAATGCTTGGTAGACATGAACTTTTCCCAGGCCAAACCCCACATGTCCTGGCCACTTTCCTCTTGGACAAGATGGGCAAAGCAACTCACTCTCTCCTCAGTTCAGTGCTTCCACCACCTCTGACTCCAAGGAAGGACCCAACTGAAGGAGGGTTACTCCCCTTGGTTATTTCACTTTGCAAATGACCAAAAAGTGAATAGGTAGATCCCAGACTGAGCTTCCAATAGGCCCTCATTAGATGCCTATTAACTAAAGACTCTGTTGATTATTAGGCCTCAAAGTACATCCAGATTACTTTTTTCATTTTTTTGGTCAGTGCTTCATTGGGTCTAATTTAATGGAGTTGATTTAAATCAGAGTTTCCTACTACTTTTTTTGCGCACACACATATCCCAACCCCTGCCAAAGGGCACTTTTTTCCCCCAATCACACCATTCATGAATTTTTGCCCTTGTGGGAGTGCTTTCATGCCTGTTGAGGATGCATGACTTCAGCTATTTATTCTTTACTAGGTACCAGGTACTGCTTAAAGCACTGCATCTGATTGGACATACTTACTCATCCACATGAGCTAAGAAGTCCGAGGTACAGATAAGTTAAGTGCTTATCATAGGTTTCACAGTCGTTTGTCAGACCTGGGTCCGAACTTAGTCTGACCGAGGAAGACAGTCTGAGTTGCTTCTGTTTTCATGCTGCTTCTCAGAAAAAATGTGCCCCCACATGCCTCATAGACAGAGATCAATGGAGTTTATTCCAAATAAAAGTGTCACTTTTCCATCATGTTTACAGCACACAGAGGTTGAGATTAAAGGTAACACATCAGAGTGTAAGTAACATAAGGTCCTGTAAGCACAGGTTTCAAGAACACAAGTGGAAAGACAAAACAAAACAAACCTGTTTTTACCTGAGTTTGTGGCACCTAAAAATAAAGCTTCTTGAACAAGAAGAGAACACACACTAGCAGGAGACATCACTTCAGAGGGTGAAGACTGGTTCCACTTGCCATACACAAAAATCAGATTTTTGAGCTTCACGCCTTCATCCACCAGTGTGCAAAGTATATGTTTTCCTCTTCCCTGTGGGAGAGCCTGGGTCACTAGGTATCTTTTCAACCTCATCTCCTAGGACTCCTAAAACAATTCTCCCTCCCTGGCTCTGGCCATGCCTGTTTCTCACATTTCCAAAGGCTCTGCACAAGCAATGTCATTCTCTCCAGTCATCCAAGTCCAACCTGCTTCTGAGGGTCTACCTCAAATCCAATCTCCTTCCCCTCTAAAACAAGCCCACATTCTGTTGCCTCCTTGGAGAATCCTGCCTACCCAGCAAGATCTGATTTGTCACTTGTTTGAGCTTCCTGGCATATAATGAGTACACTGCTCATCTGAAGCTCTTTGCTGTAAGGGTTGACCTGGTTCTGCATGCCATTCTTTCTGAGACCATCGTTAACTGGCAGAAAGGCCTGGCTAGCACTGACACTTCTAGGTACTTGCCACAGAGCCCAGCAAATAGTGACTGATGAGTTGGCATGTTTGGGGAACTGGGGTCTGATGTGGTTTGTTGTTTACAATGTGCAAACCAAAACATCTGTTTAGAGGGGTATGGAAAGACATTGCTTTGGTCACTCTAAAAGCAGACACTGGACCACAGGACTTGAAAAAACATTTACACTGGGTGGGAATTCCCTGATGATCCAGTGGTCAGGGCTCTACACTTCTGCTCCGGGGAACATAGGTTCATCCCTGGTCAGGGAGCTAAGAGCCTTCATGACATGCAGTGCAGCCAAAAACAAACAAACAAACAAAAATCATTAACATTAGATATAAGGCTGAGGAGGATAAAATAATCACCATTTCACTTCCAGCTTCCACAGTGATTTTATCTCCTTTAACCCAAAACTTCTAGACAATAGTCACAGAGTTGGCCCACAAGCTAAAAAGGTAGCAGATAAAAATCCTAGTGAGCAGAAGGGCTTGCTCTCTCAGTCAAGTAATGCTACCTCTGAGAAAGGTAGTGGAATGTTACCAATAACAGCACTAGTTCCTAAGGCAGTCTGTGTGTTATTCCCAGCTCTTCTGCCCACAAGCTGTGCAGCCTTAGAAAACTTACTGAACAACTCTCTGCCTCAGCTTCTTCACTTGAAAATAGAGCTAATAAAGTATTCTCACCTCAAAGACTGTGGTAACAAATATGCTACACTTAGAAGAGTGTTGTTAGCTGCACTACTGTTTGCACAAGTGCAAACACTATTGTTTGCACTTTTATATAATAAAAAGTGCATATAATCAGGAAAGAAGAAACTAGCAGATGCTCTTTATGTCTGTATAATATGGAAGAAAAACAAACTCATCTAAGGGACTAACTCTTAACAATGCTTGAACTCTTTGGGCATCATTGTGTACATTTCTTGCAGGAGAGTATAAAGCAAGCTGGCTTTTATAGCACCCACAATCTGGGCTAGAGATGACAGAGTCACTCTTTAATTAACCTGCTGCTACCAGATATCCTAGATAAACTATTTATCTTCTAAACAGATGAGCTTTTCACACCTACCAAAATGAATCCAAAATAATAGCTATCGGCTTGAGAAGGGCGAGGGAGGCTTCAGTGTGATCCGTTTCTGATGGGATTTATGCCCCATCCCACACTCCATTGGTGTCAGCAAATGGCAGAAAAATAACCTTCAATGGATAGAAGGCAAACTCATAACTTCAACTGTCCTTATTCTCTTAACTAAGCAAATTATCTTCATAATGATGCTGGACAGTGGCTATGAATAAATTTACAAATAGACACATACTATGATCATTTGTGCAAAATAAGCAATTACTTCACTCCAAAACACTTTTCACAACCAAGCACATGTGAACAGTTCTGCCTCAAGACTGGCACTGTATCACTGCCTATCACTTCCTCTCTGGCCCTGTAAGGTATAAAGGCCAAGCTTGTCCTGGTTTAATAACTTCTCTCTCTCTTTTTTTTTTCTTTATTGATTTCTTCCTACAATGATCTCCTGGCAAGATTAGAAGACCAGAATTCAGAGAAAATTGAAGTAGATACACTTTTTAGTGTAAATTATTTCATTTCACTGGAGTTTCTTATAGGACACTTCAAATGGTGTATATCTCACTGGATCTTTTATAAACAACCTCCAACCCTATTTTCCAGAGACAATATAAGTGAAAAAGAACTGTGTGACTTTCAATTAGTGACAAGGTCTTCATGTTCCAATCGTCCCACTCTCCTGGTACATTCACAATCAAGGCAGCCGTCCTAGGGTTCAGGCTGTGGAAAGACAGTCCCCAGACCAACCTGAATTTTGCAATTCCCATCTGCTTTGACAGAAGCATAGCCATGAGCTTGGTGGCTTTGGAGCATCAACCATGGCACTTTTTGGAGGAAGGGCCAGGCCACTGAATCTCATTCCACCCACAAAGAGGAGTACAGCCCAAGGTCAAAGCCAAGGACTGGCATAAACCTTCCTCTCAGGACTGCTATGTACCCAGGAGCACGGGAACAAAGAAGGTCTGGCCCTTCCTTTTCTCTCACTTGATCCTCTGTGACTACAGACAAGGGAGTGGTCAGAGAGGCCTGTGACTCTTCAGACACATTTGCTCCCAGGATGTTGAAAACATCACACTAAGTTGATGCTGCCCCTTTTCAGCAGAATGCTTCCTGTGATACCTTTGTGTCTGTCTGTCTAGTTCCATGATGTCTGTCCTGGGTCTCCATCTATTTCACTCTCCCTGCCTCTCTACATCTGTCAGATTATTTCTGAGTGTGTGTGTGCGTGCGTGCATGTGTACGTGTATCCGCCTGTCTCTCCCTCCAAGTGTGTGTCCTGCTTTATCTCCTTCTATCTGTCTCCCTCTTTTTCAGTCTGCATGTCCTTCTTGTCTCTTTCTCTCTCTGTCCTGTCTCTGTCTCCCTCTTCGACAGTCTGTCTGTGCATGTCCATCTATGACTATCACAATTGTCCAGTCAACCAGGGATGCATTATGACTTTCATGGGCCCAGCACTTTTGCCTTCATGGGCTCCTTCATGTATGAAAAAAAAAATTACAACACATTTTATGATTGCATTGGCATAGAGGCAAATATAATCCAGGATGTTCTCACAACGGTACACTCATTATTATTATATTTAGCTTTTCTCCTGATTAAGAAAATTTAATATTTTATAGATTTCCTAAAATTATTGTGAGGCTGCAGTCAGAGACTTTATTTATACACACACCTCAGCACACATATACCACACCCTTCCAATAGGTGGTTGAGGGGCATTTCCAGCCTAGAAAATTCTAAACAAGACCATCTAGTTTACTTCTCCTCTAAGCTTTGAGGCTAAAGTTATTTTGTTCCTGTATATTCTTTTACTCCTCACAGATAGGGTGGTAACACTTGTCCTTATCCAGGAAGGTTAAGATTGAAGCTTCTGGTGAGAGGTTTGGGATAGAAACAAAGTGGGTGTTCCTGCCCGCTTAGTTCTAGGTTAGCTACAAGGAGTTCTCCATGCAGCCAGATCCACTCCACTAGACATCTGCCTTGGGAATGCAGCTGAAGCTCCAGCAGGATCAGATGTTCCTTTCCTCACCTCATTTCCTGCCTCTCCTACTGGGAGACATGGCTGGATGAAGGCAGAAGGGTGTGCAGCCATGCATCTTCCTATCCACCACCATGTACTGGTGCCCCATGATGACACAACTCACACCACCATCATCTGAGGATGCCTCGGCACCTCAAACATAATAAAGCTTCTTTGGTCTTCTCAGAGAACTAGCAGGGCAGCGACATATGGTGTGCCTAAGAGCAGGCAAATTTGATCACCTTGGCTCATGAAGACTGAGAATAATCATTTGCCTCCAAACCTAACCATCATCCACACGCTATCCCCAGAGATAGTTTTCAGGTGTATTATTTGGTTCTTTAACTCATTTCTATAATAGTCGTAATTAAAAAGTCCTCCCCAAATCCCTAAGCTTTTTGCTATTTTCTTGGGAAATAGAATAAAATGAAATTGATTTTCTTCTTTATCAGTAAAGCTTATAAATTGAAGGCACAAATCCCAGGAAGCCAGCACTTAAAATTTATCTTAATGCTACTAATTGGACCAAAAAGATGTCCTCTTTTGCTTGTTAAAGATTTGAAAAAACAACTAAATCCCACCTGTTTCAATTGTACTTTCCTATCTATTTCCATTGGCCCCAGTAAAATAAAAATAGGTCCAATGTGGTCTTTTAGATAAGATTTCTTGCTTTTCAAAGGATCACTTGGCCCTGAACCTTTTTTACCTGTTTTGTTTACAATAATGCCCTCTTCCTATTTGCTCGTATTTGCTAATGGGTTTCTCTCTCTGATCCTTCAGTGTTACCTACACACATTTACCTTCTAATTTTCTTCTGGTCTCAGAGACCTGTCAACAATTCACCTTATCAAAGATGAGAGGAAAAATTAAAATTATAAATCTAATAATGGTAATACCTTAAGGCATAAATTTCTGTCCTTTCAATACCCTATGCATATCTAACTCAGTTCTCTGATACTTCCATTAGTTTAAACCAATCACAAAATTCTCATCTTTCAACAAGCAAGGACACAAAAAGGATGAAAGAAAAAGAGATCACATTCCTAATAACATATTCATAAAGGTTCCCTTTTGCATGGTCACATGAAGTCTGTAAGTTAGGCTCAACACGTGATTTTCTAAGAAATTCAAACCTCATCATCTGAAGAAAGAATGACACCCCTTTATTTATTAGCTAACTGTGATCACACTCAGATTCAACTTGGAAAAAACATACAAAAGAAATGCAATGAAAACACAAAAGTGGATGCCTGTATTATATTTCCTGACTCCTCCCCATCTCAGCGGCGTCAAAGAAACATAGAAATCATAGAGAAAATGGACCTTGTTGCAAAGGCAAATAAATCTATTTAAAGTATGACAAGATGTGTAGGGTTAACATTTCAAACTTAAGATCAAAAAGGGCAAGCCATGGAGAAGTAGGCTTCCCTGATGGCTCAGAGGTAAAAAATCTACCTGCCAATGCAGGAGACATGGGTTCAATCCCTGAAGGAGGATAATCCCACATGCCTCGGAGCAACTAAGTCCACAGGCCACAACTATTGAAACTATGCTCTAAAGCCTAGGGGCTATAACTATTGAAGCCTGAAAGACCAAGATGTGCTCCGCAACAAGAGAAGCCCCTGCAATGAGAAGCTCATTCACCACAACTAGAGTATAGTCCCCACTCACAGCAACTAGAAGAAAACCCGCACAACAATGAAGACCCAGCACAGCCAAAAATAAATAGATACATAAAATTATTAAAAAAAAAAAAAAGACTTGGAGAAGGCTAGTTGTACCAGCCAAGCCAGATTTTCTTTACATTGTTGGTTTCAGGAGACACATAGGTCCTGATCCCTTGGGCCCTCTCCTAAATTGATGGGACAAAGGAAAGTGAACGGACTTCCTGTTCTGCTCATATATATCAGTCCTTCAGGGAGCTCTACCCCAGACTGCCTGAACATGTCTGAATTTGTTTAAATATAAAGGTTCTATTATAATATATAAAAATGAACATTATTATTAATGTGTTTCATTAAGTAGTACATCAAAACTCAACCTGTTCCAAGTGGGAATTTGCTGTGTGACACAGGTAGCTCAACCCAGTGCTCTGTGACAACGGGGGTTGGGGGTGGAGAGGGAGATGGGAAGGGGGTTGGAGGGACGGGACATATGTATACTGTGGCTGATTCATGATGATATATGGCAGAAACCAACACAATACTGCAAGGCAATTATCCTCCAATTAAAATATATATATATATATTTAAATTTATTTATTGCAATTGGAGGCTAATTACTTTACAATATTGTAGTGGTTTTTGCCATACATTGACATGAATCAGCCACAGGTGTACATGTGTTCCCCATCATGAACCCCCCTCCTACCTCCCTCCCTATCCCATCCCTCAGGGTCATCCCAGTGTGAAGGGACTTCGGTGGTCCAGTGGCTAAGACTCCACGCTCCCAATAGAAGGGGCTCGGGTTCAATCCCTGGTCAGAGAACTAGATCCCACATGCCACAGCTAAGAGTTCCTAAGAGTTTGCATGCCACAAATAAAGATCCCACATGCTGCAACTTAGACCTGGTGAAGCCCAATAGATAAATAAATAAAAATAAATGTTAAAAAAAAAATGTGAGTTAGAAAAAGAAAATGGACTTTCTTCTTTGCAAGCAAAAAACAAATTTTCAGTCCTGTGTAACAAAAGCAAATACTAACATCACAGAAAACAAAGTTACTACCTAGCTCAGAGTCCTGGAGCATTCTGAGGTACTGTGGAGGCTCAGGGGTCACTACAGGGCAGAGGAAAATCCATGGAAGCAAGTGCCATTTCTATGATTTCAACACAGTGGTTCTTCCATAAAACACTGTTGCAAGAATGATTCTAGTACTTAAAAAAAATTAGCTTGAAAATAGAGATAATGCGTCTGACTTAAATTTAAAAAAAAAAAAACAATAAAACTTTTCCCTGAAAAATAGGAATTTGTGCCACTTAAAACAATTTTTTTCTCCAAATTTTTCTTGCAACAGTGTTAATAAAGCTAAAAACTGGAAATGACCTAAATATCCAATAATCAAGTTTTAGCATATGGTTAGTATAGTTTTAAGCAATATTAATAATGATAGTGTATTTTTAAACATTTTGACATGGCAAGATGTTCATAATAAACTTGAAAGTTCAAACAGATTTTTAAAAAGATTAAATATGGCATAATCTCATTTTATATTGTCTATGTATATATCATGTATGAAATTATATGTTATATAAAATATAAATACAATTTGAATATGTATTTGTGTCCATTAACCTCATACTGTCTCTCTCTACCTTAAAATCCATACAAAAGCTTAACAACACCAGTATCTCAAGGCAGGACACAAAGAAGGAAAGGAATTGAATTGAACAAATAAAGCTGAACTCCTTCAGCAAGCAGAAAGAGAGGGGAAAAAATGATAAATACATATAATATGATTCTTGTCTTCTCACACAAGGTGGTTATACATTGTTTCTAATCACTTCAGATGACTTAAGCACATGAATTTTGGAATCAAAAAGGTTTCGAGGCATTCTACCTTTTCCATTTCCACTTCCCGTGTGTCCTACCCTCTCCATTAACCTTTTCCTTCCTTTTCCATTACTGCTGAAGATATTTCTGCTTCTCTCCTGTCATCAATTCAGCGAACACAAGTAGAAATGCTGTCAAGGCACCTGGCACCTGCTGTGTGCTCAGTATACAGTCTCTTCCTCCCTCTTCTTACTGTCAAGTGTGCCTAAAAACATGTTAATGATCTTCAAAAATAATGAATGTAGGCCATTTTTTTTGAAAGCTCCTAAATCGGCAGTATAATTGTGTGGCAAAGTGAGGTTTGGGGCCTTCCCAAGGACCAAACATTTGAAAATGAGAACAAGATGCTGAATAAACCCAAACCACAGCCAGTTTGTAGTCATTATCCTCTGGACCTGGCTCCCGAGTTCTGGTTAAACAGAAGGGTGCTGTCTGTTGGCTTGGCTTCACTCTCCAGTGGTTTTCCCAGTGATCTTGGCCCTACTTGAATTCCCATCTGTGTGCCTTTGAACACTGCGTGCACTCTGTGCAGAAGAGAAGCACAGGCAAACGACCGCAGCAGCTGGCGCCGGCTCTGCCCCACAGGCTGCAGGCGTCACTGTCTGGCCAGCCTCACCACTGACAAGCCGCCGGGGCTGCAATCCGCTGCCTCTCTCAGACTGGAACGAAACAAAGTCCACTCACCCCTCTACTCCATGAATACAGAGAATAAACTCATAATTAAGTGCAGTTTTGTTTCATGTTGTTTTATTCCTAGGAAAATTTGCAGACTCAAGAGAAAAATCCCAACTGATTCTAGGCAATGTCTCAGGGTAATAACATCTTCAATTAAAAGGATGAAAGCTCACAATCAGGTACCTTTACACAAGTAACAGTGGCTCGGCCAGTTACTATCCTTGTGGCTCTGGGCAAGTTATTAAACCTCTCTGTGATTTAGCGTCCCTATCTGTAAAACGGGGCTGTTGTTTAGTAGCTGAGTCATGTCTGACTCTTTTGCAACCCAATGGACTATAGCCTGCCAGGCTCCTGTGTCAATGGGATTCTCCAGTCAAGTATACAAGAGTGGGTTGCCATTTCCTCCTCCAGGAGATCTTCCTGACCCAGGGATCGAACCTGTATCTCCTGCATTGGGTCCTTTACTACTGAGCTACCTGGGAAGCCCAGAAAATGGGGTAAAAACATAATAATAGTAAAAGGTTATTATGATATTAAAGAGTCAAATCTACAAAACACATCATCTTAGGTGGGGAGAAAAAAGACAATTTCAGTGAGCATTTTCTTTGTATTAGATGATTTCATATATGATCTCGTTCATCTCTACAAGCAAACTATAAATGTGTGCTCTTGATCTCAATTTACAAAAAAGAAAACAGAGTCTCAAATAGAATAAAGTGACTTGCTAGCATGTGACTGAGTTGGAATTTGAACAAGAGGTTGATCTGAATCCAAATCTCTGTACCACACCATACATATAACATTAATAATGGTGATAACAGCTACCATTTACTTCATTCTCAATTCTGTGCCCATTATTTCACTTCATTCTTACAAGAATCCTTAGTAATAGTACAAAGGACCAGCCCCTGGCACTGCCAATGGTGCCGCCAACTCAATCTTCTGTCACTGGTGGCATCAATGACGGACATGCCAACCAAAGATCACAGTCCTCACCCTTGTTCGAAATGATTATGAACTTAGCTCCCACAATAGTACACTAGGTATTCATTTGCTAAAAATAGTAAGTGCTGAAAGAATCATACAAAACACGTAATTCATGTACCCAAACTGGAAAGGACTCCGTAGTTCTCAAATGAAAACAGACATTTGTGAGCACCAGTCTCCAGAATATCTTTATTAGCAACATTTTTAAGAACATATTCTTGGTTTACTCACATCAAAGACTTAAACACCTGATGAAATATATAGAAAAAGGACTTCCTGGTATTGTTCTCAAATTTCTACTTGGGCATTGTTGACTCAGAACATAACAAGTGGTAGAGGGGAGAAAAGAGGAGACAGAGGCAAGAAAAGGAAAGAGAAAGAGAAATGGGTGGGAGGGAAGGAACGGCAAAAATGACAGATGACAAGAGAATGTGCACAAGAGAAGGGGTGAGGAGAGGCAAGAGAGGAAAGGAAACAGAAGGAAAAATGATTTCTGACCATCTGTCTTCTCAAAAGCTTTTATGGTAGGAAAGTATTCGGAACTCTTCTGGCCACATAACGTATATCTACCATGTTTTCTGAAATCACATCTATGTTTGGAAACTTTCAACCTAATTCTTCCTATTTCATTTTTGGATTCTGAGGCGACACAGGTGAGGAGACCCAGGTGAGGCCCCTGAGGTCAGCATGGCTGGTACAGGAATCACTGTTGTGCTCTGGCTCTAAAAAGCAGGGAGACTGATTGAGGCCATGGCCCCCACGGACTCCACTTCTGCCGTGGACAGCTGGCAGACATTACCCCAGGCACCACAGCTGAAGCCAGCACTTTCATATGCTGCACTCACTCGATAATGGCCGCTACCTGTCTCTAACAAGCCATCAAGATCACTAGTCATCTCTTCCCCACAAAGGCTCCTCCTGTCTCTTCTGTAACAACATCCCACCAAAGTTCCCGAGGCCTGCTGAATAGTGCAGGTTGATTGATAACAACTGTGTCTTCCAGCGGACGATTTCACCCATGAGGATCACAGATGGCCAGATGACTCGAGGTAATTTTCTCACCAAAGAATATTGGGCTCAGGCATGCAGGCCATATTCAGCAGAGAATCCTTCTCAGTCAAATCCACAGAGGAGATTTTTCACAGCCGTAAGCTTTTACTTGAGTTGTTATCAGAGTCTTCCATCACTGACTGTTTAAGAAAATATTAAAAGACTCCACACAGACTTCCGCATTACTGTTTCATTTCCCCAGACTGGCTGTGCACATTGACAAGCAGTCTAAGGGAAGCATGCCAGTGATGTCTGCTATCTGCTTCCTCAGGTGTGTAAAAACTCTTCCCTAGGGGCCAGTTGGTCTCCTCAGCCAGCAACTGTGACAAGAGGAATGGAACAGAGTGCAATCAAACCTCTGCTGACTTTGGGGAGGGGGCAGAATGTCACATAATTGGGCTATAGAATGAATTATTCATTCCAGTCATTGTATTCAGCGCTTAGAAAATTCTGAACATACTTTTTACCTGAGGGAAAGCACAATATGATGAGTAAAACCATTTTGGAGTGAAATTCACTTACTTTTAAATCCTGGCTTTGCCATAAATACATTAACTTCAAGTTACTTGGCTTCTCTAAAGCTTGGATTCCTCGTCATTGAAACAGGAATGACATCTACCTTGAGAGGTGAGGGTGGGCTTCCCTGGTGGCTCAGACAGTAAAGAATCCGCTTGCAATGCAGGAAATCTGGGTTTGATCCCTGAGTCCAGAAGATACCCTGGAGAAGGGAATGGCTATCCACTCCAGTACTCTTGCCTGAAGAATTCTATGAACAGAGTAGCCTGTTGGACTAAGTCCATGAGGTTGCAAAGAGTCAAACACGACTGAGCAAACTAACACTTTCACTGAGAGGTGAGGGTAAGATCATATAGGTGTGGCAGACAAATTAATTTAAATTACTTCTAAATTGTATTGTTCTCCATTTTTGAAAATTTTTGTTCCTTCTCCTTTCTGACAAATAAGTAAACTCTATCATTCTTTGACACATGGATTTGTGCTCATCAAAAAGTGGAGGTAAGAAGATATCAAAGGCTGTTCTTGTCTTATGTAAACACTAAAGTTAAGTGAGAAAAATGCCTAGCAATAATTAGAAAGTGTGATGTTGAAAGATATCATTTGTAATAGCAACTAAGGACACAAAGACTTAAATTGACTAAAGATATGAGTAGATAAAGATACAGATAGAAAGATTCAATATATAAAATTACAAAGATTGCAGTTCTCCCTCAAATCTATAATTTTAATATAATTCAATAAAAATACTGGAAACTTCCACGCCAATAATAAAACATGCAAAAGAGCAAAACGCCAAGAATGGCCAAGGCACTCCTGAAGAAAAAGGTATAGAAGGTGGAAAGGTGGTGCCTAATCAGATGCACTGGTCAAAGCAAACACCCTCTTCCAACAACACAAGAGAAGACTCTACACGTGGACATCACCAGATGGTCAACACCGAATGAGACTGATTATATGCTTTGCAGCCAAAGATGGAGAAGCTCTATACTATCAAAAGAAACAAGACCAGGAGCTGACTGTGGCTCAGATCATGAACTCCTTATCACCAAATTCAGACTCAAATTGAAGAAAATAGGAAAAACCGCTAGACCATTCAGGTATGACCTAAATCAAATCCCTTATAATCATACAGTGGAAGTGAGAAATAGATTTAAGGGCCTAGATCTGATAGATAGCGTGCCTGATGAACTATGGAATGAGGTTTGTGACATTGTACAGGAGACAGGGATCAAGACCATCCCCATGGAAAAGAAATGCAAAAAAGCAAAATGGCTGTCTGGGGAGGCCTTACAAATAGCTGTGAAAAGAAGAGAGGCGAAAAGCAAAGGAGAAAAGGAAAGATATAAGCATCTGAATGCAGAGTTCCAAAGAATAGCAAGAAGAGATAAGAAAGCCTTCTTCAGCGATCAATGTGAAGAAATAGAGGAAAACAACAGAATGGGAAAGACTAGAAATCTCTTTAAGAAAATTAGAGAGACCAAAGGAACATTTCATGCAAAGATGGGCTTGATAAAGGACAGAAATGGTCTGGACCTAACAGAAGCAGAAGATATTAAGAAGAGGTGGCAAGAATACACGGAAGAACTGTACAAAAAAGATCTTCACGACACAGATAATCATGATGATGTGATCACTAATCTAGAGCCAGACATCTTGGAATGTGAAGTCACATGGGCCTTAGAAAGCATCACTATGAACAAAGCTAGTGGAGGTAATGGAATACCAGTTCAGCTGTTTCAAATCCTGAAAGATGATGCTGTGAAAGTGCTGCACTCAATATGCCAGCAAATTTGGAAAAGTCAGCAGTGGCCACAGGACAGGAAAAGGTCAGTTTTCATTCCAATCCCAAAGAAAGGCAATGCCAAAGAATGCTCAAACTACTGCACAATTGCACTCATCTCACACTTGTAAAGTAATGCTCAAAATTCTCCAAGCCAGGCTTCAGCAGTACATGAACCGTGAACTCCCTGATGTTCAAGCTGGTTTTAGGCAGAGGAACCAGAGATCCAATTGTCAACATCTGCTGGATCATGGAAAAAGCAAGAGAGTTCCAGAAAAACATCTATTTCTGCTTTATTGACTATGCCAAAGCCTTTGACTGTGTGGATCACAATAAACTGTGGAAAATTCTGAAAGAGATGGGAACACCAGACCACCTAACCTGCCTCTTGAGAAATCTGTATGCAGGTCAGGAGGCAACAGTTAGAACTGGACATGGAACAACAGACTGGTTCCAAATAGGAAAAGGAGTATGTCAAGGCTGTATATTGTCACCCTGCTTATTTAACTTCTATGCAGAGTACATTATGAGAAACGCTGGACTGAAAGAAACATAAGCTGGAATCAAGATTGCCGGGAGAAATATCAATCACCTCAGATATGCAGATGACACCACCCTTATGGCAGAAAGTGAAGAGGAGCTAAAAAGCCTCTTGATGAAAGTGAAAGAGGAGAGCGAAAAAGTTGGCTTAAAGCTCAACATTCGGAAAACGAAGATCAAGGCATCCGGTCCCATCACTTCATGGGAAATAGATGGGGAAACAGTGGAAATAGTGTCAGACTTTATTTTGGGGGGCTGCAAAATCACTGCAGATGGTGATTGCAGCCATGAAATTAAAAGACGCTTACTCCTTGGAAGAAAAGTTGTGACCAACCTAGATAGTATATTCAAAAGCAGAGACATTACTTTGCTGACTAAGGTCCGTCTAGTCAAGGCTATGGTTTTTCCTGTGGTCATGTATGGATGTGAGAGTTGGACTGTGAAGAAGGCAGAGCGCCGAAGAATTGATGCTTTTGACCTGTGGTATTGGAGAAGACTCTTGAGTCCCTTGGACTGCAAGGAGATCCAACCAGTCCATTCTGAAGGAGATCAGCCCTGGGATTTCTTTGGAAGGAATGATGCTAAAGCTGAAGCTCCAGTACTTTGGCCACGTTATGAGAAGAGTTGACTCATTGGAAAAGACTCTGATGCTGGGATGGATTGGGGGCAGGAGGAGAAGGGGACGACCGAGGATGAGATGTCTGGATGGCATCACGGACTCAATGGACGTGAGTCTGAGTGAACTCCGAGAGATGGTGATGGATAGGGAGGCCTTGCGTGCTGGGATTCATGGGGTTGCAAAGAGTCGGACACGACTGAGTGACTAAACTGAACTGAACTGAACTGATAGTGGCATAAAAGCCAATGACATTATGATATTGACACAGACACACAGATAATGGCACACAACAGTTCAGAAATGAATCCACACACATATGTAAACCTGGTAGATAACAGTGAAGTCATTGCAGATCACTGGGGAAAATAAGTGGTGCTGAGACCATATAACAATCATATTCAAAAAATAAATGGAATAAAAACTCTCCAGAAAGCAGGAATAGAAGGAACATACCTCAACATAATAAAAGCTATATATGACAAACCCACAGCAAACATTATCCTCAATGGTGAAAAATTGAAAGCATTTCCCCTAAAGTCAGGAACAAGACAAGGGTGCCCACTTTCACCACTACTATTCAACATAGTTCTGGAAGTTTTATCCACAGCAATCAGAGCAGAAGAAGAAATAAAAGGAATCCAAATTGGAAAAGAAGAAGTAAAACTCTCACTGTTTGCAGATGACATGATCCTCTACATAGAAAACCCTAAATACTCCACCAGAAAATTACTAGAGCTAATCAATGAATATAGTAAAGTTGCAGGATATAAAATCAACACACAGAAATCCCTTGCATTCCTATACACTAATAATGAGAAAGTAGAAAAAGAAATTAAGGAAACAATTCCATTCACCATTGCAATGAAAAGAATAAAATACTTAGGAATATATCTACCTAAAGAAACTAAAGACCTATATATAGAAAACTATAAAACACTGATGAAAGAAATCAAAGAGGACACTAGTAGATGGAGAAATATACCATGCTCATGGATTGGAAGAATCAATATAGTAAAAATGAGTATACTACCCAAAGCAATTTACAAATTCAATGCAATCCCTATCAAGCTTCCAGCGATATTTTTCACAGAACTAGAACAAATAATTTCAAGATTTGTATGGAAATACAAAAAACCTCGAATAGCCAAAGCAATCTTGAGAAAGAAGAATGGAACTGGAGGAATCAACTTGCCTGACTTCAGGCTCTACTACAAAGCCACAGTCATCAAGACAGTATGGTATTGGCACAAAGACAGAAATATAGATCAATGGAACAAAATAGAAAGCCCAGAGATAAAGCCACATACATATGGACACCTTATCTTTGACAAAGGAGGCAAGAATATACAATGGAGTAAAGACAATCTCTAACAAGTGGTGCTGGGAAAACTGGTCAACCACTTGTAAAAGAATGAAACTAGATCACTTTCTAACACCGCACACAAAGATAAACTCAAAATGGATTAAAGATCTAAATGTAAGACCAGAAACTATAAAACTCCTAGAGGAGAACATAGGCAAAACACTCTCCGACATAAACCACAGCAGGATCCTCTATGATCCACCTCCCAGAATTCTGGAAATAAAAGCAAAAATAAACAAATGGGACCTAATTAAAATTAAAAGCTTCTGCACAACAAAGGAAAATATAAGCAAAGTGAAAAGACAGCCTTCCGAATGGGAGAAAATAATAGCAAATGAAGCAACTGACAAACAACTAATCTCAAAAATATACAAGCAACTTATGCAGCTCAATTCCAGAAAAATAAATGACCCAATCAAAAAATGGGCCAAAGAACTAAATAGACATTTCTCCAAAGAAGACATACAGATGGCTAACAAACACATGAAAAGATGCTCAACATCACTCATTATCAGAGAAATGCAAATCAAAACCACAATAAGGTACAACTTCACACCAGTCAGAATGTCTGCAATCCAAAAATCTGCAAGCAATAAATGCTGGAGAGGGTGTGGAGAGAAGGGAACCCTCCTACACTGTTGGTGGGAATGCAAACTAGTACAGCCACTATGGAGAACAGTGTGTAGGTTCCTTAAAAAACTGGAAATAGAACTGCCTTATGACCCAGCAATCCCACTGCTGGGCATACACACTGAGGAAACCAGAATTGAAAGAGACACATGTACCCCAATGTTCATTGCAGCACTGTTTATAATAGCTAGGACATGAAAACAACCTAGATGTCCATCAGCAGATGAATGGATAAGAAAGCTGTGGTACATATACACAATGGAGTATTACTCAGCCGTTAAACAGAATACATTTGAATCAGTTCTGATGAGATGGATGAAACTGGAGCCGATTATACAGAGTGAAGTAAGCCAGAAAGAAAAACACCAATACAGTATACTAACACATATATATGGAATCTAGAAAGATGGCAATGATGACCCTGTATGCAGGACAGCAAAAAAGACACAGATGTGTATAGCAGACTTTTGGACTCAGTGGGAGAGGGAGAGGGTGAGATGATTTGGGAGAATGGCATTGAAACATGTATAATATCATGTAAGAATCGAATTGCCAGTCTATGTCCGATGCAGGATATGGCACACTTGGGGCTGGTACGCGGGGATGACCCAGAGAGATGCTGTGGGGAGGGGGCTGGGAGGGGGGTTCATGTCTGGGAACGCATGTACACCCGTGGTGGATGCATGTCAATGTATGGCAAAACCAATACAGAATTGTAAAGTAAAATAAAAAATAAATTAAAAAAATAAAAATATAAATAAATTAATTAATATATAAAATTAAAAAAGTTACTGGCAAAAAAATAAATAAATAAATAAATTTAAGGTCTTCCCTGGAGATTGTAAAAAAATTAAAAAATAAAAAATAAATGGAATGGTGCTCCTTTTTCATGCAAGATCAATTAAAACTGCAGTATTTATGAGTATGTATGTGTGTGTGTATGATGAAGATGGATTAGGAAGTAATTTGGGAGAAAATAATTTTAATAATAAGACACTAATCTATAAACCATAAGGAACAGTCTGATATATTTAATCATCTTAATTTTTTAAATTTATTAACAGACATTACTTTAAAAAATACACAAAGTGAAACTATAAATCACAAAATAAGGGCAGAAACTACAACATAAATAACTGACACGATTTATAAGCAGAATATATAAGAACTTCTACAAATCAATTTAGAAGAATATAACAACACCATAGGAAAATAGGTAAGATGTGAAAAGATATTTCAGAAAAGTGGAAGTAAAACTACCAATAAACAAATGAGAATCTTCTCAATGTAATTAATTTGTCAAAAAAGCACACTGAACCATAAAATGTAATCTTCACAGGCCAATTTGGTAACTATTCAAAATTCTGACAAAACAAAGTATGGAAAAAAATATGTGAAACAACAGGATTTCTGCTATTTTATGCATATTGAAAACTATTTTAATCCTTTTTGGAAAATAATTTTGCATTATCTAGTAACATTAAAAATTGTGCCTGATCTCATTCAGCAATGTCATTCTTAACTATACATATGTATATTTGGGGAAATCCTTCCATGCAGGCACCAGAATGTACAAGAGAGCTGCTTGGAAGCATTATTCATGATAGGCTTCAACTGAAACCAAAAAACAAGGTTCCTCGAGGGTAGACAGATGAGTAAACTGTGGTTTAATTACACACTGAAATGCTACGTCACAACAAAAATGTCCATCAACAAAGGCAAACCTCACAAACCATGCAGAATGAAAAAAGCAAGCTGCAGAAGAATATACATAAAGTATATCATTAATAAAAAATTCAAAACTACACATTAAACAATATATTATTTAGGAATATATATCTATTGACTAGAGTTGTGTTAAAAAGCAAGATATTAATAAACACAAAGAAATCTTAGCTCAGTCAGTGAATGTGGGAGGCACAACTAGGGAGGTTTAGAAGGGGCCTCCAATAGAACTGGTAATACTCTATTTCTGAAACTAGATGAGAGTTTGCATTATATTATTTTCCATAGAGATAGAAAGGTCAACCCACTTCTGTATTCCTGTTTCAGAATCCCATAGAAGAGCCTGATAGGTTACAGTCCAAGAAATGGCAAAGAGTCGGACACGACCTAGCAACTAAACCACCATTCTCCATGTATCTCATATGGTATATATATTTAAAAGTTATAAAATGATGTTAATGGACTTATGGTATCCAACAAAGACCAATATGATGTTTTGAGAGGTTTGATGGGCATTATTACAGGAGAGTTTCATCTTGTGCTCAGCTGCGTCCAACTCTTAGCAACTCCATAACTGTAGCCTGCAAGGCTCCTCTGTCCATGAGATTTTTCAGGTAAGAATACTGGAGTGGGTTGCCATTTCCTCCTCCAGAGGATCTTCCTTAGCCAAAGATGGAACCCATGTCTTTTGTGTCCCCCTGTGTTGCCAGGCAGTTTCTTTACCACTGCACCACCAGGGAAACCACTTATTGTGAGAGAAGGATTTTTTATATTCTCAGAAGCTACCCAAAGTCAACAGTCTCTACTTCTGGAAGATACAGTATGCAAACATAAAGCCTGGAATCACTTTAGCCATTTTCCTCCTGACAAAGAAATACATCTTAGCCTCAAAAGGAAGAATGAAATTGGTGCCATGATGATACTATTAAACTGCTGAATCAAACCAATCCTGGTCCATTATCAGTGAACCATGCAGACATATATGTCAACAAACCCCCCTGTTTTTTTTAAATATGTAAGTATTGGAGGGATAATTTTATTAAATACTAAGAAACCATCAATTAAGGAAAAAATAAAACAGGAGAAATTAATGGAAGATACACAAAAACAGACTTACAAACATAGAAAACAAATTTATGGTTACCAAAGGAGAAAGGCAAGGAGGGGAAACATAAATCAAGTATGGGATTAACATATGCAAACAACTATATATAAAATAAGAAAGCAACAAGGATTTACAGTATAATACAGGAAACTATATACGATATCTTGTACTAACATATAATGGAAAATAATATGAAGAAATATATAAATGTATAATGGATTCACTTTGCTCTACACCTGAAACTAACACAATATTGTAAATCAATCATGTTTAAATTTAAAAAAAAGAATAAGGAGGAAAATACATTTAGAGTAAAGAGAGAGCAGAAGAGGAGAAAGATTTACATCCCTATTTGTAAGTAAAGTATTGTCCAGGAAAAACCTTGAGATGGTTATTAGGCACTGCCTCAGTTCACTTCAGTCGCTTAGTCGTGTCTGACTTTTGCGACCCCATGAACTGCAACACACCAGGCCTACCTGTCCATCACCAACTCCCAGAGTTCAGCCAAACTCATGTCCATAGAGTCGGTGATGCGATCCCACCATCTCATCGCCTGTTGTCCCCTTCTCCTCCTGCCCTCAATCTTTCCCAGCATCAGGGTCTTTTCAAATGAGTCAGCTCTTCACATCAGGTGGCCAAATTATTGGAGTTTCAGCTTCAACATTAGTCCTTCCAATGAACAGCCAGAACTGATCTCCTTTAGGATGGACTGGTTGGATCTCTTTGCAGTCCAAGTGACTCTCAAGAGTCTTCTCCAACACCACAGTTCAAAAGCATCAATTCTTCAGTGCTCTGCTTTCTTTATAGTCCAACTCTCACATCCATACACAACCACTGGAAAAACCATAGCCTTGACTAGAAGGACCTTAGTTGGCAAAGTAATGTCTCTGCTTTTGAATATGCTATCTAGGTTAGTCATAAATTTCCTTCCAAGGAGTAAGCGTCTTTTAATTTCATGGCTGCAATCACCATCTGCAGTGATTTTGCAGCCCAAAAAATAAAAGCAGCCACTGTTTCCACTGTTTCCCCATCTATTTGCCATGAAGTGATGGGACCAGATGCCATGATCTTCGTTTTCTGGATGTTCAGCTTTAAGCCAACTTTTCCACTCTCCTCTTTCACTTTCATCAAGAGGCTCTTTAGTTCTCCTTCACTTTCTGCCATAAGGGTGGTGTCATCTACATATCTGAGGTGATTGATATTTCTCCCGGCAATCTTGATTCCAGCTTGTGTTTCTTCCAGTCCAGTGTTTCTCATGATGTACTGTGCATATAAGTTAAATAAGCAAGGTGACAATATACAGCCTTGACGTACTCCTTTTCCTATTTGGAACCAGTCTGTTGTTCCATGTCCAGTTCTAACTGTTGCTTCCTGACCTGCATACAGATTTCTCAAGAGGCAGGTTAGGTGGTCTGGTAGTCCCATCTCTTTCAGAATTTTCCAAAGTTTATTGTGATCCACACAGTCAAAGGCTTTGGCACAGTCAATAAAGCAGAAATAGATGTTTTTCTGGAACTCTCTTGCTTTTTCCATGATCCAGTGGATGTTGGCAATTTGATCTCTGGTTCCTCTGCCTTTTCTAAAACCAGCTTGAACATCAGGAACTTCACGGTTCATGTATTGCTGAAGCCTGGCTTGGAGAATTTTGAGCATTACTTTACAAGTGTGAGATGAGTGCAATTGCGCAGTAGTTTGAGCATTCTTTGGCATTGCCTTTCTTTGGGATTGGAATGGAAACTGACCTTTTCCAGTCCTGTGGCCACTACTGAGTCTTCCAAATTTGCTGGCATATTGAGGGCAGCACTTTCACAGCATCATCTTTCAGGATTTGAAACAGCTCAACTGGAATTCCATCACCTCCACTAGCTTTGTTCGTAGTGATGCTTTCTAAGGCCCACTTGACTTCACATTCCAGGATGTCTGGCTCTAGATGAGTGATCACACCATCATGATTATCTGGGTCGTAAAGATCTTTTTTGTACAGTTCTTCTGTGTATTCTTGCCACTTCTTCTTAATATCTTCTGCTTCTGTTAGGTCCATACCATTTCTGTCCTTTATCGAGCCCATCTTTGCATGAAATGTTCCCTTGGTATCTCTAATTTTCTTGAAGAGATCTCTAGTCTTCCCCATTCTGTTCTTTTCCTCTGCTTTAAAATTAGAAATTAATATTTCTGAAAATAAATATGCTAATCCTTACATGTCTGAGTTTGTAGACCAAGATTCAAATCTGCTGCACCTGCAAGGCCCCGAGATATAATTTCCCAAAGTAAGCTTTAGAAAACACTACTCTCTCTCATGAACAAAGGGTTCATGTTCATATAGGTTTAGGAAATGCTGTATGTTGCAACCTGTTCATATTGATTCACAATGCACCCTAGAATTTTAAAGCCCTGCAATGAATCTTTCTCTAAACTCATTTGGGCAATGAACTTTTCCAGAGGGACAGCTACCACAAGCCAAGAAACTACAACTGAACCAAACAGATTTTGGAAAAAACACTGTCTCTATATGGGCAGGAGGTCAGTCTGTCTACCAGGATGCCATGTCATTGTTCTCTCACTCAGTATATAAAGCAGAACTCTAGACTGCACTTAATGCAGTCTTAAAGAGCGACATTTTTCCATCTCCTAGTGAAGCGATGGCTTTTAATCAGGTTTGAATTCAAGGTGAAGCTCAACATCCTCTGGATTTGAGTGCTTCTGCTGTCATAGTAACAAACTATTGATGAAAGTTTCTACCAGTAACTGTTGAATCACACAACTTTGCCAAGAAAACAGTAAGAGAGCATCCTGCAATAGCATCCCAATTCCATGCCTGTCCCCTTAAACCAAGGGCCTTCCCAGGTGGCTCTAGAGTTAAAGCAGCTACCTGCCAACGCAGTACACATAAAAGACGCAGGCTCGATTCCTGGGTCGGGAAGATCCCCTGGAGGAGGGCCTGGCAACCCCCTCCAGTATTCTTGCCTGGAGAATCCTATGGACAGAGGAGCCTGGTGGGCTACAGTCCCTAAGGTTGCAAAGAGTTGGACACGACTGAAGTGACTTATCATGCAAGCACTCCTTAAACTGCTTATGTTTGCATTTACTGTTTGCTTCATAGATTAGAAATCAGACAAGGAGGACTGAGACTAGCATTTTAAAAATAATATCAGAATAAAATTATAATTTATTAAGTTCTGACTATAGAACTGCTGGCAATCTTTTATTGATTGAAGAAATATGGGCCACGGAAATAGCTTTAACTCATGCTCCACTCAAGGTCCTGGAATTGCTTGCTTGGAGATTCCTGACATGAAATAATGAGTAATGGGAGAAGAGGCTGATCAGAGATCAGGCTGTATTACTGGAGGTTGGGAGAGCTGAGGGCAAACTCATGAAAGCCCACCACATGCTTGCTTCAGGCCACCGAGTGGTTAAAAGACTTACAGAGACAGATTTCACAGCTGGGTCCTCCAACTTCACTTTGCACAGCAGGTTGTGTTTTTAAAAGGCTGTGGGTAAAGTATAATCTTTATAAAAACTTTAAAAAATTAATATAAATTGGTATAGGTTCAGAGTCTATATTAAGTTAGAGAGTTAGAATGAAACTTGCTCACATATATACATAAATATATCTGTAACCCACAAGTACACACATATATAATCTATGCATAGTTTAAAAGAGTTGTTCATTATTGACAGATGACAGTTAAGTAAAATTCCCTCTAACTATGAATACATTTTACAAAGATTAAAAAAAGAAAAATATCAAAATATGTCTGACTTTGGAAGTCATGATTATGACTGATCTTTTTCTTTCCTTTAGTTTTATGTTCCAAAGTTTCTGTGATAAATGAGACTCTCATTTCTGAGCCATATAACATGTTCCCACTGAATCAAGCAGTGAGGTGCCACTGGCTTTGGAAATGGTCAGAGACACTTAACAATAGACCTCCATAGGATATAAAGCACAAGAGTGGCATAAGGACTGTATGTGGTGAGGAAACTTCCAGAAATAGCATTCTACCATCCCAGGCAAAGTAGTAAAGAATCCACCTGCCAATGCAGGATATTTAGGAAATGCAGGTTTGCTTCTTGGGTCAGGGAAGATCCCCTGGAGGAGGGAAGGCTACCCATTCCCATATTCTTGCCTGGAGAATTCCATGGACAGAGGAACCTGGCAGGCTACAGTCCCCAAGGTCTGAAAGCATCGGACATGACTTAGCGACAGAGCATGTGTGGTATAGCAAAAACACATCTTGAGCAGATATTTAGATTGTTTCCAACTGTTCCCTATTATAAATATGGTTGTGATGTAAATTTTTTGCTCAAATTTTAGCTTTTTCTTTTTAAGAATAAAAGTAATATTAATGAGTCAATGAATATTAATATCTTAAGCCTTTCAATGCATGTTGCCTATTGCTTTCCAGACTGATATAGCAGGAAATATTTCTATCAGGAATATACAAATGGGTCTATACTAGCTTTAAGCATTAAAACTTGTATTTTACCTTTACCAACTTGACAAACAGAAAATGACATCAGAGGAGTTTTCATCTTCTTTGAATACTAGGAAGGTGAAAGCTTTTCCTATAAATTCATTTGCCATTTAGATTTCCTCTTTAGTGAATTTTGAGTTCTTCCTCTCAATTATCTATTAATGTTTGGGTTTTCTCCTTCAAGATACACATAAACTTTGGCTTAGCCATTGAAGAATTCTCCTGCAATGCAGGAGACACAGGAGATGTGGGTTCAATCCCTGGGTCGGGAAGATCCCCTCGAGGAAGAGATGGTAACCCACCTCAGTATTCTTGGCTGGAAAATCCCATAGACAGAGGAGCCTCACAGGCTACAATACATAGGATCACAAAGAGCTGGACATTATTAAAGCGACTTAGCTCATAAACTTTTTACATTAAGGTTATTAACTTTTATTTAAATATGTATTATGAATATTTTTCTGGTTGTGTTTTAATTTTTCTGTAATAAATGCTATGTTTTTTCTACTTTTCCTGGTAGTCAAAATCCTTCTACATTCTGAGATCAAATAAAAACCCATTAAATTTCCTTAGAGTTTTTTATGATTTTTTTTCATTTATATTCTAATCCTTGGAGGTTTTTATTTCTGTCTACAATATGAGATGAAAATATAACTTGATGCTTCACCGGATATCTAATTTTCTCAACATTTTTTCCCTAACAATGCCTACTTTATGAAATACATTAAATTATTCCATATACCAGGATATATTTCTTTTATAAGAGAAAAGACTATAATTTTTTAAGTTTATAAATGCAACAAACCTCACATCACTGAAAGGACTATAAGTGAACCTTTGAACACTTTTATAAATGGACTCTCTTCTCCCCACAATAATCTCTTTTATCTGTTTGTAAACATTGATACATCCACCAAGCTGCTCAAAACAAAATACAGCCCTCTGTGCCCATTCTGTATAGATTCTCTCTGTTACTCTTTACCTCTCTGCAGTGTCCACCAAACTAGTGAGCATCTTAGTTACCCCTGTACTCTCAATATTCACAATCCTTAGGGCACACACAGTCGGTCCCAAGGGAGTTCTGTAGGGGGCTGGGACAGGAGAGGGTTTGCAGGTTTAAGAAGATGACACTTGATGATAGAGATGAAAGGAACGGAAAAATGAACACATCATGCTGCCTCAGTAGGGGGGAAAAAAGCATTCTACTCCATTGGTGCTTACTCAGAGAGTGACATGAAGGTGGAAAAGCTATTCACGGTTCAAGTACAGATGTAACGAAAGAACATTAGACTAGAAACTAAGAAGCCTGAGGCTCCAATCCTGATTCTGCCTCTAATGACCTTGGACAAGTCAGTGGAGTTCCTGGGACCTTGAATCACTCATCTGTAAAATGAAGGGCTTGACTATTACAGGATGCAGTTTGAAAGTTCACAGCCCAATTATGCAAATATATTTAGTTTGGTTCACATAATGTTTTAAATTTTAATGTAATAGGGCCTAGCACTCTGTTTCTAAAAAGCTCTTTAGTCACGCAGCTAGTTTCAGTCACTTCTGTTCCCTATTTGGCTTCAGATGAGGTCTAAACGATCCTTAAAGTCCCTCCGTATTTCATAAATGTATCCAATCATATAAATGTATGAATCTGTCTGCTTCTTACCCCTCCACTGCCGCCACCTGCTCCAAGTCACCAGCCTCTCTCACCAGGATTATTGCATTGACCTCCTAATGGGACCCCCATGCTTCCATCCTAGCTTTCCTGCAGTCTGTTCTCACTAGAAGCAGTTTTATTAAAGCATAAATAAAATTGCCTTCCATGTCTCCTAGTCAGGTGCATCTGCTTTGAGCACTCTGCTTTAATAGCAGTCTCTTTTCCCATGCTTCTAATCACCCTGAACTGGCTCTGCTTTCCACACAGAATTGTCTCCTCTTTACGTACTATGTAATAGTACTGCTGTGTCGTAGATTTGATTTTGTTTTGATTTTGTCTGTTTCGTCCCACTGGAGCATAAGACCACTGAGGACAGGCCTTTGGATCTGTTTTATCTTATAAAACTGCTTATAGCTCCAGTGCCTGGAATAGATCCTGGGATAAAAGGGGTCCTCAATAAATTACTGTGACTAATTTTGAATTTATGAATAATTTCTCTCAGTCCAAGAATAAGTTCTTCTGGTTCTAAGAAGTGACATTACTTAAGTATCACTTCAAAATGGAAATAGGGAAGTCCAGTGGCGAAGACTCCGTGCTCTCAATGCAGAGGCCCAAGGTTCAATCCCCAGTCAGGGAACTATACCCCACATGCTGCAGCTAAGTGTTCACATGGTGCAACTAAAGATCCCACCTGCCTCAACTAAGACCTGGGGCAGACAAATGAGTAATGTTTTTAAAAATGGACATAGGATCCTCTTTTCTAACCTGTCCCATTATAGCAAACCACTTTACACCCACTCAACACCTTGCAAAATTCTCAGCAAGAAAGTAACTTGCCAAGTCATCAAGGACTAGGGATACGCTTATTTAATAAGCAGGCCGATCCTTATGTCCCCATGGAGACATGAGTATAAACAAGAGGGAGACTTCTCTTCCACAGCCATCAATTAAAGAATCGATATGAGGATCAATTTATAAAACAAACATGGCAGCCAATTCCAAAAAGCAGGCTCAGCAACTCTCACATGAAATAGGTCAACATTACGTGGTATCATCCATGTTCTTTGAGCCCATCATCCCTGGATGGGGCCATTCCAGGTGTGTTTGCTGAATTCAAACATGCTGACAAAAGATCTTTTGTTTCTCAAGAGTCATACATTCTCCTTCCAAAACTAGAAAAGGTCAATATCACCAGCAGCCCCCCTCCCCGCCGCCGCCAACAAGAAAACAAAACCCTGACCTGCTTGCAGCAGCTTTCAGGTAAATTTCTTCCAAGCGTGGAGTGAATGAGGACAGGCCCCCCTCACAAATGTGATCACTTTCACTAAGAATGGATGTGGTCTTCCTGCACTGGAGTTCCCTGCCCCTCTCTCCTCCTCTCTGCACCTTCCATCAGCTAAAGGCTTTACTCAAGGCTGGTCAAAGACTTCCATTTCAGAGACCAGCACAATCTAGAAAAAAAGAGGGGAGGGAGGAACCATTCTAAGGTTGTCAATTTTTCACTATGTTGAGCAAAGGCACTCTTCAGGGTGTTTTGGCACATTCTGGGGAAATAACAAGTATATAATATCAAAATAAGTTTAATAATTTTAACTTCATGCAATACTTGGTTTTTGTCACAGTGTCAGCTATAGGTCAGAGAAATTTTCTCAGGAGCCAGCATTTGGAGAGCACTGATGTAAATGCCCCCTTATCTAGAATGATAAAGCCTCAGAGGGATTCCGACACTGGCAAGATGGCTACGACTCTAACTGAATGCCTCACTGGGCTTCAGACACACATACAATCTAGAGCAGTTAGAGTCTGGGAGAGAAGACAGCACTCGTTAGCAAGGTCCAGGATTTTGTGTCAGGTATATTCATAGCGAATGTGACAGTCCATGGTCTTTACGGAACTAAGCAATTAGCTTTCCTTTTTTCTAGTCTTTCAGAATCCTTCAACAGCTTTTGCTGATCAGCAAACAGTACTTGGCAAGTGACCAGATATGCATGGCTTTATACGCAGAGAGCCACAGGGACAGACAATCCTATTACAACCGGGTAGCTACCAAATAAAATTCTGACACAGATAGTGCAAACCAGTGGTGCACTATGACAGCTAAATACCGGGGGGGCGGGGGGAGGGTGGTCGGGGGTGCACCTAGGAATATATATATATATATATATAAAACATACATACACACACATGAATTGCTATGTTTAAAAAATTGTAGAGTTTACTTAAGATTCTATCTGACTTGTTTTGAAAAATCTAAAAACTTGGCAATAACCAGCCCTCCTTCCAGTGTGGCCACTGCTGCCCGGTGCTGTGAGGAGACAGGCCATGCCCTTTTCCCTGGGCTGAGTCATTTCATTACCTACCTGGAGGCTGTAAGCACCTGTGTTGACCTCTGGCTTAGCGTATGGAAGGTTATTTATACTCGGCCTAATCCCTAAAAGGATTGAAAGAGGTTTAGAAGAGACAGACAACAAGGAGAAAGGAAAGGAAGAAAAAGAAAGCACACTATAAAGCCAGGAATAGGGCCATGACCCAGTGTCTACCACACGATTCTATCCACTTAGCTGGAGGTGGGCTGCAAATTTGGTTCCAAACTTCTTCGCAGCTGAGTGCAGCTTATAGTCTAAAACCAAAGTCAAATAATCTCCCTTTAGTAGAATACAGTCTTTCTATAGTAAAAAACATTAAATCCTGTGAAGGTATTAAACATGAAACAGCAATACAAGGCCACACAAAGTGCCAAAATATATAGTATTGGTGACAAAGTGATCTTACAAAGGAGCCCTTGGTTGGGCCAGGGAAAGACAGGAACATCAGAGTTAGGCAGAGCGTACCCCCAGCTGCATAAAGTGAAATGCAATCCTGTCAAAACAATGGGAACAAAGCTGTGTCAAGCTCATTCAGCCGACAGGTACTGCCCATAATTTCCAGCAGCTCTGCTTTCTTCCTGAAGTATTTTCTTTGAGTTGTTGTGAAACCAAGGGAGACATGAAGCTAGTTAAAAATGAAATACCTTTTAGAGTTTACAGCATAAGTACCTCAGCTCTGAGACTTCAAGACCCAATTTCTTTCTCTCTTCAAATCAAGATCACCCATGTATAGTTTTGCTGACTAGTTGGGTGTGGGAACTGAAGGGGAAGTTGAGGGTCAGCTGGCTGGGCTCAGGGAGGAAAGGGTCAGCTCAGAGCACCCTTCCCCGCCAATGGCTCTGGCGCCCCAGCACAATGTATTGCTTTTGCTTTGTCTCTCTCTTATATCTGCCTCAAGTAGCATCAAGACAAATTCTGGCAACCACTCGACAATCTTACCTCTATTTTTGCATGTTGCTGATGGAGAGTTTTGCATGGCCTGAGTGAAATTAATGGCAAATCCATTTGGCAAAGCAAAACAAATCTTGAATTAACAAACATCACCACTACCACTTCTAGGTTATTAGTGGAGAAAGATATATTTCGTACATTTTCTTCAGTCAATATCTTCTCTGTGTCAAAATGGGGAACAAAGAGCTCATCACATCAATAATGGAATTTCAAGCAGCCATGGGGATATAACTACAATTTTCTCTCCTATGTAAATGGAGATCTATGAGTTCTACAGGGAACAGACTCTATCCAGACGAATCAATTAAAAAATAATAAAGCATTTTGGTCGCTGAGTCAGACGGACATGAGAACATCGAGTACTTCCTCCCCTCCTCTCTATACTGCTGAAGGTGGAAAGTTGAAGTCTTTTTTCTGAGATATTGACTACATCCTCATATCAAAGCAGCCACAGTCATTACAGAGTCTGCCAGTATTTCTGTAAGAAACCCTATCTGGGGAGGATTTACAGAATATTGGCTGCTTTTGATTCACAAAGAGCTGATTTTAAAGCCGGGGTCTCAGTAGCCATGAATTCACTACATTTGCATATCACACATAGTCAGAGCAAAGTCATTTCCTGGGCCTCTGACCGCTAGCAATTTTACAGTGGTGATAATTAAGATAATGGTCTACTTTCTTCAGAAAATACATACTACTTTCAGGTCTGAGAATTATGAAGATCAGATTCATATTCAGCCTCAGTACTGACACATTTTCCTTCAGAATCTTTATCTGATTCTTAGTGGGGCCCTGAAGAAAAGGTGGTAAAGCACATTGGTGGGGGGGGGGGGTGGGGGGCGGGGTGGATGCAGGTGCTCTTCTCTGGAACAAAGGAGGAAAGAGAGAGGCAGAGGGGAAGACAGTGAGAGGAATGCAGTTCTGCCTCGTCTGACTTTGGACCCCAGTGGGACAGAGCTTGGGTGGGATGGGAAGGCAGGCAACAGAGCGGATGATCTATCAAGACACTAAACAGCCCAGTGACCAAGTCCAAGAGAAGAGAGGTCAGTGCAAGCTGGAAGAAGGAGGTGGATAGTTCCATAGGTTCATCAAGCAAAGGGTCATGATCAAGAGGACAGACCTTGAGGATCCATAAGTGGGGACAAGGGCTCAGGAACCTGAGCCAAATTGTGTCGGAAAAGATCTCAATGCAGACACTGTCTGCTCCTGCCCGACAGCAGTCCTAGACTGGAAGAAGAGTTGGAATTCTCTAGAAGGATGGGGGACTTGGCCAACGTGAGGCAGCTGCCTGGTGCAGAGGGGCTTTCGCTAGCACTACTGACCCCTAACCCAGTTCTCTCACCATTTACCATGCTATCTCTCAAGGACGCCTGAGCACAACTCTCCATGGGACACAACCCAATGATAACACAACCCTGGGCCACTTGTGACTGTTCCCCCCAGAGCAGCTGAGCCTCAGACTGTATGTGGTCACCAAACTTAAAACATAGCTGGAGAGTCAAATAAGGCCAAAATTGATAGTTTCCAACTTGCCAACATGCCGGACTATCCCTGCCTCAAGTGGAAGAAAAGAGAGTGTGGTTAGTGACTATTAACACTCACAGGGAAGGTAGCAATGAGAAACTCATATGGGTGGCTGGAATCAAGATAGAATAGGGAGATGAGACCTGGAGATAGCACCTACTAAGCCAGTTGTGAGACATGCCCTCAGCAGCTATTGTTTTGTTTCTAGAGACCTGACCTTGCCTCTAGGCATTAAAAGGCTTCACCTCTAAATGTGCAACCTTGAAAGTGAGAGGTTACACCTGTTGCCCCACATTGGATGATAAGAACAAGTAAATTCCTGGTCCTAGCCAAGAATGCAGGGTCTGGTCCCAACAAAAGTGGAGACTTCCAGCTCTTCTTCCTCTGAAACAGTTTCTTTCATGACCCAGCATATTTGTGAAGCAAGAGTAGAAATCCTAGAAAGTGGGGACTTGAAAGAATCTATAGACCTACTTGAAAGAGTCACCATGATGCTGAAAAAGAACTGTCCTGGGAAGTGGAGCCCAGGGTGCCCAGGAAAGGCAGGTGGTCACTGAGTGCTCCGCCTTCATGCCTGCCTTGTCTGCCCCTGATTTGCCTGCAGCTGGGGGAGGGTTTGCCAGAGAGAAGGTGACCAATAACATTTGGTAAGTGACTACATTCCCCAACACCCAATTTTCTACTACTAGCTATTTGCAGTAGGTGAAGTGACCCCTGAAAGTTATAATTTCTGCCTCTGAAAAACGGAGGGAATTTGACCATAACCCAGAAAAGTTTGAAGAACTCATTATACAGCCCATTTGCTTAGAACCTGAAGCATGATTTTCCTAACTATGATCCTCAGATCATCTATCTGTAAAACTGCAGGTTTCTAGGCTTTAATCAGATTTACTGCTCCCAAAGCCTTGGAGGGGGATGGCTGTGAGTACAAGAATCTGAAGCTTTCATACACACTGCAGGTGATATTCAGGCATACAATGATTTGAAACACAAAGAACTGAAAAACCCTCTATCCTAGGTCCTAAGCTTGAGCTTCATACACACTTTTCTTTAGTCCTTATAATTAGGCTATGAGGCAAGTATTATCCTCCTTATTTTATAGATAAGGAAACTGACCTGAACAAGGTCATGCAACCAGTAAGTAGCTGAGCTGGGATTCACCCCAGGTCTGCCAAAATCCCAAACCCTTGCTCTTATGCATAGGAATGAGTTCAATGAACACTGGCCACAGATCCAATAGTAAGTAGAATGTCCTATGCCTCGTTTTCAGTCTACCTTCACTTTAATTTTGATGAAAGTATATGCTTATAGTAAAGACCTGAGAGGAAACGTAGTTGCATTTGTGGGCGCTGTAGTTTTCACAACCTAGGAACATGAGGAGCAGTAGAGGCAGAAAAAACACAGGGAGGAAAGAAAATAGCAATACAGGTGAGCAATGTGATGTTTGTGCATTGAAGTGAAATGTTACAGTTGAATTTCATGGCCTTGATTTAAGATGGTTAGCAATGCTGGGTTACTAGCCTGTAACATTCCTAAATCATGACATTGTATTAGTATTGCCACCCCACATAACTATAGTGACCTGCCTACAGGTAACCTTGATGTTCAGGGTAACCATAATTGGTTTCAAAAGGTTGAATTATGCCCCCAAAACATGACACCCTGAAAGATGATGTGTCGATTTTTAATTGTCCTTCCTCTAGCCAAAATGTCTTTTCTTCTTTCTTCAAAGCAGTTGCCAGAGTCAAATATTACCTATATAAACATTCCTGGAGCAAAATGGCATTGAGTGCTATCTTTTACAAGCTGTGTAAATGGTCTCTTGATATTCCTGAAAGAGCTAACTTGCTTCATATAATGAGGTATAGGTAATTTATTTTTTGTAATCTAGAGGTGTAAAGGCCACTTCTTAAAAGTGGAAAACATTTCTCTAAGTAATATAATCCAGCAGACAAAGCCTTAGATTTATAGTCAAGAGTCATGGGGTATGGTTTTATCAATAATCAGATTAGGGCCACATAAGTCTTCCCTATCTTGGACTGCCCCAGTGGCTCAGAGGTAAAGAGTCTGCCTGCAATGCAGGAGGAGATGAAGGAGACACAGGTTTGATACCTGGGTTGGGAAGAACTCCTGGAGAAAGGCATGGCAACTCACTCCAGTATTCTTACTGAAAAGATCCCATGGACAGAGGAGTCTGGTGGGCTACAGTCCAGGGGGTCTCAAAGAGTCTGAAGCAACTGAGCACAATCTTGTTTTAATCACCTAACACAATATCTACTGCTATTATTTCAGAAGAGTTTAATGAGAATCTATTAATTCAACAAATGTGAAATAGTCTCGGACACCTAAGTTCTTATTCTAATGTCATTAAGAAGGATGTCATCTGAACAAGACTGGGTTTTGATCCAGATTATAGGAGCTCCTGAGACTCTTCTCCACCTCCTTCTGAGCTACTCCACAGTAAGCTATTCCACACTCCATCTCAAAGGACGGATTTAAGTAAGGGATTCCTGCAAAGTACTTGGAGCAACTCACAGAAAGAGACATTTGAAGCACAAATTATTATTTTTATAGAAGATATTACAAGAGTAGGGCAGCAGTTACTACAATTACCATTCAGTGAAGAATCTCCTTAAGTGCATATGGCAGACGTGCTCAGTGAACCAAAATATTTTCGCGGGTCTTAAACGTTTAAACTAATAACACCTATCTAGTTACTGAAGATAATTTGATGGCTATAATATATATAGATAGATAGGTTCATTATAACTAATGAATCCACTGCAGTATGAAGAAAAATTGAAGTAACTACTATTATGCTGAAGTGGCTGCCTTGAGCTAACCCCAACTCCCTTCAGACACATTCTCTCCTGGTTCTAATAGAATTTCAGGCTATTACTTAAGGAAGGTTCCTCATCTGTAAAATGAGGGGGACGGAGGTAATCTGTGTGGTTCCTTCTAGCTCCATGAGTGTGCAATGGTTTCTGCATGTTGTACAAAGTCACAACGGTATTATAATGCTATATCATTGCAAGATACCATTTAGGCATGAAAGATCATCAACAGACAAAGGAAAGAAAAAGAGCACTCACCAGGTCCACAAGAAGGATGGCCCTGACTTTGGTTTAATGAATAACACTAACACATCAACAGAAAGAATATGTCAACTGCCAGGGATTAGCATTAGAGGAACATGATGTTCAGAGGGGCAAATATCTTTACGTAGCAGTGTCCAAAAGAATCAGATATTGGAGCTGAGAAAACTAAGACAGTTCCATTACCAGACAGATAACCACGATTCAGAGGTTTGGCTATTTTGTCACTTTTCCAGACTTTAGTATTATATGCCTAAATTACCTCTTTTCTTTGTTGACTCCATGTTCCTTGAGCTACCATCTGACTAATGATATAGTTCCCAGTAACCTTAATAAGAGAATGGAGGTGGAAGACAGAAGAAGTGACAAGGAGTGGGGCACAGAGAGTCCTTGACATATGAATTTATATATAAAGGATACTGTATAATAGTGGATAATCCCCTGGAGGAGGTCATGGAAACCCACTTCAGTAATCTTGCCTGGAGAATCCCATGGACAGAGAAGCCTGGCAGGCTACAGTCCATAGGGACATACAGAGTCAGCTACAACTGAAGCGACTTAGCACACAAGAAAGCAAGCACAAATGCTAAGTTAATTCTGACTTACAGATCAGTCATGATAATACCAGTATGTAGTGTTTATCAAGAACTTGCTATGCTGCTAGCACTGATATAAGTGCTTTACACACGAGTCCATTTAATCAGCATAGCATCTTACAAGGAAGATACCACGCTAGTGTGAGGAAACTGAAGCTAACCTTACCGAAGTTTACACAGTTAAATGGTATGGACCTAACAGAAGCAGAAGATATTAAGAAGAGGTGGCAAGAATACACAGAAGAACTATACAAAAAAGATCTTCACAACCCAGATAATCATGATGGTGTGATCACTCACCTAGAGCAGATGGAATGCAAAGTCAAGAGTGGGCCTTAGAAAGCATCACTACGAACAAAGCTAGTGGAGGTGATGGAATTCAAGTTGAGCAATTTCAAATCCTGAAAGATGAGGCTGTGAAAGTGCTGCACTCAATACACCAGCAAACTTGGAAAACTCAGTAGTGGCCACAGGACTGGAAAAGGTCAGTTTTCATTCCAATCCCTAAGAAAGGCAATGCCAAAGAATGCTCAAGCTACCGCACAATTGCACTCATCTCACACACTTGCAAAATACTGCTCAAAATTCTCCAAGCCAGGCTTCAACAGTACATGAACCATGAACTTCCAGATGTTCAAGCTGGTTTTAGAAAAGGCAGAGGAACCAGAGATCAAATTGTCAATATCCATTGGATTATTGAAAAAGCAAGAGAGTTCCAGAAAAATATCTATTTCTGCTTTATTGACTATGTCAAAGCCTTTGACTATGTGGATCATCACAACCTGTAGAAAATTCTGAAAGAGATGGGAATACCACACCACCTAACCTGCCTCTTGAGAAATTTGTGTGCAGGTCCGGAAGCAACAGTTAGAACTGGACATGGAACAACAGACTGGTTCCAAATAGGAAAAGGAGTACATCAAGGCTATATATTGTCAACCTGCTTATTTAACTTCTATGCAGAGTACATCATGAGAATCACTGGGCTGGATGAAGCACAAGCTGGAATCAAGATTGCCGAGAAAAATATCAATATCCTCAGATATGCAGATGACACCACCCTTATGGCAGAAAGTGAAGAAGAACTAAAGAGCCTCTTGATGAAAGTGAAAGAGGAGAGTGAAAATGTTGGCTTAAAGCTGAACATTCAGAAAACGAAAATCATGGCATCTGGTCCCATAACTTCATGGCAAATAGGTGGGGAAACAGTGGAAACAGTGCCTGATTTTATTTTGGGGGGCTCCAAAATCACTGCAGATGGTAACTGCAGCCATGAAATTAAAAGACCCTTGCTCCTTGGAAGGAAAGTTATGACCAACCTAGATAGCATATTAAAAAGCAGAGACATTACTTTGCCAACAAAGGTTCGTCTAGTCAAGACTATAGTTTTTCCAGTAGTCATGTATGGATGTGAGAGTTGGACTATAAAGAAAGCTGAGTGCTGAAGAACTGATGCTTTTGAACTGTGGTGTTGGAGAAGACTCTTGAGAGTCCCTTGGATTGCAAGGAGATCCAACCAGTCCATCCTAAAGGAAATCAGTCCTGAATATTCATTGGAAGGACTAATGTTGAAGCTGAAACTCCAATACTTTGGCCACCTGATGCAAAGAGCTGACTTATTTGAAAAGACCCTGAAGCTGAGAAAGATTGAGGGCAGGAGGAGAAGGGAACAACAGAGGATGAGATGGTTGGATGGCATCACCAACTCAATGGATATGGGTTTGAGTAAACTTCGGGAGTTGACAATGGACAGGGAGGCCTGGCGTGCTGCAGTCCATGGGGTTGCAAAGAGTCAGACATGACTGATCAACTGAACTGAACTGAACACAGTTAAAAGTGGCAATAACTTGACCCATAACCTTTATATTGTTTTTCTAATTTAGCTTTCATGAGGCAGAGATTGAACTGGGTGACCTAAAGATAACCATTTTTTCTATACCCATTAGACAGAAGGTCAGGTCTGAACCATGTTGGCTCAGCTAAGATACTGTTGCTGAGAACACTTGGCTGAGGTACCCTTAGACAAGATCCTCACCCAAATGGCCTTCAGATCACCACATAACCCTGGACCCAATGAGCCCCAGATAAAAGGAACTATTGATACTTCCTCATCAAGGACATGACGGTCACCACTCTGAGAGCCTGGGAAATACCACCTGTGAATATTCCCTAAAGTTTTAAAATGGGAAGTAGGAAATACTCAGGCACACCTTTCCAAACTCCAGGGACAGATGACATCCTGAAGGATGACGAACCATGCCCCACCACCCAATCCACTCCAGGATGAAGATCCAATTACCACTGTTAAATCCTACTACAAACATTTTTCACATTTGCTGATTTGCTTCTTTTTCCGTTAACATTTCTCACCCCAGATTTCCTTGCCTCATGTCTAATGATGCAACCGTCTCTTAGCTGCTTTCCTCATTTCCAGCATTAATCACCTCTACCTCAATCTACACAAAGCAGCCAGACCAGGCTCTTGAATATTGTATTCATCTTATCCCAACTTTGTTGACAAACTGATTATAATTTGATTGCTTAGACAACCCATCTGTTAACATCAAAGAAGAGACATCAAATTTGACAAAGCAATACTCTCCTGTATTAGCCCTTGTATATCCCTCTTTTAATACCATATGTATTTTAGTAAATATTTCCATATCTTTACCAATACAGATTTCCATAAAAACTGAGCCCGTAACTCACCGTTGCAGCGGCATGGCATGGGATTGGCATGGAGGGCTCTGGTGTTGGGCAGAGCTGAGTTAGGGTTCTGGCCCCACCAACCTGGGCAAATTCAATATATCTCAATAAGTCTCCATCTCCCTAAGTATAAAATGGGCATGCATGCATGCTTTAATCATCTCCAATTCTGAGGGACCCTATGGACTATAGTCCACCAGCTTCCTCAGTCTATGGGATTTTCAGGCAAAAGTACTGGAGTGAGTTGCCATGCCCTCGTCCCAACGAGGGTTGGGATCTTCCCAACCCAGAGATTGAAACTGTGTCTCCTGTATCTCCTGCATTGCAGGCATATTCTCTACTGCTGAGTCACCAGAGAAGCCCATAAGATAAGCGCCATGAGGGTATGTTCCTCACAGGATTGTTGTGCTGATAGGAGATAGTTTGGAGAGAGTGCTGGGCACAGTTTGTGGCACATGACAAGTATTCAGTAAGTGCTGGCTATCAGCATATCATGATTATTACAGCACTGTGGTTTAGTGGTTAAGAGCTCAGGCATAGGAGTCGTAAACACATGGTTTGGGCACATAAAAACTGTGAGTCAAAGTCTCTAAACATTTCACCCTGTCTTCTTTCCATGTGAAAAATATTTTCTTGGTAAAACTATTGAAACTGCTAACTTCTCCATCCCAGACACTCTTGAACTGTGGTCCAGCAATAGTTAGAATAAAGATAAAAGAAAGAAAAGACAAATATTGCCCAGAACAGTAGTGTTTTTGGACCTCTCTGATCAACAAATATTTACTGAGTCTCTGTTATGCAGCCAGCCTAAAGATGAATGGCATGGTTCTGCGCTCAGAGAACTCATGTTCTAGTTCAAATCAGAGAACATTTGGTTGGGTCCTGGTGATATGATCGCCTCCGTTGTATAGCAGCTACTCCGTGCCCAGCTCTGTGCTAAGCCCTCTGCACACAGTATTCATTGGTCCTCTGGGTTATCCTTTGAGAGCAACAATATTTCTCTAATTTTTCATGAAGAAATTGAGATTTAAAGAGACTGGATGTCTTGGCCAAGGTCACACAGCAGGTGGCCAGGATCTAGCTGACTCGGCCATCTAGGTGTTCCCTGAGGGACTTGTGTCTCCTGCTTGCCCAAGCATCGCCAATACTCCCTTTTTATCATAGAGCAACTGAGAAACAGACAGCAGCAGCTTTCAAGTGGAAAATTTACCTAATTGGCAAAATCTGGAATACTGTGAATGCCCATCAACAAAAGAATGATTAAATAAATTATGGTGTATACAATCAATAAAAGAATAATTGAATAAATTATGGTATATCCAAACCATATCATGCAGCCATTAAAACTCAAACAAATATGTATTAACCTATATGGATGTTCATGGTATTTTTTTAACTTTTGTTTGCTTTTTTTTGAAGAATCCTTTAAAAAAGTGTTAAGTGAAAAAAAATGAGCCCAAGGGAAATAAGACAGAGCTGGACACACTGAATTTAACCTGAGTCTGTACCTAATTTTCTTTAGACCTAATTTTCTTTGATTTACCTGCAAACCAAAATACTCTTTTAGTAGAAACTGTACCCCATGAAACAGACATGAAGAAACATAGGAAAGTGGTTATGAGCACAGGCTTTGCAATCAGACAAATGCAGGTTCATATTTCATCTCTGCAACTTACTACCTGTGACCTTGGGCACATTACTTATTTCTAAACTTCAGCTGCCTCAACCAAAAATGATGCTAATAATATCCCACTTTCTAGGACTATTGTCCTGATTGAATGAGATAATGCAAAGAAAGTGCTGAACACAGTAGCTGGCACATAGCGAGTGCTCAATAAGTGGTGGCTCTTACTTTAACTATCATCTAACTGCCTTCAAAATCAGCCTTTGCTAAAAACAGAAATCATTCTGCAGATTGACATTTAAAAGGCCACCACCACAAAGAATATGATAAGGTTTCCAGGAAGGTACTTGTGAAAGCGTGGGCCGATGAATAAATGACATTTGATTTTCTATTCCAACATCTTTCCATTTCAACTTTCTCTGATTAGGCAGCTACATGCCTCTCTCTAGCTGCTCAGCTTTCCTCCCACATTTTCAAACCAGAATGATTTCAAATGTGCAGCATGGCCCCCAAAACTTCCTGTTTGCCATGATCACAGATCACCCACAGGTCTTTGGGTTATAAGGCCCTGAAGCACGTGAGGTTAATTAGCTCAGTGGATCAGCCCAGTTATTTCATGCTTCAGTTGCAAAAAGAAAGAAAAAAGAAAAATGAGGGCAAGAGAATGAGAAAGGACAGATGAACCAGTCTTCTGGTTCACCGTCTGGAGTGCGGCTGTAGGTTCTGGAGCAACTGTAGGTTCTAGAGCAACTGTAGGAAGGAAGGAGAAGATTTTAAATTTGGAAAGAGATTCTTAAATTTCTGGACACCCCCAGCTGCCTTGTAAAGCAGAGCAAATAAAGACAAGCTTATCAATAGTAAAAAATGCCACTGCCCAAGTTTGATTAAATTCAGCTTCAGACTGTGTATACTCAGCTCTGTAGTATTTATATACTGATAGAGAAAGAGGCGTCCTTGCCAATACCATGTAGGTCACAGCACCCACTTCACTTCCAATTTCCCCACAGCAGTCTATGGAGTACCGGATGCTTTAAAACTATTTAAAGGGAGGTGCTAGTATTAGATTATGGACTTATTCAAGAAAGAAAGGAAGAACGATAGTAGTGATGGTGGTGGTCGTGGTGGTATTAGCGGCTCACATTTATTGAGCACTGACCAGGTGCCAGGCACTATGCTGAATGTTTTACCCAGCAATTCATGGAATAGATACTATCACATGAAATAGACTAGAAGAGGTTAGGTAACCACTCCTGCGCAGTGATGACCCACAGTTTAGACCTAGGCAGTCACTCTTCTGAGCGCAAGCTCTTACGCTATGTCATCTTCCATTTAGGTATCTACAGTCCTTAGTCCCTCCAGTGTCTGGTATTTGATTTTTTCTGCCATTTGAAGTTTCCATTGCTGCTTCTAATTTTTTGTAAGCAAATAGTAACCTAGAGCATTTCATTCTAATTCTTCTCACCTACATATTTAATTTTTTTCATTCCCTAAAAGAAATCATGGTGATTTGAGCTGAGTGTCATAATACTATATTTTTCAGAGCATGCATTCATCTTCTATTTTCTTGAACAAGATTTTGTTTATAGCATATAAGATAGAAAAACAGCATTGAAAAGGCAGGAAAACTATAAATCTTCTTATAGAAATAAGACACCCCAATCACACTGGAGAGTTTGGAGTTCTTTGATGTCCTGGCTTCACTAGAAAATTTTTGAGGAAGTAAATTTTGAGGATCACAAGTATGTCTAAAACAACTTATCAGCTTTTCTAGGTCTGATGTGTAACCTGGTGATTTTTATTTCTTCTACCACATTATGCATCATGCAGTATGCAGAGTGCAAACCCTTTATTTGGATTCATTGTGTTTTCTTTCTGCCAGATATTTATTTTCAGCTAGACTGCAAGCCCCTTGTGAGCTAAGCCACATCTTACAAGGCCATGTACACCCAGCCCTCCCAAAGAATCTTATATATATAGCCAGCACTCAAAGGAAGTTTAAGTCCAAGATCACTTACCTTTTAAGCAAACCCCAAACCTCTGAAAAGTCGACACTCTAGACTGCATCGCTTCCTCCAATATTTCTCTATCCCAGGGGAGCCTTCATGTGAACAATAAATTGATTTCCTTCCACAGCTACCCAAAGCCCTGATGGCTCTGGAGTTATCATCCAGATATAAACCCATCTGTGCTAAAGGTGCTGACTTCTTTAAAAAGCTAAGAAAGTGAAGACCTCAAAAAGCAATTTTAAATGATAATATCTGGCCTGCCAATTTAAAGATCATGCAATTTTATAAGGAAGTACAATAGCACTTTTGAAACCGAATTGTGTCATACTTTCAAAGTGCTTAAAAATATTTATTGAATGAATGTCTTCTTCCAAAAAAAGTAAACTTTACACTTCATCCTACTTTACAATCGAATCTCACGCTAAAAGCTGGAGATAGGTTTATGATAAAAAGGCATTTTAAATTCTATACAAATCATTTTAATCAAGGACAAATCCTACTTTGAGAACATACCAGTTATACCAGACAATTTAAACATGACAAAGCCATGGCAGTATACTTTATTGCCTTTCGATGGAACACAAAAGGTTAAAGGTCACAGCAGTTTTCAGGTTTGTGAGAGGCATCTGAACACCAGTGTCTGAGTCGAGGGAGGCCCAATGAGCAGGGCTGCCAGCCAAAGAGCTCCACATTCATCTGCTCTCTAGAGGAAGATTCTGCGTGAGATTCAAGCTAATGAAAGGAAAAGTATCTAAAAGTGCAAAGATACTGAATAGAAAATAAAATAACATCCTTAGGCTTCTTTCACACTCCTTTTCCCCAATTTCATTCAGCAGAATTATCTGTCATTCTTTCTAGGCTGATTATCAATTGTGAGTTAACCCATTTCAGAAGCTACTGGTTTTCATTAGTGAACAGTGGATTTAGGGACAGAGCATAAGCAGAGACTCAGGTAAGGTAATTAACAAGCAAATGGGGAAGATTTACTGGAACCTACACTCAGTAGGAGTCATACCAGGGATAGATGTTATAAATGTACAGAATGTGGCAAGGCCTTTATTAAGGGTTCTAGTCTTAACCTTTTGAACTGTGGTGTTGGAGAAGACTCTTGAGAGTCCCTTGGACTGCAAGGAGATCCAACCAGTCCATTCTGAAGGAGATCAGCCCTGGGATTTCTTTGGAAGGACTGATGCTGAAGCTGAAACTCCAGTACTTTGGCCATCTCATGCAAACAGTTGACTCATTGGAAAAGACTCTGATGCTGAGAGGGATTGGGGGCAGGAGGAGAAGGGGATGACAGAGGATGAGGTGGCTGAATGGCATCACTGACCCGGTGGACATGAATCTGAGTGAACTCCGGGAGTTGGTGATAGACAGGGAGGCTTGGTGTGCTGCAATTCATGGGGTCGCAAAGAGTCGGACACGACTGAGCGACTGAACTGAACTGAGCTGAACTGAGTCTTGATGGCAACCCACTCTAGTACTCTTGCCTGGAAAATCCCACGGGCGGAGGAGCCTGGTAGGCTGCAGTCCATGGGATCTCGAAGAGTCGGACACCACTAAGTGACTTCACTTTCACTTTTCACTTTCATGCATTGGAGAAGGAAATGGCAACCCACTCTAGTGTTCTTGCCTGGAGAATCCCAGGGATGGCGGAGCCTGGTGGGCTGCCATCTATGGGGTCACACAGAGTAGGACACAACTGAAACAACTTAGCAGCACACTCAGTAGGAGGGGCTACTGCTGCTGATTTGTTGTTGCTTAGTGGCTAAGTCTTTTGCAACCCCATGGACTATAGCCCACCAGGCTGCTCTGTCCATAGGATTGCCCAGCATAGCTAAAGACACTTGAAAATTCTTTGAGCTAAAATCAGGTGCTACCCAAACCAGTGCTTTTCAAACCTGACTGTGGTTCAGAATTGCCCATGGGGCTTGCTGAAAATATAGATGCCTAAATTCCACCTAGATTTACTAAATCAGAATCCCCAAGAGTGGGGAGGGACCCAAGCAATATTTCACAAATACCTCCAAATTATTCTCATGCATACACAGCCTTCAGAACCACTATTAAAAGCCACGTCAGCGTCACAATGTAAATTCTTGGCAACATAAAATGAATTTCTTTAAATTAAGAAATATGAAGGCACCTTGACTGGTGATAATAAAACCACACTCGTGTGTGTGTGTGTGTGTGTGTGTGTTAGTCATTTAGTCATGTCCAACTCTTTGTGACCCCATGGACTGTAGCCCGCCAGGCCTCTCTGTCCATGGGATTCTCCAGGCAAGAATACTGGAGTGGATTGCCATTTCCTTCTCTACCTTCATGTAGCATAGGCATTAAAATACTTCCCAACATCCCAGACAATTAATTGTCACTTCTTAAAATTTGAGGTTTAAACTATATGCTCCAAAATCTTCTTTATAAACTCAACATTATAATGCAAAGTCTCCCATAATAGTTCCAAACTTGCGGATAAGAAAATTTCCTCTCTCACTCATAATAACTAGCTGCTTTTGACAACTGTCAAATTTTCTCACTGCTAAGGCTTGGAGATTCATCAAAACCAATTGCCAGACAGACATCTGGTTTTGTAAGTTTCTTTAGAAATATAATCAGTAGCCCTGGATATGGACAGGATATTCAAAGCATTGTGAATGCCTCAGATTACTCTAATTTTAACTTTTGTGGCTGAGGTATTTTTTTCTCATTCTTGTGAAATCACTATTCAGGGTGTCCTGTTTATAACTTACACAGCACTTGTTCAAGTTTGCTGAAGACTAAAAAAAAATAATCCCAAGCAATTTTGTTTTCAGAACTTTAGGAAACACTCCAAACCATTCCACTGGAGATATCTACAGCCAACCTATGAACCCATAATAAATACCAGAAGGAGATATTTTTAAATCTTACTTACAAAAACACAGACCCAGTTCTAACCTATACACATGTATCTTCCAAATTCTAATTTTTTTTTAATTGTCTTTTATTTTTGGTTGATACAATTTAAACTCATGGAAGCAATAGAATGCCACTTATGATACCACTTTAATATACAACAATCCAGCTGGAAAACAGCTTGTTCAGGAACCTTCTTTTCTTTCCATTGATACTCTTTGTACCCATAATGGTCATCTCTTGCTGCCTCTGAGTTTCAGTGTCTTTTTGTTATGATTAGGGAATATTCCAAATAGTTGCCCTTCTCTAACATGAAAATTGTCTTTAAAAATTACTACAATTTCAAACAGTGAATGGATTTGCAATGTATTCAACAATGGCTGTTTCAAAGAAATAGATTTGAAGAGAGAGAAGGAAGACTATTACCTTTTTTCTCTCCCTTTTTAAATTACAAAGGTAATTTAACACTTGTTATAACAAGTGAAATGTACATGAAGTAGAAATATATTTTTAAACTATTTTAAAGTACCTTAATTTTTACCTTTAAAATTAGATCGTTTCAATTTTGCCAAGTCTTTACATTATAAGTACCTATAGTTTTCCACACTAGTTAAATAAGTTAGATTTGGGGCCCCTTCATAGCTTTTCTTAATTATATCTTACCATGTGTGTATGTGTGTTTTACCATTAAAATTCTTTTCACTTCTTTAATTCTATTTTTACCCTATATCATTATACTTTGTTTTTTCCTTTTCCTTTACAGGCGTTCTCATGGAAAAAAAAGACAACTGACTTTTATTTTATTTTCCTTATATTATTATTTTACTGACATTTATATATTGCTTTTTACTTTTTTATCTATTATTGTGGTAAGAACACTTAACATGAGCTCTACCCTCTTAACAATGTTCTAAGTATACAATACAGTATTGTCAACTATAGACACATGCAATGTTGTTCAAGAAAATCTCTTGAACTTAATTATTTTGCATAACTGAAACATCATACCTACTGAATAGCAACACTCCATTTCTCTCTCCCCTCTATCACCTTTTGCTTTTGTCTTTGCTTTCTTTCTACCCTTTCAGTTTCCAATTATTGTTCTGGTATACATAGACATGAACTTCCCTGGTGGCTCAGTGGTAAAGAATCCACCTGCCAATGCAAGAAATGCAGGTTCAATCCCTGGGGTGGGAAGATCCCCTGGAGAAGGAAACGACAACCCACTTCAGTATTCTTGCCTGGGAAATCCCATGGACAGAGAAGTCTATAGTCCATGGGGTCGCAAAGAGTCAGACACGACTTAGTGACTAAACAATAACAATACATAAATATCCTTTCCTGCCATACAGATCAAGCCCTTAGCATAGACACACACAGCTTCCTAGTAGGAATGAGTCTTTCAACAGGGACTGCAAACTCATTCAGGGAGCAGGAGGCAATAAAGGTGGTGAGACAAGAGTATAAGACATTAAGGAGCAATGGGGACTATAGCAAACTACACTGGAAAGTCACTTAAATGCAGTTGTATTTAGGTTTATAACAACTGAACAAAATACCTACAGGGGCTGGATTCAGCTTTACAGGGCCAGTTTGCACCCTTGGCAAGATTGCTTTGTTTTATCTCCCTCCAAACAGGAAGTTCAATTGGTCCTTTCTTATTGGCACCAATACAAAAGTACTATAGAATATACAGAACAAAAGAGCAGATAATCCAAAATCTGCATACACACGTCCTCAATGTGAACTTCTCTTCCTGAAAATTTTATCATTTAACTATAATTTCTTCAGGTTAACCCTGCATTAAGAATAGTTTGTATTCCTCCCAAGCCCAAACAATTCAGTGGTGTAAGGGAGGAGGTCGATGAAACTGAAACAGGTAATGAAATCAACACTGAAATGTAGTCAGCATCACAGGACAAAAACAGTGTAATGCAAAATTCAGTACATCTTTAAAGCTAGACAGTCACAGGCAGATCGTGGCAATAACTATGGGACAGTCATTGGATTTAGCCTTTGGAGATGACTGAACCTGGTGAAATAAAAGCCAACTCTAGTCTCTCCCCTACCATTTTGTCAGTGTCAAGAAGAATGATTTTTCACAAAAATAGCCTTTGAAATTCTATCCAATGGAAATTCTGCCGACTGCTTACCAAAAATGGAAACAACACAAGAGGAAGATAATTGTCATTTTTTCCTATCACAAAAGAGAAACTTCTAACAAATTGAATAGGGGAGAAAAATCAAAAACCCAGCATGAGACAGCTTTGCCATTCTGATGAAGGGTGAGTCAGTCCCTAAAGCCACAGCAGTTTATTTAATTGTAGCTAAGCACACCAGTCTAGCTTAATACCTGTTTCCTTCTTAGAGCATCAGAATACTATTCTTTGATCCACTTGAGCCTAGAAATAGTAACTGCTCTAAGAGCAGAGGAAAATCACACTTTCAGTTCAGTTCAGTTCAGTCCCTCAGTCATGTCCGACTCTTTGCAACCCCATGAATCGCAGCACGCCAGGCCTCCCTGTCCATCACCAACTCCCAGAGTTCACTCAGACTCACGTCCATCGAGTCAGTGATGCCATCCAGCCATCTCATCCTCTGTCGTCCCCTTCTCCTCCTGCCCCCAATCCCTCCCAACATCAGAGTCTTTTCCAATGAGTCAACCCTTCACATGAGGTGGCCAAAGTACTGGAGTTTCAGCTTTCGCATCAGTCCTTCCAAAGAAATCCCAGGGCTAATCTCCTTCAGAATGGATTGGTTGGATCTCCTTGCAGTCCAAGGGACTCTCAAGAGTCTTCTCCAACACCACAGTTCAAAAGCATCAATTCTTCGGCACTCAGCCTTCTTCACAGTCCAACTCTCACATCCATACCTGACCGCAGGAAAAACCATAGCCTTGACTAGACGGACCTTAGTCAGCAAAGTAATGTCTCTGCTTTTGAATATGCCTTATATGGTGTAAATCTAGAGTCTCTATAGCATTTTGTGGTTTCAGGTTTGTGGATGACCATTTGCATGATTCCTTCCTACAAAAGTAGAGAAGTTTTCTCTGCAAAGGCAGAGAAAAAGTCATTGGCAAGGTCACAGAGAAAATTAACAGAATGAGAATCCAAACTTATAGTCCCTTCCAGACCATTATCTCATCCACAGAAGGCTTCTACCTCATTTACCACCATTTTCCCCTGAACTACTGATTGGCTACTGAGGGCTTTGAGAGTCCTTTGAGGAATCCCAAGATCTGTGCTGCACACACCATCTTTCCATAGAATCCCACTGAAAGATGTGCATCAGTGCACAGAGAACTGATTGTACTCCAAGAATCTAGGCCATCTGCTAGGATACTGGAAACTAAAAAAAAGTCAGGATGTTCTGCAAAGAGAGGTTCTCCTGTGCTAAGAGTAAATGACGCCCAGTATGCCTGCTTTACAGTATTTTCAACCAGACTTATCAGTATATGTCACCATGGTGACCAGCGTTAATGTAATTGCATCCATAATTTTCCATGGAAGTATGCTCCAATTAAGCCCATCTTAAAAAAGAAACAAAAAACAATTCAGTAATTTGACCAAATTTGAGATGCATCCTAGCAGGGTCATGATATACACCAGGAAAGTCCAATGCTTCGCAAACATTTCCAAGACATGGGGTGCTGACATAATAAATCTCTTTCTGTCATGCTCTCAAAAAAGCTTTGATTCTGCAACACTTCAGCTTCATGTGAAGTTTTAATACTGAAAGGCTTCACTTTGTAAATGAGCTCCTCCATCTTCATTCAAGCCCAAAGACATCAATGACAGTATTTTTTAATCCAGGATTTCAGGAAACTCAGAGAACACTTATCTCTCCTTTTAAAGGAAGGAATCTGTAGTCAATTTACTAATAGATGGACAGTGCAGAAGAAAGTTCAGAATTGAAAATAATTCTAAACACAGAAACCCAAGGCTCATTGTAGAACAAAATTATACTTTTCTCTATATTCTCTTTTCTTCAGATTTCCAGCCTTGGGATGTGTGCCTGTGTCTGTGTGTCTATAAGTGTGTTTCTGAGTATGTATCGTGTCATATGAAAATGCTGACTGATAATACCCCAGTACAGTAAGACAGAGCCTATCCAATCTATAAAGTAAGCAGCACAATACAGAAGTCATAAAATTCTATTTTATATCCTCACTTTGTCTACTTCTCCCGCCCCCACTAGCATTCTACCATCAAAAAGAGAATCTGATCGATCGGTTCATGACAGTAGACAGTGATTTAATTTCTGACACATGGCAATAAGGTAGACTTCATCAGCAGTCTTTGATCCATGAAAGATTGCCTTATGATCTCCCACTCCACAAACCTCATTTAAATTGAATGCTATCACAGAGCAGCTTACCAATTAAATCAAGATGTCTTAATATTACAGAAAAGAGATTCTTAAATGCAATAACAGCATTTCTCAGCTGTGTTTACAGCCTTGGACATTGCTATTTAAATACCCCCAAGGATATAAATTCTAGGAAGAATTCCACTTTGCACAATTTCAGTTCACTGGCTTTAACTGCACATCTCTCTCAGGACCAGTAGTAGCATTCAGGAATCTGAGCCTAGTCCCTGGTTCAAAAAATTATGAAAAGAGACAGTGCTTAAGGAAACTGGGTCAGATGTATTAGAAATTATCATTTATATATTTTCCAGACTAGTTAAATAATACATACATACCTTTTCAAACATACATATGAAATAGCTCCCATTTGACAACCACACGCAAGGATTTGGCACGCATATTATCCTAGTTATTCCTACAAAAACTTTGAGAGGATGACTTGTTTCATATCAGTGTTAGATACCAAAGTGCAGAGAAGTTGGGCAGATGACTTAAAATGAGACGTATAAGCCTGGATTCCAATCCCAGTGTCCACATAACTGCTACACTACAGTGCCACCCATTCACTAAGCCAGCTCTAGGGGACTGTGTGCCACAGTTACAGAGGTTGCTGAATCAAGTGCAGGACCAGATGAGCCACTCCAGGCTTGGCCCTTGGCCCTCCATGACCAATTCAGCATCACTAAATTTCCCCCACGGGTTTTCCTGGGTTTTGTCATGCACGTGCACTAAGTTGCTTCAGTCCTGACTCTTTGCAACCCTACGGACTGTAGCCAGTTAGCTCCTCTGTTCATGGGATTCTTCAGGCAAGAATACTAGAGTGGGTTGCCATGCCCTCCTCCAGGGGATGTTCCTGACCCAGGGATCAAACCCATGTCGTTTAGGCCCTCCTGCATTGGCAGGCAGATTCTTTACCACTAGTACCACCTGGGAAGCTGGGTTTTCTTACACTTACATAATAATTCTTCCCACCATCCAAAAGACCCAAACAAAGCCAAATAATACATGAAAAAATATACTGTGGGCGAATTCAAAATTTGGGTATGTTTGCCTTTAGGTGGGTGAGGAGTAATCATATTTGAGCTGGCACATTCATTCATGAGAACCTTTACCTAACATCTTTTCTGAGTGAGGCACTTGGCTAGGTGCTGTAGCAAGGTAGTCTCTGCTTTTTCAGGAGCTGATAGGTTTGTAAGTGGAGTCTGGGGACTCAGAAGGATTGAGAGAGAAAGGAAAGCAAAGGATTAAAGAATGCACTGGTCAAAGTCACAGAGAGGGACTGGGACAAGAGAAAAACTTGTGACCAATGACAGAAGTATGAAAAGAACTGAAACTCCAATTAAAATAAATAAATTAATATTTTTTTAAAAAACTGTAACAGAAGCCAATGCAAGATGACATGAGTGTCAAGAAAGGCTTTCCAGGGTTTATTCTGGGTTTCGGAACTTAAAGGTGAGTAAGAGTTCATGGGATTCTCTGGAATAAAGAATCTGCCTGCCAATGCAAGATTCAGTCCCCAGGTGGGGAAGATCTGCTGGAGAAGGAAATGGCAACCCACTCCAGTACTCTTGCCTGGGAAAGTCAATGGACAGAAGAGCATGGCGGGCTACACTCCTTAACAGTTGAACAAAAACAAAGAGTTCATGGAGCAGAAAAGCAAGAGAAAGGTTACTCCAGGCAGAGGAAAGAGAGTGGACAAAGGCATGGATGTATAGCAGCCCACAGTGTGATTGGATAACAGAGAGGAATTTAGAGCTATGTGAGAACAAGGTGATTTAGAAAGGGAGGTAGAGGTAAGAATTAACAGGTCTACATAAGCTATTTAGCAAACAGTTGAGACGTTAGGCTGTGGGAGTCACTGGAGATGCAAACAAAACATTGGCAGAATAGAGTTCGGGGTTTTGAAAAACAATTTTGGTAGAAATGTAGACAAATGATCAGAGGATATACTGTAAATTCAGGAAAGAGATAATCAAAACCTGAACTAAGACAATAGGGTTGGAAAGGAAGAAAAAATAATAGACTATAACTAGGGAGGGGCTTCGCAGGCGGCTCAGTGGTAAAAAATCTGTCTATCAATACAGGAGTCACAAGAGACTTGGGTTTGATGCCCAGGTAGGGAAGATCCCCTGGAGTAGGAAATGGCAACCTGCTCAGTATTCTTGCCTGGGAAATCCCTTGGACAGAAGAGCCTGGCAGACTACAGTCCAGGGGGTCGCAAAGAATCATCAGACACAACTGAAGTGACTTAGCATGTACCGGGACACTAGGGTAAAAATAGTAGAAATTGGTAATTTACAAGGTAGGTGATTTTGCTATAATCAAGAGTAGAGTAGACTGGTGAAGATAGAAGGAGTGAGAAAGAAGGGAGAAAAGAAGTTCAATTTTAGTTCTTTGAAACTTGTACTGCCAAAACTTCCAGGTAAAGATCTGTGATAGACAAGTGGAAATTCAGGGTGGCGCCCAGAAGAAAGGTCAAGGCTGTAGACACCAATTTGGAATTTATCAAGTTTGGCAACAAGTAGATTACATGCAGAGTTCATCATGCAGAATGCTGGCTGGATGAATCACAAGATAAAATCAAGATTGCTGGGAGAAATGTCAACAACCTTGGATATGCAGATGATACCACTCTAATGGCAGAAAGTAAATAGGAAATAAAGAGCCTAATGATGAGGATGAAAGGAGAGTGAAAGGCTGGCTTGAAATTCAACATTCAATAAACTAAGATCATGGCATCCAGTCCCATCACATCATGGCAGATAGAAGAGGAAAAGGTAGAAGCAGTGACAGATTTTATTTTCTTGGGTTCCAAAATCATTGCAGGTGGTGACTGCAACCATGAAATTAAAAGATTCTTGCTCTTTTAATTGCTCATCAGAGGACAAACCTGGATAGTGTATTAAAAAGCAGAGACATCACTTTGCCAACAAAGTCAGTATAGTCAAAGCAAGAGTTTTTCCAGTGGTCATGTACAGATGTGACAGTTGGACCATAAAGAAGGCTGACAGACAAAGAATTGATGCTTTTGAGTTGTGGTGCTAAAGAAGACTCTTGAGAATCCCTTGGACTGCAAGGAGATCAAACCAGTCAATCCTAAAGGAAATCAACCCTGAGAAATCATTGGAAGGGCTAATGCAGAAGCTAAAGCTCCAGTACTTTGGCACCTGATGCAAAGAGCCCACTCATTGGAAAAGACCCTGATGCTGGGAAAGACTGAATGCAAAAGGAGAAGGGGTGGCATAAGATAAGATGGTTAGACAGCATCATCAACTCAGAGGACGTGAATCTGAGCAAACTCTGAGAGAAGCAGAGTACAGAAGAACTCGGCGTGCTGCATTCCACAGGGTTGCAAAGAGTTCAGCTTGACTGAGCAACTCAGTAACAACAGGTTATGGGTGACTTTCCTTGTTCTCTGAGAAAAGAAATGTGCGTACAGTGTTGGCTGAGGCCAGAATACACAAAGATGAGAGAATGGAAAGTATCTTACATTATTAGTGAATTCCTTCTCACCGTTTCACGTGTGTATTTTCTATTCCTTCCAATGAGTAGAAGCCCTTTAGAGTAGACATCATGACACACCTTCCTTGCATGCCTCATGGCCATGTTACAGGTACTGATAAGCATTTGCTGAATTAAGGAAGAGTGGTGGAGAGACAGTAGTTAGAGAAGACGATCTTTTTTCCAGACAGCCCTTGGAAGTGAACTTGGAAGCTTCTGAGATTGCACACAACAGCTCTTTCTCTTTCACCTCTGCAGTGTGATTCAGGTTTCCTCCTGGCTGAAGGCCTCTGCTTATTTTCCATGGATTAACGCTTCCAAGTGAGCAAGAATTGACTTGCCAAATAGTCTAATTCATTTGGCTGGTGCGTCTCACTTAAAAAGCCATTAACAAGCCAGACTGGAGAGGTGAGGAATGCCCAATTAAGGCAATTGCTTCAGTGTCCAAATGCCTAGCAGCTGTGCCCTCCTCGCACCGCTGACCTGCTATGACAATAAGATTTTAACAATTCTTTGATAGCACAGCCAAAACTTTGTCTGGAAGCCAATGAGGCCTGACAAGGGCAGGTTAGAAATTATAAACTAGACTATCTTCTTCATTATGTCTCTGGTTTTAAACCCTGAAAGAAACTTTTATGAATTAAGTCATGATTCCTTAGACATGACACTCAAAGCACAAGCAACAACAGTAAATAGATTAAGTGGACTTCATCAAAATTAAAATTTTGTGTTTCAAGGAATACCATCAGAAAGTGAAAAGATGATCCACAGAATCAGAGAAATCATACATCTGATAAGGGACTTGTATGCAGAATATATAAAGCACTCTTACAATTCAACAATAAGAAGATAACTCAATTTTTTAAATGGCCAACGGATTCAAAAATTGTTTTCTCCAACGAACACATACAAATGGCTATTAAACACTCAAAAAGTCATCAACATTACTAATCACCAGAGAAATGCAATTCAAAAATCACAAGATTTCTTCACCTTCACTAGGATGGCTAAAATCAGAAAGACAGAAAATAACAAGAGATAGCAAGGATGTAAAGAAACTCTACCCCTCTTACATTTCTGGTAGGACTGCAAAATGATACAGCCACTTTTTAAAACAGTTTGGTGGTTAAACACATGGTTACCTCATGATCAGCACTCCCACTCCTAAGTATATACCCAAGAGAATTAAAACATGTTCATACAAAAGCCTATACCCAAATGTTTATAGTAACACTATTCATAATAGCCTGAAAGTGAATACACTTGATGAATGGATAAACGATAGGTGGTAAATTCAGAGAAGGCAATAATATTCGGCAATAAAAACAATGAAGTATTGACGCAAGTTTAAATACAAATGAACCCCAAAAAGATTATGCTAGGAAGCCAGTCACAGGAAGCCACATACTGTATGATTCCATTTACAGAAAACGTCCAGAACAGGAAAATCAATAGAGATAAAAACAGAGATTTTAGGGAGTATTTATTAGTACTGCTAATACATACTTGGATGGGGGTGATCAAAGAAATGAAGAAATTAGGAAATGCTTGTACAATTCTTTGAGAATACTAAAAGCCATTGAATTGTATACTTTAAAAGGATAAATTTTATAGTAAGTGAATTACGTCTCAATAAAGTGAAAAAGTGAAAGTTGCACAGTTGTGTCTGACTCTCTGACGTCATGAACTGTACAGCTTGCCAGGCTCCTCTGTCTATGGAATTCTCCAGGCAAGAATACTGGAGTGGGTAGCCGTTCCCTTCTCCAGAGGATCTTCCCAATCCAGGGTTTAAACCCAGGTCTCCCGAATTGCAAGCAGATTCTTCACTGTCTGAGTCATCTGGGAAGCCCAAGAATACTGGAATGGGTAGTCTATCCCTTCCTCAGGGAATCTTCCTGATCAAGGAATCATACCGGGGTCTCCTGCATTGCAGGTGGATTCTTTACCAGCAGAGCTACTAGGGAAGCTCTATATCACAAAAAGTAAATATATCACTATTATTTTAAAAAGGAAGGAAGAAATAAAACTTACGAACACGTACATCATATAGATGGTCCAAATTATGGATCATCAACCAAAATCAAGGAAAAATAAAACATTTCTGGGCTTAGAATATCTGAGGTTATTGATATTTCTCCCGGCAATCTTGATCCCAGCTTGTGTTTCTTCCAGTCCAGCGTTTTTCATCATGTACTCTGCATATAAGTTAAATAAGCAGGGTGACAATATACAGCCTTGATGTACTCCTTTTCCTATTTGGAACCAGTCTGTTGTTCCATGTCCAGTTCTAACTGTTGCCTCCTGACCTGCATACAGATTTCTCAAGAGGCAGGTCAGGTGGTCTGGTATTCCTATCTCTTTCAGAATTTTCCACACAGTCAAAGGCTTTGTCATAGTCAATAAAGCAGAAATAGATGTTTTTCTGGAACTCTCTTGCTTTTTCCATGATCCAGTGGATGTTGGCAATTTGATCTCTAGTTCCTCTGCCTTTTCTAAAACCAGCTTGAACATCAGGAAGTTCACGGTTCACGTGTTGTTGAAGCCTGGCTTGGAGAATTTTGAGCATTACTTTACTAGCGTGTGAGATGAGTGCAATTGTGCGGTAGTTTGAACATTCTTTGGCATTGCCTTTCTTTGGGATTGGAATGAAAACTGACCTTTTCCAGTCCTGTGGCTACTGCTGAGTTTTCCAAATTTGCTGACATATTGAGTGCAGCACTTTCACAGCATCATCTTTCAGGATTTGAAATAGCTCAAGTGGAATTCCATCACCTCCACTAGCTTTGTTCATAGTGATGGTTTCTAAGGCCCACTTGACTTCACATTCCAGGATGTCTGGCTCTACATGAGTGATCACACCATCGTGATTATCTGGGTCATGAAGATCTTTTTTGTACCGTTCTTCTGTATATTCTTGCCACCTCTTCTTAATATCTTCTGCTTCTGTTAGGGAGAAATACCAATAACCTCAAATATGCAGATGACACCACCCTTATGGCAGAAAGTGAAGAGGAACTAAAAAGCCTCTTGATGAAAGTGAAAGTGGAGAGCGAAAAAGTTGGCTTAAAGCTCAACATTCAGAAAATGAAGATCATGGCATCCGGTCCCATCACTTCATGGGAAACAGATGGGGAAACAGTAGAAACAGTGTCAGACTTTATTTTGGGGGGCTCCAAAATCACTGCAGATGGTGATTGCAGCTGTGAAATTAAAAGACGCTTACTCCTTGGAAGAAAAGTTATGACCAACCTAGATAGCATATTCAAAAGCAGAGACATTTCTTTGCCAACAAAGGTTCGTCTAGTCAAAGCTATGGTTTTTCCTGTGGTCATGTATGGATGTGAGAGTTGGACTGTGAAGAAGGCTGAGTGCCAAAGAATTGATGCTTTTGAACTGTGGTGTTGGAGAAGGCTCTTGAGAGTCCCTTGGACTGCAAGGAGATCCAACCAGTCCATTCTGAAGGAGATCAGCCCTGGGATTTCTTTGGAAGGAATGATGCTAAAGCTGAAACTCCAGTACTTTGGACACCTCATGCGAAGAGTTGACTCATTGGAAGAGACTCTGATGCTGGGAGGGATTGGGGGCAGGAGGAGAAGGGGACGACAGAGGATGAGGTGGCTGGGTGGCATCACTGACTCGATGGACTGAGTCTGAGTGAACTCCGGGAGTTGGTGATGGACAGGGAGGCCTGGCGTGCTGCGATTCATGGGGTCGCAAAGAGTCGGACATGACTGAGCAACTGAACTGAACTGAGCTTAGAATAATAGCCTTTTAGTTCCACCCCCTTCTTTTAAAAGTTGAGGTGGTGATTTGATTAAAGAAAAACATTAGCTAAGCATGGGGCTTTAAAAAGGAATTGCTAGACTTGAAACACATTTCCCTAATTCCAAGGAAGCTAATTGCTCTCAGTTTCCTTCGATTAGATCCAGAGAGAGGTTAGCTGTTACAACTATACTTAGGGAGATGGTGACATTAAAAAAAAAAAAGCTGTAAAGGAGAACAAAAGCAGTCTCAGCTTTGATAATGCAAATACATTTTAGAAGCATTTTTAAAAGAGGAAACAAAAGAATGTTTTCCTTAATGAGAAAATTCAAAGCCAGTCACTGATGAGCGTGTAAGCTGCTTTTGGGTGAAACAAAAAGGTAGGAGAACAACAGCTGCCATTTGCTGAACAACGTTTACACACAAGCCACTGTACATATACAATCTTCAACCCCAATAACAGCCCAGCAAGATAAGAACGATCCTCTTCACTTAACGAAAACTCGCTTTCCATTTCCCACTACTCAGGTCCCATGTTCAGAGATACTAGAGGATATCTGAGTATGCTAAATATATATCTGATAACTTTAATGTTCAGAGCAGCACTGTCCAATAATGTGAGTTGTATCCATAATCTTAAATTTTCTAGTGAAAGTGGGCTTCCACATTCAAAAAAGAGAATTCATTTCAATAATGCATTTTATTTAGCCTAATATATCTAAAATATCATCACTTAAATGAGCAATCAACAAATAAAATCTTTGAGCCACTGACCTTCGTTTTTTCAAAATTTCTGTATCACGCCTGTAAAATCCAGCATATGTTTTATACTTATAAATTATCTCAATTCAGGTTAGCTGCATTTGAAGTATTCAATATCAATGCACGGCTAGTGGCTACCTTTTTGAACAATAATGTTCAATTTGTGTTGCTATTTGGTCGCTAAGTAATGTCCAAATCATTGCAACCCCCTGGACTGTAGCCTGCCAGGCTGCTCTGTCCATGGGATTTCTCAGGCAAGAATGCTGGAGTGGGTTGCCATTTTCTTCTCCAGGGGATCTTCTCAACCTAGGGATCGAACCTATGTCTCCTATACTGGCAGGTGGCTTCTTTACCTGAGTCATCAGGAAATCTCAATAGGGATCTATACATTTAAAGTTTATGACATGCATATTCATAATTAATATTCACAGTAACCCTGTGACATATTTTGCAGGTAAATAATCTGAGACCCTAAAAGTTAAATGGTCTACCAAAGTCATATAAACTATCATCCCTTTTTTTTTTTTTTTTACAAGAAGAAGGGTGGAATAAGGAAACAAAAAGATCACATAGCTGTTAGGTGCAAATCAAGTCTCAAACTCAGTTCTACTTTTGGGTCAGTGCTCTTTCAAAAGTGCTTACAATGTGACATTTTCCAGCTTTGTCACTTAAACTTGGGAGATCGAATTTTAAAAATATTATCAAGTTAAGCTAAATTCCCAGAACAAAAATGTTCCAATTCTTTCTTTCTCTCTCTCTCTCTCTCTCTCTCTCTCTCTCTCTCTCTCTGTGTGTGTGTGTGTGTGTGTGTGTGTGTGTCAGTGGTGGTGGTGGAGCATTTACTCTGATCAGTAGTTACTCAGGGACTCAAGTTGAGGGTAACTTAGCTTCCAAGATCACTCTGGCCTTGGAAGGTCACTCTGGCCTTGGATAGTCACACACCTCAGTGGTCTGGAAGGGAGGGAACAGCACAGAGGATACTTGTGAAAAGTTGATGGTCAAGCCTGGAAGTGGCACACATCACCTGCACTCACATTCTGCTGGTAAACACTTTGGCAGATGGCCACACTTAACTACAAAGAGGGCTGGGAGATGGAGAGAAGATGGTCAAACTAAAAAAGAATAAGAGAATGGATTGGAGTGATCAGTCAGAAGTTACTGCTCAGCATGGCTAACTGGATATAATTCTGCAAGGAACTGAGGAAGAATACTATCAAAGATTAAACTGAGTTAATCTATAAATTAAATATAGACTTGAAAGAGGAGGAAAGGCTTGCATTTTAAGCTCCTTTTATGTAAAACACCATGCTAAGTATTTAATGTAGATCCTCCCAAATAATATGCACAAAAATTCAGTGAGTGAGTGAGTGAAAGTCACTAAGTCGTGTCCGACTCTTTTCGATCCCATATAGTCCATGGAATCCTACAGGCCAGAATACTGGAGTAGGTAGCCTTTTCCTTCTCCAGGGGATCTTCCCAACCCAGGCATCGAACCCAGGTCTCCCACATTACAGGTGGAGGTGGACTCTTTATAGGCTGAGCCACATGGGAAGCCCCAAATTCAATGAGCTGGGTATCATTTTCTTTTTTAGTAGTGGTGTGATAGACTGGAAAGAACTTGAGACTGTAAGAGCACTCTCTCCAACAATTATTATCTGTTTGTCCATGGAAAACTTATTTAACCTTGACTAATTTCAGTTTTCAATAATAATTGTTGGAGAGAGTGCTCTTACAGTCTGAAGTTCTTTCCAGTATATCATACCACTACTAAAGAAGAACTACAATGAAAAAAACATTGTTAGTGTCCATCCTAGAGTTTGCTCAAACTTGTGTCCACTGAGTTGATGATGCCATCCAACTATCTCATCCTCTGTTGTCCCCTTCTCCTCCTGCCTTCAATCTTTCCCAGCATCAGGGTCTTTTCCAGTGAGTTGGCTCCTTGCATCAGGTAGCCAAAGTATTGGAGCTTCAGCATCAGTCCTTTCAATGAATATTCAGGGTTGATTTCCTTTAGGATTGACTGGTTTGATCTAGCAGTGCAAGGGATTCTCAAGAGTCTTCTCCAACACCACAGTTCAAAAGCATCAATGCTTCAGCTCTCAGCCTTCTTTATGGTTCAACACTCACATCTGAACATTACTACTAGACAAACCATAGCTTTGACCATACCAGCAAATCAAAAAATAAATAAATAAAGATACATATTTATTTCCCAATTGACATTTAAGGAAACTAAGACCCAGAGAAAATAAGTAACTTTCCTAAAATGACAGTGCTAATCTAGTAAGAGTTCATAGATTTCAAAGTGTATATACTTTTTCCCCATTAATTTATCAATGGCTATTTTAATAGGGAAAAGCTGAAATGATGCAAAGGATAAAATGCTGCAACTGAGAGGCAGAAATAAAGAGTAGGAAGATTTTTTTAAATGGAGAAGAATCCAGAAGAAAAAGGTTAAGGTGCTAATAGCAGAACCTTCTACTGGCACAAGGCTTTCTTCACATCTCACCTAGGCCTTGCATCAGATTTCATAACAAAATTGTTTCCTTCTAGGAGAAATCAAGCCTCCTATTTCCACATTCTCCTCTTCTCTGCCATGGAAGAAGATTAAGGTTACTGACAGATCAAGTTCATGGATGATGATTCGGACCACATATTAGGAAACTGGAAAGTTAGAAAGAGCATCACTGAGGCAAAATACCCCTTCTTCCATCTGTTCTCTCCATGTGACCAGGGTGGTAATAAGGCTGAACCATTTCCTTCAGATTCTGCCCTCTCTTGGGCCAACCTGAGAACCACAGGAAACAGCTCGTGGCCCACAACAGCTCTGCTAACATGCTAGAGGCTGAGCATCCTTGCTCTTGTGCTTACTTCTTGCTTACTGGGCCTTATATTTTCTTAAACAGTAAAAATCCAAAATACTGGAGCAAGCTGAGTAAAAAAAATAGGCTGGTTATCTGCATCGTCCCAGACTGAGAAAGACTTTAAATGTTTTGATAAAAAGTCTGGACCAAAAAAAAAATAAAATCCCTAGACATGTCAGTATATGTTCAACCCAGCATTTGTGCACATGCTATTTCCTGCTCATAGCAAATATTCTCACTCATTTATTTCAACTCTTCCAACAACAACAAAAAAATTACCTATCCCTATACTTTATGGTTGAAATCCAGTGTCATCACTTTTATGAAAGCCTGTCCTCTGCATAGTCGGTTTCTTCCTCCTCTGAGTTCTCCAGGTATCTTTGTTTATTGTCTACAGAGGCAATGGCATTGCATTACAGTCAGCCATGGCTGCATCACCCATCTCTTTGGCTAAATTGTTGAGCTCCTGGATACAGAATGCTTCTGCACATCTAATTTCCAGCACCCAGTCTTGCAGGATACAGATCTTCAACAAACTTCTGTGGATGAACTAAGAAAGGAGAAACACTTCAAAATGCCCCCAAGATACCTATGTCTTTGGTGTTTCAAGAGGATCAGCTTCTCCTGGCTGAAAGTTGACTCATGCTGTGGGCACCCTCTAGTGCATTTTTCACTTGCCATAATGGCCTCTTCTTATCATGCATTTTATTGATCTGCTTGAGCACTGAAATTTATTATTTATTAGATTTCTATAATAGTTTTGCTCCAAAGAGTACAGTGTGATCTGTAGAAAACTCCAAGGCAACAGCAAGGAAGACAGAAGAGTGACAGCACAGTGTGGGAAATGAAGAGGAAGAGCGGAAGCCAGAATCTAAGAAAGAATGGCAAGGAAGGGAAGGCCATTCCCTTACAAGAGTGGCAGCTAGGCTGCTGAGAGTCCCAAAATGCCAGTCCTGGTCTTAGCCCAGACCCTATTCATCTGCGCTTCTGTATGAGAGTCTGGCAGGAAAAACAGTATGGGAAAGCATTTTGAAAAGTTAAAAGCATCCTACAAATGCAAAATAATATTATTCCATTATCATTCATCAACATAATTCATCCAAGAGCAGGAAATTTTTCATATTCAAACCAATGAGGAGGAAAGTTTGGAGTAGCTCTGTTCTCCAACTAGGCCATACACTCTTCCAAAGCAAGGACCATGCCATATGCATTTTTGCATAAGGCACCAAACAGCATTGCCATATACAGAAACATATTCATTTTGTCAGGAGTCCTGGTGGGTAATTGAGTGTTAAACGCCCTCTAAATAACTTTCTTTCTCATCTGAATTTCCATGGGAGATGGCCATAAGAGGAAAAAAAAAAAAAAAAACTAGTTTCCTGTTTTCACTTACACTGATTACCTCATAAATTCTGAGCTAAAAACCATTTAACTTCTACTACATTTCTGGGAAATCAGGCAAGTGTTGATGTAAGTAAGCCTATAGAAGACCTTTTAGCTTTGCTGACTGGCCCCTTCAGTGAGGCTAAATATGCAACTGAAGTGGGTCCCCATCTCTCTACTTATTGAAAATAAGTATCAGAGTGCCTGAAGGGATGCATGGGTTCCATGTGACCTTCTGCATCCCTCCCCCAGATACCATCACTCTGACTCTTCCTCACCATGACCCTCACCATGCACTCAGCTTAGCCAATCCCAAGTCTGGCCAATGACTCATCCCCTTCAGTACACTCAGGAACCCAACACAAGTTCCCTGAAGGCAAGAGACAGGTTTTATTGGTCTACTGATTCCTAACATGGTATCAGGGACCCTGTTCACTGAGTGTTAACTAAATCAGAAAACCATCAATATTTTAAAGAAATTACTGACAAAATCAAAATGACTATTTTATGTTTGTCTAATTAACAGTTTTTATGTGGCAGCTGATCTTTCTATATAGAAAATTGTGGCACCTTGATCATGAAAACTCAATACATTACATGGAAAATTGCATTTACATTCAAAGGAACTAAGAAGTTATAAATTTTTAAGAATTCCGTTATTTCCATTATTCAAAGTATTGCACAGTCGGGTTGAGATGACAGTCTTATTTACAATGATAAACAAGTTGGGAGGCTTCAACCACATTAAAATCATTTCACCTCTATAAGCTTCAGTTTTGTTGTCATTGTTCAGTTGCTCGGTCATGTCTGACTCTTTGTGACCCAAGGGCTACAGCATGCCAGGCTTCCCTGTCCTTCATCATCTCCTGGAGTTTACACCAACTCATGTCTATTGAGTCGGTGATGCCATCCAACTGTCTCATGCTCTGTTGCCCCCTTCTCCTCCTGCCTTCACTCTTTCCCAGCACCAGGGTCTTTCCATGCGGCTCTTCGCATTTGGTGGCCAAAGTATTAGAGCTTGAGCTTCAGTCCTTCCAATGTATATTCAGGTTTGGTTTCCTTTAGGATTGACTGGTTTGATCTCCTTTAAGTCCAAGGTCTTCTCCAATACCACAGTTCGAAAGCATCAGTTCTTCAGTGCTCAGCCTTCTTTATGGTCCAAATCTCACATCTGTAAGTGACTACTGGAAAAACCATATTTTTGACTATACTTGTTTATTCATTTACAGAGCTTCAATTTATTCATTTGTAAACTGGGGATCCTGAAGATAAAGAACGTACTTTGAAGATTACTATGAGGATTAGAAGGAAGTATAACAATATAGTCCCTGACACATAGTAGGGCCTCAAATAGTAATAATAATTATTTATATTGTAATTCTGTCCTATATCTGCTTACCAGTGATAATCAGAGTAAATTCTCACACAGTACTTGACCTGTGCATGTGCTGAGTCGCTTTCGTTGTGTCCAACTTGGTGCGACACTGTGGATTGTAGCCCGCCAGGCTCCTCTGCCCATGGATTCTCCAGGCAAGAATACTGGAGTGGTTTGCCATGCCCTCCTCCAGGGTATTTTCCTGACTCAGGGATCAAACCTGCCTCTCCTGCGGTTCTGGCATTAGCAGGCCGAATCTTTACTGCTGAGTCACAGGGGAAGGCCAGTACTTTATCTGCTGCTGCTGCTGCTAAGTTGCTTCAGTCGTGTCTGACTCTGTGCGACCCCATAGACGGCAGCCCACCAGGCTCCCCCATCCCTGGGATTCTCCAGGCAAGAACACTGGAGTGGGTTGCCATTTCCTTCTCCAATGCCTGAAAGTGAAAAGTGAAAGTGAAGTCGCTCAGTCGTGTGGAACTCTTCGAGACCCCATGGACTGCAGCCCACCGGGCTCCTCTGTCCATGGGATTTTCCAGGCAAGAGGACTGGAGTGGGGTGCCATTGCTTTCTCCAGCACTTTATCTACTACTCCTTTTAATCCACACAATAACCCTATGAGGTGGTTTTACTGGTTAAATTGTGTTCTCCTCTAAATTTATATGGTAAAATTCTAAATCCCAGTAACTAAGAATATGACTTTGTTTGGAAATAGGGTCACTGCCGATATATTGGGCTTCCCCAGTGGCTCAGTGATAAAGAATCCACCTGCAGTGCAGGAGACCCAGGTTCAGTCCCTGGGTTGGGAAGATCCCCTGGAGAAGGAAATGGCAATCCACTCCAGTATTTTTAGTATTCTTAGCAGATGTTTTAGTTAAGAGGAGGCTATACTGGAGTAGGATGGGCCCCTATTTCAATATGATCAGTGTCTTTATAAAAAGTAGATATTTGGATATAGACTTGCACATAGGGCTAAAACCATGTGAAGATAAAGGCAAAGATCAGAAATGCCAAAGATTGCCACCAAGACATCAAAATACTTCAGAAGGAACCACCTTACCAACACCTTGATCTAAGATTTCTAGTCTCCAGAGTTGTGTCTCAATAAATTCCTGTTGTTTAAGCCCCTGTTTGTGGTATTTGTTACAGCAGCCTTTGAAAACTAATATATGTGGGTGTTCTTATGATCCCCATTTTAAAGATGGGGAACTGAGGCACAAGAGACTATTATTCTATCAAGTAAGGGACACTTATTTACTTATTATTCTAAGAAAATAATCCTGGCTTTGATAGACCTCCCAGGTAGGTAAGGAATTTACTCACATGTGTGAGTTTGGGTACTAAATACATGGGAAGTAGCCATTTTTCTCTTTTGAACAAGGGCTCTGAACAGTTCTTGTTTTTCCCTTGAGAGCCAGAGACCATCAGCTGAGGGGCTGCCTCTTGGCGCCCCCTACAGAGGGTACCCACATTGGGGCTCCAATCCCTCAAATTTAAACACTGGGATCTCTGGAGAAGCTGAAGCCCATCCTTCCTGGTTCTGACCAGAGGTGGGCTGTACTGGATGGAGGAAAGGGTAGGCTATCGGTATCTGATTATTTAAGTAGGGCCCTCTGGGGTGCTCTTGTGAAGCAAGCGTTTAAAGGTAAATTTGATAGATTTGCTATTATTGCTTAAATTCCTCATCATCCATGGGCCCTCTGGGAAGAAGGAAAAGAAATCTTATTCCTGATAAACTGATCCTAGAAACCCTGGTTAAAAAGCTGAGACTGTCTATTCAATTTTTCCAAAGCAACAACCTTTCACAGCGACTACAAAGTGTTTCTCATGGCTGCCTCTGTTAACGATGAAATGTGTTTGAAGATTGAATGTTCTTGGAATTGCTATACAGAGAAACTCAGGTGTAGAGCCTAGTTTATAAAACAGCAGCAGGAGATTCTAGTCAAGGGGGTCAGATGAAGCTATGTGGCTGACAAGGCGTCGGTCAGAGACAAGCATCTGCTTTCTGTTATGATTTACGTGGGTCCACAAAGCACTGGTGGCTCAGATAGTAAAGAATCTGCCTGCAGTGCAATAGACCAGGGTTTGATCCCTGGGTCGGAAACATGCCCTGGAGAAAGGAATGGCAACTCACTCCAGTAGTCTTGCCTGGAGAATCCCATGGACAGAGACTGGCAGGCTACAGTCCATGGGGTTGCAAAGAGTCAGACATGACTGAGACTAGCACTTTCACTTTTAACACAAAGCACAGTTTCAAATTGCTAACTTTGGGCAATTCTTCAGCATAATATTAAAATGCAAATATCCATTCCCCCAACCCAGCAGCCAAAATTTGTCCTGGAACACTTCCTGGCTAACAATGATACCAAGGAGGTGGGATCTCAGATCCTACCAGGGGAAAGCAGTAACAGGTCCTAGGCCAGCACAGAGGGATTTGGGAGGAAGGGAAGCAGGAAAATACCCGGAGAAAGGTAGGTCAGAAAGTTCTTCCCCCACCCTCAGAGCAAGCCACCAGGAGGCAGTACGGGGTAGTGAATAAAAGCACAGGCTCTGACACCACAGATGTAGGTCTGAGTCATAGCTCCCAAAACCTAATCATTTTGTGTTCATGGGCAAAGTAACCTCCCTCTCCACCTACATTTTCACATCTATTTAATAAAAAAAAAAAAAAAATAGCAGGTGGCTGTACTTATATTTTTAAAAATTTACCAACGCCTTAAGGAGCCTCTTTGGACTTCCCTGATGCTTGAGTGGTAAAGAATCTGCCTGCCATGCAAAAGATGTAGGTTTGATCCCTGGGTCAGGAAGATCCCCTGGGGAAGGAAATGGTAACCCACTCCAGTAATTCTTGCCTGGGAAATCCCAAGGACAGAGGAGCCTGGCGGGCTACAGTCCAGAGGGTTGCTAAAGAGTCAGACATAACTTAGCAACTAAACAACAACAAAGGAACCTCTTTAGACATATCATTTAATTGCCCATCCTTTAAATTTTAAAATTAAAGATATACTCCATATCTGTTCATCTGTGTTTGAGCTGGGACATCAGGCTTCTCCTGCCTTTGAAATTAGACTCAGACTAGACCTATACCATCAGCTCCCCTGGGCCTCCAGTTTTGGGATTTGCCAACTGCAAATCCTAGGACTTCCTAGCCTCCATAACTGCCTAAGGCAAATCCTTATAATAAATATCTTTATAAGTCTAGATCTAGATATCTCCTACTGGTTCTATTTTTCTGGCTGATATTTCAGCCTCACTGAAATATCAAGAGGTTAGTGCTAGCTCTTGGCTGGACCTCCCAAACTATGTGGTCTTTCATCCTCGTCCTGTGTTCCCAGGGTGAGACAAGAAGTGGGACCTCTCAAGACTCTGACTTGCAATTGCAAATGTCACTTCCACCATGGTCGGTCAAAGAAAGTCACAAAGTTATCCTAGATTCCAAGAGTGGAAAAATAGATTCCCTTCAGGAGTGGGGAAGGGTACACATCAAATCTAGATTGCAAATGTGCATGCATAAGTAGTGAAGAAATTATAAAGATCTTCTCAAAGAAATTACCACTTAAGGTGACGGGAGTAAAATGCTAAGGACAGTGACCAGCAATATAGTAAGTATTCAATACTGGGTTCTTATGTTTTGTTGTTATGCTTGTTATTGTTATAATTCTTCAAATTCCAAAAATGTTTGCCAATTGACAAATCAGTTGATGCTGGTATCTTTCCAATGTATTTCTCCTGATCACAGAGATGAGGAAGTCATCAACTGCTAATAGGCATATATATCTCAGTCTTTATATATATATCTAAATATACAAGATATATATCATTTATAGAGATATATGACTTTCTATATCTAAAGTCTTTTTTAAAAAGGCAAACCAAAGCTAAAATATGAAATTTAATAATGCTAATGTCGCAGTTCTTCTATAAACTGATACAATCACTACATTTACCTGATAATAATTGAAGAAAATTATTTCGAAAGAACACTTAGACTCCAGTATATATTCATAGGAGCCTACAAGCTCAAGTAACAAAAGATAATGTGAAAATAATGTATATCTTTCATCATGAACAATGTTTAAGTACCTTTGTACCTTTCTTTTGTTTTATCAAAGCTACATAATTGCAATTTAAATATAGTAATAATGGAATGAACACAGATAATGAAGTCAATGCTGAAAGAACTAAATACAATAACAAAATAAGGTGTGATATGGTTTCAAACGGCTCTTAGGCCGTTGTTCCAATTCTTATCTTAACATTCATATGTACTCCAGGTTTGAGGAGAGGTCACTGTTGAAATGTCATTGAATTTTCATTAGGAAAAGAAAAAGTAATAACTTGGCTTTTGTTTCTCAGTCCTGTCATACTGGGTCCTATTATGAGTCAAAACAAGAGTATGAGGAAGTTGGAGCTTCTAAGCCAACTCATCTATAAGCCAAGTATTAGCCTTTTGGTGACCTGCTAAACTCAGATCTCCTATTTCCAAATCTTTTGAGGATAATATTTGAAAAGGTTTTCCTTTATATTTTAACATTAAAAAAAAAAAGGCATTGGCCATTGATCTCTGTCACAAAGAAGCCCTCTGCACCTCCCCACTCAGTGCCATGAGAATGTGGCCCTCCGCTGAATAGTAATACCTAATGCTTGCCTTGACATTTAGTAATGTGCTTTACTGCTCTGCCCTTTCCACACGTAGAAAGGCAACGGGTGGGGTGGGGAGGGGGAGGCATGGTGTATCTCTCTCAGGCCAGCCACAGCCTCCTCTAGAGCCAGGAAATGCTAATGTATCCTAAAAGCAACATCCACATAGAATCACCCACTACAGAGATTAAAAAAGTCCTCCTGGATAATATCATTCCTTATCCAACTAGGCCCTGTGGAAATAAGCAAAGATCAACCAAATGAGCACAAGCACAGGCTATTTATTCAGCACTTACTACATACAGAGAGGGAGATAGCCAGCCACAGTTGCTTGTGTTTTGGCAGAGACTTAAAGGCAGGCAGAGGAGTGGGAAGCGTCGTAGGGGGAAAAAGGGAAGGCTTCGGGTGTGCTCTGATTGTTGCAGGAGGTCAGCACCAGCACCAGGAAGCTAACTAGAAATGGGACATCCTATGTGACTGGTTAGATGAACTTATTTAGCTTTCTCTGGCTGCTCCTTAACCAGAAGTGGGAAGAAGTAGGGAAATTGTCAATCATCAATAAAGTCCTGGCCTGGCCTGATTGTCATAGAAGTTATCATTTAGCTTCTTGGGTTGTTACTAGAGATAGTAGAATGATTTCCAAACGTCTAATTTACAGCAGTAAGATAGCCTGACCTATTTATTGTAGATAAGCAGTTGGTTTCCTGGGCAGGTCGCTGCAGGTCAAAGGTCAAAGTTCTATTTTCGTATGTAGGCTGGCACACTTTCTGTTTGAATATTCAGTCTCTCAGTGCAAAATGAAACCTAAGCAGGTACAGTGAGAACTGGCCTGGTGGATCCAACTTGAATCGGATAAAGCCAATCTGAAGGGCAGCTCCCTTCCCCAAGCTGTTTTATTCTCTGTTCAGACACCCATCAACATTTATCATCTAAGAATGACCATCCACACACAGGGCTCTGTCTCTAACTAGCATGAACTTCTCCAGGTAGAAACAACTGTTTATGTTGCTTTATTTTAACCTTATAAACTGATATACACTAAAAAATTTGGATCTAAATTTACTCACAGCTAAAAATAAAAGGGTGACACATTTTGTTTTCTTACAATAGGAAGCATGTCTCATTTACAGAGATAACGTTTTTCCAGAAATAAACCAAGTGGAACACCGAGGAATGGATAATTAAAAAAATAATTTGCAAGACTAACATAATAGTTCGTCAGCATCCTGAGACCCACTTCCTACAAGGTTTTTAAATGTGTAGCAAGATTGACCCAGAGCACAGCGTAGACACAGAAATTTGGTAGATTAAGTCAGACGTAAAATAGAGCCAAAATGAATTAGAAAGAACTTCGTATGCACTAGTTCCAAACTGACCTCTCTTTCTGGGGTTACCAGATCATCTATGAATTAACCTGGTTAGCACAAGGAAAAGAATTGAATTTGTGCCATAAACTTCTCAGCTTAATGCAAGATAGAGAAGAAAGCTCAGCCTTGGTCAGAGAGCTTATTTTCACAGCAGTCATGATTGGATTCACAGTATTACTGAAATCTCAAGGCTTTGCTTAAAATTTGGCACTCTTGAACTATAATGTTCTTGAAAATTCCTAAGTGGTAGACAAACCTCTATGACATGGTTTATTTCCAACATATCAATAGGAAAATCCATCCTCATCTAGAGCAAATGTATTTTGCTACAATATGCATCTTTCTGCCATGACATCCTAACCTCAATTCTCTTGAGCCTGAAGCATAATTGTGGCTGATTGGTGTTTACCTCCAAGAACACACTTTGTTAACAAAGTAATGAAATTAAATGTTCCACAAATGAGTACTTGCAGGTTTTAGATATTTTTCCCCAAACAGAAATTCTAGAAACCAATCCCTTACAAAAAATTTAGCATAGTATTTTCCAAAGTTTTAGTGTAGTCCAGCTGCAAATCTCTTGCAGCACTCTAATTATATGCTATATGGTGACATGAGAGCAAACAATACTAGACATACCCTCATACTCAGTAGATACTGATTATTAATATAATAGAACTTTTAAAAAGAGTACTAAGGAAGTTTTGGCATCTTCTTCCCTAAATATTTTTTAAATATAGGTCAGAAATTCACCCAGTTAATATCAGGGTGACAACCTAAATTGCTGCTAAAATGTACTCCAATAGTTCAGTTCAGTTCAGTTCAGTTCAGTTCATAAGTGGGATCTAAATCCTGAAATGTGTGCAAGACAAAGACACATTTGCATTTATTTAGATTAAAGTTTCTATTTTTAAAATATTTTTTGGAGTATAGTTGATTTACAGTGTTGTGTTAGTTTCAGGTATATAGCAAAGTGAATTAGTTATACATACACATATATCCCCTCTTTTTTCTTTAGATTCTTTTCCTATATAGGTCATTACAAAGTACGGAGTTGAGTTCCCAGCAGGTTCTTATTAGTTATCTATTTTATATATATTGGGTTGTATATCTTGGGCTTCCTTGATGACTCAGATAGTAAAGAATCCACCTACCAATGTAGGAGAGGGGGGTTAGATCCCTGGGTTGGGAAAGTCCCCTAGAGAAGGCAATGGCTACCTACTCCAGTATTCTTACCTAGAGAAGAATTCCATGAACAGAGGAGCCTGGCAGGCTATAGTCCATGAAGTCACAAAGAGTCAGACAGGACCGAGCGATTAACACATGTGCTACTCAGGTGGCACTAGTGGTAAAGAACCTGCCTGTCAATGTAGGAGACATACAAGACAAAGGTTTGATTCCTGGGTCAGGAAGACCCCCTGAAAGAGGGCATGGCAACCCACTCCAGTAATTCTTGCCTTGAGAATCCTATGGATGGAGGAGTCTGGCAGGCTACAGTCCACAGGGTCCCAAAGAGTTGGACACGACTAAAGCAACTTAGCATGCATATGTCAACCCCAGTCTCCCAATGTGTCTCTCCTCTCCCAGTCCCCTGGTGACTATAAGTTTATTTTCCACCTCTGTGACTGCTTCTGTTAAATTCTAAACATCCTCTATAATTGTAATGCGCTTTTCAGATATTTACTAAAAACTGTCTCTGTGTTATGCATCAAATTGGTGATGAAGATACAAAGATAGATAAATACAGCCCTTGCCCTCAGGACTTCACTGTCTAGTGATAAACTCAGATGGAAAAACAAACAAACAAATAGTTTTAATACTATGTGATAAATGCCACAAGAGAGATTGATCTTGAAGTTCTCAGGCATATAAAATGAGAAGGCAACAACTTCTTCCAGGAAGGACCTGGGAAGGCTGCCATTCAGCCTAGACCACCAACACCACACTGGATATTTATGGCCAGAGTCAACTTTGATTGATCAGAGCCACGGTACTACTGAATATAGGGGAGGGAGGAATTCCAGGGTTCAAAACAAAAAGAAAATAGGGATAACGCTGCTTGAATTTACCTGTCAGTTTGCACATCAGCTGACATTTCCAGTTGCATCTGGTTTTAACTCCATTGTAAACTCAAATTACTTTCGAGAAAACAAAAACAAACAAAAAGCAAACTTGTATTTCTGCACGATAAATAAGTATTTCTCTTTTTATACCGAACCCAGAAACTGGAATAACTCCCTGGTATGTTTGAGCAAGCTCTGGGAGACGGTGGAGGACAGGGAAACCTAGCATGCTGCAATCCATGGGGTTGCAAAGAGTCAGACATGACTAGGCAACTGAAAAATGACAACAATTTCCACTTATGGGGATTCTAGTAAAACTCTATTTGCTATCTCTAACAAGATTCTTAATATTCATATTTGTAACTATTTTTCATTGAATGCAACCCTTTGGTAGCAAAAAGAGGTCATTCCAGCTAGGCTCCTTTGAGAGCAAAGAGGCCTCAGCATTAGCGACACCCGCCCCTGTGTTGGTACTAAACGCCAGGCCAAACACTAATCCCAGACGTGCTTTAGGGTACAAAACAAAGTGAATTCTCTCTTTCAGAAAAAACATGCAGTATTAAGTCAAATTTCAATATTTCTCACCCTCCACTATCTGCCAGACAGGAAGAAAATCCACAGTGCGGTATTTTATACCCATAGTCTGGGTGCAATTGATTTACTTTCATTGGAATCATTCATCTATCAGGGCTGAAAACATAAATGTCAAAGCAGCCATAATATATTTGTACCAGTAAAGTCATCGGTTATGCTTTCATACCACACAGAGAGAGAAGACTTTATTAACCTTCATGAGGATTAAACACAAAAATAACTTTAAGAGAAAACACTTGGGAAATTTTGGGTTACTGATGTGTGGGTGTGTGGTGGAATGGGGTAGGATGAAGCAAATAAGTAATAATTGGTCTTCTAAGATAAGTAGAGAAAGAGAAAATGACTGTTAAAACAGCTCCTTTCAACGCTTAAATCTTTGATTTCCATATAACATTCATTGCCCTCTCATCCCAATTTGTCATTATTTTCTCTCCACTGTGTAATTGTATGCAACTTCTTAGTAAACACTTTCCCCACTTTTCTGTGAGCAGTTATCTAAGTAATACTGAAGTGAAGGGAAGTCACTCAGTCATGTCTGACTCCTTGCGACCCCATGGACTGTAGCCTACCAGGCTCCTCCCTCCATGGGATTCTCTAGGCAAGAATACTGGAGTGGGTTGCCATTTCCGTCTCCAGGGGATCTTCCCGACCCAGGTATGGAACTAGGGTCTCCCACATTGCGGGCAGACGCTTTAACCTCTGAGCTACCAGGGAAGCCCCTAAGTAATACTATTCCCTTACCAAACAAGAGGGCATTTAACTAGGCCATCTAAATCCAGTGAAGCTAACGTTAGGTTAGAAACGGCCTCCAGGATAAATAGTGGCATTGGCAACGCTACCTCTGATGGCCTTAAATGCAACTGTTGGCTGGGGGGGAAGAGGGGTTCTTTTCTTTCTTTAACGGGTCTGGTTTTCCCCTCATGTTTATAATAGTTCCTTTTCTCACCTCCATCAGTGTCTAATCTCAGGAAAAGGAGATTCTGATAAACTCATCAAACCAACACACATGACGTAACAAGCATAATGCATTCTTCACAGGGGACCACACTTTAAGCTAAAGTAACAAGTTTATAATTATGAAATTGTAGCATCCACACACAGGTATGGGGGTTGAGGAAGGGTTATTCTTTGGACAGAAGGCACGAAATTCAATATCAGATTAAATCTCATTTCAGGAAAGTTAGAGTCTCTTTTAAGTCTTTTCAAATAGCGGGTTTTGATTACATTGAACATACTTTGAAATAAGGAAGGTTTTGTCTCATAGATACAAAGGTAGGTGCTCAGTTTCTCAGTAGAAAAAAATAAAAGATGGCTTCAGAAGAGCATCGCAAGAATCACTGCACTGACCACTGTTCAGTCCCTGTTCTGGATCCACAAGTCAGGAAGTGGCCATATGTTTAGGTAACTACCCATACTATAATGCCAGGTTGGCATCCATGCATTCAGAAATAAATCAAACTCACCCTTCAGGGTTCTCTGTTGTCATCAGATGCCCACAATATAAATCTCCAGGGGACCACAACTCCAGATCAGATCTCTCTTTTCATAAGAGATTCACGCACTGAACAAAGTCACTTGGTGAGAAAACAGTGTATTTCAATACAAGACAAGTCAGGCTGATTTAGGGGAAATCTTTCTATCTGTCTAGGCCTTCTGCCCCCTTCAAGATTTACTGAGAAGCTTATAAGTACTGAAATCAATCTCCAACACCAGAAATCTTTTGTTTCATGAAACTTAGATGAATCAATTATAATCTGTTTGTGTTGAACAGAGAATCAATGTACAATTATTTAACATGAGAGACCATGATACCTCATCCAGAGGACAGGCAACTTGATTCTAGGTTATATAAACCATTGACCAGCAAGATGGCAATGTTGATTCCAGCACTGTAGCTCTGTAAGGCAGTCCCAACTCCATCTAAGTAAAGAAGGTGCTTTCCAACCAACCATTTGCCTATTTGTTAAACAAATATTTAATGAGCATTTACTTTGGGCTGAGCTTTCCTGGTAGCTCAGACAGCAAAGAATCTGCCTGTGATGCAGGAGACTTGGGTTCGATTCCTGGGTCAGGAAGATCCCCTGGAGAAGAAAATGGCAACCCACTCTAGTATTCTTGCTTGGAGAATCCCATGGACAGAGGAGCCTGATGGGCTACAGTCCATGGGATTGGAAAGAGTCAGACATGACTAAGCAACTAACACTTTCACTTTACTTTGTGCCAGCACCATCTTCTAGGCTGGATGTACACAGATGAACAGAATACATTTCTTATCCTCAAACTTAGGGGGGAAATGTGATGAGTATTATAAGAGAGGCAAACAAATGAAAGAATAACATTTTGTTCCTGACAAAGGATATAAAATCTCTCCAGAGAAGGTGGCCTTTGAATAAAATCTTGAAAGTAAAATAGAAGTTCACCAGACAAAGCCCAGGATGAAGAAAAGGCATTACAACAGAATGATCATCAATGCCCAAAGCAGGAATGTATGGAAGCAAAAAAAGGCCCAGAACTATTGAAGAGGTCAATGTGAGGGGACCATCACATGATGGCTGGAGATCTCATGTGAAGTTGGACAGGTGTGTTTCTTATCAAAGAGTTACAATATTCTAGAGTAGATCAAGACTGCCTTTCTGTAAAGCAATTATTCTTCAATTAAATATAAATAAAGTGGCAAAAAAAGAATGCCTTTGAGACTGAGACTAAATCTCTGGATCCTTTACACATAAAATTTTGCATACATATTCAGAGAGTTCACCAATTTCCTGACTGCAATTTGTAGACCCAGGTTTAAGAATCCCTAAAGCTAGAGAGGGCTGCCATCTACGGGGTCGCACACAGTTGGACACAACTGAAGCGACTTAGCAGCAGCAGCAGCAGCAGCAGCAAAGCTAGAGAGGATTTAGCCAGAAAGTTTACTTAACTGAGTTTTTTATTATTATTACTATTTTGGTTGGGGAGCTGGAGGGGTAGTCATTCTGGCATCAAAAAGGAGAACAGAAAAGTGAATTACTAGAGTCTGGACAATGGAAAAAAATGTTGAAATAGTGCAGAAAACACCACTGCACAGGTTCTTAATTGTACTGGCCAACATCAAGACAGTAACATGGATTTTTATAAGCTCTGGCCTGTCATACTTCCAAAAGTACATTTCAAATATTTAAGTTTTAACACTTAAGAGATAGAGCTTTCAATGAGGCCAAAAATCAGGGAAATAAAAGAGATGAAAAGAGAATTTCAGAATTATCTTCTTCATGAGGGTGGCCACCCAGCAACAGAGCAATCATTCTCCTATTCATCACTCACATTACAGTCAGAAACACAAGTTGATTCTTTCAACACAAAGTTCATGCCAAGAGCTGGATAACAAAATTGCATGGAGTGTGAAATAGCAGAGATATTCCTTGAGTCGAAGTGTTTTTATCTCAATAATCTTTATACCAATAATCTGCTCACTTCAGTTAAATTAAGTGAAGAATCTATCATTTGTTACAAGGAACAAGCAGCCTATTCCAAAGATTGCATTCAAATCCAATGAGAGCTGCATATCATACTGTTTTCCTCTTTTGTTTTGAATTGTTGAGCACGTGAAATGAAAGAGGGAAGGCAGGAAAAAATAGGGTAGTAGGTTCTCATTGCTGAACACTTAGTCAAGAATCTAGGACTTGGGATGATGGATGGAAGACGATCTGAACAACATACAACAAAATATATTCCAGTAAGCACTGGGAGACAGATGCTATGAAGACCAGAAAACGCTACAGCTGGGTGAGAGCCACAGTTGCTACTGCTAAGTCACTCAGTCGTGTCCGAATCTGTGCGACCCCACAGATGGCAGCCCACCAGGCTCCCCCGTCCCTGGGATTCTCCAGGCAAGAACACTGGAGTGGGTTGCCATTTCCTTCTCCAATGCATGAACGTGAAAAGTGAAAGTGAAGTCACTCAGTCGTGTCCGACTCTTAGCGACCCCATGGACTGCAGCCCACCAGGCTCCTCCATCGAGGGGATTTTCCAGGCAAGAGTACTGGGGTGGGGTGCCATTGCCTTCTCCGGAGCCATAGTTGATCCTATAGTAATTTAGGGCCCCTTAGAGCCAAATCTAGGCTGTGGCGGTAAAAAGTGAAAGTGTTAGTCTCAGTCGTGTATGACTCTTCCTGACTCCATGGACTGTAGCCCGCCAGACTCCTCTGTCCATGGAATTCTCCAGGCAAGAATACTGGAGTGGGTAGCCTTTCCCTTCTCCAGGGAGGATATTCCCGATTGTGGCAGTAGCACGTAACAATAACAGCTGTGCTTCTGGTTATTAAATAATTGGCCCCAAAACACATGGCTGGAACTAGAACCCAGACCTTTTGGACTCTTACCAAATTCAGAGCTCTATGCGTCATAAAATAGGATCTGGTTTCTTGGGAGATTAATCAAATTATACTCCAGAACTAGTGGTCCATAAGCCTCTAAAATTTATTTTCATTAGGGGTTCCAGAACACAAAAAGTTTCTTGATATTTACTCTTATCTCTCACACCAATCGATTCTATCTTCCCAACAGAAGCAGTCCTGTAATCTTGGATTTACAAGGGCTTCCCACCTCATCCCCAGGAGGACCCATATACCAGCTGCATCAGTCTGCACTAATCAATTCAAAGCCAACCTGACCACTGGGTGAGAATAAACTGTTAAAAGCTAAAGCTTGTGCCCCAACTAAGGGCAGGGCATCACCCGGGTGACAGGTGTTATCTTTGGACATATCAGACTACACATCTGTCAAGACTGAGATGGTATTCACCAAGTTTTTGCAATCCTTTTGAAACTGTAAATGTCACAATCAGGAACAATTTGAAGTTCTTGCTCTCATAAATATCTCTGAGAAGAAGACTCCAATAACACCATGTTATGTTCCCAGTTCCAGGCATATGAATAAGCTATTTCCTCAGTCCAAACCCTTCTCCCATCCCAACAGCTTAACCAGGTTAATTTTCACTGCTCCTTCAATTTTTTTTTTTTAACTCTAATTTTTTCAGGAGGAAGCCCTTGCCAACTTCCCCATGTCAGAGTTAGGTCACCTCTATCTACTACGTGCTTCCATGGTGCTTTCCCCTAAATTGTAATGATCTGATTACTTATTTATACCTGTCTGTCAGTAGATTACAGGATCTGTGAAAGCTTAAGTAGTCCCCCTACCTGGCATATAGTAGACACTAAAGTATTAACTAAATGGAATAAATAAGACAATTAATCATGCATACAGATAGGGGATACCTTAAAAAGTGAACCAAACTACTAAAATATTTTTAGTTTGTGTAAAACACATGCATTTAAAAAATAACTATAAAAATTGAGAATTTACTTGTGTAATATGCATACTTTCAACACTTAATTTTTTCTGTCTTTAATGTCTGCCCCAAAATACAAAACTATTGATAGTATAGGTAGGTCTTTAAGAAATTATTTATAATCATACTCCAAAGTTTCAGGGCAAAAAGTTAAGAAGTTTTACCCTCTGTGCACACTTTTGACAAAATTTACTAGATCATTAAGTAAGTTCTTTGAAATGTGAGAACCTTCAAAAAATTGAGAAAATTACAGTAAAAAGAAATTAATTGGGGCAAAAAAGCTTCTATTTCAGTAGAGTTTGTTATGATAGATGTTCAAGCAAAATGGTGTTCACAAATAATAATAAGCTTCTTCTTCATTCATTGATAAGCACTTTCTCTGTAAGAACCATCATGAGTCACGGGAATGATACAGGGCTATGACAGGCTACAGCTCAGGAGCCCAGAGCAAGATCTAGAACCACTCCATAGGTCTCTAGAGATCCAATTCTCCAACCCAAACTGGCTTCCCACAAGAACTAAAACAGAATTAGAGGATGCAAAATCTATACATCAAATGGGTCATTTCTACCACAGAATTCTGTTCAGTTACAGACAGAAAAGTTCAGACTATCACATAATGCCATTTCATACATCATATGACATGTTCACCATATCCTATCCCACCGCTCATGCCACTCACAACATGCACTTAATAACATATGGCCAAAGCCCAACCTCCCATTCACTCTTCAGGGCTCTTGTCACCAGGAAAACCCCCATGCGGCGGCTCTAGGGAGGGCTCACTTCTGTGCACAGGGGAAGAAGAAGACCCACTTGCCCCCAGCACCTGCTTGGCTGAAGAGACAGGCCAGGAGAAAGCACCGGCAGAGATGTCACATCTACGAGCCCGGAGGTTTACATCTGTGCCCTATCTGCATTAATCATAGGATCACATGGGACCTCAAACACATTTCGTGAGTTCTCAATACTTCAGGCATCATGAGTTATCTAGGATGATGACAAGAACAAAGTCCAAACTTAAGTAAGAAAACAGAAGAAAGGAAGTAGATTATTCAGTCTTAAAAACAGACCACTGAAGGCAGACCATATCAGCCATGTGCCTTGTGAGCACTCCTGTTATCATGTGCCAAGAACCCAACTGCAAATGTGAAACCATTCATCTCACTGAATCATCCAAGCAGTTTCCATGGCAGGAATGAGCACCTTTGCTTTACAAAGGGGAAACCAAATATCAGAAAGTTCAAATCACAAAGCTAGGCTGTTTCTTACTTAATAATCATGTGACCTTGAGCAACATATTATAGAAAATCTCAAGGCATGATTTGCTTAGCTATAAAATAGGGACCATAGCATTACCTACATCATAGGACTGTTGAAAGAATTAAATACAAAATGCATGCAAATCCCTTGGGGTCTGATGCAGTAAGTGGCAAATACAAGCAGCAGAAGTAATTGTTATCTGTGAAAGTGAAAGTCACTCAGTCATGTCCAACTCTTTGGGACCCCATGGGCTATATAGTCCATGGAATTCTCCAGGCCAGAATACTGGAGTGGGTAGCCTTTCCCTTCTCCAGGGGATCTTCCCCAACCCAGGGATCAAACCCAGGTCTCCCATATTGCAGGCAGATGCTTTACCAGCTGAGCCACAAGGGAAACCCAATTGTTATCTATACTAAAAATAATAACAACAAGGATAACAGCAGTAGTGATAACAAATACAACAATATTACTATGAAGTGCCAGAGCTAGAATTCAAATATAGGTCATTCTGATTCTGAAGGCTTTACTCTTAATTCTTATATCTGCAATGTAGTACTTAGGTAATAAAAATCAAGATGCATGAATGGATGAACGGAGGGTAGAGTGAGAGGGTAGGGGAGAGGAAAGAGGAGAAAAGAAGGAAGGGAGAAAGAAGGAAGAGGAAAGAGGAAAGAGTGGGGAAAGAAAAAGTAAATTAATATTTGATTAATATTGATACATATGAATATATTATATATATATATATATATATATATATAACATTTTCTGCAGAAAATAAACATTTTTTCCAGCTTTTCTTTATCTCCAACAGGGAATATGCACATGTTGCATTCATTCTTTAGGTTGAGGAAAACACATTGTTTTCCTCACCACTGTACCTCTAGCCCCAAGCACAGACTCTGACAGGCACAAGTTCTCAATAACAATAAATACTTGTTGACAGAGTTTCCTCTCAAAGGAGCTTCTGATGAGAATGGAGGTACTCATCAGAATGAGTTCAAGCCTCGAAGGTCTCTAAGCTGGACAGGAGGCCGCAACCTTCTGGAAAGGCTATGGTGCTGCTCTGTCCAAAGACAGCCTCCTGGGCCAGGTCAGGCAGTGAGAACCTGCCCTGATCTTTGGTCTTCTCAAATTTATGTTTGCAAAACACTTTTAAGTTACAAAAGAGCTAAGAAGCAGTCATGATGAGCAGCAGTGAGGAGGCACTATTTATGCTAACAATGAGAAATTCAAAAGTTCCAGTGGATGTAGGAATAAAGATTTTGCTGGATCTAAGACAATAATTCAGAGCATCTCATCATGAGAGAGATAAAATACTTGATTCACAGAGATTTTTCAACCTCCTTCTGGACTATGATTAAAAGAAAAATCTGCTTCAAAAAATGAAAGGGATTTAGGATCACAATTTAATTTCCTCTTCTCCTTGAGAAAAACAGACAAAAACACAAAACAAAGTAACTGAGGATTTCTGAGAATTCTCTGTCAATAAAGGAAAGTTATTAAAGAAGCCGAGAGAGGTTTAAGTTTTCCCACGGGGAGTTAAAGAGTACTATTATGATTTCAAAACTTATATGTTAAAAGACTTCTGAATTGATAGATTTAATCGTGTATGAAATTAAAATGAGGTGTTATCTTAAAAGGCTGAATTTATTTTAGGAGAATTCAAGCATTTTAATATATGCCCAAGGCTGACTGTTTATCAGAGCTGGCATTTTTAAAATAACAAGGGATGAGTCTAATACTTTCTTCCTAACAAGATTTGTAATTTATGTAGCAGGAACAACTTAATGTGCCAGTGATTTGTCCTCCTGCATCTGCAATTGATGACAAAGCACTAATTTTTACACATCAAAGACATTAAACCTAGATTTTCTGTGCATTATTGACCTTTATTGTACCCAAAGTGGTGCAGAAGAAACAAATTACACTGTAGTAAAGTTTCACATTTCCTTTTCACATTGAATTTCATTCACTGGTTGTCTCAAAACTACTAATCATTAATAAAGTTTTGTCTTTAGAAGATGCTATTCCCATATGACATGGGGGAAGAAAGGAGAAAAAAAGGAAAACAGTTTGAAAGTGGTTATTCTGCCTGTATATTACTAAATTTATCTCTCAAAGATATAAATTAGGTGACCTCCTTCCAGGAAATTTATCCAGGCCAGAACAGAAAGTGTGAAACATAAGTGGTGCAACAGCAGATGTTTCTTGACCAGTAGGAAAGCCCAGCACTTTTCTGGCCCTGGGGATTTATCAGTGCACACTGCAGACAAAAGTCCTGGACCATGTGAGGCTTACAGTCTATTAAAGGAATGGTTTCTGTTGTTTAGTCGCTCAGTCGTGTCCAACTCTTTTCGACCCCATGGACTGTAGCCCATCAGGCTCCCCTTCCATGGAATACTCCAGACAAGAATGCTGGCTGCTGCTGCTGCTGCTGCTGCTGGAGTGGGTTGCTATTTCCTTCTCGAGGGGATCTTCCCAACCTAAGATTGAACTCGCATCTCCTGCATTGCAGGTGGATTCTTTACCACTGAGCCAATAGGGAAGCCCTATAGATATAGATAGACACATCGGTATCTCTGTGTGTGTGTGTGTGTGTGTGTGTGTGTGTGTGTGTGTGTGTGATTTCAGTTAGTGACAGAAAAATAGAGATAAAGAGTAGAAGGAGAAACTGTAATGTGAGCAAAATCCTAAAGAAAGTGAGAGTAATTGTGCACATATCTGGAGAATAAGTATTACAAGAGGAAGAAACAGCAACTTCAGAGACCATGAGATGGAAAAGGTGCTTGGAAAGCGTGGGGGCAGGGCTCAAAGAACAGCAATGAGACCAGTGTGCCTGAGGCAGGGGATGAAAGAAAACTTGGAGGTGGTTGAACCTATCACCCAGCCTGTTTAAATGCCTTTAAATTCACCATAAAATCTGTGAGGTCTCTGTAAATTTCCAGAGCCTGGCAATCCTGGCCACCTCCAGGATGTACTACTGTCAGCAAAGCACTTTCCTAGTCCTTTCCTGGGGCTTCCATTCAGAAGATCTTTTTCTACTCTCTGAAATGCCAGAGAGGAACTAAGCTTAGCTTCCTATGACAGGACAAGCAAGCAATGTCCAAGACTGTTACCTCTTCCAACTCCTCTCCACACAAAGGGCTTTGTTTCCTCCAACTTCCCCTCAGAATGTTAGAACTGCAGTCCACCCATTGTCCTGACATCTTCCCTGAAGACACTGAAAGCCTAAGTAGGACATTCTGAACTTCCTGCGGCAGGCATTTTTCCATGCAAGTAATATTTAAAGACTGTAAACATGGAGTGAACATATGGAGAGACTCCCTCAGCTTAGACCTGTGGTTCCCAAACTTAGCTGCACATTAGAAGCACTGGGGGTAAGGGAAGGGAAGTTAAAAATCCCAGTGCTAACACTGAGTCCCACACCAATTAAATGAGAAACTGTGCCAATGGCTCAGTCATCAGCATGCTTAACTTCCCAGGAGTTCCAATGTGCAACCCTGGATGTCTTATCCTATTGCTAAAACTAATTTCTGGCAGCCACAGCACTGTAAGCCATAAACTCTGTCCATGACCATTGCAACATTTCTTTAAATCAAGTGTAAATCATCATATTTCTCCTGATTTCACCTTAAAGGATTAGATTTAAACTATCTTTTCAGTCTATTAAAGTCTCTTTGAATTCTGATTTTTAGTTCGGCTTAGGTCATCCACAAATCCAATCAATATATCCCTACGGATATCAGAGATATGAACATTAGCTAGATTGAAGTGAAGACTCACCCTTTAAAATTCCACTAGAGACCTCCTTTCATGCTGTGTTCACACTAGCCTTTTATATCACCATATCTGACACCCACAACAACCTCATAATGTCGAAATTATTATGCACAATCTGAAGATGAGAAACCAGTGATTCAGGGAAGTGAAAAGACTGCCAAGGATCACACAGATTAAGTGAAAGAGCCAAGAACTGAAGCTAACTCTAAATCCAACTGCAAGTTGAAAGCTCTTTTCATTAGCTGCTTCTCGCGGTTATCTAGTTCAGTTCACTCACTCAGTCATGTCTGACTCTGCGACCCCATGAAGCACAGCACGCCAGGCCTCCCTGTCCATCACCAGCACCCGGAATTCACTCACACTCAAGTTCATCGAGTCAGTGATGCTATCCAACCATCTCATCTTCTGTCCTCCCCTTCTCCTCCTGCCCCCAATCCCTCCCAGCATCAGAGCCTCTTGCAATGAGTCAACTGTTTGCATGAGGTGGCCAAAGTATTGGAGTTTCAGCTTTACCATCATTCCTTCCAAAGAAATCCCAGGGCTGATCTCCTTCAGAATGGATTGGTTGGATCTCCTTGCAGTCCAAGGGACTCCCAAGAGTCTTCTCCAACACCACAGTTCAAAAGCATCAATTCTTTGGCACTCAGCTTTCTTCACAGTTCTACTCTCACATCCATACATGACCACAGGAAAAACCATAGCCTTGACTAGACAGACCTTTGTTGGTAAAGTAATGTCTCTGCTTTTGAATATGCTATCTAGGTTGGTCATAACTTTTCGTCCAAGGAGTAAGCGTCTTTTAATTTCATGGCTGCAATCACCATCTGCAGTGATTTGGGAGCCCCCAAAAATAAAGTCTGACGCTGCTTCCACTGTTTCCCCATCTATTTCCCATGAAGTGATAGGACCGGATGCCATGATCTTAGTTTTCTGAATGTTGAGCATTAAGCCAACTTTTTCACTCTCCACTTTCACTTTCATCAAGAGGCATTTTAGCTCCTCTTCACTTTCTGCCATAAGGGTGGTGTCATCTGCATATCTGAGGTGACTGATATTTCTCCCAGCAATCTTGATTCCAGCTTGTGCTTCTTCCAGCCCAGAGTTTCTCATGATGTACTCTGCATAGAAGTTAAATAAGCAGGGTGACAATATACAGCCTTAATGTACTCCTTTTCCTATTTGGAACCATTCTGTTGTTCCATGTCCAGTTCTAACTGTTGCCTCCTGACCTGCATACAGATTTCTCAAGAGGCAGGTCAGGTGGTCTGGTATTCCCATCTCTTTCGGAATTTTCCACAGTTTATTTACTAGTTAGCAACTCACCCAATTGTTTTATTACCCAGCAATGACTGCTTCATAGATAGCAAAAGAACTGTTCCCTTTGTCTTGATAAACTAAAACTAACTGCATCCACCTTATTCTTCTAATAGTGTTTCAACACATATTTATTGAATACCTTCTACGGTATAAGCAATGAAAATATGAGAACTCAGCAATGAAAAACAGATTTTAAAATTTCTTCTTTCATGAAGTTTATATTGTTATGCCAATCACAGAGGAAAATGAAAGGAATCTGTCATAATTTCACTTGTGAACCCTCGATGGCTTCTAATTGTCAAACTTTCTTTTATGAGTACTCGGAAATCATCCTTTTGTGACTTGTTCTAGAACCTTTTCCAGAATTTATATTACAACAATCTTAAAAACATTTCATGTGTTTAAAAAAAAATAGCATAGTGCTGTTAAAAAAGCAAAATTCAACTGAGTAAATTTTAAGATCTTACTGGCTTTATTCAGTGATTCATGAATCAGGCAGCATTCCAACTAGCAGACAGAAAGGAGCTTCAAAGAGCTATAAAAGGCAAGAGATTTTATAGAAAAAAGGGAGCGGGAATGAGTAAGTTGCACTGAACAAAAAAAGCAGATTGGTTCTTGCAAGGTTACTTCCTTTAAGGATAGCAAGGGTTTATCAAACAGATTGGGCTTCCCAGGTGTCTCAGTGGAAAAGAACCCACTTGCCAATTCAGGAGATGCAGGTTCGATCCCTGGGTCGGGAAGATCCCCTGGAGGAGGAAACGGCAACCCCACACCAGTATTCTTGCCTGGGGGATCTCATGAAAAGAGAGAGCAGCCTGGTGGGCTGCAGTCAATGGAGTGGCAAAGAGTCGGACATGACTTAGCAACTGAACAAAACAACAGCAATCAATCCGATTACCTAACTAATGCTGATCAAACGATTCCTGATTAACTGGTTTAGTATTCCATTTCTGAAAGAGGCAAAAGTGTAATTAAGTCTCAGTTTAGTGACACTGGTCTTCCCATAAATGACTCCATTTGGGGCCTGTTGTTTTTAATAGTGCTTTTAAATAAAGGAGAAGTGAGAAAATCTGGAAATTTAGTTGCACTGTGAAAGAATGAAAATAAAAAAGCTAGCTCTCAGTACCAGTCCTGGCTAATAGAACTCTAAGGACTGATGGAAACATTCTACATCTGAGCTGTCCAAATAAGACAAATAGGGTAGCCACTAGCCTCACGTGGCTGCTGCTAAGTTGCTTCAGTCATGCTACTGCACACTTACAATGTGGCTAATGTGACTGAGGGAATAAACCGTTCAGTTCAGTTCAGTTGCTCAGTCGTGTCCGACTCTTTGCGACCCCATGAATCGCAGCACGCCAGGCTTCCCTGTCCATCACCAACTCCCGGAGTTCACTCAGACTCACGTCCATAGAGTCAGTGATGCCATCCAGCCATCTCATCCTCTGTCGTCCCCTTCTCCTCTTGCCCCCAATCCCTCCCAGCATCAGAGTCTTTTCCAATGAGTCAACTCTTCACATGAGGTGGCCAAAGTACTGGAGTTTCAGCTTTAGCATCAGTCCTTCCAAAGAAATCCCAGGGTTGATCTTCAGATTGGACTGGTTGGATCTCCTTGCAGTCCAAGGGACTCTCAACAGTTTTCTCCAACACCACAGTTCAAAAGCATCAATTCTTTGGCGCTCAGCCTTCTTCACAGTCCAACTGTCACATCCATACATGACTACTGGAAAAACCATAGCCTTGACTAGACGGACCTTAGTCGGCAAAGTAATATCTCTGCTTTTGAATATGCTATCTAGGTTGGTCATAACTTTTCTTCCAAGGAGTAAGCGTCTTTTAATTTCATGGCTGCAGTCACCACCTGCAGTGATTTTGGAGCCCAAAAAATTAAAGTCTGACATTGTTCCCACTGTTTTCCTGTCTATTTCCCATGAAGTGATGGAATCGGATACCATGATCTTCGTTTTCTGAATGTTGAGCTTTAAGTCAACTTTTCCACTCTCTTGTTTCACTTTCATCAAGAGGCTTTTTAGTTCCTCTTCACTTTCTGCCGTAAGGATGGTATCATCTGCATATCTGAGGTGACTGATATTTCTCCCAGCAATCTTGATTCCAGTTTGTGTTTCTTCCGGCCCAGTGTTTCTCATGATGTACTCTGCATAGAAGTTAAATAAGCAGGGTGACAATATACAGCCTTGACGAACTCCTTTTCCTATTTGGAACCAGTCTGTTGTTCCATGTCCAGTTCTAACTGTTGCCTCCTGACCTGAATACAGATTTCTCAAGAGGCAGGTCAGGTGGTCTGGTATTCCCATCTCTTTTTCATTTAATTTTAATTAATTTGTACTTAAGTTTAAATATTCATATATGACTAACAGCTGCCATACTGGATCACACAGCTGTCAAAAGGAAGCTAGTATACGAAATGACTACCTCTCAAAGTGGATAGTGGGACAAAAAAATTTCTAAACTCAATCTTCATGGCCCTTGGTTATTGCTTTTTCCTGGGTTTCTTTCAATGACATTTAATCATTTTCTCCCAAAACAATTCTGAGGGCCAAGAAGTCCATTATTGCATTCATAAAACTGTAAGCATTCACTTCTGACCTCAAATAAATTAGGTAATAATCATACCTAATTGGGGCTTCCCTTCAACAGTAACGAAACCCCCTGCCAGTTTAGGAGATGCAGGTTCTATCCCTGGGTCAGGAAAATCCCCTGGGGAAGGAAATGGCAACCCACTCCAGTATTCTTGCCTGGGAAATCCCATGGACAGAGAAGCCTGATGAGTTATAGCCCATGGTGTCACAAAAGAGTTGGACACAAATGAGCAGCTAAACAACAACAAATCATACATGGAACTCATGTGCTGTGTCTCTGCAAATGCCTCTCTTTTGTGGAATTTTCACAATTGAGAACACATGCCTGAATTGGTGCCTGCCTTCCCTTAATCAGATGGTGGTGGCCACCAGAGGTAGATAACCTCATTTGCTGGCTTATGTCTAGAAAAGGCAGATTCCTCAACAGATTTGAGAGGAAGAATAACTCCTGATACTATTCCCCTCTCCAAAAGTTTGTTTTAATGTGCATGTAACTTCACAGGACCTCTGATAAGTATTCAATAGGCTTCTAAATTAGCACATCCCTGTGGTTCTACTTGGAATAAGTACAACAAAAAAATATGGTCTTAATAGGTCAGAAACTGACATAGGTACATTTTGTTGTGGTGGTTGCTTTCAGGTCAAATATTTTTCAGCATAAATAATGAAACAAAGCAGGATCCTATGGTCCTTGCCTCCCATGTCCTCAGCCCATCTTTTGTTTGTGGAAAAATTTTAGCCAAATAATAAGTTTAATCAGACAAGTGAGAAACTGTGGAATCAAAGGAGAACAGTCAAAGGAGACCAGTCAAAGGAGACCAAATAATAATAGTTTAGTCATTAAGCAAGGGCTCTCCTGGTGACTCAGGGGGTAAGGAATCTGCCTACAGCACAGGAGATCCAGGTTCAATCTCTGGGTTGGAAGGATCCCCTGAAGAAGGAATTGGCAACCCATACCAGTATTCTGGCTTGGAGAATGCCATGGACAGAAGATCCTGGTGGGCTACAGTCCATGGGGTCAAAAAGAGTCGGACATGACTAAGAGACTCTCTCTCTCTTTCTATCTCTCTAAAAAAGTCGAGGACCTTTAGTTCCCCCTCAAGGGCTATAAATAATATTCTGAGCCATATCCTGTGAGCTGTCTTAATAGATACTGAAACCCTCACCGGGCGGAAGAAGTTAAGTACGTGATGACCAGACTACAGCCATGATTTAAGCTGCCACAACTCCAAGAATTAGCCTCAAGGAAATGGAAACAAACTGACCCTGGAACTGAAGATTAATTGTACTTAATCAAGGTGATGCTGGTCAGATCACCAATGACCAATTCCAAGATGACTGTCAGAGCTGACTATACTGTTCCTGCTTGTAGCTGCCCCCTCCCCCCACCTGTAAAAGCCCTTGCCCTCTCAATGTTAGTGGGGAGGAGTCGACCTTCGGACAGGCATCCCTCCACCCCTACAGTTGCGGACATTCAAGATAAAGCAAATTTTCTTTCCACCAAACTTGTCTCTTTATTGGTTTGAGTGGCAAGCTGATGGACCCCACTTTTGATTACAATAATACTGAGAAACAAAACCAAGATGAAACTTTAATATAATTATTATAATACAAGCTACTGTAACATAATCCTAAAATCAAATTAAAGTGGCTTACAACACAATAAAGATCTATTTCTTGTTCAAATCACATCACAGCTTCATGTGAGTTGATGGGGGACTCTTTCCATGCAGTGTTTCAGGGAACAGACTGCTTCCATCTCTGGCTCCACTATCCCTGAGCTTTTCCACCGTACCCTCTGAGTCCAATCATTGGACAAGGTAAGAAACAATATGTGGAGGATCACAAAAGAGGACTTTTAGGAAACAGGTTTTGAGGTGCCAAATGTCATTCTCACCAAACTTCATTGGCTAGAATTCAATCCCATGGCCCTACCCAACAACAGGAAAGAGTGAGAAGTGCAATTTTAGCCGTGTGCCCAGGAGGAACAGGCTTGATGAACACATAGCATTGTCTTTGCTTATCACTAATTTGGAATATTTAAGAAACAGTCCATCCTGAATTAATGAAGTCATTCATTTATCCATCGAGTTATTCATTTTAAGCATATGAAACAGATGTAGCTATTTACTAAATGTTTCCAGCACAGAACAGATCAGGTTTTACCATATAAACCTCAGATGCTCTCTTTTTCTCTTCCTGTGTCTTAGACCCATCAGCGGTACCCACAGATACTATCTAGCCCAGAAAGTAACTGATCACATAGTGCAAATGAAAATTCAATACCAAGAAAGTGGTCCTAATTTCACCAGACTGATGAGCTTCCTTGTAACAACCCTGAAACATTTCATGATTAATCCCCAAAGAATTTGCACTTTTTAATCATGCACCTGCCTTTCAAAATGGTCTTTAAAAAAAAAAAAAAAAAAAAAACTCTTCTCATGGAAATCACTCTCATGCCCAGAAAAAAAACAGAAAAAAATCAAATTGTGGAATTTTTCAATATTGCATGAGAGACATGAAATAAATTGTATGATCAAATCCTCCCCATTACTATCATTAGCAAAATTGACCATTAATACTATATATACTAGGGACTTCCCAGGTGGCACAGTGGTAAAGAATCCACCTGCCAATACTGGAGAAGCAAGAGACGCAGGTTTGATTCCTGGGTAGGGAAGATTCCCTGGAGAAGGAAAATGGCAACCTGCTCCAGTATTCTTGCCTGGAAAACTTCATGGACAGAGGATCCTGGTGGGCTACAGTCCATGGGGTCACAAAGAATCAGACACGACTGAGTACGCATGCATACATGCATGCATGCACTATGCATTGCTGCTGCAGCTGCTGCTGCTAAGTCACTTCAGTCATGTCCGACTCTGTGCAACCCCATAGACAGCAGCCCACCAGGCTCCCCCGTCCCTGGGGTTCTCCAGGCAAGAACACTGGAGTGGGTTGCCATTTCCTTCTCCAATGCACTATACAATAGGCAGGTGTTTTTTCCCAGGAAAAATTGCTCTCTGTGATCCAGCACTTCTTTAAGTTCAGTGAATTTAAACTGTAAACCATCAAGAAGCATTTTTCAAATGATCAAAAAAGAGAACCTGCCAAAATAAGGCTCTTGATTAAAAATCAATATGATTACTACAAGCATAGTCTGGAGGCCCCAGCCTGCTGAGCCCTTTGAAAATGCTGCTTATGGGACAAATATGGTCCAGAGAACACCAATTTAATTTTAACAAAATGAGATTGTCTGGAAGCATTTCACTATATTTAACGTAGGAGAGCAGTTTCCAAAAATGAGGCTTAGATTTTTGGAAACAACAATTAGGACGCCATCTAAGGGGCAAGGTCTGAAGTGTAATTACTGTGATATGGAGCATTTTTCTGACGGTGGAAATGAAGTCTTTAATATGGTTACACGAGGCCAAATGGACCCAAAAAAGGTATCAATGAAATGTTGTTAATGTCTACTTGATATGTTTAAATGAGAAAGGCTTGCAAGTGTGGGCTGTTATGGAGTGAATTGTGTCAACTCCATGAATTCATGTTGAAATCCTAACCCCAATGTGACTGTATTTGGAGATGAGGCATTTAATTAAAGTTAAAAGAGGTCATAGAGGTGAGACCCTAATCCAATTGGACTGATGTCCTTATAAGAAAAGAAAGAGACACCACAAATACACACACAAGGAAAAGGTTCTCACCAGAAACCAACCCTTCTGGGTTCTTGATCTTAGATTTCAAGCCTCCAGAACTGCGAGAAATAAACTTCTGTTGTTTACTCCACACAGTCTGTGGCATTTTGGTATGGAGTCCTAGTGGACTAAATACGAGGATGAATACAGAAAGCCTCAGGCCATGTTCGAACAGGTGTCCAGAAAAGATAACAAATTCAGTTCACTATAGATAAGGTCTGAGTCACAGATCTCAGAACAAAGGGCAACATCAAGAAATATTTGCTAAGGAAGTGTACTATCCCTTCAGCATACAAGTTGGAGAACGGGTAGTTATGGTTCATATGAGGGGGAAGAAATGAAATACCTAAGGTATATGCAGCTCTCAGATGCAATTACAGTGTGGCAAAGGCTGCCAAGTTACTGAGTTATTGACTTCTAGAAAACACAGTGGGGCTGCTCCAGGAATTAACCCAAGTAGGTGGGAAATGGAAGACCCTGGGGACAAGTTTATCTTAAAAGAGCTAGGCTGCTTGAATACAATTTGTGGGCAGCAATTCTCTAGGGAGTGTAGGACATAGCAGGCAAGGGTGACCAATGGGCTACACAGGCTGAAATCAGATGGTGGCTCTCACTGCAAGACCTCCACTGAGTATTAAATAACTGATGGAACATAAAAATCATCCTGGGCATGAAAAGCACGAGCACCTGCTATGTGGTTCTTTACCAACTTTTATATAGCTTGCTTTGGCCTTTAAAAACTTCTCTTATTTGGGGGTACTTTAAGATTGGAGAAGGAAATGGCAACCCACTCCAGTGTTCTTGCCTGGAGAATCCCAGGAACAGGGGAGCCTCATGGGCTGCCATCTATGGGGTCGCACAGAGTCAGACACGACTGAAGCGACTTAGCGGCAGCAGCAGCAATATTCCAGGTGAGTAAGCAGATCTTTGTTCCCCACATGAAATACCACTACCGCTTCTTCTAGCTTCTCCCCTGAAGGTAAGTTAAAGCAGACAGGATCCCAGCCCACATGACACCTTCTCCAGTGTTAGAAAAAAGGTCCCCCTTGAGGGTACAGCCCTGAACCAGGTGCAAAGCTTGGTAAGGGAAACAAAGGCTGGCAGTCAGCCCCTATTTATGCCCTTGGGCCAGCATGTTTGAGCAGGAAGCAATGTTCATGACTATGAGAAGCTCTGATGTAAAAGAGTTTTTAAAGCCTCCTGAGCCATCATGGTCAACAAAAGAGTCTGAAATGCAGTACTTGGATGCAATCTCAAAAATGACAGAATGATCTCTGTTCGTTTCCAAGGAAAACCATTCAATATTACAGTAATCCAAGTCTATGCCCCAACCAGTAATGCTGAAGAAGCTGAATGGTTCTATGAAGACCTACAAGACCTTTATGAACTAACACCCCAAAAAAATGTCCTTTTCATGATAGGGGACTGGAATGCAAAAGTAGGAAGTCAAGAAACACCTGGAGTAACAGGCAAATTTGGCCTTGGGATGCGGAATGAAGCAGGGCAAAGGTTAATAGAGTTTTGCCAAGAAAATGCACTGGTCATAGCAAACATCCTCTTCCAACAACACAAGAGAAGACTCTACACATGGACATCACCAGATGGTCAACACCGAAATCAGATTGATTATATATTCTTTGCAGCCAAAGATGAAGAAGCTCTATACAGTCAGCAAAAACAAGACCAGGAGCTGACTGTGGCTCAGATCATGAACTCCTTATTGCCAAATTCAGACTTAAATTGAGGAAAGTAGGGAAAACCACTAGACCATTCAGGTATGACATAAATCAAATCCCTTATGATTATACAGTGGAAGTGAGAAATAGATTTAAGGGCCTAGATCTGATAGATAGAGTGCCTGATGAACTATGGAATGAGGTTCGTGACATTGTACAGGAGACAGGGATCAAGACCATCCCCATGGAAAAGAAATGCAAAAAAGCAAAATGGCTGTCTGGGGAGGCCTTACAAATAGCTGTGAAAAGAAGAGAGGTGAAAAACAAAGGAGAAAAGGAAAGATATAAGCATCTGAATGCAGAGTTCCAAAGAATAGCAAGGAGATATAAGAAAGCCTTCTTCAGCGATCAATGCAAAGAAATAGAGGAAAAGAACAGAATGGGAAAGACTAGAGATCTCTTCAAGAAAATTAGAGATACGAAGGGAACATTTCATGCAAAGATGAGCTCGATAAAGGACAGAAATGGTATGGACCTAACAGAAGCAGAAGATATTAAGAAGAGGTGGCAAGAATACACAGAAGAACTGTACAAAAAAGATCTTCACGACTCAGATAATCACGATGGTGTGATCACTCACCTAGAGCCAGACATCCTGGAAGGTGAAGTCAAGTGGGCCTTAGAAACCATCACTACGAACAAAGCCAGTGGAGGTGATGGAATTCCAGTTGAGCTGTTTCAAATCCTGAAATATGATGCTGTGAAAGTGCTGCACTCAATATGCCAGCAAATTTGGAAAACTCAGCAGTGGCCACAGGACTGGAAAAGGTCAGTTTCCATTCCAATCCCAAAGAAAGGCAATGCCAAAGAATGCTCAAACTACCACACAATTGCACTCATCTCACATGATAGTAAAGTAATGCTCAAAAATCTCCAAGCCAAGCTTCAGCAATACATGAACCGTGAACTCCCTGATGTTCAAGCTGGTTTTAGAAAAGGCAGAGGAACCAGAGATCAAATTGTCAACATCCGCTGGATCAAGGAAAAAGCAAAAGACTTCCAGAAAAACATCTATTTCTGCTTTATTGACTATGCCAAAGCCTTTGACTGTGTGGATCACAATAAAGTGTGGACAATTCTGAAAGAGATGAGAATACCAGACCACCTGACCTGCCTCTTGAGAAATCTGTATGCAGGTCAGGAAGCAACAGTTAGAACTAGACATGGAACAATAGACTGGTTTCAAATAGGAAAAGGAGTACGTCAAGGCTGTATATTGTCACCCTGCTTATTTAACTTCTATGCAGAGTACATCATGAGAAATGCTAGATTGGAAGAAACACAAGCTGGAATCAAGATTGCCGGGAGAAATATCAATAACCTCAGATATGCAGATGACACCACCCTTATGGCAGAAAGTGAAGAGGAACTAAAAAGCCTCTTGATGAAAGTGAAAGTGGAGAGTGGAAAAGTTGGCTTAAAGCTCAACATTCAGAAAACTAAGATCATGACACCCAGTCCCATCACTTCGTGGCAAATAGATGTGGAAACAGTCAGACTTTATTTTGGGGGGCTCCAAAATCATTGCAGATGGTGATTGCAGCCATGAAATTAAAAGACGCTTATTCCTTGGAAGAAAAGTTATGACCAACCTAGATAGCATATTCAAAAGCAGAGACATTACTTTGCCAACTAAAGTCCATCTAGTCAAGGCTAGGTTTTTCCTGTGGTCATGTATGAATGTGAGAGTTGGACTGTGAAGAAGGCTGAGCACCGAAGAATTGATGCTTTTGAACTGTGGTGTTGGAGAAGACTCTTGAGATTCCCTTGTACTGCAAGGAGATCCAACCAATCCATTCTGAAGATCAACCCTGGGATTTCTTTGGAAGGAATGATGCTAAAGCTGAAACTCCAATACTTTGGCCACCTTATGAGAAGAGTTGACTCATTGGAAAAGACTGATGCCGGGAGGGATTGGGGACAGGAGGAGAAGGGGACAACAGAAGATGAGATGGCTGGATGGAATCACAGACTCGATGGATGTGAGTCTGAGTGAACTCCAGGAGTTGGTGATGGACAGGGGGGCCTGGCATGCTGCGATTCATGGGGTCGCAAAGAGTTGGGCACAACTGAGCGACTGAACTGAACTAACTGAGCCACTGCACTAACAAAAGTAAAAGATCCATGCTTTTATCCCAGCACAAGCTCAGTGGTTACAAGAAGCACTCCAAGTGCAATGGACACAGGGTAGAAGCAGCCATCATGATGGGCACAGCATCACACAGCTACTCTCAAGAAAGTGCAGTTTAGAATTCACTAAGTCAATTGTATCAGCCCAGCAACTTCTAAGATACCTTTGAAAAGAGGAGAATCAAGTAATAAAAGACCTGAACATATATGCAGAATAAGCCACTAAACACAAAAGCTTTTAGAAGTACAAAAGATAAATTCATCTCTAAAGATTTCTGGAGACCAAAGAAACTTGAAACTGGGCCAAGAAGAAGGAAAGAAAACACCAAAGAGAGAGATAAAAAGAGGCAAATAAAATCCTTTCCAACACTAATCATCCAGAGAAATGTGAAAAGAAAAAAAAAAGCCTACAAAATATAGACAACCCAGTGCAAGAGAACATTTAATGTGAAAAAGATTTATGATGTATACTACTCCAGGAACAATGTGACTGGAAAATGGTAGAGGCAGATATTAAAAAAAAAAAACAGGGGGGTGGGGAATCAACAATTATTCAGAAACACCATCATCAAAATGGAAAGAGAATCCTGCTATGTATAGCAGGGCACTCAGATCCTAGTCGAAGATGGGTCAGCAACAGGTATGGCAACCCACCCTACCTTTTCCAAGCCCATCCTCGGCCTTTGAGGTTTGACTCAATGGCTTGGCACTAAAAAATTCCCTGACTGCTTCCCTCAGAAAGTTTTAGACTCAGAGTCCTTGGATTTCATCCACAGAAGCAATTCCAAGGTTCTGGAAGACAGAGGCACATGGTTTGAGTCTCTGTTCTCCTTCCAGTAGATTTTGTTGCTAATCCTTTCACAGACTAATTCTCCAATCAAATGTTGGGTTGTAATCCTGAGCTTTTTATGCTCAAGCAGGTATAAGATTATGATGGCTAAACTTGTATAACACCTGCTATGGTCTGAGAGTGTGTGTCCCCACCAAAATTCATATATTGAAATTCTACCCCACAAAAGGTGATGGTATTAGCAAATGGGACCTTTGGGAAGTGCTTACATCATGAGGCTGGAGCCTTCACAAGGGGGATTAATGCCCTTATAAAAGAGGGTCCAGAAAGATCCTTTCTCCTCCCACCATGTAAAAAGACAGTGAGAAGTCTGCCACCCAGAAGAGGGCCCTCATCTAACCTGATCTTGGACTTCTAGCCTCCCAAACTATGAGAAATATAATTTTGTTTTTTGATAAGCCACCAAGTCTGTATGATATTTTGTTATAAAAGACCAAACAGATTAAGATAATACCTTATCATCTGTAGAACACTTTGATATGGAAAACTTGGTGTCTTAGTGATTGTCAGGACATCCTGTAAGATGCAGCACCATCCCAAGAGCTGCCCCAAAGAAAAGGACCCAGCAGGTCCTGAGATGGGGTGAAGAGTTCTGGGGTCCTGGGTCCCTGTGTTGCAGAAGGGGTGGTATAGTTTCCAGGCAGTTCATCACTTTGCCTGTGAGGACTCCTCACTCCATGGGTGGGAGCAGCCAGAAAAGAACACTAAAGTGTGTTCCTCTGAAGCACAGGAACAGTGCAAAGGCTCCAATTCCTCTTGCACAGGTCTAAGGACAGTACAGCTTCCTCATGAAGGAGGTTCCAAGGTCAACTTATATGACAGGCACACTGGAGCATCCAAAGTGAAAATTGAACAGCTAGTAAAGAATATGGACTGTGGAGAATCAACACCAGAGAGGAGATTAATTTAACATCCATCCTTTAGCATCAGTTTGAAATGGGGGGTGTGGGAGGGAGATAACTACCCTTACTGCGTAGTTTCCTAAATGGTGCTAAACCCCATAAGCGCAAAGAGTAGAGGGAGCAGCCAGCCAGGCACCATGGGGGAGAAGCGCGGGCTCTAGAGCAAAACTACCAGAATTCAAATCCCACCATATCACTCTCTGGCCAGCTGTGGATCTGGTTTCATAATTTATAAAACAGGGCTAACAACCACCTCACAGAACTGTTAGGAGAATTAAATGAGATTAATCATGTAAAACATTCAACACAGTGACAAATATAAAGAAGGAAAAACTTATTGTTACTAGTTACCACTAAAAACACAGAAAGATAGAAGAACCAGAAGTCAAAAATATTAGATTTACAACCCTCTCTTAACATGGGGTAGAAACTAACTGAGACTTCCTTCTTTGGGCATTCTTAAGAAATGTCAATGAAATAAAAAATGGAAAAAGAAACATATTGCTTCCTAAAGGAAAGCAAGCACCGCTCCATGATATATTGTCTAATGCTGCTAATTTAGGGGAATGAAAAGTACTAAATTTGTCATATAAAGAAAGACAGGTTAACCTAAGCAAGCTGAATGGAATTGTTTTGCAGGAAGGAATCACTTATGTGTGAGTTTAGTGGCCCAGTAGAAATACTTTTACTGCTACAATTGTTGTTACTAACCATCACCACCGACTGAATGCCTTCTAAGTGCCAGTATTTTGCTAACTGTAAGCATTAGTGCTGCTCTTTACATATCTCTGAAAGTTACAGATGTACTTAGTTTTGCTCAGAAATATTAAGTAACCTGTCTGTGTGCGAGCATGCTAAGTCGCTTCAGTCATGTCCAACTCTTTGCAACCTATGGACTGTAGCCCACCAGGCTCCTCCATCCATGGGATTTTCTAGGCAAGAATACTAGAGTGGGTTGTCATGCCCTCCTCGAAGGGATCTTCCTGACCCAGGGACTGAACCCACATTTCTTGGGTTTCCTGCATTGGCAGGCAGTTTATTTACAACTAGCGCCACCTGGGAAGCCCAGGCAACCTGTTGAAAGCCCTACAATGGAAGACTGGCAGGGCCAGTCTATTTGGATTCAAATCCAAAAATAGGTCAAAAATAGGTCAAATGACCATACTCCTAATTCTACCATCCCACCATCTTCCACACCCTAGAGGAAGATTAAAAGCCACCAGCCCTCAGCTATCTCAGGCTGACAACAGATGAGGAAAGATTATATTCATGCCCGAAGGTGGTATTGTTTTCTGTGCTGTTCTCTCTTCACCTGAAAAGATTCCTTCAACATGGCTTCATAAACCTTCATCATGTAAGACTTCATGGGATTATCTTACGGTCTTGTTTTTCTTTATGACCTCCTTTCTCTATCTCCTGACTTATAAGCTTCTAGAATCTAAAGACCAGTCCTCACGTTTTGTTATATCTTCTCAGTAGCTAGAACCAAGCCATTACACAAAAGGAGTTCAAGAAACCACTATTTGGATAAATGAATGATGTTCTAAAGAGAGAAATAATGTAAGAACCAAATTGGGAGGATGTAATGGCACTGGCTATAGTGAGAAACATAAATGCAACTTCGTTCAATTCCAAGATGGAAAGTAATACTGACATTTGTTGTTTGGGGAATCCATGGTCTAATCTCCTTTAACGTCCCCAGTGCTTCATCTGTCAGTCACCACACACAGATTTAGTACTTGCTGCCAGGTATTCATTCTCCATTCTTTGAAGCATAAAATCGGCAGCATCGGATAACACAGCTGTGGAAATGCTTTTGGTTTCTTTGGGAGGAAAAAATACATATATTCACTTTGCTTATTTCTCAATCCTATTGCAGATTTCCCTCCTCCTTGACAACATTAAAGTAGTAGCAGCAAGGGTCCCATTCACAAACGCACACTGATTTCCCTCAGAGAACGCCAGTTGGGACCAAACAAGATGTTCTTTTGATATGGGGCTCAGATGTCCAGTAGGCTCATCACCAGCATCTCTCCCTCTCCACAACCTCCTCTACCACGCTTCTGGCCCTGAGGTCAGTCTTCCAGAAGGCATGATGACTTGGGGACTGACCTGTGATCGGGGGACTCAGGGAGGTGTAGTGGAGTCTCCACATTAAGAAGGCAAAGGGAGACCATAAACCAGTGAGTAGACAATTCCCCACAGTGCTGACATGAGACAGCATGAGCTCTTCACACAGGTCGAACTGAAATGCTGATATACTACACTTAGAAAAATTGCACAAGTCTTTTTGGCCAATCAGATCTAAGCTGGCCCATCTTTCGCTCACCACACATTTAGTGAGTCATGATTCTGAGCCAAGCGTTGTGGAGTGGGACTGGGAAATGTAAAGGCAAGGGAGAGATCTAGCCTGCCCTCCAGGTCCCCACAGCCCAGGAAACAAATGATGGGAGCAACTCTAGTAGTGAGGAAATCATAGAATTGCTAACATTTACTGCAAATAGATGGGGAAGCGGTGGAAACAAAGACAGATTTTATTTTGGGGGGCTCCAAAATCACTGCAGATGGTGATTGCAGCCATGAAATTAAAAGACGCTTTCTCCTTTGAAGAAAATTTATGACCAACCTAGAGAGCATATTAAAAAGCAGAGACACTACTTTCCCAAAAAAGGATACATCTAGTCAAGGTTTTTCCAGTAGTCATGTATGGATGTGAGAGTTGGACAATAAAAAAAGCTGAGCGCCAAAGAATTTATGCCGTTGAACTGTGGTGTTGGAAAAAACTCTTGAGAGTCCCTTGGACTGCAAGGATATCCAACCAGTCCATCCTAAAGGAAATCAGTCCTGAATGTTCATTGGAAGGACTAATGCTGAAGCTGAAACTCCAATACTTTGGCCACCTCATGCAAATAACTGGGCTCATTTGAAAAGACCCTGATGCTGGGAAAGATTAAAGGCAGGAGAAGGGGATGATAGAGGATGAGATGGTTAGATGGCATCACCGACTCAATGGACATGAGTTTGAGTAAACTCCGGGAGTTGGTGATGGACAGGGAGGCCTGGCATGCTGTAGTCCACGGGGTCACAAACAGTCAGACGAGACAGCGACTGAACTGAACTGAACTGAACATTTACTGAGTGCTTGGCAGGAGCCCAGCATTGTCGTAAGTGCATTTACATACACCAATTCATTTAAGTCTCTATGCTGCTAAGTCGCTTCAGTCATGTCTGACTGTGCAACCCCATAGACAGCAGCCCACTAGGCTCCTCTGTCCCTGGGATTCTCCAGGCAAGAATACTGGAGTGGGTTGCCATTTCCTTCTCCAATGCATGAAAGTGAAAAGTGAAAGTGCAGTCGCTCAGTCGTGTCCGACTCTTAGCAACCCCATGGAATGCAGCCCACTAGGCTCCTCCATCCATGGGACTTTCCAGGCAAGGGTACCAGAGTGGGGTGCCATTGTCTTTTGACCCCTATAAAGTAAGGTACAATATTATACAAGATTCTAAGGCTACTGGCATTCTGATGGAGTGCTATGGAAATCCAAAGAAATCTCCTGTGTCATCCCTCAGTTCAGTTCAGTTACTCAGTCCAGTTTTCTTAAGAAACTATAAGAAGCAGTTACCAAAGCGCTAAAAACTTATGGCAGTAAAATTTATTTATTTACTTGTTTTAGGAGTATAATTGTTTTACGGTGTTATATTAGTTTCTGCTGTACAGCAAAACCAATCAGCCACACATATGCATATATCCCCTCTTCCTTGGAGTTCCTTTCCATTTAGGTCACCACACAGCATTGAGTTCTCTGTGCTATACAGTAGATTCACATTAGTTATCTGTTTTTACACCACTAAATATAAAATCTGTTGCTATTCAGTCACTAAGGCATGTTCAACTCTTTGCAACCCAAAGGACTGCAGTATGCCAGGCTCCTCTTTCCTCTAGAGCTTATTCAAATTCATGTCCGTTAAAAAAAAAAAAAAAAAAAAACAAATTCATGTCCGTTGAGTCAGTAAACCTATGCAACCATCTCATCCTCTGCCACCCCCATGGCAATAAAATTTAACTTGAGAAAATTCTATCAAATCTCCCTACACCTGATAGAAAAACACTGCTATTACCTGATCTTAGTATTAAAACACACATCCTGCAATATGGAGTATTCTGAACAGTGCACATTTGTTCACTGGATACCTAGGAGAAACATGCTCCTAGGTATCCAGGCCAACAACTACTCCCCACCGACACACCCCATCTCCCACCTCCACAGTGGGATAAAAAGAACTCCTTCTACCTTCATGGCTCTCCCAGGGCACTCAGCTCCACCCTTCTCTTCTCCACAGACACTAGGCTTTATTTAGAGACCATATTAAAGGGGCAGTGTCAATTCCAGCTCTTTCACTCTAGAATTTAGAGTAATTCTGGCAGGTGAGAGGATTAAGATTTTATCCATAATGTAGAATAAATGGTGAAAATGTATGATGGAAAAAAGGATTTCCAAGAATTCCTACACTTTGAAAACACAATTTCCATCCAAACAACATGCTAAGTATAAATCATTTAATTATCAAACATTTACTGCCTATGTTTTCTTGTGACTCCTTGGCTTTTATTCAAAATTTTCAGTATTTGAACATAGACTTCCTTGTACTTTTGTACAGGAAACTGTTAAGGAACAGGTTCACAAGTAAATTTCCTTCTTCTCTCACATAACTGTATCCTCTGGAGGGCAAGGGTCCATTCCATTGATTCCAAACCCTCAATGTGTATCAGAATCTCCTGGGGAGCCTGTAAAACTTACCAATGACTACTCTAATCCCCAGAGATTTTATTTAATTAATACTGGGTCGTTTTAACTCTCCAGAGCTTTGACTGAGGTCTCACACATGGCTGCACAGTGAAATCACCTGGGGAGTTTTATTAAACTAGTGATATCTAGGTACATATCCACAGACCCTGATTTGATTGATGTGAGTTCTACCTTCATTGACCTGAGTGCAGCTTCCATTGATCTGAGTGTGTCCTTCATTGATCTAAGTGCCCCCTTTATTGATCTGAGCACTACCTTCGCTGATCTGTGTCCTTCATTGACCTGAGTGTTTCATTCATTTATCTGAGTGTGTCCTTCATTGACCTGAGTGTTTCATTCATTTATCTGAGTGCGGCTTCCATTGACCAGAGTGAAGCTTTCCTTGGTCTGAGTTTCACATGGGTCTTCCAAATTTTCTTAATAGACTTTTGAAGCTCCAGGTGACTCTACTTTGAGGCTGAGACTGAGAACAAACAATTTCTTTGACACATATCCTAACACCAAGCACAGTACTTGCATTTGGCTGACAGCCACTAAGTTTTCTTCCCAATATAATGAAATTTCATTTAAAACTTTCTAAACCCTGATTCAACAACTTCCCACAAATTAATGAGAAACAATAGTCTAATTATACATTAAAAGTGACCATACTTGGATCCTATAAAACTATAGACCTGATTATCTGAGGAAGTATTTCCTTCCTTGACAGAAAATTTCTTCACAATTAAGATGAACTGATGAACTTTCAGATCTCCCTTTTTAACACCAACAGCCCAGAGGCCACATTGATATACACCTAATAAAACAGCACTTTGAAAATGCAATGCACTAAGGCCACATATGGATGACAGGCTTAAATTTTTAAAGACTCTAGGCAGATTTTCCACTAGAAAAAAAAATGTATCTCAACATCTAAGACTAACTGGTCTCATCAGCATAAAATAGGCAGTCTCTGATTGCAGACTCTTCCCCTCTTCATCTGATGTTGTCTAAGTATCACCTCTACTTCCCTTTCCAACAACTCACTGTGCACATTCATCAGGTCCCATGCAGAGTTTCCACAGAGCCAGGACTGGAAGAGGATGCAGCAGGAGGACTTGGGGTAGATGTGGGGGCACTCTTCGCCTTCCTCTAATGCTCACCTTTCTGAAAGCAGAGTTTAGGGTTCCATCCATGTATGTATTACCTCCACAACCTTTCACAGGCCTTACACAAATGTTCATAATAAATACTTCTCTTGAGTTTCTTTAAAACCTTGGAGCTAATTGTATGTACACACACACACACACACACACAATCTACCCATACATCCTTAAAGGACCCCTTTCACTTCAGTTCAGTCACTCAGTTGTGTTCGACTCTCTGCGATCCTATAGACTGCAGCACGCCAGGCCTCCCTGTCCATCACCAGCTCCCAGAGTTTACTCAAACTCATGTCCCTTCAGTCGGTGATGCCATCTAACCATCTCATGCTCAATCACCCCCTTCTCCTGCCATCAGTCTTTCCCAGCATCAGGATCTTTTCCAGTGAATCAGCTCTTCCCATCAGATGGCCAAAGTATTGGAGTTTCAGCTTCAGCATCAGTCCTTCCAATGAATATTCAGGACTGATTTCCTTTAGGATGGACTGGTTGGATCTCCTTGCAGTCCAAGTCACTCTCAAGAGTCTTCTCCAACACCACAGTTCAAAAGCATCAATACTTCAGTGCTCAGCTTTCTTTATAGTCCAACTCTCACATCCATACATGACTACTGGAAAAACCATAGCCTTGACTAGACGGACCTTTGCTGGTAAAATAATGTCTCTGCTTTTTAATATGCTGCCTAGGTTGTTCATAACTTTTCTTCCAAGGAGCAAGCGTCTTTTAATTTCATGGCTGAAGTCATCATCTGCAGTGATTTTGGAGCCCAAAAAATAACATCTGTCACTGTTTCCACTGTTTCCCCATCTATTTGCCATGAAGTTATGGGACCAGATGCCATGACATCAATTAACAGTTTCCCCCTTCTTTCTGGATGAGAAACAGTGCTTCTCAGTTAAAGTCAAAGGTGTGTGCAATGGCTCTGTCTCTCTATGAATCATCTTGTACTGTAGTCAGAAAACTCCCCTGATTTGCCCTCTGTGTCCTTCACAGTCATCCCTGACTTCTTGCCACTTTACCCAGAAAGAGTGCTGAGTCAGTTAATTACTTTTGCTGTAATGGATTCTGTTATTTTACCAAGTCAATGCTCCCAGAGCTTTGGATAGTTAAATTTTACTAATGCATTTGCCAATACATTTTGCACATGCCAAACACTATGTACATTGGGTTATGAGTAATTATAAACTAGAAACTGACACTCTGCAACCAAGAGCAGATTCATGCCCTGTTGCAAGTCTTCCTGTTAGAATGCCAAATGATTCTATCCAAGGCCCTTCTTTATCTCCTTCATGCTGAGGCCTCTGATTCTCCCATGCTTTTTTGCTAAAATACATATATATACATATGTACACAAATATATATATATACACACATATATACATATATGTATATGTATATACATACATATGTATGTATAAAGAAGCTTTTCTACTATGCTTGATAAAGGTTTGAGAAAGAACAACAACAAAACAAAATGAGATGGTGAAATTGGAATACATGAAATGAGAGCACTGAATATGAGATAGAAAAAGTGAAACAAACTAGATAAAAGTAAAAGATCATCATATAGTCCAGTTGTTTTTAATCATGGCTGCTCATTAGAAACACACCTGGAGCTTTGGAGAAAAAAGCAATACCTGGGCATTTGTACTTTTCAAAAAATTCCAAGATAATTCTGTTATGCATCTGAATTTAAAAAGTGATTACAAGTTTTTTCTATTAAATGGTAGTTTTAGTGATATATAATTCTATTATTTTCTGTTGACCAATCATGATACAATGGTGTTAAACTAATAATAGTTACATAATCACAATAGTAATAGATGTTTATCAGTTTTCACAATCAGTAGCCAGACAAAAAATAAAAGATAATTACAATTGCAAGCCATAACAGAAACATGATTAACCTAACAATATAAAATAACTACATACAATTTGAGGGGTTAAGTAGAGTGATGTGGTAAGGGGAAGTGTATGCATGCATATGTTCTCATCCACCTAGCCAGTCTGTATCTTCTGGTTGGAGCATTTAATCCATTTACAATTAAGGTAATTATCAATATGTATAATCCTATTACCATTTTCTTAATTGTTTTGGGTTTATTTTGTGTAAGTCTTTTGCTTCTCTTGTGGTTCCTGCCTAGAATAGTTTCCTTAGTATTTATAGTAAAACTGGTTTGGTGGTGATGAATTCTCTTAAATTCTGCTTCTCTGAAAAGCTTTCGATTTCCCTATCAAACCTGAATGAGAGTCTTGCTGGGTAGAATATTGCTGGTTGTAGTTTCTTTCCTTTCATCATTTTAAATATATCATGCCATTCCCAACTGGCTTGTAGAGTTTCTGTTGAGAAATCAACTGATAACCTTATGGGAATTACCCTTTCATGTTATTTTGTCATTTTTGCTTTTAATCTCCCTGGCTTTTTATCTTTTTTTCCCCTCTTATTTTTTTTTAATTTGGCAGCTCCACTGAAATATACTTTATTCATTGTAGTCTTCCTTTTTTGAACAGACATTTTCTCCCTACCACCTACTTCCTGAGAAGCCATTATTTTTTCCTATACACAAGAGAACTACAAACAGTTAACATCAGTGCCAACTAGCCATACAGCCACTTATCAGTTCTGTTTCCTCCCAATGATAAATTCTCTTTCCCTTTCAGATTCTCAGTCTCAACATAAGTATTCAATAATCCAGGTCATTTTTCCTTTTTTGCTCACTATCATATTTTCAAAGATAACTCTTCCTGGGGTAGAGTAGGAGAAGCCTGAAAGTTCAAATATGGATGACATTTTAATGGCAATTTCCGTGGCCCTGAGAGCATCTGGGCCTCAAGATATTTGTTTTTATTAATTATAAGAGCAAATAGTATTGTCTGAAGTACTTACTCTCTGCCAGCACTGAGCATTTTATGTGTATCATTACTTCATCTTTACAACCTTATGTCTTAGTAACCCTATTTTAAAAGGTGCCATCAGTTTTCACCAGGAGGTTGACATTATCTCCTTTCTTGTTTCCCCACATTCACGTTCTCAACCCTGTAGTCAATGGTAAAGAGACTTGTCTTGAAACATTTAATAGATCACATCATTGCCTCCCATGCCATTCTATCACCTTCTGTTTCTCTCCTTAGGAAAATGAAGTGCTCTCCCACTACCCTTTGAGTAAAGGACAAAATCCTTAGCACAGCTCTGTACTAGCCCTGCCTGTCCATCCAGGTTCATTTCATAACCCCCAACTCCCTGGTTCTCAGCCTAACCACTAAACCATTCCCAGCACCTCCCAGGCTCCCTTCTCAGAACCTCTACTCAGCCTCACTGCTCATGCACCCAGCCATTCATTCTCTTCCTCCGGCTCAAGAGTCGCATAGTCAGGGAAACCTTACCTGAACTCCCAAAGTTCACATGCCCATTTGCAGCACCGGGTCCTTCTTCTTCATACTACTTAGAAGTTATGCGGAAAGTTGGAATTTGACAAGTTTGATTAATGCCGGCAAGCTCTACAGTGGTGGCCCTCAGAGTGTCGTTCTGGAACCAGCAGCATCAGTTTTGCCTGGGAACTGGTTAAAAATGGAAATTCTGGGCTCACACCTGAGAGGGAATAAATCAAAAATCTGGAAGCATAATGCAGTTATCTGTGTTGAACTCTACAGGTGATTCTGATGCTTGCTAAAATTTTAGGAGCAATGTACATGGTAAGTTCCAAGAGGAATTTTTGAATTATCATGGTATTGTACCATATTTAATGAATGAATAAATGAAGATGAAAAGCCTAAGACTCTGAAAGGTTAAATAACTTGTCCAAAATCAAAGATCCAGCAAGTAATAGAATCAAGAAGTATGATTCTTCATCATCATGTTTGCGACAGTTTTTTTTTTAATTCCAAGAAAAAACAAGAAATATTGCTCATTCACATTTATCCTGAATAATACTTGTACAAGTTTCTCAAATGCCCCTTTCCCTTAAACATTTTTCCATACACCCTCACTTACATAAACACTGATGACAGGATGTTAACTTAAAATATTCAATAAAAGTACCTAGAAGTGTCTAAGAAACTTTCTTTGGGATTCTGAAGTTCACAACCAGGATGAAATTAAGTGAAATTATAAAAGTGACTGTGAAAAGGTTTCTTTAAATGAATATAACTGGCATTTCTAAAATAGCAACATGCTACATGAAGACCAACTGATATCAATAAGTACTTTGGAAATTAAATAATAATGAAAGTGGATATTCACAACTTTCACTTATCTAAAAAATTTTTATGTGAAATCAGAATTTTCCAATCTATTATAGTTAGAAGTCAATCATCAATTTTCCTTATAACTTTACACACACATACACATGCACACACACACACCCCACACACAGATCTAACAACCTAATTAGTACACACTCATATTTAGGTTGGAGAAGGCGATGGTACCCCACTCCAGTACTCTTGCCTGGAAAATCCCATGGACGGAGGAGCCTGGAAGGCTGCAGTCCATGGGGTCGCTAAGAGTTGGACACGACTGAGCAACTTCACTTTCACTTTTCACTTTCATGCACTGGAGAAAGAAATGGCAACCCACTCCAGTGTTCTTGCCTGGAGAATCCCAGGGACAGGGGAGCCTGGTGGGCTGCCGTCTATGGGGTTGCACAGAGTCGGACACAACTGAAGTGACGCAGCAGCAGCAGCATATTTAGGTAAGCACAACCATTGGCTTTTCATCTCTCATTATGATTGCAAATCACAAAGTAATTTTAAAATTGTGTTTTTATAGTAATAAAAACACATATAAAGTTAAACAGTCTTAATGTCACTGCTTTAAAAAATTTAAGGTAAAATAAGTGAAAGTTTCTTTTTCTGCTCTGTCAACCCCACTTTCCCAGAAGTAATCATTTGTAACTCTTTGGGGGCTATCTATCACAATATCTTTCTAAACATACTGAGACATATCTAGCTTTACATTCAAGTACATATGTCTGCATACAAATATATGTTTATATTCATATATACAGTATATAAACCCACATTTACTCACAGTTTTCAGATAATAAAAAAGGAACACAGACATAGAGAACAAATGTATGGATATGGAGGGGGAAGGGAGGGTGGGAGGAACTGGGAGACTGGGATTGACAGGTATACACTATTGATGCTACGTATAAAACAGACAACTAATGAGTACATACTGTGTAGCACAGGGAACTCTACTCAGTGCTCTGAGGTCACTTAAATGGGAAGCAAATCCAAAAGGGAGGAAATATATTTATATGTATGGCTGGTTGATTTTTCTGTGCAGTAGAAACACAACACTGTAAAGCAACTATACTCCAATAAAAATTATTTTTTTAAAAAAAAGGAACATACTAGATATGCTGGGATGCAATTCATTTTTGCATTACTATCCTATGGACAGAGGAACTCTGGGAGGCTATTTATTATTATTAACCTTCAAAAGTCAAAGATGCAACAGTGGTTTTCTTCCCTATCATTAAAAACACTGGGCAATCAGAGGCCCCAGTTAGGCTGGGATCTCAAAGTATGTATTTCAGGCAGTTCATTTCAGTTCAATCGCTCTGTTGTATCTGATCTTTGCGATCCCATGAACCACAGCACGCCAGGCCTCCCTGTCCATCACCAACTCCCGGAGTTTACCCAAACCCATGACATCAAGTCAGTGATGCCATCCAGCCATTTCATCCTTGGTCATCCCCTTCTCCTCCTGCCCCCAATCCCTCCCAGCATCAGACTCTTTTCCAATGAGTCAACGCTTCGCATGAGGTGGACAAAGTACTGGAGCTTCAGCTTTAGCATCATTCCTTCCAAAGAAATCCCAGGGCTGATCTCCTTCAGAATGGACTGGTTGGATCTCCTTGCAGTCCAAGGGATTCTCAAGAGTCTTCTCCAACACCACAGTTCAAAAGCATCAATTCTTCGGTGCTCAGCCTTCTTCACAGTCCAACTCTCACATCCATACATGACCACAGGAAAAACCACAGCCTTGACTAGATGGACTTTAGTCGGCAAAGTAATGTCTCTGCTTTTGAATATACTATTTAGGTTGGTCATAACTTTTCGTCCAAGGAGTGAGTGTCTTTTAATTTCATGGCTGCAATCACCATCTGCAGTGATTTTGGAGCCCAAATAAATAAAGTCTGACACTATTTCCACTGTTTCCCCATCTATTTGCCATCAAGTGATGGGACCGGATGCCATGATCTTTGTTTTCTAAATGTTGACCTTTAAGTCAACTTTTTTACTTCCTCTTTCACTTTCATCAAGAGGCTTTTTAGCTCCTCTTCACTCTCTGCCATAAGGGTGGTATCATCTGCATATCTGAGGTGATTGATATTTCTCCTGGCAATCTTGATTCCAGCTTGTGTTTCTTCCAGCCCAGCGTTTCTCATGATGTACTATGCATATAAGTTAAATAAGCAGGGTGACAATATACAGCCTTGACGTACTCCTTTTCCTGTTTGGAACCAGTCTGTTGTCCCATGTCCAGTTCTAACTGTTGCTCCCTGACCTGCATACAGATTTCTCAAGAGGCAGGTCAGGTGGTCTGGTATTCCCATCTCTTGAAGAATTTTCCACAGTTTATTGTGATCCACACAGTCAAAGGCTTTCGCATATTCAATAAAGCACAAATAGATGTTTTTCTGGAACTCTCTTGCTTTTTCCATGATTCAGCGGATGTTGACAATTGGATCTCTGGTTCCTCTGCCTTTTCTAAAACCAGCTTGAACATCAGGGAGTTCACGGTTCACGTAATGCTGAAGCTTGGCTTGACAATTTTGAGCATTAATTTACTAGCATGTGAGATGAGTGCAATTGTGTGGTAGTTTGAACATTCTTTGGCATTGCCTTTCTTTGGGATTGGAATGAAAACTGACCTTTTCCAGTCCTGTGGCCACTGCTGAGTTTTCCAAATTTGCTGGCATATTGAGCGCAGCACTTTCACAGCATCATCTTTCAGGATTTGAAACAGCTCCACTGGAATGCCATCACCTCCACTAGCTTTGTTCGTAATGATGCTTTCTAAGGTCCACTTGACTTCACATTCCAAGATGTCTGGCTCTAGATTAGTGATCACATCATCATGATTATCTGGGTAGTGAAGATCTTTTTTGTACAGTTCTTCCGTGTATTCTTGCCACCTCTTCTTAATATCTTCTGCTTCTGTTAGGTCCAGACCATTTCTGTCCTTTATCGAGCCCATGTTTGCATGAAATGTTCCCTTGGTCTCTCTAATTTTCTTGAAGAGATCTCTAGTCTTTCCCATTCTGTTGTTTTCCTCTATTTCTTTGCATTGATCGCTGAAGAAGGCTTTCTTATCTCTTCTTGCTATTCTTTGGAACTCTGCATTCAGATGCTTGTATCTTTCCTTTTCTCCTTTGCTTTTCGCCTCTCTTCTTTTCACAGCTATTTGTAAGCCCTTCCCAGAGAGCCATTTTGCTTTTTTGCATTTCTTTTCCATGGGGATGGTCTTCATCCCTCTCTCCTCTACAATGTCACAAACCTCATTCCATAGTTCATCGGGCACTCTATCTGTGTGTGTTATTACATTTCCTATACTCACTCTCACATTTTTCAGAAAATATCAATAGCATTTAAACCAAAGACTAGCTCAACTTAAAGCCATAAAACGATGTTCAGTTCATGAGAAAGCCAGTTTTAGGATACAAACAAAGCATAATAACAAGCATCCTGTTGGAACACAGAAATCTAGGCAATGTAGCCCATTTCACTGCTCCTGTGCACAGGAAACCGTGAGCTGGTTTAGGATTATTTATTCAAAGGATTCAGGGATCTATGAGGGATCCCCAAAGGCAAGAATGAGCTGGATCTTGAGAATTTTCTGGAACTGGGGACTGAGATGCTCCAGAGAAGTCTAGGAATTGTTTCTCTCTGTTGCTTGTCTTTGCTCCTCATCCTTCATCCTTCTGTGTCTGTAGATCTGATTTCTCAGTTTCACTATTTATACAGCAGAAAATGGCCACACCCAAAGATAGGCTGGGAATCTGGTAGAACCAACTGCAAAGTCCCAGAGGCAGGGGCTGGTTAGCATAGCTTAGTATTGAAATTCAATTTTGATCCAATCAGTCACTACTAAAATGTGGTATATAGAAAAATGATTTCTTCTATAAAGCAATGGCGACCCACTCCAGTACTGTTGCCTGGAAAATCCAGGGTATGGGGGAGCCTGGTAGGCTGCAGTCCATGGGGTCGCTAAGAGTCAGACACGACTGAGCAACTTCACTTTCACTTTTCACTTTCATGCATTGGAGAAGGAAATGGCAACCCACTCCAGTGTTCTTGCCTGGAGAATCCCGGGGACACGGAAGCCTGGTGGGCTGCCATCTATGGGGTTGTATAGTGTCAGACATGACTGACACAACTTAGCATAGTCACCACACAGAGTTGGGTAGGTGGAACTACCAGGAGATGGGACACTCCACTAAGTTTGGGAGATAATTCACTAGAAATTTACTGCAAATTTTATTTTGCCCAACCACAGTTTTCCATTTGAATACACAAACAAGATCTCATTTAATCAAGATCTTAATTCTCCCAGTTGGGATGGCTGTAAATTTCAACTTCCCAACTCCTTCTGGACAAATGGGACACATAAATTAGAAAAACAAAGACTGCCAGACCAGAAAATGTAAAGTGTCTAAGGGTTTTAATTCAAATATGAGCTACCCAGTGCATTCCATATTATGTGGGAAAAAGTTTTGAAGCATCTTATTTTAATTAATAGAGTCTTGAAACTATTGATGAAAATTTTAAGCATGAAATCCAAGTACACATCACAGAATTTCCTTCAAGTCAAATTAGCATATGACCACAGGATCCAACTCTGAAACAGTCATGATAAACCATAGCCATTTAGAATGTACCGGCTCTTACTTTCATGTAAATAATATATTGTACCTTCAAAGGTCAGGCAGGTATCTGGAGGACCTACCACTCAGGAATAAAAATCATATAATATCATACACCGATGATCCTGGAGACTTGGTTATATGTCATCATAACCCTTCAGTGATAGCTACACAATCTCTAAATTAAAGTTATTACTTTTTCATCAAAAGTGGCTTTTATGAAACAGAAACACAGTTCTGGTACTCATCAACTCCAAAGAGATTTCTCTTTTTGGAAGTGGCAAGCAACCTCAGGATGGGGAGATTTGTCTACATTACAAAAGCCCACTATATAATTCAGCAGTCGAGGCCAGCATCAGCCCTGGAGAGGCGCAGCATCTGTCTTCAATTCTGGATTTACTGATTCACAGTATCTATTTGGAGCATACCAGGAGTAAATGTGGCAGTCTCCACGACCAGTCATACCCTTCTGTATCTAGGAGGTTCCAGTCACTGGAGAATGACCCTAATGAGCATCTGGAACCACACGAAACTTAAATTCACTGAAGGAAAGACACACGTGGACACACAGTCAGCTCCTTTTCACAGAACCAAGCTCCTCTAAACCTCGCTGGCACTGCCACATCCTGCTTTTCCTTCTCCATATCAGCCCCTCCTACTCTTGCCAGGATCTGCCCCGAGTATCCTGCTCTTCACACTCAATGCATTCTCCCTCAGTATCACCCAGAGTTTCAACTTCCACAAAATTATTGGCTCTGATCTTTCTCCTAAGTTCTGAAACCAAAACTTCACTTACAGATGAAAATTTCCTCTTGGCTGTCATAAATTATCTCCATTTTGACATGTCCAAAATCCCCAACATCTTCTCCTGATCCTCCCCAATAAATCTGTTCTTCCTAGTATTGTTAGTTTTTGAGGCATAGGACCCAAACGAAGAATGATACAGGAAGGTTGCAGCAGCCATTCGGAATGCAATTCCAGGCTACTGTGTCATGTATATATGAGAAAAATAAAAGAGCTAATACCCAGATATCTAGGGACTTTCCTGGTAGCTCCATTGGTGCAGAATCCACCTGCAATGCAGGAGACCTGGGTTCAGTCACTGGGTTGGGAAGATCCCCTGGAGGAGGGCATGGCAACCCACTCCAGGATTTTTGCCTGGAGAACCCCCATGGACAGAGGAGACTGGCAGGCTACAGTCCATGGGGTCACAAAAAGTCAGACATGACTGAGTAACTAAGTACAGCATACACCTAGACATCTTCCCGAGTGACACAGTGGTAAAGAATTCACCTGCCAAGCAGGAGACACAGGTTTGATCCCTGGGTCAGGAAGAGCCATTGGAGGGGAAAAAAAAGAAAAAAGATGACCCATTCCAGTATTCTTACTTGAGAAATCCCATGGACAGAGAAGCCTGGTGGGTTACTGTCAACCAAGTTGCAAAAGAGTCAGACACAACTTAGTGACTAAATAACAACCCAGACATCACTGGATTGTTTTCTCAAGAGGGTAAATAGAATTTAATCCTGCATCAGAACCAGAACCTGTGCCATCAGCATCAGGCATGAGTGAAACTGCAGCTTGCCCTCTGACTCCACTGCTGACTATCCTTCAGCTCTGCCATCTCCCGCCTCCTCTCCCTCCTCCAGTCAGTAACTCTTGTTGCCTTGTCACTCAATACCAGCCCCTGTGTGCCAGCTGCTGTACTGTACTACTGTCCTTTTCAAGGTACTGTACTGTAACATTAAAAATGTTTTGTTTAAAAATGAAATCTGTTCTTCCTCCTATGCTCCCTTCATCAGGGAAGAGCACCACCATCTTTTTCAGGGCACAAGAAGAATCCTTGAGAACACCTTTGATTCCTCCCTTTCCTTCACTATTCATGTATAATTAGTCACCTGTCAATGCTATCACCTAAATATATCTCACATCTACATACTTCTCACCATCCCTACAGCCCCTACCTTAGATCGAATGGTTGGTATTTTCCACCCAAACTCCTACAGCAATGTATTTCCATGTCTCCAGTCTTGCCATCTCCCAACCATACTCCACATTGCTATCACAGTGTCTGGCCAAAGGTGTAAACTGACTCACGTCACTCACTGGATTAAAGCATGACAACTGCCCTCCAATACTCTTAAAGGCAAAACTTTAAAAGTCTCAATCAGTGGCAATTTTACTGCCCACTCTCAGGGGATATTGGGAATGTCTGGAGGGGAGGGTGTCGGCAGACACCTGAAATATGGGTGAATATCCTATAATGCATAGGACAGTCTCCAGCCCCACCCCAACAAAGAAATATCTGGCACAAAATTCTAGAGAGCTGAGACTGGGAAACCCAAAAGGCATAGAGGGCTTTGTCTAGCCTTCCTATCTTCTTGTGATTTTCTACCTTCTACACCATCCCCCTGACCCCAGCCAAATTAAACTTATTCCCAAAGATCCTGTAATCTCACGCTCCTCGAGGTCTTCCTGCACACTATTTATGCAGCCTGGAATACTGTCCATGTGGTCTGCCTGCTTTCTTTACCTAATGCATATTCTCCCTAAGGTTTCAGCTCTGATATCACTTATACTGGGAACACATCTAGCCCCATGAATTAGGTTCCCCTTCAGCCCAATCAGTTCCAGTCTTTCCCTGTTTCATAGCTGTTGGTTGGCTTATCAGTGACCCAGACTTGTCCATGCCTATCTTGCCTTTTGTTTAGTTCTTGGCATCTAGCACAAAGCCTTTCACACAACTGGCACTTGCCTACTGTTAAATGAATATACAATTTGAAATAAATGAATATTCAGTTTGAAATTAACATCACTGGTAGTCATCAAACTACCAACACTCCTCATGTAGGACATCTTCATCAGCAGTCTTAAATCAGAAGCCTTGTCTTTACTTCTAAGTCCTGAAAAAAAGTAAGCTTTGGTAAGCTCAGAAAAGTGACAAAGATACCCACAACATTACACAAGGTATTTAGAAGCTGTTGAAAACCATGGAGGTGAGTAAAACTGTTATTATCAGTTAGGTGAATTTTTAGAGACTAACCATCTGATCCGGCTTTAATAAAAATGAGGGATGGCTTTACAGGTGGCGATAGTGGTAAAGAACCCACCTGCCAATGCAGGAGACATGAGATGTGGGTTCAGTCCCTGGGTTGGGAAGATCCCCTGGAGGAGGGCACAGCAGCCTTTCCAGCTCTCTTCCCTGGAGAATCCGATGGACAGAGAAGCCAGCCAGGCTACAGTCCATAGAGTCACAAAGATTTGCACATGACTGAAGTGACTTTACACATGGCGAGACAGCACGTTTTTTTAAAATGTAAATACTACATCAGTACTGTCCCCAAGAAAAAAACACACACACACATGGAAATTTCAGTTCCTGGACAAAATTAAATGAAAAAAGAAACCAACAAATGAAACAGGAAGAATAAGAAGATACTACCTTTCATCCAAAGATATCAGCTAAAAATGACTTGCTGAGTAACCAGGAAAGAAAAGGACACTGAGTGGACTCGTCTGACGCAGGGCTTCAGGGAATGTGTTGCATGGAAGAGCAGACCTCCTCAGAAATCCCTCAGAGATTCCTAACCAGTAACTCCAGAGGTGGGGACTAGCGATGGGTGTTTTAAGTTCTCCAGGGCATTCTGCTGCCAACTGAAGTTCGAGGACAGCTCCCTGATTCATCCTATAACTAGTTCCAAACTCCATTTTCACCATAACTACATTATATAGGCCTTACTATGTACTAGACTCTGTTCTTAGCTGTTTCTACATTAATTCACGCAATACTACTACTACATTCCCATTTTGCAGATGAAGAAAGAAATGCACAGTAGCATTCTGTTCCTATGAATTATAGAAACTTCTGATATACTTTGAAGAGCAAATACCACAGAATTTGAGCTTCTGAGCTTTAGGACTCTGCTAAAATCTTTCTCCCTCCCATCAACCTCATTTAAGAGTTGCCCAGTCTGCCCAGTCACCCATACCACACTCCTTTCAGAGCTGCTACTTCTTGATCCTTATGAAGGAATTTAATGGATAGGGCAGAATCCCATCTAGCAACTACAAGGATACACCCGCTAATCCTTGAGTTTTATACTTAAACCAAGTGCATGCCTGTTCCTGCCTTCCCTTGGGGAACCCATTCTCACAAGACCATTCCTCTAGCCCAGCTGTTCTCAAAGTGAGATCCTGAGAGTGGGAAGGTCCCTGAGACCCCAATAGTGGACTACATGCTTTTATAACAATACAATTAAAGGTGTACTTGCCCTCGTTGCTTTGTCAGCATTGGCACCACAGATACAAAAGCAACGGTAGTAGGTTAAAGTGTTAGTGCCTTAGTGTGGATTAAGGAAGTGGCACCAAACTGCACCGGTAATCATGTGTTCCTCAAGGCCATGCACTTACAATAAAATAAACAGTGATTTCAATCAAGAGTGTTCTTAATGGACCAGTAAGAGTTATCAATCTTACTAAACCTCGAATACACTTCCTTTAAATATTCTATGTGATCAAATGGGGGAAATACCGAAAGTACTTCCATATAGATAAATATAATTGTTACAAGGAAAAGCACATGTCCAACTATCTGGTTCAAGAGCTCAGCTAGTGCCTTTTTCCCTTAAACACAAGTTTTATTTGAAAGGAAAACTAACAAAGTATGATTATTTAAACTTGGTCATTTGGCAGATTCTTTTCTGAAAAATGAAGGCAGTGATCCTACCACTTCAAGAAAAGCAACTAACAGTACTTGATGCCTGTGATAAATATTTAGTTTTTCAAATGAAATTTAAGATTTTATAAAACTTATATCTGCCAACATGAGCTTGACAGCTTTCCAGTACTTAAAAGATTTTTCTGATGAGATATTTGAAGTGATATTAAGGAATGTAATATTTGGCTATTGTGTAAGAAAATGTGTCATTATTTGAAAGATCTTCATTAACTCAGTGAACCAATATTTTCAAATGACCAATGCAAGATGTGACAAAATCATCAATGGGTAAAAGTTTCACTCAGAGTACAAGCTAGACAGGGAATTTTAAAACAAGAGAATATGAAAAGTTCATTGATTCACTTTCAGATTTCACACTGCAACTAATCTTTAAAAAACTACCACTTGGAGTTTTGCTATAGTACCAAAGCAAAATGTCTCTAATTATCAGAAAAGTGTATTTAATATTCTTCCCTTTTCCAATATCCATGTAAAATTCTTCATATACTTCAACCAGTACAACATGTTTCAACAAACTGAATGCAGAAGATATGAGAATCCAGCTGTCTTCTATTAAGACAGACATTAGAGAGATTTGCAAAAAGAAAAGTTTTAATGCTAACATTCTCACTAATTTTTTGGAAAATATAATCACTTCTTATCTGTGTGCATGTTCAGTCACTCAGTCATGCCCAACTCTTTGTGACCCTATGGACTGTAGCCTGCCAGGCTCCTCTGTCCATGGGATTTTCCCACCAAGAACACTGGAATAGTTTGCCATCTACTTCTCATAAATATATATTACTTGTGTTAACATGTCATGAGTTTATCATTATTACTTTAAATAGATTAATAAATGTTTTTAATCCTCCCAGTTTTTATTTCTAATACTATAAGTATTGGGGCTTCCCTGGTGGCTCTGTGATAAAGAATCCTCCTGCCAGTGCAAGAGACTTAGGTTCGATCCCTGGGTCAGGAAGATCCTCTGGAGAAGGAAATGGTAACACACTCCAGTAATCTTGCCTGGGAAATTCCATGGACAGAGGAGCCTGGCGGACTACAGGGGGTCGCCACTGGGTCACAGAAGGGCCAAACATAACCTAATGACTAAACAACAACCATAACAGCAACTATAAAGATAAATTGATGAAACATACAAACAAGAGGTTCTTAAAATTCTCAATGCTTTTTAAGAGTATAGGAGGCCCTAAGACACAAAATTTGAGAACATGGCTTTAGTCTATAAACCCTCTTCCCTGTATATAGTTCCTTAAAATCCTACTTAGTATCTCAGATTATTTCTCTTCCAAAAATCTTTCTTGGTTTACACCTAACCAACTATAATCACACCTCTACTTAAACCTAAATTGTATATGTAACATAGTTCAGATCTTTATACCTATATGAGCCCAGTCTGAGTACACCATAACTTTGACTTAAACCTACCTAGTTCATTTACTAGTGTAACCTTGAAAAAGCTTCTTGCTCTAAGCCTCAGTATCTTCATTTATAAAGCAAAAGTAATCATAGTGCCCGCTTCATTAAAGGTTGTATTTTGAGTAAGGAAGCCATTAAAGTTAAATGAAATCATAAATGTGAGTCCCTAATCTGATGAGATTAGGATTCATAGAGGAAGAGACAGCAGAGAGCTAGTTCTTTCTCTATTCTGTGAGAATACAGCAAGAAGGTGGCTGTCTGCAAGCCAGAAAGAGGGTTCCAACTAGAAACCAAATCAGCCAGACCTTATCTTGAACATTTAATCTCCAAAACGATGAGAAAATAAATTTCTGTTGTTTAAGCCACCTAACCTATGCTATATTGTTATGGCAGCTGAGCCGGTCAAATTGTAACTCAGTTGGTAAAGACATTGCCTGCAATGCAGGAGACCCGGGTCTGATCCCTGAGTCAGGAAGATCCCCTGGAGAAGGAAATGGCAACCCATTCCAGTATTCTTGCCTGGAGAATCCAATGGACAGAGGAGCCCAGCAGGCTACAGTCCTTGGGGTTGCAAGAGTCAGACACGACTGTGCAACAAAACCACCACCCTGGCAGCTGAGCAGACAAAGGATTAATAAGATAAGTAAAGTAAAGCATTTAGCACAGTTCCTGGTGAACAGTAAGCTCAATAAATATTCTTGGTTATTTCTATTATTATTCATTCAATGAATATTTATTTAGTACCTACTAAAGTTTTCCAGTTTCCTGCCATCATGGAACTTAAAGTCTGGGGGAACAGGTGAAATGTGAAGGGAGACCACGTTTAAACAAATAATTATTTGGAAAAGGGGTACGTCAAGGCTGTATATTGTCACCTTGCTTAGTTAACTTATATGCAGAATACATCATGAGAAATGCTGGGCTGGAGGAAGCACAAGAATCAAGATTGCCGGGAGAAATATCAATAACCACAGACATGCAGATGACACCACCCTTATGGCAGAAAGTGAAGAAGAACTAAAGAGCTTCTTGATGAAAGTGAAAGAGGAGAGTAAAAATGTTAGCGTAAAGCTCAACATTCAGAAAACTAAGATCATGGCATCCAGTCCCATCACTTCATGGCAAATAGATAGGAAAACAGTGGAAACAGTGTCAGACTTTATTTTGGGGGGCTCCCAAATCACTGCAGATGGTGACTGCAGCCATGAAATTAAAAGATGCTTACTCCTTGGAAGGAAAGTTATGACCAACCTAGACATCATATTAGAAAGCACAGACATTACTTTGCCACCGAAGGTCCACCTCATTAAGGCTATGGTTTTTGTAGTAGTCATGTATGGATGTGAGAGTTGAACTATATAGAAGGCTGAGTGCGGAAGAATTGATGCTTTTGAACTTTGGTGTTAGAGAAGACTCTTGAGAGGTGCTTGGACTGCAGGGAGATCCAACCAGTCCATCCTAAAGGAAATCAGTCCTGAGTGTTCAATGGAAGGACTGATGTTGAAGCTGACACTCCAATACTTTGGCCACCTGATGTGAAGAGCTGACTCATTTGAAAAGACCTTCATGCTGGGAAAGATTGAAGGTGGGAGGAGAAGGGGATGACAGAGGATGAGATGGTTGGATGGCATCACTGACTCAATGGACATGAGTTTGGGTAAACTCTAGGAGTTGGTGATGGACAGGGAGGCCTGGCATGCTGCAGTCTATGGGGTCTCAAAGAGTCAGACACGACTAGCGACTGAACTGAACTGAACTGAACTGATAGTTGTGTTAAAAGCTATGGAGTAAGTCAAAGACATTAAGAGAAGATATAAAAGGCACAACTGATGTAGACTGGAAGGAAAGTAGACATTTAGGAAGGCACTTCTTCAGTTCAGTTCAGGTCGGTCACTCAGTCATGTCTGACTCTTTGACAGAAAATAGTCTGTCACAGTTTCCATTGTTCCCCATATATTTGCCATGATCTTCATCTTTTTAATGCTGAGATTTAAGCCAGCTTTTTCACTCTCCTCTTTCATCAAGACTTTCTTCAGCTTCTCTTCACTGTCTCCATTAGGGTGGTATCATCTGCATATCTGAGGTTATTGATATTTCTCCTGGAAATCTTGATTCCATCTTGTGCTTCATCCAAACCGGCATTTTCACATGATGTACTCTGCATATAAGTTAAATAATCAGGGTGATGATTACAGCCTTGATGTACTGCTTTCCCAGCTTTGTTCTCAGCCTGCTATTCCATGTTCAGTTCTAACTGTTGCTTCTTAACCTGCATACAGATTTCTGGGGGCAGGGCTTCCAATCTCTTTAAGAAGTTCCCAGTTTGTTGTAATACACACAGTCAAAGGGTTTAACATAGTCAATGAAGCAGAAGATTTTTCTGGAATTCTCTTCCTTTTTCTATGATCCAATGGATGTTGACAATCTGATCTTTGGTTCCTCTGCCTTTTCTAAACCCAGATTGAACATCTAGACGTTCTTGGTTCACGTACTGTTGAAGCCTCGCTTGGAGAATTTTCAGCATTACTTTGCTGTGTGTCAGATGAGTGCAGCTGTGCTGTAGTTTGAACATTCTTTGGCATTGCCTTTCTTCAGGATTGGAGTGAAAACTGACATTTTCCAGTCCTGTAGCCACTGCTGAGTTTTCCAAATTTGCTGACATATTGAGTGTAGCCCTTTCACAGCATTATCTTTTAGGATTTGAAACAGCTCAACTGGAATTCCATCACCTCCACTAGCTTTGTTTGTAGCAATGCTTTCTAAGACCCACTTGACTCCGCACACCAGGATGTCTGACTCTAGGTGAGTGATCATACCTTGTGGTTATCTGGGTCATGAAGATCTTTTTTGTATAGTTCTTCTGTGTATTCTTGCCACCTCTTCTTAGTATCTTCTGCATCTGTTAGATACATACCATTACTGTCCTTTATCGAGCCCATCTTTGCATGAAATGTTTCCTTGGTATCTCTAATTTTCTTGAAAAGATCTCTAGTCTTTCCCATTCTATTGTTTTCCTCTATTTGCACTGACCACTTAAGAAGGGTTTCATATCCCTCCTGCTATTCTTTGGAACTCTGCATTCAGATGGGCTTCCCTTGTGATTTAAAATCCGCCTGCGATACAGAGGACCTGGATTCTATCCTTGGGTTGGGAAGATCCCCTGGAGAAAGGAAAGGCTACCCACTCCAGTATTCTGGCCTGGAGAGTTCCATGGACTATATAGTCCATGAAGTCGCAAAAGTCAGACACAACTGAATTACTTTCACATCTGCATTCAAATGGGTACATCTTTTCTTTTCTCCTCTGCCTTTTGCCTCTCTTTTTTTCTCAACTCTTTGTAAGGCCTCCTCAGACAACCATTTTGCCTTTTTGCATTTCTTTTTCTTGAGGATGATTTTGATCACGGTCTCCTGTACAGTGTCGTGAACCTCCATCCATAGTTCTTCAGGCACTCTGTCTATCAGATCTAATCCCTTGAATCTATTGTCACTTCCACTGTACAATCATAAGGGATTTGATTTAGGTCCTACCTGAATGGTATAGTGGTTTTCCTTACTTTCTTCAATTTAAGTCTGAATTTGGCAATAAAGAGTTCATGATCTGAGCCACAGTCAGCTGCTGGTCTTATTTTTGCTGACTGTATAGAGCTTCACCTCTGGTTGGAAAGAATATAATCAGTTTGACTTCTGCATTAACCATGTGGTGATTTCCATGCATAGAGTCATCTTGTGCTGTTGGAAAAGGGTGTTTGCTATGACCAGTGCATTCTCTTGGCAAAACTCTGTTAGCCTTTGCCATGTTTCATTTTGTACTCTAAAACCAAACTTGCCTGTTACTCCAGATATCTCTTGACTTCCTGCTTTTGTATTCCACTCCCTTATGATGAAAAAGACATCTTGTTTTGCTGCTAGTTATAGAAGGTCTTGTAGGTCTTCACAGAACCGTTCCATTTCTTTAGCATTAGTGGTTGGGGCATAGACTTGGATTACTGTGCTATTGAATGGTTTGCCTTGGAAATGAACACAGATCATTCTGTCATTTTTGAGACTGCACTCAAGTACTGCATTTCAGACTCTCTTGTTGACTATGATGGCTACTCCATTTCTAAGGGATTCTTGCCCATAGCAGGAGATATAATGGTCATCTGAATTAAATTTGCCCATTCCGGTCCATTTTAGTTCACTGATTCCTAAAATGTCGATGTTCACTCTTGCCATCTCCTATTTGATCACTTCCAGTTTGCCTTGATTCATGGACCTAACATTCCCCCTCCTATGCAATATTGTTCTTTACAGCATCTAACTTTACTTTGATCTTAAGTCACATCCACAACTGGGTGTTATTTGTGCTTTGGTTCGGCCTCTTCATTCTTTCTGGAGCTATTTCTCCACTCTTCTCCAGTAGCGTGTTGGGCACCTGCCCAGGTGGGAGTTCATCTTTCAGTCTCATATCTTTTTTTGCCTTCTCATACTGTTCATGGGGTTCTCAAGACAAGAATACTGAAGTGGTTTGCCATTCCCTTTTCCAGTAGACCACATTTTGTCAGAACTCCCCACCGTGACCCATCCATCTTGGGTGGCCCTTGCATGGCTCATAGTTTCATTGAGTAAGACAAGGCTGTGATCCATGTGATCAGTTTGGTTAATTTTCTGTAATCTTTTAGAAAAGTACATTTATGATTTCACTGAAGGATGAAGAGAAGTCTTCAAGTCTAGATTCCTAAAGAGAAGGGGCCTCTGTGGACCTTGCACAGCATGGAAGAATTTACCTTGATTATTAGAGTTTTTCCTATCTAATTTAAGCTACATTCAGAAGCACAAAGGCTTGTTTCTAGGATTTTTTAATGATACTTCTAAACTTAATGTTTATTCTGGCTTTTATTTTAATATCCTAAGCTTACTGTTCATTGAGAATTACTAGTAGAAATAGAATCACCTTCTGGGGAAATTGAAAAATGACCTTTACAGGCAAAAACAGAAGAGATGAAAGGATCAATAAACAAAAGTCCCCAGTTACTCAATTCACCTGACTAATGTTACAATCAGAAAGAATTTAATTCATAAGGTCAAACTCTTCAGAGAAGCAAAGACCAGCAGGTGAAAACAAGGACACATGGGAGTCTATGAAAGGAGATTCCAGTCTCACTGTTAAGTGATTTTTCCTGATCAAAGAGCAAAAGCAGTGAAAAGATTTGAAAAATGATCCATCGTGCTAAGTACAGAGCCATGAATATTCCTGTTAAGCCAGTCTATTTTAGCTACCTGGCCTCAGAAACAAAGCGTCTTCTGACCAAAATACAGGCCCCAGCAACAAGGAGACAGCAGAAGAATGAAAAACAGCTATGACTTCCTGTTGGCAGAAGAGACCTCTGAGGCTGTGTCAAGATAATACAATATTAATGTTAAAGTATGTCTCAATTTAACTTTTTCTTCAGTATTCCCACAGATGTTCTGTGAGAGCAGAACTCTTCAAAAACTCTTTTTCTAGCTCAAATAGAGTGCAGGCTTTTGATAAATCATGAACTGTAAATAGCCTCGTGGAAGGAGCTTCAAGCTAGGAGTCAGTAGATTCTGGTACCAACCCCACTTTGTGACTATGGAAAAAGCTTGTCCTCTATCTTTGCCCAAGAATCTCCATCTTTCATATGAGGATAATGGCCTTTGAGGAAAATCAGATCATATGTAAAGATGCTCTGACTTTATAGAAGTAAATATTAATACAGTCAACACAGGACTACATTTTAGACCAGCACTATATTAAGTATACTGGTGAAGGCAATGGCACCCCACTCCAGTACTCTTGCTTGGAAAATCCCTTGGTCGGAGGAGCCTGGTGGGCTACAGTCCATGGGGTCGTGAAGAGTCGGACACGACTGAGAGACTTTACTTTCATTTTTCACTTTCATGCATTGGAGAAGGAAACAGCAACCCACTCCAATGTTCTTGCCTGGAGAACCCCAGGGACAGGGGAGCCTGGTGGGTTGCCGTCTATGGGGTCGCACAGAATCAGACATGACTGAAGTGACTTAGCAGCAGCAGCATATGAAGTATACATACAGTTACTGACTTATGATGGTTGGATTTAATGATTTCTCTACTTTACAATAGTTTGAAAGGGATACACATTCAATATAAACTCCACTTCAAGTTGTGGATTTTGACTTTTTTCCCAGCTAGCGATAGGCAGTACAATGTTATTTTATGATGCTAGGCAGAAGCAGCAGCTTTCACTCAGCCATGCAATCATGAGGATGAGAGATATTCAACACTTTGCTGTAAAATAGACTCTGTGAGATATCATTTTGCCCAACTCTAGGCTAATGTGAGTGTTCTGAGCATGTGTAAGGTAGGCTAGGCTAATATTCAGTAGGTTATGTATATTAAATGCATTTTCAACATGCATTTTCTCTTATGGTGGATTTATGGGGACTGTAATCATCCTAGGGCTTCCCAGGTGGCACTAGTGGTAAAGAACCCACCTGTCAATGTATGAGACAGATGCAGGTTTGATCCCTGGGTTCAAAGATCCCCTGGAGTAGGAAATGGCACCCCACTCCAGTATTGTTGCCTGGAAAGTCCCATGGATACAGGAGCCTGGCAGGCTACAGTCCATGGGGTCACAAAGAGTCAAACATGACTGAAGTGACTTCGCACTTAACCATCCTAAGTTGAGGAAGATCTGTATGATGTTTGTTATTTAGTCGCTAAGTAGTCTCCAACTCTTTTGTGACCACACGGATTGTAGCCTCCTAGGCTTCTCTCAAGGGATTTCCCAGGCAAGAATACAGGAGTGGCTTCCTATTTCCTTCTCCAGGGCATCTTTCTGACCCAGGGATCAAACCCGTGTCTCCTGCTTGGCAGGCAGATTCTTTACCACTGAGCCACCAGGGAAGGCCGTATGATGTTTAGTGCTGGAATTTAATATATTTAGATCTAGAATAACTGTTCTATTACAGACATCTGGAAGGTGTTTTAAATTGTCAGAGCAATGGCCAAAGTAAGCTATTTCTTCCTTAATCTCAGTTACGTTTTTTTCCCCCCGACAGTGGATTTTCCAAGGGTCCCTGGGACTTCCTTACGTCCCATGACCATGGCTGCTCTCTCAGAAAATGACCTCATCTCCACTGTCAATGAAAAAGTTGTCACTTTTTGTTATTTTCAACTTTCCAACTTTCTTCCTTAATTCTTCCTCAACATAGAAGCTAATTCATACGCACCTCCACCCTTTCCTCTCTCTCTCCCATCTCAAAAGAACAAGTGTCAATCACCCAGTTCAACCTAACTCCCAACCTGGACATCAGAGTCTCTGTTCCTCCAACTTCTCAAGAACCTCAGCCACTTCTCTCCTTTCACTTAAAACTCTCATTCCCAGACAACGCCTTTTGTACAAGGACATATATACTCAAGGTTTGTCCAAATTTTCAAAAATGCCATGAGACTATGCTCCACCTCTAGCTAGAACCTTCTTCCTCCACATCTATTCTACTTTCTGCACAATCGCCTTCCTGAAAGAGTAGTCCACACCAGGTGTTCTCAAACTTTAATATGCAATCAACTGAGGAGTAAGACTGCAGAAGCACCAGAGATTCTAAATTCTTCACAAGTTCCCAGGTACTGCTGACACTTCTTGTCAGTAGGACACACTCAAGAGTTTCTACACTCCAGTTTCACTGCTGCTAAGTATGCTACTGGAACCAACATCCATTTTTTTTCATGGGATTCTGGGGATTGAAAACTGCCTGATTCTACTCACATGTCCTTTGAATAGAGCATTTTTCTCCTGAGGGCCTCAAATAAACATAGTGCAACATTATTTATCATATATATGTGTGTGTGTGTGTGTGTGCTTAGCCACTCAGTCACGTCCAACTCTTTGCAACCCCATGGACTGCAGCCCACCAGGCTCCTCTGTCCATGGGGATTCCCCAGGGAAGAATACTGGAGTGGGTTGCCATGCTCTCCTACAGGGGATCTTCCCAACCCAGGGATCAAACCCAGGTCTCCTGCATGGCAGGCTGACTCTTTACCTGAATCTTTGCCCAGAATCCCTATGGAGAGAGGAGCCTGGCAGGCTGCGGTACACAGGGTCATAAAAGAGTCAGACACACTGACTAACACTAATTCACAAACAGACACATACACAATACATATATATGTATAAGGACAATAGCAAATAGCATGTCAATGCCAGGGTTTAGACTAGATTACCAGCAATCTTTATCTCAAGAAGAGGTCAACTCTGTGTATTACAAATATTCTGAATAGCAAATAAAGATTTTCAGCAAGCGATGGAACCATTATTTTACATATCTGATCAGCCAGAGTGGGTTAAATTCCAAAAGCCCTTGTGAACCACAAGCAAGAACTACTTCTGCACATCAAGCTGATTTTTTTTTAATTACCTCACCAAATAACCTAAATTGTATTTAACAGTGGGAGTGGAGGGGATGCTGGTTTGTTTGCTTGGCTTGCTTTATTTTTCAATATAAGGTAAGCTAAACCCTTCCAACAGTTGGTCATATGTCCCAAAGCTTACAAAGAAGGAAACGGCAAACATTTCTGAGCAGCAAGAAGTGACCAGGCTGAAAGTTTCTTTTACTGTGTTCTTTTCTTTAAGGTGACAACATTCTTCCTCAACTGGCCATGCCTCATTAGGGATTCACTTTCCCTGGAGATTAAATTCAAGGGATTAGATCTGATAGACAGAGAGCCTGAAGAACTATGGATGGAAGTTCATAACACTGTACAGGAGGCAGTGATCAAAATCATCCTCAAGAAAAAGAAATGCAAAAAGGCAAAATGGTTGTCTGAGGAGGCCTTACAAAGAGCTGAGGAAAGAAGAGACGCGAAAGGCAAAGGAAAAAAGAAAAGATATATCCATCTGAATGCAGAGTCTCAGTGAATAGGAAAGAGAGATAAGATAGCCTTTCTAAGTGATCAATGCAAAGAAACAAAGGAAAACAATAGAATGGGTAAGACTAGAGATCTCTTCAAGAAAATTAGAGATACCAAGGGAACATTTCGTGCAAAGATAGGCTCAATAAAGGACAGAAATGGTATGGACCTAACAGAAGCAGAAGATATTAAGAGGTGGCAAGAATACACAGAAACTATACAAAAAAGATCTTAATGGCCCAGATAACCACAAGGTATGATTACTCACCTAGAGTCAGACATCCTGGAGTGCGGAGTCAAGTGGGCCTTAGGAAGCATCACTATGAACAGAGCTAGTGGAGGTGATGGAATTCCAGCTGAGCTATTTCAAATCCTAAAAGATGATGCTGTCAAAGTGCTACATACAATATGCTGGCAAATTTGGAAAACTCAGCAGTGGCCACAGAACTGGAAAAGGTCAGTTTTCATTCCAATCCCAAAGAAAGGCAAAGCCAAAGAATGCTCAAACTACCTCACAATTACATTCATCTCACATGCTAGGAAAGTAATGCTCAATATTCTCCAAGTGAGGCTTCAACAGTACCTGAACCAAGAACTTCTAGATGTTCAATATGGATTTAGAAAAGGCAGAGGAACCAGAAATCAAATTGCCAAGATTCATTGGATCATAGAAAAGGCAACAGAATTTCAGAAAAACATCTACTTCTGCTTCATTAACTATGCTAATGCTTTGACGGTATGGATTCCAACAAACTATGGAAAATTCTTAAAGAGATGGGACTGCCAGACCACCTTACCTACCTCCTGAGAAATATGTATGCAGGTCAAGAAGCAACAGTTAGAACCAGACATGTAACAATGGACTGGTTCAAAATTGGGAAAGGAGTACATCAAGGCTGTATTGTCACCCTGCTTATTTAACTTATATGCAGAGTATATCGTGAGAAATGCCAGGCTGGATGAAGCACAAGTTGGAATCAAGATTGCCAGGAGAATTATCAATAACCTCCGATTTGCAGATGATACCACCCTTATGGCAGAAAGCAAAGAGGAACTAAAGAGCTTCTTGATGAAAGTGAAAGGGGAGAGTGAAAAAGCTGGCTTAAAATTCAACATTCAGAAAACTAAGATCATGGCATCTGGTCCCATCACTTCATGGCAAATAGATGGGGAAATAATGGAAACACTGACAGACTTTACTTTCTTGGGCTCCAAAATCACTGCAGATGGTGACTGCAGCCATGAAATTAAAAGACGCTTGCTCCTTGGAAGAAACACTATGACCAACCTAGGCAGCAAATTAAAAAGCAGAGACATTACTTTGCCAACAAAGGTCCGTCTATTCAAAGCTATGGTTTTTCCAGTGGTCATGTATGGATGTGAGAGTTGGGCTATAAAGAAAGCTGAGTGCCGAAGAATTGATGCTTTTGAACTGTGGTGTTGGAGAAGACTCTTGAGAGTCCCTTGGACTGCAAGGAGATCCAACTAGTCCATTCTGAAGGAGATCAGTCCTGGGTGTTCTTTGGAAGGACTGATGCTAAAGCTGAAGCTCCAATACTTTGGCCACCTCATGCGAAGAGTTGACTCCATGGAAAAGACTCTGATGTTGGGAGGGATTGGGGGCAGGAGGAGAAGGGGACGACAGAGGATGAGATGGTTGGATGGCATCACCGACTTGATGGACATGAGTTTGAGCAAGGTCTGGGAGTTGGTGATGGACAGGGAAGACTGCCATGCTACAGTCCATGGGGTCTCAAAGAGTCAGACACAACTGAGCAACTGAACTGAAGTGAACTAACTTCCCTGTAGAAAGGTGCTACTGTGTACTTTTCTAACAATTTTACAGTGCTACCCAAAAATTTTTCCTTCCTGTCTTTTATCCTTATTCTCACACTATAATCTATTAGCACAGACACAGACAATACAATCCTTGGGTCTTATCACTACCACAGAACATTCCAGGACAAACAAACAGAAAAGATTACTGGAGAATATCATGAGCAACTACAATACTTTTGTTGCATTAATTATCAGTTAGATACAAGTTGTCTTAAAGCAAGGATTATTGAGCTTTATCCCAAAGTCAGAAGGTTCTCATAAGGAAAAGAACATCTATCAGATAAATTTTCCTTTATATGCTACAACAGAACTCTCAGAATTCACATTCTGTAATCCAGTGACTTAGATACTCATGCCTCCAGCCAGGCAAGGAAGGTTCTTGCAATGTCAGCCCCTACCTGACAGCCCTCAAGGATCCCTTCAAGCCTCCAAGGTGATGGTCCAACTCCTTATCCTGGACCAGAAGACCCTTTACCAGCTATAGCTGGCCCTGTCCTCTACCTGTTTCTGTCCTTTAACTCTCCATTTGTGCTGGAGAGTTCTTACTTCCCCCAAGAGCCTGTCTCTCTCCACTTCCACATGAGGTGAGAAGACAAATCTAATTGCAAATTAGGCCAGCATTTCCATTTAAAATTAGGGCATTTCCAATCTAGACTATTTTTTGTTGGTAGTGGTTTTACTTTTTGCAAACTTCTGTTTTCTGATTAGTTGTTCTAGTCACTGTTCATCATAAAGTGTATTCATCTCAGATTTGAAAATTCTAAACTCACTAATCACAATGACCAAAGTGAATTGAGTCTGTCCATGTTTCACTCCATTGTGTACTGACCTGTAGACTTCAGCTCAGAAGAAAAGGGGGACACCAAGAAGTCCAGGGTGGTTGCATACAGAAATGGACACAAAAGAGCCAGAGAGGTCCTATGCACCCATGGTTGATCTCTGGGTTTCTGGACATTATAGACTCAACACAGGGGTTGTTGTGACAGACGAGGCAAAAAAAAAAAAAAAAAAGCTGCTTTACTGTAAGAAAATAATTTAAGAACTTACCTGTATGAAGGTGGGCACACAAAGCACATTCTTCCAGTAGAAGAACAAATTCTTCTATCAGATAATACAGCCTGGCAAAGCCAGAATCCCTTAAAGAAATTCACTTTCCCATTATCCTTTGAGGCTTACATCCTCTTGGCCCCACCCAACTCTTCTGGAGAGACTGGTCTGGACCTACTGCCTACCAGAAGCTAGTACGTGGTAAGAACCCCAGGCAGTTCCAAGTGCTTAAAAGACTAGATAAATGGAAGATCCATTTTCCATGTACAACAATCCCTTAGCTGACCTCACAATCTAGTCCTATATAAGCTAATTCCTTCCAAATCCCCAAAGCACTGTAAGTCACATTTGCCCTTACCTACAAAATACATACAATTACCGATTCCACTATTATCCACTCATAGGCTGTTACTTACCACTCATTTATTTGAAGACAGATCAGATCCCAAATTCCAAATTCTCCAAGAGCTAAGTCTCAGAGAAATTTTAAGAAAAAAAACAAACGAAAGCTCCAAAGGTGTAGGTCTCTATATGAAAAACTCAGAGAATTCAGGAAAGCATGAAGGATAGGGAATGGACATTAGCTGCTATACACATGTACACACAGCCACAAGTGGGTCTCTGTAAACACAGGGCTGTTCTCTGCTGTTTTCTACAAGGAGACGAGTGTGTGTGTGTGCAGCATAGGATAGGGTAGGGAAACTGAGAGATGGGAGAGAAATATTTCAATCAACATAGCTCAAATGCCTAAGCAGTGGATCTGCATGCCTGCATCCTATGGCACTGTGTGGCTACCCTCTGCCTTCCCATAGGATTACAAAGTAAGTACATACTCCTTTGCCTTTGATAGTAACATATCCAGTGGTTTATGGAATGTCCAAGTATATTTTTTATTCACTACTAGCATAATTGATGAAAAAGTGATGCTTAGATGCAGTAATTAATTCATCTGGAGGTTGAAAATTTATTGAATATATACAGTCAGTTAGCCAGAATATATCATAGATATGCACTGAGAGTAAAATATATATCATAGCCTAACCTTTCTTTTATTTCCAAGCCTCACAATGGAATTTCAAGTAAGCAATTATAGAACTGCAGTATGTTAAACAACCAGGGTATTTTGGCTAAAGAAGCTGTGACTCTGAAATGTGATGCATTCATCTATTGTAAGTCATAATGAAGGCAGTAATTTGTTTCAGTGCCATTTAGAATGCATGGTTATTCTGCAGAGATGCATCCAAAACATTAAGAAGATCAGAAATAAAACTGTAATTTCGTAGGAACTGGTGCCAGAACCAAAACTTTAACAATAGCAGGAGGCTACAATGGCACATTTTGAGTTTAAAATAAAAAAAATTCAGGCTTGAGAAAGTGGGAGGGAAGGGATGGAGAGAAGGAATGGATATGCAGTTTCCTTGGAAACTAAATGTGATATTATTGCAGCAATAAGCCTTAGGAATCATTGTTGAGAGGGTGAAAATACTGCTCATCTGCTTAAAACTGGACAAGGGTAATTTAGAACCTAAATAATTGTGATCTCTACGTGAATCTTCGGGGAACTCTTAAAGACTGCTGTAGAGTGGAAGTACCATATACAAGCTCGTTAATCTATAGAGGAACGTGAGAAATGCCCCCCATGAGGCTACAGAAAACAGACGATGGCAGCAATGAGTTACAGGTACAATTTTCAGGGCACTGGTATAAGTAGGCACCACAGGGCCACTCATTCTCCAGCCCTCCTGGATCCTTTCTCATGGCCTTGGGAATACACCAAGGTCCCAGACAAGCAGGTTGGCAGGGAGACTGAGCTTTGTTCCTCATCCCCACTTGATCACTCCTTTGCTCCTCTGAGTCTGGACACCCTGCTAAGCTCACTGGGCCTTATCTGGAAAAACAGAGAAAATATCACTTTATTCTCAAGGTGACTTTGTAAATTAAATGAAGGAGGAAATGCCCAGAATATTGCCTGGCACATAGTAGAGACTCATACCTGTTAACAATCTTCTCAATGGTCAATGAGTTTATTTTGATCTACTTCTTGCCTCCGTGGATAATGAGATGAATAAAGAAGTAGACTTCATGTGAGAATCTGTGGCAGGAGGTCTTTACAGAGAAAGTCATTGGGTACAGCATCTGATCAAGTCAGACTTGTGGTATGTAGGTCTTCTCTGCCATGAGAATCAGTCCTGCTAATGACACAGCGATGGGGGGGTGGGGAAGGGTTGGCAGAGGATCATGTGCAAGGGAGGAGCTAAGATGAATTCGGATTGTCTGAGTATGAGTATTCCTCCATAAGGACAGAACCTGTGCCTGGCCTGTCCATCTTTATGTCCCTAATGTCAAAGCCATACCTGGAACACTGCATGTGTTCCATAAAGCATTTGTGCAACGGAAGGGCAGTAGAGTGGGCCAGAAGCTGGTGGGCAAGCTATCCAGGGATCAGGGGTCAGGAGTAGGGTTCAGAGTGAGAGCACAGATGAAAACCACAAACAAGGCAAAAAGCGTCTCCCTCCATGATATGTCCATACATGCATTTGAGTCCCTACTATGTTCCAAGTGCTATTTTAAGTGGTTTGGAATGAAACAGACAAAAGAAAAGCCCTCTTCTCCTGGAGCTTACATCCTAGTACTACACAGTTACGTTACAACAAAATGATTTACATGTCTACCTCCTCTATTTGTCTGTAAGTTTCTCCATGCAAAGCCCATGTCTTGGTCATCTCTGATTCTGCAGTGCTGGCAACAGTCCCTGTAGACCCACAGGAAGGGCACAGTGAGTAGCTTTTGAACTGAACTCAAAGTCAGGCACCAAGAGAAGCAGAAGCACAGAATGACATTGGCTTGGGTTCAGAAGAACTGAAGCCCTAGATTCGAGTCTCGGCTCCACCCCTCACTAGCCTGGTGGCCACCTGCAAGTGACTTTACCTCTCTGATCCTGTTTCCCCACTTGTAAAGTGGAGATATGGTTATCCATAGCTCATGGGGCTGTGGGTTGTGACAAGGGTTAAGAGACAGGCTGCTTAAAGAAGTTAGTGCAGGGGAGAGCACCTAGTGTTCAGCAAGTGGTCCCTGTTGCTCTCAGATCACACTCAGGATCATTATCATTATCATTCCTCATCAGGGACAAGAGTATGGCTGTGCTCAGCTGGAAAGTGTGGGAAGAAAAATGGAGTAAATCCTCACCAGCAAAGCTTTTAACTCAAAATAAGACAGTTGGATACATAAGAACTCTCCCTCATGGATAAACAGGTCTAAAGGAGATCCCACCCCAGCCAACACAATGCATCGTGTGTGACAGAGCATCCTCTGATCAGTCACAATGACCTCCCTAGAACGAGCATGATTTCCAGCCCAAACCCAGACAGCATCACCTCCCACTGATGGGTCTCATTAGTTGGTTTGCTCCATGTGACCTTGCTCAAAGTGTCAATGGTAAATTTTGTATTCTGAGTTTTAGTCCTGGGCAAACCTAGGAAAAGCTAGAACTCTCTGAACTTTGTGACCCGGATAAGCTAGCTTATCTATAATGAAGCAGAAAACAGTTTTCTCAGAGAAATGCTCCCATGGAGATGCATTTTGCTCACATAAGGATGATCATATAACACAGTTAACGATTGGAAATGAGCTAAAGGAAGAAAATGATGAAGGATTAGAAAAATAGTTATTAAAATGGGTTACTTGGATAGACTCAGAGTAAAGAAGGAGAGGAGAAGTGGCACAGAGAAACAAGAGAAACCAAACACTAAATGACATCCACAGTTATAATTCTATATGGATGCATACACTGGACCGTGTCTCAACATACATGTAGTACATGACAATAAGCTGAGGTTTCAGTAACACATCCAGCACAATCAATAACATGTATATGAACATATAAACATCACTTGTCTCCACCCTTCCAAAACATATATGTGATACATATTCAATAACATATATGAATACATATATAACAATACATATATAACATATATGTATATATAGTTATTCCACTCCCCTAAAAAGGCCATTATTGAAATGTATTGTTGACAATAGCAATGGCAAAAAGGACACTAAGACTGGAAGTCTTGTGCTGGCCCGTTTTATAGGTAAATAATAATGTAATAATATATCAATGAATAAATGAACTGAAGAAATAACCTTATAGTAAATTATACAAAATGTCCTCCAGACAAGTCTAAAATAGTAGAGCTAAACTGGTGTATAGAAAAGCCTCCTAAATTCTCATTATATCACCAAAAGACTGACAGTAACTACTACTTCATTGTCATTCTTTTCTATTCTTCTCCATAATCCTGTATTGAACAGAGCCCCAAATAGACAGCATTAGAACACACGCCAGCATCTGCAAACTCTGTAATATTCCTCACGTATAGCCTTAGACACCAATGCCATAAATATAGGCTCTATTTCTCAAATGACAGTTTCGCTCACAGGAAAATAAGTGGCAAGTCAAAATTCAAATGACTGAAGTTGTTTTAGGTAATTCATAGGTTGTAAAAACTAATGAGAAGTAAAAAAAAATTATGAGGGTATTACAACTCTCCCATTAAAATGAAAATCTCTGTTATAACTTTATGCTCTTCAACTACCATACCAGACAGAAGCATCAAGCAATATATAAAGTGTTCTGTTTCTAAAAATTACTTTGTTTATGTGGAGAAATAACCTTACTTATTGATTTTAAGAAATACTTGTCCAGCTATCTTTTTAAAGCAGAATCATCTTCAATGTTTAAAAATAAACATGACCATCAAAGTTTATTTTAATCAGCAATTCATTAGAATAATTAAAATGAGAATCATTGCTAAAAAGGCTAGAGGACATTACACATACACACACACACTCCCAGTGGAACAGAGTAAATTAAAAGCAGATAGATAATCACGCCTCAGAAAAGAAAAGAATCTCCTATGAAGTCATCATTTTGAGGTTTTATGAATATCAGTAAAGGATGTAACACATTTATGAGAAATGATCTGCAACGAGACCCAATCAGCCATGCTATAGAAAAGACAATGTCCAGACTCACTGGCAAAAAATGGCATTGTTGTTACTCTTTTCTTCTGTCTTAAGTGTGGCTGTGCAGTACACAGAGGGCATTCTGAATTAGGGTGCTGAGTGGACAAATGATTTCCAATAATCAAATGGCATGATTTATCTCTTGAAAAACCCTGGAGTGATTCTAAGGAACACCAGTGTGAGTGCTAAGCACTGCTTACTACGGTGAAAATGCTTATTCTATTTCAATCTTCAAACCCAGCCTACAGAGAAAACATGTAAACAGAGTGGACTTGACGGTGGACTCTCAAATTTTTATCAGTAGGATCTGCTAATCACACAGGCTGGATCATAAGAGACATTCAACAACCCTTGCAAGTATAAGAAATGGCATTCTGATTCAAATTTCTGAGTGTTCGTGTCCTGTCATAACATTAAAATAATCATGCAAATCTCCCTCCTCTGGTCTCTGATTTGCATTCTGTTTTTTCATTTGAAATGATTTATAAATACTTGTACTAAATTCCAATCTTAACATTCAGTCTTGAAAGAACAGACATTTACAGTATTTGAACTAAATTTACAATATTAATAGCTAGCAATTATTAACAGTGTAAGTGTGTGAATGACACCAAACCTAGTTAATGAGCAAACTATCTGCATGCATGCTTCTCACAGAATTGAGCACTAACCATATTTTTTTGGCTAATGTGAAAAAGAGTTGGTTACCATGGATATTATCTCCTTAACATATGAATGATACAGGCACTTAAAATATTGCATATTGATTAAGTATAAAAAGATACAGAATGAACTCTATACAATTGAAAAACCTTCATAAACCCAATGTAACTGAAAAAAATTGAATAGTCTCCATTGTATAGTTGTATTTAATTTTAAAGATTTGCTTAACAATAGGAAAATTTACACCAGGGAAGTTCTCACTTATGCAAAGATCCTTCAAGCAAAAACCCTAGAACCATTAGCAGGTAGCCCACACTCTTTTAGGAAAAGTGGAATAGAAGCAACCAAAACTGTCCTATGGGATTGCAGTCACTTCCTGGATCCCACTTTCACTGAAATCCAATCCATGCCTGAATAAATTCAGTTTTTTAAATCAAACCTCAATAAATACTAACAACAACAACAGCAACAATAATGAGAGCTATTATATTTTTAGTGCAAACTTGATCTAACACTTTTGTTGGAAACTTACACATTAGTTCTATTCTGCAAAAGTATCCCATGAAACAAAAGTTACAGTTGATCTTTGAACAACATAGGTTTGAACTGCAAGGGTCCACTTATAAGTGGATTTTTTCGATAGTAAATGTTACAGGACTACTCCAGCCACAGCTGGTTGAGTCCACAGCTGTGGGGCTCAGGATACCGAGATACAATTGATATGGAAAGAAAGAAAGAAAGTCACTCAGTCATGTCCGACTCTTTGCAACCCCCTGGACTATACAGTCCATGGAATTCTCCAGGCCAGCATACTGGAGTGGGGAGCCTTTCTCTTCTCCAGGGGATCTTCCCAACCCAGGGATCAAACCCAGGTCTTGCACATTGCAGGTGGGTTATTTACCAGCTGAGCTACAAGGGAAGCCCAATTGATATGGAGGCCAACTATAAATTATATGCAGATTTTAGCCACCTGAAAGATTGGTGCTCCTAACCTCCATGCTGTTCGACGGTCATTCTTTTAATGAGAAAACCTGGACTCTGAAGAATAACACACTGAATGTCACATAGATAACAAGTGATAAAGCTAATAATAAGTGGTAAAACTGAAAATCCAGATCTACTAATAATATATTTGTTCAACAAATTCTTTCTCAACACCTACTATGTGTTGGGTACTTTTCTAGACCTGGGGATCTGCAGTAAAAAAATACAAAGGCCCTACCCTCACAGAGCTTGTATGACAAATACAACAAAATAAACAATGTCAGGTGATGAAATGTGCTGTGAAGAAAAACAAAGCAGAAATGTGAAATGAACTGCAGGAGTGCTCAGCTGCGTCCAACTCTTTGCGACCCCTTGGACTGCAGCACGCCAGGCTTCTCCGTCCATGTTATTTCCCGGCCAAGAACAATGGAGAGGGTTCCTTCTCCAGAGGATCCTTCAAACCTAGTGATCAAACCCGTGTCTCTTGTGTCTCCTGCATTGAAGGGTTCCATTTTTATATAAGCTGTCCAAGATTGACATAAAGCAAAAAACCAGTAGACTTGAAGGAAAATGAGAGAATCATATAAATATTTCATTTAAAAATGCTTCAGGCAGAGGAAACAAGGAAGGTGACCCAGAGAGAAGAATCTGCTTGATCAAATGAGAAATAGCAAGTAGGAAACTATGGCTAGAGCAGTGAGATCAAGAGAGAAGTAACTCAGAGATGAGGTGAGAGAAACTGAGATGGAGAAACCACATCATGGGGTGTCTCGTGGAACACTGTAAAGTCTCTGTTCTGACGCTGAGAGGGAAGACTTCTGAGCAAAGAAGGGAGAGCCTAAGTGATATTTGAAAGGATCACTATGATTGCTGTGCTGAGAAAAGACTGGAGGAACAAGGGCAGAAGCAGTGAGACCAGTTAGAAGACTGTAGCAATAATCCAGACAAGCAATGGTGGTTTGGACCACATGTTAAGAATAGATATAGTGAGTTTACAATAGCCAAGACATGGAAGCAACCTAAGATATAGTGAGTTTACAATAGCCAAGAGATGGAAGCAACCTAAATGTCCATGGACAGAGGGATGGATAAAGAAGATGTAGTACTTATATACGATGGAATATTACTCAGCTATAAAAAGAATGAAATAATACCATTTGCAGCAACATGAATGGACATAGAGATTATCATACTAAGCGAGGGTAAGTCAGACAGAGAAAGACAAATATCATAGATGTTGCTTATATGTGCAATCTTTAAAAATTATACAAATAAACTTACCTATAAAACAGAATAGACTCACAGACTTAGAAAACAATCTTACGGCTTCTGAAGGGGAAAGATGTGGGGGAGGGATAAATTAGGAGGTTGAGATTGACATATACACACTTCTATATATATAAAATAGATAATCAACAAGGATGTACCATAGAGAACAGGGAAGTCTACTCAATACTCTGTAATAACCTAAGTGACGGAAGAATCTGAAAAAGAATAGATATATGTATATGTATAACTGAATCACTTTGCTATATACCTGAAACTAACACAACACTGTAAATCAACTATTCGTCAACATAAAATAAAATTTAAGAAACAATAAAGACAGTGAGAATAAATGGACTCTGCATATATCACTATTTAAGTGTGGGGTATAGAAGACAGAAGGTCATTAGGATGACTCAAAGGATTTTGTCCTTAGCAAATAGAAAGACACTGGGCCATTTACTGAGAAGAAGCCTACAGAAAATCTACCAGCCTTTAAAGTCCATGCTCTCTTGAAATCACCATGCTGTTTTACACAGTGCACTTCCTGTCAGAATTAGTCTGAAATTTAATTCAGACCCATCTTGAGTGTCCAGTCATGTCCACCAGGCTGGGCTCCCCGACCACATGGAAAGTGGAGGTTCTAGTACCATGGGGAAGCAGACCTGTGTCATGCTGAATTCCAGCCTCACTTGTGAGCCCACTGAGCCAAAGCAGAAAACAGACAGGAAGCAGGAGAGATGGCTGCAAGTGCAGATCAAGTGCATGAAGTGTTGATAGACAGGGAAAAGGCAGCGGAGAGAGGCTGAAGGTGGAGCAGCAGACGGGGAAGAAGGAAATGCCGTTACGCCGGCCAGTGCATGAGGAGTGAATCTGCCTTGCTCAGACCTTGGAAACTAAGAAAGGTCTCCTGCCTCCAGTTCAGCCAGCAGAGCTCTGCTGTGGATGGATGTGCATAGTCCTCTTCCTCAGATATTTGGACAAAGGGTTCCAAAACTCCTTCTCCCTCTGTACTACTACCCTCTCTCTCATTTTCATGAAAACTATTGACCTTGACCCGTAGTTTTCAAACCATGCTGCACACCAGGAATCTTTGGGAAATACAGACTCCTAGGTCTACATCCAAAATACTGGACTGGAATCTCCAGGAAGGAAAGGCATCCAGTCAGGCTTGGGAACCCCGTCTCCCATCCCCTCTGTGGTTTCTCAATAAACATCAAGTACAGTTACAACTTGAACGGGGTCTTGTTTCCTTTCTTTCCATACCATTAGGGCCCCTGAGATGATCCAAAATCTGCTGAGCTTTTCCAATTTTTTTTTTAAAGAATCAGAGGCAGAATACTCTCCCGAGAAATTACTCATGCCTTTGGGTTAGGTGAAGTCCTATTACATTCATTTCTAAAGTACAATATGAGACCTTCCTTTTAAAAATGACTTTCCCTAGTGGGGAGGCCAGTTATTTTTCTGCTTCTTACACTTTTTGTTCTATGTAGTTGCTTTGGATACTTTAATTAATGTTTAATCTTCCTAAGCTTCTGCCTTCAGGCAGAGCCCATGTAGAGCATAGAGTTCAAAATCATGGCCCCATAACATGCTATTAAATAATCATGACAATTTAAACCAAAGACCAAAACCTCACTCAAACTGCCAGGAACACAAGGTCAGTATGCAGGCCTTCTCTGCCAAATCTGTGATTTTGTTTCTATTCTCCTCCTGTTATACTGGTAGATAGCTATCTCTCCTTTCCAGGGAGGGGCTGTCTTCTGCGAGAAAATTGCTCCGTCACTCAAGACTGATGACATCAATGGAGCAAGACTGGGACAGAAATGATTACTGAAGGCCCGTTATGAGACACCAGCAGAGACTCCATATTAACCATCATTCCCCCTGTACATAGTGATCGGAAAGAAGGTTTTCGGCTGCTATGGTATCTTAGGGAATCATCTGACAGCTTATTTATTAAATGCATTTCAATATTAATTCTCCTCTGCACCACAGCTGACCTTCAAAAAATTCACTGGATCTCAAGAACGCAAAGCACAATGGCTGAGGGAAAGCACGAATGTGAAGGAAGCTGCACCTAAACTTTTTCTTCCTGTGCAGTTACATACAAAATCATTATGATTCAATACCTTAGGTGGCTGATCTTTTAATATACAGCCTAAAACAAAGATCAATTAGAGCCCAATTAATTGGGATCCAAATTATTTTTCTCTGTGCACATTTAGAAGAATGCAAATTACAGGAATGCACAGCAATATAAGAAAATTTTTAAACTCCTTCTCAAAAATGTCCTGGATCCAAAAACATTCTGCCTCTCCAGTCCTATAAAATGAGGACTGCATGCAGACGGATGACTCTCAAACAGCCAGGAGACACACAAAGCTATATTTAACCTCCCATATTTACTAAGTCAAAACGTGGATCAAAAAGGTCACCAAAAGGAATCTCATATTATTCTTTTTCAACTGTGGTGAAAAACAAATAACATAAAATTTACCCCATTAACCATTGTTCGGTGATATTAAATATATTCACATTGTTGTGCAAACACCACCACCATCTATCCCTTTTCACCTTGCAAAACTGAACCTCTGTATTCATTAAGCAATAACTTTCCACTTCCCTCTATTTAACTCAATCAAAAATTTTATTGAACAGAATTCTCCTTTCTTTAAATATTTTGAATGACATGTCATATAGGATAAAATTAGGAGCAACTTTTTTATGATTTAACTCATCTTTTAACCCCACTTTTTACATTATGCTCAGGAAAGAACTGTTATTTTGTTCTAGAAAGTCATAGTTAATCTTCAATTATCTACATACCAGGGCTTTACCGATGGCTCAAGCAGTAATGAGTCCGCGTGCAATCCAGAAGACTAGAGTTCAGTCTCTGGGTCAGGAAAATCCCCTGGAGGAGGAAATGGCAACTCACTCCAGTATGCTTGCCTGGAAAATCTCATGAACAGAGGAGCCCAGCGGACCATAGTCCATAGGGTCAAAAAAAGGGTCAGACACAACTGAGCACATGAGCATGATTCTTCTTATCTACATACCAATGCTGGTGAGCATTGTGAATGCTTATGTTCTTCAAAAATACATGTGTTAAAATCTAACCTAATCCCTAATATAATGGCTCATCAATTGGATTAGTATCCTTGTAAAAAGAGGCTAAAAAAAAGGCTTGTTCTCATTCTGTCATGTGCAGATGCAACGATAAGTCAGCAGTCTGTAAACTGGAAAAGGGCTCTTACCAGAACCTGACATCAGAACCCTGACCTCAGACTTCCAGTGTCCAGAGCTGCGAGAAACAGATTTCTGTTGTTTGTAAGTCATACAGTCTATGGTATTCTGCTATAGGAGCCTGAACAGACTAAGACAATGACCAATCAATACAGACAGCCGAATTTAAATCAGAAGCCGCAGATTTCTCTCTTTACTCTCTCTGAATCTTTTGATACCATTAATTAGGATCAGAGACATTTTCACAAAAATCTGGGAGATGATTATCCATAAAGCCATTTTAATCTTTTTAAAGCACTAGGGGAAATGACTACCTAGGACTCCAGTGAAGAAATAGTGCTTATGACCCCCAAGAAATGAGCATCATGTGAGCCAAGCCAAGCCTTCTGGGTGCATTGCACAGCAGGAACCATCCTGAGACCAGCTTGGTGGGGGGCATTATCCACCATGGAGCAGCAAGGCCGCAAGAGGGCGTGGGCACTCTCTGGAGCATTAGCAGCCCCAGCCTAATATGAAGATCTGTGTCAGTCTTTCTTGGTTCTGAGTCATTAGTTTCAGGGTGGGAAGGCATTAGAAAGCCTTTCAAGCCACAAACCACATATTGTAGGGAAAAGGCTAATTAGAATTCACCCTAAACTGCCATAGAATTAACAGACATTAAATAATCATTATTCATAATTGGAGAATCAAGTTACCCAAGAGAAAAAAAAAAGAAAAAAGGCAAAGCTCAGATTGCCTTGGTTAATGTTTAAATTTGAAAAATAAAAGGATAAGTAGTTCCCCAAATGACCAATAACTTAAGTTCCCAATGTTAGTAATGTAGAAAGTATTTTTTCTGGAGATGCAATATTAAAGATGTGATTGGGATTGCCAGTTTTAAAAGATCACACAAAAATCATTTCACCCACATTAGTAAAGTATAGACAAACAGTCTGTCTCAAGCTCTGGAACAGTGACCAAGGGGTAAGATAACTAGCAGGGAGAAAGAAATTTTCTTTTCATAGAATAGACCCAAGGAGAATCTTTTTTTTTTTTTTTAATGTCTTTGATTTCCCTGTTTAGTTTCTCTGTAATTCTTTTTCAGGTTTTGGTACTTCTCTTAGAGGAAAGTGATATTCTCAAACTACCTTTATTTCACTCCTTTCCCCACAAGTTCCCTATCCTGGCCAGGCCTACCCCAAAAGCCTATGCCTGGGAGCAGCTGACTCCAAGGGATTCAAAGCAAAGGAATCAAACCAAGACTTCATGATTTCAGTTTTGCTCTAAAGTAATAGCTTAGTAGTATTTAACACCAAAAATCAAAAAAATGCAAATAAAAAATGAAAACACAGATGACACCTGAATAATGGGTTTAAACTGCATGGGTTCAATTAGATGCGAACTGTTTCTCAACAGTAAATACTACGGTACTACATGACCTATGGTTGGCTAAATCTCTTGACGTGGAACTGAAGATACAAAGGGCCGACTATAGATTATACATGGAGGGTCAGTGCCCCCAGCCCCCATGATGTTCAAGGGCCAACTGTATATTCTCGCCTGACATTAAAAATAATGAGATTCTCTGGTGTGAGAAGGTATGGAAAAATAAGCACACTCAAGAAACTCCAAGGTAGTGTAAACTTAAATTTCAGCCTTTCTGGAGGACGCTTTGATTTTACATGTCCAAAGTCTTTTCATTTTAAGAATAATGTTGATCCAGCAAAAACACCACTGAAAAACACACAAAGGAAGCAATCAACGATGTGCACAAAAAAGAATGTGGAAAGATGTTTACAATGTCACTTATACAACAGAGAAAAATCAGAAACCTAAATGTCCATCAAAGGCAGATTGGTAAGTAAATAATCAGTTTTCATACAATGGAATACATGGATACCATTAAGGAGCACATTATAGAAATGTTTATTGATCAAAAAAAAAGTCTTCGTGATTTATTACTAAATAAAAGAGAAATGTATGTGTGTTAGTTGCTCAGTTGTGTCTGACTCTTTGCAATCCCATGGACTGCAGCCCCCCAGACTTCTATGCTAGGATAAGAGGTAGAATCTATCAGAAAGTTTAAGTAGGAGATTATAGAGTATCTCTGTATATTATTATTTAGGATAACATTCTCCCCACACATGCAATAGCCTCAGTGAATTAAGAACAAACAGAAGAAAGATTTAGTCCTTAAAAATATACAGTTCTACCTTCATACTTTCTCAAAACATTTGGCTATTTCTTCCACTATAAGAAATACTGTACATCATAATGCTTTAGAATACTTGAGATCATGTTAATTATTCCTGGGGAGTGTTTAAAAATTAATATTATTTACTTCTGAGAGACCATGACAACATCCTTCCAGATTGCACCAGACTATTCTTATGTGAATCAAGGATTTTAGTATCTAAGATGCAACAGCGATGCTTTGGGCTAGGGTCAATGAAAGGAAATGAGCTACTGTGGTTTGTCTGCCTTTCACCAGACTAACCCCTACCCACCCAACACTTATTCAGAGTCCTGAGTGTATCAAAACTCCACTTGTAAATTAAACCAGCTTGTCTGACACAAAAACAAAGCTAAACCATATGAGAAACGCTGGGCTGGAAGAAACACAAGCTGGAATCAAGATTGCCGGGAGAAATATCAGTCACCTCAGATATCCAGATGACACCAGTCTCATGGCAGAAAGTGAAGAGGAACTAAAAAGCCTCTTGATGAAAGTGAAAGAGGAGAGTGAAAAAGTTGGCTTAAAGCTCAACATTCAGAAAACTACGATCATGGCATCCGGTCCCATCACTTCATGGGAAATAGACGGGGAAACAGTGGAAACAGTGTCAAGACTTTATTTTGGGGGGGCTCCAAAATCACTGCAGATGGTGAGTGCAGCCATGAAATTAAAAGACGCTTACTCCTTGGAAGAAAAGTTATGACCAACCTAGATAGCATATTCAAAAGCAGAGACATTACTTTGCCGACTAAGGTCTGTCTAGTCAAGGCTATGGTTTTTCCTGTGGTCATGTATGGATGTGAGAGTTGGACTGTGAAGAAGGCTGAGCACCAAAGAATTGATGCTTTTGAACTGTGGTGTTGGAGAAGACTCTTGAGAGTCCCTTGGACTGCAAGGAGATCCAACCAGTCCATTCTGAAGGAGATCAACCCTGGGATTTCTTTGGAAGGAATGATGCTAAAGCTGAAGCTCCAGTACTTTGGCCACCTCATGCGAAGAGTTGACTCATTGGAAAAGACTCTGATGCTGGGAGGGTTTGGGGGCAGGAGGAGAAAGGGACAACCGAGGATGAGATGGCTGGATGGCATCACGGACTCGATGGACATGAGTCTGAGTGAACTCCGGGAGATGGTGCTGCGATTCATGGGGTTGCAAAGAGTCGGACACAACTGATCGACTGAACTGAACTGACACCATATGCGGTGCAAAACACACTCACGGTTTTTTCTTAGCACCATGGATCTCTCTTCCATTCCCTGGTGGGTGAAGAGATGAACAGTTCACTAATGAACCAGGCTTGACAGAATCCAATATAAACCTTTGAAATAATTTCCTTTTTAAACATTTTTATCCCCTCTCTTCAGCAATGCAACTTACTACTACTTTCTGCATTTTTTTAAATCTTGGACATTTTTTAAACGCCCACTTTTTTTCGATCAAGTATACTTTTCCATTCTGATTCTACAACATCAGCCTGGTCATTGACTAACATCATTCTTTCTTTTCTATTTCCTAGTTTTTTGATTTCTGCGTACTCAATGCAATGTGTTACCTGACTCCTAAAGTCTCCTTTCCTTGGCGGGGTCCCTGTTGGAGTTCCTCTCTTGGGCTGGGGAGTGGCTGATCTTATCTGTGAGCCTCCTGTGCCATCTGCTCCTTCCTCCTCCCTTCTCTCCTGGGAGAGAGCACAGAGCACCCAGATCTCCTTGGTTCCTCCACACCTTCCCTGCTGGTGCACTGTGACGCACAGGTTAGTTCCGGGTGCAGTACCAGGGAGCCTAGCTACCCACAGATATAAGCTACATACTCTAACCTAGAACTAGTGACATTCTGGTTTTCCCTCTGCTGGCTCTTTCATCTTATTCCTCAGTAAGTTCAAACCTGGGCAGGAGAGAGAGCTTCTCAAAGACCCCAGCATCAGGAGCATTTTGCCATGAACCTTAGTGATATTAAAACTGGCAAAATATATCTGGAGGCATGAAGACTAAGGGTAGGTGGCTCTGAACTTTGGAATGCTTCACTAAGCATGGGCCGTCACAGTTTTTTAACTTTGACAGTTTGCAAAGCTTGTACTGAGTCTTGGATCTGATTTTACAGTCTTCAATCTGTAGTGGAAGCATCAGGTAAATATCAGATGAATTGTGTACTTGATCTCGAATTTTCACAACAATTTTAGAAAAAGTAAAAGTTACTGTACTTCATCAAATCTTAAAATGCCACTGAATGTTAAGACACAGCATTATTTTATGCACCAACAGGGAAGAAAAGAATACTGCCAATTATAATATATCATTCAGGTAAGACACATGTAAGTTCTAGATACATTAAAATGTGAAGGAAAAAAATGAGTCTTAAACATCAATGAACTGTATAATATTACTCTCATTTTTTTTTTTCAAGGAAACAGGCTCAAAAAGAGTGATTCGTCTAAGATCACACATATGCAAAATCGCAAAGTCAGGGTTCAAATTCACTTATTCAGATCCAAAATGCATGCACTCCCAAGCTTAGCATGTGGCACTGTACCCTACATAACAGGGTATATTATAAATTTTTTGGTGGACTATTTCCAACATCAAGCATTATATATTTGTTGATCACTGCAGACTCAGCATTATGCTCAGCCCTCGGGAGACCCAGACAACACGAAATCAAGGCTCTCTCTTCAAGGGACTTTCCATCAATCTGATTCAAGAAAGATATATAAACTTTAAGAACATGTTTTAAAGAACATAAGTATTGAAGTATGTAGTACAGACTATGCTATGAGTTTTTAGAATGGAAAAGAATCAGTTCTGAGGTAGCCAAAGATAACTTCATGAAAGAAAAGGGTAAAATGAGACTTAAGACAAACCCTCAACTTATGAGCTAGGATTCAGTAGCCTTAGAGAGAATTTAGGATAATAGCAATGGCAATTTACTTACACTTTACATCTTACATCTTACACTTACATCTCATACTTTTCTCAGGCCTTCAAAACCTACCACATGCTCTCCTGCCTCTGAGTTTAAACACATGCTATTCTCTCTCCTGGAACCGTCTTTCTCTGCCTCTGGACCCAGTTATCTGCCCTTTATCCTTCACACCAACCTTCAATACCACATCATCAGTGAAATCTTATGTGATCCCCAGACTTGGCTGGGTCCGCCTCTAAGTGCTCCCAGCACTTTTTCTCTTTTAAAGACTTTGAACCCCTGTAACTACTTGTAACTGTTTACCTCCACATTTACAACTGTGTATAGTTACACATTCATTAGACCTGGCCATTCCATGATGGCAGGTACTGTCCAGTTTGCCTACCACTCTATCTCCAGGACTAACACAAAACAGGAGCTTAATAAGTAGACTCATGGTTATCTTGACAAAGCATTCACAAGTCTCACCTCAGTTAATCCTGACTACTTTACAGGAAGGTGGGTGCAATTACTTCTCCCACTTTATCAACAGGGGAAACTAAGGCTTGAAGAGGTCAGTTAATTCACCATGTCTCACAACAGACTATTAAAACACCAGCCGGATTGCCTGACATCAAAACCAGGTCATTAAACATTAGGCCATACCCAACTCCAGCTCAAAGCAAAACCATGGAGGCAGAAATAAAATGGCATCATCACATGGTCCCCAGAGACATATAGGTACATGTGCCACAGACTCAGGTTAAACTCTTCCTGAAAAAAAAAATAAAAAAAATAAAAAAAAATAAACTCTTCCTGGCCACCTGCCAACTGCCTGAACGTGGACTAAACACCTCTGACGTGAGGTGTTTATTCTCACAATCATACCATGGATTTGGAGTTATCTCTACTTTATAATAAAGAAACAGACTCAGAGAAGCTAAGAAACATGCCCACCCACACAGCTGGTGAGCAGCAAAGCTAAGGTGAGGAGCTGTAAGTCTGGACAATAGCGAACTCACAGTGGATTTCAGAGAAGTTTGACACACACTTTTTGAAGTTCCTTTTTTCCCCCTGGTTCTATACCCCAAACTAAGTGCTAAGCCTTTGACAAACTAACACTGACAAATATCTGTTTCCAAAAACTTTCTGACCAACTCTGATCTTCAGTTAAGGGTTTATGATGAAAGTCCAATAATATTTAACAATGGGCACCACTATAATTAAATAGAATTTAGAAAAGGCAAGCCAATAAAAATGCAGAGAATCAATATTAGGCACTAAGTTAAACTGCCATCTGTACAGACTCTGTTCAAATCAAGGGGTGGCCTTTCAAGGCAAATTATGTGGCTCATTGCTGGGGCAAACCAGAGTTGGAAGAGCCAAATTATAGATAAGCTCCTCAGTAAAATTGATTTTGACACCTCTTTCCTCAGGAGACTGGGAATTATCTTCCCAATGTGTACTTTAGAACATCAATGTCAGCCCATCTGCTACCTAAATTTAGATCTCAATACAGTATGCAACGGAGAAGGGAATGGCACCCCACTCCAGTACTCTTGCCTGGAAAATCCCATGGACACAGGAGCCTGGTGGGCTACAGTCCATGGGGTCGCAAAGAGTCGGACACAACTGAGCAACTTCACTTTACTCATTTCACTCACTTCATACTTTCTCACTGGAGAAGGCAATGGCAGCCCACTCCAGTGTTCTTGCCTGGAGAATCCCATGGACAGAGGAGCCTGGCGGGCCATGGTCCATGGGGTCTCAGAGAGTCGGACACGACTGGAGTGACTAGCACGTACGCACGCACAGTTTGTAAACCCTGGAGGAGGGCATGGAAACCCACTCCAGTATTCTTGTCTGGAGAGTCCCATGGACAGAGGAGCCTAGTGGACTAGGGTGGCAAAGTCCATAGTGTCACAAAGAGCTGGACACAACTGAAGCGACTTAGCACACACACAAAGTATTTAAATCATTTTGCTGTGCTACTTAGCAGAAAGAAAGCCTCCAAAGCTCCCATGGATCAATGAAGACCCTCGGCATCTGTTTCATCCTCTGAGGAGCCTGTCATTTCTTCTCTTGCTCTTGGTAAAGGACTGAGGGGAGGAGACTTGGAGTCAAGCAGGGAAGCAGGGTGACAGAGAGTCGGGAGATCCAGAGGCCAGCCCCATTCTGCTGTAAGTTCTGTGACCTTAGTCAAATCAAAAAATCTCAGGGTCACAAAGAATCTTTAAGGTCTGTTAGTTCAGACATTTTACTGATGTTTGAATTCCTTTAATAACATCACTGCTAAGTGTTGATTCAGTTTACACTTTACACTCAAGTGATAGAGGGATCATTACTCCCATCCCCTCTCTAGGGCTCTGTCACATCTGAAAATCCTGGAGAGGAATCATAATCCAAGTCTTGAAGATTGGAGAGAACCTGAGGTCTAAACAGCAACTAGCTCTTAACAGTACTGGAGAACAGGATGAGGTCATGAGCCCATCTCTACATAGAGAGTTATTAATTATCAATTGAGGTTAAGTGATCATGTAAGGTTCCAAAAAAAGAGGAGTCCTTGACATAAGTGGCTTGCCTGTAAAATAAAAAGAAAACTTTTAGAATGTTGAAGCCATGTTTTCTACATGTAAGTTTTGACCATAGAGAAAAAGAGACTTAAAGTATAATACCTACATATAAGAAATATAATAAATTGATTATATAACAAATTACTCTAATTACAGTTGTGGTCTAGTGAAGGTCTATAAATTGTTATCAGGCTACTAGGAGATAGAAGCTTGCTCTAGAATGTAAATCAACTTTGTCATGAAGCTTACCGTGTGTATGTGTGAGTGCGTGCACACACATATGTGCACCAAGACTTTCTCAATGAAGGAAACAATGCATTGATTTACATCTTGGTGCAAGTCCCTTATCTTGGTCTGAACAGTAATAAACAGTTCCTGATGGGCTACTTCAAGGAGAACGTAGGTGGCATTTCCCAGAGGGACTCAAATGAACCTGTAACATCTCTTCTTTCACTTGGTGAAGTATAACTTCCCAAAACCACCAGATGCAGGCACAGCTTATTCAGGAGCTGATGCATTGTCTTATCTAGACTATTGAAAGCCTTCCAGCAAGTGCCCCTGTCTTATCTACAAAATGTTTTGACACACATTCAAGCCAGCCTCCATACTGCTGCTAAAGGAATCTTTCTGAAACAGATTTAGGTAACTACTCCCCTGCTTCAATTCTACTGAGAGTGCCCCAATGCTTGCTGCATTAGCTTTAATCCTTTGAGTTTAATCGCCAACCATTCCCTGCCACCCCTTGACACCTGAGATTACTAAGCATTCCCTGAACACATTACATACTTTCATCCCTCTGTGCTTTAACTCCCATGTCTCTTCTACTTGAAACACTCTTTCCCTAATTCATCTATAAACTCCAATTCATCCTTTAATAGCCCATTCAAATAATGCCTCCTCTGAAGGTCTCAACAACTATCCCAGAAAGAACTATATATTCAGACCTTCTGTGGGAGCAGTTCAGGGCCATAAATAACAGAGCAGGCTCTGGAACTTGACTTCACAATTCCTATCTGTATAACCCTGGGCAAGTTATTTAACATATCCTGCCTCAGTTTCCCCATCCATAAAACAGGAACAAGGACTACTTCATTCACAGGGTTGATGTGAAGACTAAGTTAACTAACTCATGTAAAGCATTTAGCACAATGCCTCCCATATATTAATAGCAAGTATTCCATAAATTGGTCTTCCCAGGTGGCGCTAGTGGTGAAGAACCAACCTGTCAGTGCAGGAGATATAAGAGACATGGGTTCGATCCCTGGGTTGGGAAGAAGCCCTGGAGGAGGGTGTGGCAACCCACTCCAGTGTTCTTGCCCAGAGAATCCCATGGACAGAGGAGTCTGTGGGCTACAGTCCATAGGGTCACAAAGAGTCAGACACAACCGAAGCAACTTAGCATGCATGTACAGTCCATAAATTACTGTGGTGCCAGACACTTGTTTTCATCTCTCTGATTCTATAATGTATTATGCTTAATTGTTTTCATGTCTGATTTCTTTAATATATTGTAACTTTTAAAAGATAGAAGTTTTAATGAGCATCATTTATCTTTTCATCTCTGTTCTTACTGCATGTGTCTCGCCCAGGAAAGGCACTAAATAAAATGATTGTTCAATGAATACAGCAGGATATAGATGGATGAAGCTAGAAACAGGCCGACTCCAGGCACTGACCATGGCTCAGAAGGCAGTTCAGAAAAGGACTTCAGGCCTAAATTCCCCAGCCCAACTCATCATAACCACAGAAGGAGACACCATCTTCAATTAGACTGTTCTACCCTGTCTGCTAGAAAGTGTCTGGGCTTTCCCATTGAAAGTGGGAAAGGAAACTGCCTCTCCACTCCATCATCACTCATCCCTGCTTAAATCACAGAGGAGCCTGAAAGAATGGTGAGACCCCTGCACTTGCCAGCAAAGGGCCTTGGTAGGGTTCCCAGCTCAGCCACTTGCCAGCCTCAAGATCCTGAAAATGCTCCTCAATATCACCGTTTTCTCATCCATCAAATGTGGATGTCATTTCCACTCAGTTGTTAAACAGAATAAGCAAGCAACAAAAGAGTATGCAGTCTACATTAAAAAGTGAAAGTGAAGTCTCTCAGTCGTGTCCGACTCTTTGCGACCCCATGGACACCAGGCTCCTCTGTCCACGGGATTTTCTAGGCAAGAGTACTGGAGTGGGTTGCCATTTCCCTTCTCCAGGGAACTTCCCGACCCAGGGATCGAACCCAGGTCTCCCACATTGTAGACAGATGCTTTACCGTCTGAGCCACCAGGGAGCACTAGGTATCAAGAGCTATTATTAAATAATAGAAAAGTTGCCAGTTACCAAGTATTTACTGACAAGCACTTTTCTAAGTACTTTGTAAGTTATCTTATTGAATAAGCAAGCAACAAAAGAGTATGCAGTCTATATTATAAAGCACTAGATAAATATCAAGAGCTATTATTAAATAATAGAAAAGTTGCTAGCTACCAGGTTATTTACTGACAGGCACTTTTCTAAGTATTTTGTAAGTTATCTTATTTAATCCTTTGAAGTAATACGATAGCTACCACTATTCCTGTACTAACTACAGTACTTGTAAGCAATAGGAGCTGATTCTGCCCGACTTAAGTTTTAAAAAACTAAAAGAAAGAAGAAGAAGAAGGAGAAAGATGAGAACACTTAAAAAAAATTTTTTTTAAAGGTACTGAAGTTGCTAAAATAATGATTCAAACACAAAGCAATCAGCCCAGGCCGGGCAGAGACCAGGGGCAACCCCGGAAACTGCAACAGTGAATGTTGACAGACCTGCTCTCTAGACTGCATAAAGGTGCCTGAATACCAAAAATCCCCATTACTGGGTTTCAGACTCCTAAGCTAGAGAAGTTAATTGGCCTGACTCAACCAGCTGCTGTGACCAGGGATCAGAACCACACTGCACAGGCACCCCGCTGCTGCTGAGAAAGAGAACTGTTTAGTCAGCCAGCAGGGTACTGTTAAAAGGGTCCACTATGTTCTCATTTTATAGGAAAAGACTCCAACTTTGGAGCCTTGTTTGCTCAAGGTCCAGCTGGGGCTTATAACTGGTGGAGTCAGGTGTCAACCTAAGTTTCTGATATTAAAGCCAGAACTCTGAAACTCCCCACTACGCTGGCAATTTTCCAACAAAATGGGTCTAGGAAACTGCCTCGTATGTATCATAACTAAGTTGTTAAAAATAAACAAGGATTCCTTCTTCATTACCTTTAGAGGCCATCTGCTGGTGGTTATGAGTCAGCCTCTGCAGCCATACCACCCAGACTTGCATCCTCCACTTATTAGCTCTGTGATTCTTAACAGGGCTCTCAACTTCTTTGGGCCACTTAGTGAGTTACTATGAGGACTGTGAGTTAATATATGTAAAGGACTTAAAACCATGCCTAGAACAAAAACTTAGACTAGCAAACGCAATACTGAAGAATAAAAAAAATTAAAAGAATCATACTAAATGATTTCAAAACTTACAGTAAAGCTACAGTAATCAAAATAGCATAGCAATGGCCCCCCACTCCAGTACTCTTGCCTGGAAAATCCCATGGATGGAGGAGCCTGGAAGGCTGCAGTCAATGGGGTCACTGAGGGTCAGACATGACTGAGCGACTTCACTTTGACTTTTCACTTTCATGCATTGGAGAAGGGAATGGCAACTCACTTCAATGTTCTTGCCTGGAGAATCCCAGGGACAGGGGTGCCTAATGGGCTGCCGTCTATGGGGTCACACAGAGTCAGACACGACTGAAGCGACTTAGCAGTAGCAGCAGTGAAATAATATACACACTTATCAATGAAATAGAATACAGAGAGCTCAGAAGCAGATCCACACAAACAGTCACGTGACCATTGACAAATGAGTAAAAGCAATTCAATGGAGAAAGGATAGTCTTTCCAACTAACAGTGCTGAACAACTATGTACCCAGATGCAAAAAAAAAACAAGCTAAACACAGACCTTATATATCTCATTGAAACTGACTCAAAATTATCACAGACCTAAATGTAAAAGCAAAACTGTAAAACTTTTAGAACAAAGAAGAAAATCCAGTTTACCATAAGTTTAGAGATGAGTTTTTAGAAGGATGATCTAAATTGAACATTATTAAAATTAAAAACATTTGCATTGCCAAAGACACTGTTATGATAAGCCACAGAAATTTGTAGACATTTGTAAACACATATCTAACAAAGGACTTCGTATCCAAAGAATTCATAAAACTCAACAATAAGAAAGCCTAATAAAAATTATTTAACTTACATGCAGAGTACATCATGAGAAATGCTGGGCTGGAGGAAGCACAGGAATCAAGATTACCAGGAGAAATATCAATAACCTCAGATATGCAGATGACAACACCCTTACGGCAGAAAGTGAAGAAGAACTAAAGAGCCTCTTGATGAAAGTGAAAGAGGAGAGTGAAAAAGTTGGCTTAAAGCTCAACATTCAGAAAACAAACATCATGGCATACAGTCCCATCACTTCATGGCAAATAGATGGGGAAACAGTGGCTGACTTTATTTTTCTGGGCTCCAAAATCACTGTAGATGGTGATTGCAGCCATGAAATTAAAAGATGCTTACTCCTTGGAAGGAAAGTTATGACCAACCTAGGCAGCATATTAAAAAGCAGAGACATTACTTTGTCAACAAAGGTCCGTCTAGTCAAGGCTATGGTTTTTCCAGTGGTCATGTATGGATGTGAGAGTTGGACTATAAAGAAAGCTGAGCGTGGAAGAATTGATGCTTTTGAACTGTGGTGCTGGAGAAGATGCTTGAGAGTCCCTTGGACTACAACAGGATCCAACCAGTCTATCCTAAAGGAGATCAGTCCTGGGTGTTCATTGGTGGGACTAATGTTGAAGCTGAAACTAATACTTTGGCCACCTGCTGTGAAGAGCTGACTCATTTGAAAAGACCCTGATGCTGGCAAAGATTGAAGGCGGGAGGAGAAGGGGATGACAGAGGATGAGATGGTTGGATGGCATCATCAAGTCAATGGACATGGGTTTGGGTGGACTCCGGGAGTTGGTGATAGACAGGGAGGCCTGGTGTGCTGCAGTTTATGGGGTCACAAAGAGTCAGACATGACTGAGCGACTGAACTGAACTGAACTGAATAAAAATGGACAAAAGATCTGAGCAGAGATTTCACCAAAGAAGGCATATAAATGGCAAATAAGCAGATGAAAAAAAAGTTTTAAATCATTACTACATGCGTGCTCGGTCACTCAGTCATGTCCAACTCTGCCACCCATAGACTGTAGCCCGCCAGGCTTCTCTGTACATGGGATTTTTCCAGGCAAGAATACTGAAACAGTTTGCCATTTCCTTCTGCAGGCAATCTTCCTGATTCAGGGATCATACCCATATTTCCTGCATGTCTTCTGCATTAGCAGGTGGATTCTTTTATACCACTGAGCCACCTGAGAAGCCTTATATCACTATTAGGAAGTTACAAAATAAAACAACGAGATATCACAGCATACCTCATAGCCATACCTATTAGAATGGTTAAATTATTTTTTAAAAATTGACAATACCAATTGCTAGCAAGGAAAAAGAGCAACAGGAACTTGAATCCTTTGCTGGTAGGAATAAAATATGGCAGACTCAATTTGGAAGACAGTTTGACAATTTCTTACAAAGCTAAATATAGTCCTAGCATGTAATCCAGCAATCACCCTCCTAGGTATTTACCCAACTGACTTCAGAACTATGTCCACATAAAAGCCTGCAGGCAAATGAATAGCAGCTTTATTCATAGCCACCAAAAATTGGGAGCAAGGAAGATGTCCTTAAATAAGTGACTGGATAAACAAATTGGAGTATATCCATGGAATGAAACATTGTAAAAAGAAATGAGCTATCAAGTCATGAAAAGACATGAAATCTTAAATGCATTTTGCTAAATGAAAGAAGCTAATCTGAAATGGCCATGTTCTGTATTATTACAACTATATGATATGACATTATGGAAAAAGCAAAACTACAGAGACAATTAAAAATCAGTGGATTAAACCAATTAAACAATTAGACAATTAAAAATCAGGGGAGGGTCAAATAGGGTGAATTGGTGAAGAACAGAAAATTCATAGGGTGATGAAGCTATTCTCTATAACACTGTAATGGTGGATACCTGGATTTGTCAAAACCCATTGAAATATACAGCACAAAGAGTTAACTTTTAGATATGCAATTTTTAAAATCATGTAAAGATTAGGGGAATCTCAAGATGAAATGCAGAATGTGACAAAAGAATCTGTGTTCTAAATATATGAAACAACCTCACTGAAAGCAGTGGGGAAAAAAAAAGGCTCTCACTAAGTAACTTTGAAAATGAGGAGTTTGTAAAACTAAAGGCAAAAGAAATTGTACATAAGAAACAGTACTCTAGTGGACAAAGTTATTTTCCATGGGGGTCTGGTTCAAAATTCTGACACTGCTATACACGTGTACTGGAACTGAATGATTAGGTAAATACACGGCATGTGGTGGGAGCTAAGTTTACCCCATTGTTGGAGTAGGCAATCACAGATCCCGAAGGGGAGGAGGAGAAAATGACACGTGTGGATATCAATTTGATTGGGAGACATCTGTATGCTTATGTGTAACTTAATACAGATATAGATGGTTAAATACACATAAATTTACAAATTAATACATACACATATATTCCCCAGCTCTGTCCTCTGAGAGGGTCTATATGCAACAGCAATCCTGTAGCAACAAGGACATTTAGTGTCCAAATCTTGCTTCTAATACCATCTTTGGAGAAATGACTGATTCTAGGACTAGAGCATATTAAAAAGCAGAGACATTACTTTGCCAACAAAGGTCCATCTAGTCAAAGCTATGGTTTTTCCAGTGGTCATGTATGGATGTGAGAGTTGGACTGTGAAGAGAGCTGAGTGCTGAAGAATTGATGCTTTTGAACTGTGGTGTTGGAGAAGACTCTTGAGAGGCCCTTGGACTGCAAGGAGATCCAACCAGACCATCCTAAAGGAAATCAGTCCTGAATATTCACTGGAAGGACTGATGCTGAAGCTGAAGCTCCAGTACTTTGGCCACCTGATGCGAAGTACTGACTCATTGGAAAAGACCCTGATGCTGGGAAAGACTGGAGGCAGGAGAAGAAGGGGATAAGAGAGGATGAGATGGTTGGATGGCATCACTGACTCGATGGATATGAGCTTTGAGCAAGCTCCAAGAGTTGGTGAAGGACAGGGAAGCCTGGAGTGCTGCAGTCCATGGGGTTGCAAAGAGTTGAACATGACTGAGTGACTGAACTGAACTGAGGACTAGGGCAGGAAATGCACAAGATTAGCCTGGAGTATCTTGTGCCAGAAAATAAGACAGTACTCAAAACCACCACCACCACCACCATCTCACAATGAGAGAAGCAGGTCAAAGGGACACAGAGCAATGGGTAGCACTCCCATCCAAAGCTGGAACAAGCGGAGCAACAAAGTAAAGCAGTCTTTTACTATAACCCAAAGTATAAAATGAATCAGGAATCCATATAATGTAAATAAATAAATAAACACAAAGGTGAGAAGGGACAAATTTCCTGGGCAGGAAATTTCAAAGAATCTGTGTAGCTACTCTGCCCTCAAGAAAGTGAAGTATAACTCCCCTCTCCTCCAGGTAGACTCCACACAGTGACTGTCTTCTAAGAGCACAGTATGGATGGGGGTAGTAACTTCACAGGAAAGAAACCTGCCAAACACTACTTCAGCTAGGTGACAAAGGTCAACACCAACCATGACAAATCATGTGAGTGATATGTGGCCTTGATAGGATGTGATGAGAATGGCACTCCATCTCTGTGGTCTTCCTCTCAAAAGTCCATAACCCCACTTTCATCATAAGAAAACCTCAGACAAATTCTAATAGAGGGACACTCTACAAAATACCTGGCTAGCATTCTTAAAATGCCAAGGTCATCAGAAGCAAATCAAATCTGAGAAACTGTCACAGCCAAGAGGATCTTAAGGAGACATGACAATTAATATGATGTGGTCCTGGAACAGAAAAGGGACACTGGGTCAAAACCAAAGAAATCTGAATGAAGTATGGTGTTTAGTTAATAACAATGTATCAACCCTGGATGAAGCACAAGCTGGAATCAAGATTGCCAGGAGAAATATCAATAACCTCAGATCTGCAGATGACATCGTCCTTATGCCAGAAAGTGAAGAAGAACTAAAGACTCTCTTGATGAAAGTGAAAGAGAAGAGTGGAAAAGTTGGCTTAAAACTCAACATTCAAAAAACTAAGATCATGGCATCTGGTCCCATCAGTTCATGGCAAGTAAATGAGGAAACAATGGAAACAGTGACCGACTTTATTTTCTTGGGCTCCAAAATCACTGCAGATAGTGACTGCAGCCATGAAATTAAAAGATGCTTGCTCCCTGGAAGAAAAGCTATGAGAAACTTAGACAGCATATTAAAAAGCAGAGACATTACTTTGCCAACAAAGGTCCACCTAGTCAAAGCTATGGTTTTTCCAGTAGTCATGTATGAATGTGAGAATTGGACCATAGAGAAAGTTGAGCGCCGAAGAATTGATGCTTTTGAACTGTGGTGTTGGAGAAGACTCTTGAGAGGCCCTTGGACTGCAAGGAAATCCAACCAGTCTATCCTAAAGGAAATCAGTCCTGAATATTCATTGGAAGGACTGATGCTGAAGCTGAAACTCCAATACTTTGGCCACCTGATGCGAAGAACTGACTTATTAGAAGAGACCCTGCTGCTGGGAAAGATTGAGGGCAGGAGAAGAAGTGAATGACTGAGGATGAGATGGTTGGATGGCATCACCAACTCAATGCACATGAGTTTGAACAAGCTCGGGGAGTTGGTGATGGACAGGGAAGCCTGGCATGCTGCAGTCCATGGGGTCACACAGAGTCAGACACAACTGATCAGCTGAACTGGACTGAACACCGGTTTATTAATTGTGACAAATGTGCCATGCTAATTTAAGTTGTTAATTTAAATAAAAAAGGGAGGCTGAGTATAGGGTGCTAGGGTACTCTGTGTACTGTCTTCACAGTTTTTCTGTAAATCTAAACCTGTTCTAAAACATAAAGTTTATTAAAATAAACAAAAATAAATCATGCCTGGGGCATAGTAATGTCATGTAATTACTACCTGGTAATAATGCTGGTGAGGCTTCCCTGATGGCTCAGTCAGTAAAGAATCCGCCTACAGCACAGGAGACCTGAGTTTGATACCTGGGTTGGGAAGGTCCCCTGCAGAAAGAAATGAAAATCCACTCCATTATTCTTGCCTGGAGAATCCCATAGACAGAGGAGCCTGGCGGGCTACAGTTCATGGGGTCACAAAAGAGGCGGACATGATTTAGCGACTAAAGCACCAGAATGATGCTGGTAGTAGTAGTTATGGATTGGTGTGTAGAGTGGAGGAATGCTTGCTATATGAGTTCTTTATGTTCTTCCTGTAGAAATTTAGGTTAAAGGACCCAGAAAATAAGTTGTCACTAAGCTAGTCACCAAGGAACAACCCCTCCCAAAACCTACACTCCCATCAGGAAGAGCACTGCCTGCAGCTCTATGGATTAACACTGGTGGCTTTCTAGGGAGGAGTCACTACCACCCTCCCAATTCTTGCAAATAAAGAGAGCAGATCACCTCACACATCCTCCAAGGCTGACAAATTTAAAAAAAAAAAAAAGAGAGACTGGTGGAAATGCAAAGATGTCAATAAAGAAATGCCTTGTAATCCAGAAGAACATCAGACCAAAGATCAAGGAAGCAATTCCACACAGCAGCTGCCAGATGACCTAGAAACCCCAGAAGTCAGAACGGTGGTTTTGTTAAATGGTAGCACTGCCTGATGCATTGAGTGAGTGAAATATGACTTGAATTTCCCTTGCTTGAAATTCTAAATCCTCTCTAAATGGAAAATCTCCTGTCAGGCTGATGCACACTAACCATGGGCACTCTCCAGCTCTCCCAAAATAAACAGGATCGACGCAGAGGACCAAGACCTCATCTTCCACCAACCTCCATACAAACCTGCTGCAGTCACATTTAAACCAAGTAGGTGGACAAGGAGAAGAGCAGACTGGATGTATAGCACTTCAAATGTGGATGCTGCTTCTGCAAGTGTCAAAAAGCCCCAGGGTTGCAATCACATTTCATTAATGAAACACAAATAAGCAGGGACCGTGCTTAATTTATCACAGAAGTTTCCAGACACTAATCTTGCCACCCCTGTCTGGGCTGGAGAGTGCTATATTCATAACACACCTTGAGAATGGAAGCTGCGACACAGAGGAGCATCTTAAATGCAATGTGTTTCTGGGGACTTCTTAACTGAAAAACAAGCAGAGTTTTTCCCAGGTACTATCGCTTTAAGAGCGACAAGAGTGCCCTCTAGTGGGATAGAAAGAGTCCTGCATGCAGGGTATAAGCCTGTGCCAGACATCTCGATAAACTGGTCACTACAGGTTGCTGTTCATGCTGCTGGTTGCTGCTCTTTGCTTTCTTCTTTTCATTATCGTGGTCTTCCCTGGTGGCTGAGATGGTAAAGCATCTGCCTACAGTCGCGGTGGTGTTCCAAGAGAATAGGTCATCCCCATACACAAGAAAATTCCTGGGGGAAATAAATATACCTGTTTCAGGTGGATGGGGCCAGGTTCAGCTTCAGTTCTCTCCTGACGAAAGCCAGCAGCATCTACCTGGCTTACAGCGCATCTTCAGCACTGACTACCGATGGCTGACATCTCATTACCACTAACAATGACCGAGCCGACTCATTAAACCAGTAGGAAAGGTCTTAAAGAAACACCCAGATGAGAAAAGTTGACCATTTCCAAGGGTCCCAACTCTGGGCAAACACCAAAAGGGTGAAAATCAAGGGTGTTCTTGATTTTAACCGACTTTCTCTCAAAAACAGCATCCCAGAGCACTATCCCAGATAGAGGAAAATGAGAAGTGAAAGTCCTTACCGAGAATATGGTTGTTCTGTCCAATCACTTCATTAGAAGGTGAAAACAAGGCGCTCAAAGAAAGCCATGTTTATTGTTTTAAACAAAACACAGTTTGTGGTCAAATGTTGGCAACATGGGAAGCTACACCAACAACAAAATACAGAAAGGTCTGACTTTAGAGACTAAAAAGCGGACTTCCTTACCTGGCCCCATTCCGTGCATTATTGACATGAATGAGGATGATCCTGCAACTGAAAGCCCTTCCGCCAAACAGGTTTGTCAGCCAGATGCTACCATTTGGTCTAATTTTCACACACAAGCGGGTGACGCCCTGCGCTGGGAGCAGCTCCAGTGGGTGGCCCATCTCCCCAGGGGCTCCCAGTTGCCCTCTAGCCTATAGCTTATAGGGACCCAGGGGAAGTAGCAATGGAATGCCTGGCTTAGCTGAAGTTATCCTTTCATCAGAAAAGGGTAGAGCAGGGGAGGAGAGCATTATCAGTGTCCTTCAACAACAGGCAACTTCCTATGAAATGCAAATAGGCAATAGTCATAAGAAAAAAAATGTCACAATAATACTCAAAGGAATGCAAATTAAAGCAATGATATTCTACCATTTTCTTCTTCTCAGGTTTGCAAAATTAAAAAGAATGACACATCCGTTACTGAAGATCTAACGGAAGAGATACCACAAAAAGAAAAAAAACCACTAGAAAGGAGAGGATAAAAATGGGCTCCTCATTTCTGGAGACCAGATGCACCCAAATGCCTTAAAAAATGTGCTGACCTTAAGACCTAGCAATTTCCTTCTGGGAATTCTAAAGGAAGTCTTGGACAAGCTTTTTGAATATGAAAGATCCCTTTTCTAAAAGTTTATAAATGACCACATAATGGGCATTAAACTTTTGGCTTCAGATAAATAAGAAAACAGAGAAATAACTCAACAACCAAAATGCATCCAAGAATTAGACATAAGTATAGATAGAATCTCCAAACCTTTTCTCCACTTTATCACCAGCACTTGCTAACCCCATGAGCAGCCCAAAGCTCACCTGTCATTTTTCTAGCTAGTCCCATGGGTTCAGAGTTATACCCAGGCATTTTACTTACAATTTAAACACTTCCAGGCTGCTGGGGGTGTTGTTGCTGTCAGAGGTCATGCCGAGCATGCTCAGCCTGTGTGCTCCCCTTGGTGGAGGCTGGTTACAATGCAGGCTAGTTAAAGCCTCTGGTTTAGCCTTGGGAATCGATAGATGCTTCACTCTGTCAGCATTACCAAAGGCTTATGGGTATTTCAGACTCAAAAAGTGAGCTGATTCTCACCTAGCACGATGCTTTATAAACAATCCCGACCCTTTCATACAGAGGAGATCCACAGTGCATGATACGCACAAGTCACCTTTGTCATCGCACCTGGCCGGACGTATTTAGAAGCTGCTTTTCTGTGATAAATGTTTCTTCTGCGTCCTAAATAACCTGGATATTAAGAAGCCATTGTTAAGGTGATGGCTTTTGGGCTCTTCTAGAATGGATCATCCGCGTCCTTGGAAAAGCAAAAAGCTCGAAGCCCAAGTAAACACTTAAGATATGACAGTGACAAAAAGACATGAATAATAAATAGCTTGGAGAAGGACATGGCACCCACTCCAGTGTTCTTGCCTGGAGAATCCCATGGACAGAGAAGCCTGGTGGGCTACAGTCCACGGGGTCGCACAGAGTCGGACACGACTGAGCGACTTCACTTTCAAAAATATAACCTTCCTGGGAGACTTTATTTACACATTCAGCCTTTTTTTTTCATTTTTGCTCTTTTTCTGGCTCTCAGGATCGAATCCCTTTGACAATTTTTCACTTAGAAAAAGACTAACAAATCCACAACGAAAAGGGAATATTGTTCCATTAATCAGACACCATACACCTCATCAATCATCACAAATTTAGATTTCTACCTTGAGTAGTCAAGTGGAGAGAGCTCTAGAGCCAGAGTCAGGAAACCTGGATCCTTGTGACCTTGAATCTCAAGAACTGGCTCTGTGACCTTGGGGCTCAGTCACTTTTCTGAGTTTTGGATTCATTCTCTGTGAAGATAATGACTGAGGGACTTCCCAGGCACTCCAGTGGTTAAGACTCTGTGCTCCCAACGCAGGAGCCACGGGTTTGATCCCTGGCTGGGGATCAAAGATCCCACGTGCCACACAGTGAGGCCAAAAAACAAGAAAATGACTAAGCTCCTGTCTATGATCTTTTGGAAGGTGAATGTGGGATAACAGCTGGAACAGAGCTGCCATGGCCTCTGTTATGTCCCCCCTTTCATCTCTTTCCTCGAAGCTCTCTGGCCAGCAGACCCTTCACAGCTCAGGTACAATAACCCGAAGTCGTCTGTGCTACACTGAATTTCCACCTTCCTTGTGGGATCCAGTGCCAGTTGTCCACAAGGATGGCTTGCCTGCTAACACGTCCTTTCTCCCGCCTCACTCCACATGTCCCCAGTACTGTTTTCTGGCATAATCCCCCGATAACTAAGGTACCTGGAATTCTTGTCTCAAGTCCTGCTTCTGTGGAAACTCAAACTAGAGCAGGGGGTTATGTATCTTTCTATCAGTGTCTCAGTCTTTGCAAATGGTCTGTTCTTAAAGGATTACTCTCTCCTTGTGATGTAGGAGGTAGTAAATTTTCTCCAGAGCAAACAGGAATACAAAATTTGAAAGTGACACAGCTTAGCTGTGCATCTCCCCTTTAACAGCTCAGGGCAGTTCTGATGGCTCCTCCCAGTACTGAGGGGTCCTAACCCAGGAATCCCCAACAAAGACAGAGCAATGATCTAAAGGCGTCAAAACATATCTACCCCACTTCCCACCCTCCCTGCTCCCTCTCTGATAGGGACCGCCGATGTGTTATTATACATTTAGAAAGGGACCCAAATGCCAGAAATGTCAGGTCGCAGAGCAAGCTGAATAAGAGTTGTGGCTGAAGACTCAAGGCACAACCACTCTTCAGTGCCCAAGAGGTTGAAACGTCAGGATCACAGCCCCGGCTATAACAATGCTACAAAAGTCCCAGGTCCACTGAAACCAAGACAGCCCCTGGCTTGGCAGAAACAGGCTCAGCTGCAGCCATGGTCTGCCGAAATAGTCCCTCTGGGTCCCAACCTGCTGGATATTCAGGCCACCATTTGACTATCATTGGAGAAATCTTTGCACCCCATCTGAGATGCTGTCATCGTCCAGATATAACAGATGGAAACCAAGCAGTGAGTGATCACTGTTCACCCATCTCCATCCTCACGCCTCTGCCGATGCTTCACAGCATCCCACCATCACCTCCCACCATCACCATCACCACCGTACCAGCCACACTCCCCAGGGATCTGCTCAAACCTGTGAATTCAAGCAGAGTTGCTTTCCACAAAAGGTTGCAGGAAAATGGCACTATCTACAGAAAACCTTAGGCGATGAAGAGAAAGACATGATGAACAGAGAATATGCTAAAACTCCAAGGAAATTTCAGAAAGGGAGACGTGGGCGTCTAAAGGCAACATGGCCGTGAGAATGGAACGGAGTCCACCTACACTGAGACGGGACGAAACCTCTCCACTCACCGATTCTACATCACCAAAAGAAGAGGAAATCTGATTCATCGCTGTCAGCTTGACTTGACACCTTGAAAGAAGAGGGGAAGCAGGAACAGAAGAGGTGAAAGAGGAAAGCTTGAGGTCAACTTGAGAGTGGGATGCCTCTCACTCCAGGGTGCTCAACATGAAAGCCAGCCCCCCAGGAGGTGACTGGTGAAGATGCCCTCAGAAAATATAAAGAAGCTCTTTAACGGGGCCTGAAACACGTCATCTTCAGTGCTAGAAGATCCTAGAGCTAATCTAGCCAAGTCTCCTCATCCTTCAGAGGAGGAAGTGCAATCCAGAAGCCTGCAGGACTGTGTGCAGGAATGGGAAGAAAACTCCATTCTCCCAAGCAGAGCTCTTCCTGGCACCTCTGCCAGGCCACTGCCATGCTCCAGGGAAGGACATCAAGCTTTCATCTCAAAGGCACAAGTGAGACACTTGGAGAGTGCTGATGCCATCGGCATTGTGCAGCCAGTGACACAATTGGGGCTTGCTTTACTGGACCCCAGGGTTTGTTCCAGTCACTTATCTGTGAACAAAACGAGATTCCCACTAAAGAATCTCACCATATCATCCAGGGAATGTCACCCAAAATACTAAACAGCTCATAAAGGCCCTCCTTTGCTTACAGGTCTGCTTACAGACTAACAGGGAAGCCAGAATCCCAGGAAATATACACCTTTCCACTGAGCTTCATGTCCAAGCCTCCTCTTTTAAATGCCTGGACGCAACAGGCTGAGCCACCCATAACCTGTTCCTCACTTTACTTAGTTGAATGGCTTGTGAAGGTAAAATCTTGGGTATTTTTCTTTGAAACAAAAATGCTTTGACTATTATGTGTCAGGCATAGAGGTTGAAAAGGGTTCGGGCCCTAAGACCCCAGATGCCAGAAAGGTTGAGAGCATTATATGCACTATCTTGGCCATTTAATTTGTTTTTGCTTATTTATTTATTTCGACTGCACTGTACAGCATGTGGGATCTTAGTTACCAGACCAGGGATGAAACTCACGCCCCCTGCAGTATAAGCACAAAGTATTAGCCACTGGACTGTGAGGGAAGTCCCCTATGCAGGCAATTTAGAGAGTGACTACCAGGAGCCACACGCTGTGCTCCAAATTTCATGTGAATTATCTGATCTGATTCTCGCCACAACACTTACGAAGCAGGCATGCTAGCCCCATTTCACAGATGAAGAAACTGAGGCTTAGAAAGGGAAAACAATTATGATTATACAACTAGTCTATGAGAATCTGAGGATGAAAGTCTGCCTGCTTTCAAGCCTTTGCTATCCTATGTCCCAAACAAATACATATATTCATTCATTTGGTTAACCCCCACCTTGGAACAGAACAAATTAAAGCCAGTGATAATGAATAAATGGAAGAGCCGTATAAGAAATGGCCTGCGGGATTAGAGAGGGTTGATGAGCCAGAGGATAAGTTATGGGTTGGCTGCCACTGAGTGCCTTGGGGGATAGAAGTCACTCTGTGGAAGAGAAAGAATGACGCACTTTCTTGTGGCTCAGTGGAAATCCCGTGTCAGCAGCCTTAGAATACACTCGGGGCCGAGCACTGGCTATGGAAATGTACTTTGTGAAAAAGAGCATTGCAATTTCCCAGCATTTGTTTATACATGTGGGAGCATCTGAATTCTCTCTGAGGGAAGAGAGGGGAAGGAAATAACAGAGAGAAAGAAACAAAGATACAGAGAAATAAAGATAAAAATAAAAACATTTAAACGGTTTTGCCCTGAAGTGGGAAACCTGTTTGCCTCAAAGAGGGAAAAATGAATGAAATCGGCAAATGAAACCTGAAAGGAAAATAAACTCCAGCCGCTTGCCACCCTCCCACCTCTCAGTTCTTAGACCGTTCTCTCCTAATGTGATGAGCAATTGAAATTTTTGCCACCCAAGCTCTGTAACGTACCAAAGAAACATCTTTTAGGAAAAAAAAAAAAACTTTGGGGAAGCAAAAATTCCCATTAACCGACTGTTGAGGATGTCAAGCATTCACGTGGAAGGCTCAAGTGAGGACGCAGGCGTGCGGGAACTGCCACACCCACCCCATGCAGCCCAGACACGAGCAGGGCTCACCTTACAAGAAGCACAAGCTTGGGTCTGTCCCCTCCATTTATACATTTACTGAGCATATTCTACAGTGCTATAAAAGGAAAACATGAATACCCCACGATCGTGTTTCAGTTCGAAAGTAACTTTACTGAAAAGTTGACTACATTTACCGACAAGACAGGTATAAACAACAGCATTCCATAGAGAAGGATCCTTACAATGAGAGAAGGGTCATGATTAGAGAAGACTTTTTGGAAGAAACAGTACTTAGAGAGGTAGGTTTTGAAGGGGGATAGAGAGATGATGTCAGATGAAGACGATGGGCTAAAAGAAGTGAACAAGAATGAGGAAAGAGCAGAGAATCAACACTGAGAGTAGGCAGGAGATTAATGCTTCATCATTCATTCAGTTTGAAACATTTACCAAGCACCTACCACTTACTAGACACTGTTGTGGGTGCTTGGGGTAGATATGAACCAAACAAATATCCTAGTCTCATGGAGCACTAGTCTCATGTTCTAGTTGAGGAAGACAGGCAATAAACTAAATAAATGAAAGGTACAGTCTATTAAGGCGCTTCCCCAGTGACTCAGCAGTTAAAGAGGAGACATGCAGAAGATCTGGGTTCGATCCCTGGGTGGGGAAGATCCCCTGGAGAAGGAAATGGCAACTCAGGCTAGTATTCTCACCTGGGAAATCCTATGGACAGAACAGTCTGGCAGGCTCAGTCCATGGGATGACAGAGGAGTCAGACACGACCTAGCGACTAAACAACAATGACAACAAAGGCCTAAAAAGAAAACCTAAGCATGGAGGATACTGAATGCTAGGGAAAGGAGAAGTGTGGTTGCCAGTTGGTTGGTTCAAGAGCAGAGAGGGTCTTGAATTTCAGGTTAAGGTATTCAAATTTAATTTCACAGACACTGAAGAGGCAAAGGAGCTTTTCTGAGAAAATGCTTGCAAATGTCTTGGCAGTGAAATCAATGATCAGTAGAGGTTAGCTATTGAGATAAATTCGAGAATACTAAATTTGCAGCAGCACATGCAATCATTAGACATAGCATAGGCTAGAGAGAGGTACGTGGGAGAAATACCAAAGAAGAGGTCCCAAAGTACATTTCGCTGAATACTGGTCTTGCTAAATATTTCCTAAGAGGGTGCTACCAGGAAAGAAATTTCTAAGACACCCAGCAACTTAACCCCCACCTGGAAGCATATTAAAGGTTCTGAGTTGTCCTGTGGTTCAACCAACAAACAGAACCCCATGTTTAAAAGGACGGATTTGCGAAGGGAGAAAAGGAGTTGAATGACAGGCCTAGGCAAACATCTGCTTGCAAGTAGCCTGGAGAGCAGGGAGGAGGGGGAGGGGAGGAGCCGTCAAAGTCAAAGAGGACAGGAGAATGCCACGACGCCACTAATACAGAATCCTCAGGAACATCTCAATCAGAAGTTGAACCACCTTCTGGGAAGGTGCCATGAATGCTAACTGACTTTTTCTGAAAGCTCTTCATCTGACAGCAATGAAAACAAGGAATTAAGAAAGGGATAATCTTCCTTTTATAAAAAGTCAAAGTTACAGCTTTAGACAGGCAACATCCTAGATCACCCCAGCAATCAATCCTGAAGGGATGGAGAAAGACAGTGCATTTTGAAAAAGCAAGAAAAGAAGAAAGTGTCGTTTAGAATTAAACCTTGTTTAATCAGGCTACGGATATAAAGAGCATCTTAAATCATCAGTCTTGAAAAGCACATCTTGTCCGCTCACACAGACACGTATAATTTAAGCATCTCTTTTTCCTCGGCAGCTTAGCAGGTTGTCTGTATTTATTAAATTGCTTTTATACCTTTAGGATGGCAATAAGTCTTAAACAGCAAAGACCTAGGAAGCCATCTCTGTTTATGTACCAGGTTGTCTTAGGAAACCAGTACAGATCCAGATTATCAGTGTCACCACCTAATAGAACAAATTTGTAAATTAATCATTTAATCACTTACAAGTCTATATTGGGGAAAAAAAAAAAACCTCAGAATAATGCAAATTTCTTTTCTGATACCACTATTCAGGAAAGCCATTGAGAAAGCAGAAGCTGATTTATACATGTTAAAATTTTAAAGCCCCTATTATACTGTCATATGAAATTCAAATTTATCTAATTTTTCAACACATATAGAATTTACTCTCTAGCTCATAAAAGCCCAGCAATTCTGTGATGTCATTGCAACAGCATTTATAAAGATATATCTATTCAAAGAGCCATGCAGGACTTCCCTGGTGATCCAGTGGTTAAGAACCTGCCTGCCAACAGAGGGGACACTGGTTCAATCCCCAGTCCAGGAAGATCCCACATGCCACAGAGCAACTCAGCCTGTGTGCCACAACTACTGAGCCTGTACTGTGGAGCCCACCATTTGCAACTACTGAAGTCTGCATGCTCTCGAGTCTGAGCTCTACAACGAGAGAAGCCGTCATCATGAGAAGCCCTCGTACCACAACTGGAGAAATTCCATGTGCAGTAACAAAGACTCAGTACAGTCATATATAAATAAATAAATAAAAATTTTAAAATAAATGTTCCAAATAAAAATTAAGAACCATGCAATCCTACATCAGTAGTGAATTTCAAGTCACTAACTATTACCATCATTTAAAAAGAACAGTATACCTGAATATATGTATTTTGACCCAGAGGTATTCAACAGACTGGTGCCTCTCAAACAGTAATGTGAAAAGCTTATTACAGGGCAGATTCTGATGCAGTAGATCTGAGGTGGGGTCTGGGATTCCACATTTCTAACTAACTCCCCAGAGATGTCTCTAATGCTGTACATCCAGGACTCTTTGAGAGACGAGTGAATGGACCACCTTCCAGGGCTGAGACTGAAGGGAAGGCAGTGTGGTTAGATGAATTAAGCTGGGTAAAAGCAACTAACTGTTTTCTTAGTTTGCCTGCGGATTTCTGTTGAACCTTCTATAAAAGTACTGCCTCCCCTTCTGTTTGGTTAGACTCAGAAAACTCTGGTTAGAGAATCATATGTGCAAAATTTGGAAGAACAAATGCAAAGGAGAAATGAAATACTAGTGTAGTGTAATAATTATAGTGTAGTGTTGGTGCAAGGCTCTGTACTCTGAGCTACTGAGAATAATAAAGAGGGGTATTCTTAAGTTAGTCTGGGTTAATGTATAGGATTCAGATTTTTATAAATTTTCAGCTGATTCTTAGGACCAAGTAAGTTCAAGATAAGTTACTGGGAGACAAGCATTCTTCTGGTGGCTCAGATGGTAAAGAATCTGCCTTCAATACAGGAGACCTGGGCTCAGTTCCTGGGTCGGGAAGATCACCTGGAGAAGGGATAGGCTAACCACTCCAGTATTCTTGGGCTTCCCTTGTGGCTCAGCTGGTAAAGAATCCACCTGCAATGCAGGAGACCCAGGTTCAACCCCTGGGTCAGGAAGATCCCCCTGGAGGAGGGAATAGCTACCCACTCTAGTATTCTTGTCTGAAGAACTCCATGGATAGAGGAGCCTGGCAGGCCACAGTCCAGAGGGTCACAAAGAGTCAGACACAGCTGAGCAACTAACACATACAGCACACTTTTCATTTTGCAATAAAGAAACTGGAAACACAGAAGATATGCAAGTCCACCCAACTCATAACTGAGCTAAAATTCAACTCCAGGAGGTCTCCTGACACCAAGAAAGAAGCTCTTTTCTCTAAACTACACAACATCCCAAGGGAGCCCCAAACCATCATTGGTAACCAACATTTGAGGAAACCACTGATGTCAAACTTTCAAGAAATAAAAATATCAGGAATTGGAGACTAGTTTGCTTAACAAAATTGGGTGGGGAAGGGAAAGTGGACTATTGAACTTAGTTAAAGAAGTGATGAACTTATGAGCCAACACAGGCTCACTGTCCAGGTGGAATGAAGGCTCCACCGGGGCAGAGGCATGGAACCCTGTCTATTTTCCTTACTGCTGATCACCCAGATCTTTAAGCAATGCCAAGTCCATAATAAATACTTAAATATTTACGTATTGACTGAATAAATGAATGATCCAGAAAGAGGCCAACACATTCCATCATTTATTGAGCTCCTAGTAGGGGCCAAGCACTATAGATGTAAAAATATCAATAAATAAGATACAGTCCCTGACTACAAGCAGTTAAGATCTGTTTTCTTAATAGTACTTTGGAAAGAAAGCTATAGTTTCCTATGTACTGCCATTTGCTGTTCTGATTGCTCCTTTCCCCTCCCCTTTTCTTGCTCTCTGAGCAAACATTAGTGACCCTTCTCCATCCATTGGGCTGAGCAGGATGCTTCCTCATCTTCTCATTCTGTGCCCAAGAGCCTGCTATATCCCCAAGCCCTCGTTTCTTGGGAGGTGTTGTGGTAAAGTAAGAAAAACATGGGCTCTGGAGTTGTAAAAACCTGGTTCTTTTATTGAGTGCTTCCATGTGCTGGACACTTCTCTGAGCATTACTGGTGTTAATCATTTAGTCCTCTTAGCATCTGTGCAAGGGGACATCACATCATTTCACAGATGAGGAGCCTGAGGCCCAGAAAGGCTAGGGACTTGCCCAAGGTCAGCCAGCTAGGAAGTGGCCAAGTGAGCTTAAAACCTGGGCAATCTGGCTACAGAAGCCATTCTCCTAACCATACTCCCAAACCAAAACTATATTGCCCCTGCCAATGTGCAGGCCCTGGACATTACACTTTCAGATTCACAGTCTTTATCTCAAGTACGTGTCTGGTACCTGAGATGAGGGGCAATGATCCCATCTGCCTCAGGAGGAAAGACTGTATCTTTTCAAATGAAGCCTCAGTATTGCTATTAGATACCAGCTTCTCTCCCCCACAGTTCTTATCTCAACTTGGGAGCAAGCTGAAGAGTAATTTATTGAATTGTTTGAAAACTGTTATGAATTCTCCAACATGAAGAGGCTAGGAGAAAAAAGCCATAGTGTTTGGTATTATATTCTAACAAAACCATTCAATCTACTTTTTCTTTCCCATGTTTTAAGTCTTCTTCTGGATACAGCCTTTTATCAGAGGGACTACTTGGCAAAAAAAATGGATACTGTACATCTATCTCATCACCATGTCCTAAACACCCCATTTCAAATATGCACAGGGACAGATGGACAGACACACACCCACACATATACTTAGACACAGACATACATATGCCTACAAATAAACAGACACACACACAGGCACATAGATACACACACACACGGCTTGGTTAAAAGTCCACATCGATCGGGTCCTGGGCTAGTATTTTCGTTATCACTTAACAAGGCTTTGACAGATGAGTTTGCTAATGAGACTGTCATACAACTGGAGAGGAACTGCATCTTCTTTAAGCACTAGAAACATTCTTCTCTCTTTAAGAACAGAAGACAAGTTAGTGGTAAGAAGATTACTTTTTAAATAAATCCAATGTTAGTTTTAAACCTTTTACTGCCAAGATCCATTTCATGAAATAAAAATAGGTTCCTCCCCACCACCCAGAAGGCCTACCATAAGGGTAAACAGACTAAGTTCAATCTTCCTGAGAACTGGTTTTTTTAAAAATCACTGTATCACAAGTTTAGGCATCTGATTTCCTTGTGTTAGGAAAGTAATCTCTCCCACATCCTCTCCCCGCTTTGGCTACAGGCCAACATATTCAAACAGAACAAAGCTGAAGAAATAAAAGACATGGTGTACTCATGTCTAATCCTCCATGTGAATTGACTTGATGTGGCTTGCAGTAATGTAGTCCAGAAGTAGATGCAAAATTATTAAAAAAAAAAAAAAATCAGGTTTTCGAGACAGTGAAGCATGGCCACTACCAGCAAGTTCTGCTCTTTTGCCCTCACCAGATGGCTTAAAGCTAAAGCTGGCCGCTCCTTCACTGGCTAAAAAGGTTCAAACCATGATTCTTCAATATCTTTAGAATGACTACAAGTTCTCTGCTAAGGCATTTAAAGTCTTTCACAGTTTTTATTCCCATCTTACTTATTGCACAGTGGCCGAGATGACTGTCTCCCTTCCTCTCTTAGCAGCAGATCCTGTACCCCTACCCTATTAGAAACTACAGTATCATCCCTCTTGCAGGTAGGCACAGCCAGACAGCTTAATTCTGTGCTTCAGAATGCCGCGTAACTTCATGTCTCTTCTTGAAAAGGATGAAAAGACTTTCTTCCTCTTCCCAATGGGTATGCAAATGCACTCAGTCATGTCAAACTCTTCAACCCCACGGACTATAGCCCACCAGGCTCCTCCTCTGTCCATGGGATTCTCCAGGCAAGAATACTGGAGTGGGTTGCCATGCCCTCCTCCAGGAGATCTTCTCAACCCAGGGATCGAACCTGCGTCTCTCCTGTCTCCTGCATTGGCACCCAGGTTCTTTACCACTAGTACCACCTGGGAAGCCCTGGCAAACCAGACGTGACCACATGCACACAGGCAAGACTCTAAGAGATGGTGGGGCACCGAAATAAATGAAACCTGTGTCTGGAAGACATATTGCACAAAGCCAACTAACCTTTCTAGACACCCAGCTACACGTACACTGTCTCATGAAAGAGAAACAAACTTCAATATAAGTCCCTGACTTTTTAAATCTCTGTTCCAATAGCTTGGCCTCTTCCTTAATGAATTCGCTTATCTGGAAAGTCTTTCCCAACCAAGATAGAGTTTTTCCAGCCTTCCCAACATTCCCTCCCATCTCCATGTCTTTGTTCTCGGGGATACCTGCCCCTGATTGAGACATCCTCTTTCTGACCAAATGTATTCATCCTGCAAGGTCTATGTACTCTGCTCTCTCCCCTCTACAGATTCCTCCATTAGCAGATCCCTCTTTCTTAGAGACTCTGTTGCCCCTTGAATCTGAAGCTTTGGCACTTGATCAGGTACTAACTGGAACAGGACCTGATTGTTTCACAGCTATATCCCTTCATCTCTCCCTGGGAGGGGCAATGCAGTGTATTGTTATTGCTGTTCAGTCACTAAAGTGAAAGTGAAAGCATTAGCCACTCAGTCGTGTCCGACTCTTTGCAACCCCGCGGACTGTAACCCGCCAGGCTCCTCTGTCCATGGGATTCTCCAGGCAAGAATACTGGCATGGGTTGTCATTTTCCTTCTCCAGGGGACCTTCCCAACCCAGGGATTGAACCTGGGTCTCCTGCATTGCAAGGAGACTCTTTTCCATTTGAGTCAGTTCAGTCACTAAGTTGTGTCCAGCTCTTTGCAACCCCATGGATGGCAACATGCCAGGCTTCTTTCTGTCCACTACCTCCCGGAGTTTGCTCAAATTCATGTCCATTGAGTCAGTGATACTATTTAACCACCTCATCCTCTGCTGCCCTCTTCTCCTTTTGCCTTCGATCTTTCCCAGCATCAGGGTCTTTTCCAGTGAGTCGGCTCTTTGCATCAGGTGGCCAAAGTATTGGAGCTTCAGCTTCAGCATCAGTCCTTCCAATTAAAAGGCAAGGTTGAATGCCTTTAGGATTGACTGGTTTGATCTCCCTGTAGTCCAAAGAACTCTCAAGAGTCTTCTCCTACACCACAATTCGAAAGCATAAATTCTTCAACACTCATTAGAAAAGCCTAAAATACCACATTTCCCCTCCCATGAAGACATGAAGGAATAGATCCTTCTGACAAGAATGAAGCACCCTAAAATATCTATTATAATGAAAATGCCCAAAGAATTTTACTTCATTTCCAGACAAGAGGAGCTGTACATGTTATCTTTCCCAAAACATGGTTATAGAACTGGCATACAATAGCAATTTTAATAAATGTTTTAAGCTGCAAATATCCCCAAATATTTTCTAGGCTTTTTCTGCCATAAGCAAACATGATGCTGACCCTCTGCATAAAAGATAAGCTTCAGTCTTTCATGCTTAAAAAAAATAAAAAAGAATGCTATCTTTTGTCGAATCTCGACTCCCCAGATTTGACCTGGATTCTCTAGCTCTTCAAGCAGCTTGAACGTGAGCCATGGGGGACACAGGAGGAACTATTTGCTTCAGAGTCTGGCTGGAATATTAGACTCTTTCAGTCTGGCATTCAAGCAGTTGTGGTCACCTCTCTGGCTATCCAGAGGTAGACAGACATGCAGGCTCATTTCTTCCCTGTGCTACAGACAAGAGGACTCTCTCTCTCAGCCAGGAATGGGACAGCTCTCAAAACTCGTCTCCACTATGCAGGGTGTTTCAATTCAGCATTATAAAATAGGCCAGGCTGGCCAATAAAAACATGCTTTAGGCCTGCCACAAAGGAGCCTGGCTGGTGCCAGCTCAGCAGATGGAGCTGCTAGGGACATCCCACCATGGGGTACTAAAACCAAGTCTCCAGGCCACCCCCTCCTCCATTCACTTCCACTTTCATCCAGATTAACTTGTCATTAACAATTTCAAGAAATATTTATTGAGCTGAGTACCTACTATAGGCAAAGCATTTGAGTATACAGTAAGAAATAAGACAGAGCCTCAAGGTTGTCACAGTCCTGAAAGAGGCAGAAATAAACAGATCTCTGAGAAGCAGTATGCTAAAGGAAGTGCAAGAACCTGTAGGAGGGGCTAGAGATGAGGACAGGCAGGTAAGCTGGGAGCCATCTGACTACCAGGGTCCCTGAGATGGACCTAACGCCCATCAGGCTCCAGGTAGGTGTTAGAGCCACCCCTTTTTGTTCCTTACCTGGCAAGAAGAAGGCCTTCCCAACCTCACCAGTACTGCAAGGGCGTCCAAAAGTGAAAGGGACATGAATTGACCGCAGCATGAATGAAATACCTTGTAAATACCAAACAGGCAGAAGGCAAAACTCTCTGCTCAAAGGATTTTTTTTTTCTAACTTTAAACTGTTTATTTTGTAATGGGGTATAGCTAATTAACAATGTCACTGTAGTTTCAAGTGAACTGCAAAGGGACTCAGCCATACATATACATGTACCCACTCTCCCCCCAGACTCCCCTCCCATCCTGGCTGGCATATAACACTGAGTAGAGTTCCATGTGTTATCCGTAGTCCTTGTTAGTTGTCCATTTGAATATATCTGCTCAAAGAATCTTGATATCTACTTCAGAGAGCATCAGATGAATCCCTTTCAACATCAAAATCAATAAGAGCTGAGGCAAGGGACAGGCAGGGGAAGCATTTACTTCTGCATCAGAAAAACAAAATTAGATCAATTACATCGTTCAAGAGCCTAGTTTTCATGGTGAGAGGCACCACCTGTGTAAATCAGTGATTGACAGAGACATCTAACATGCACATTGAGCACAGCAGTGAGGAGGTACAGAGGATCTCTCATTTTGGAATGAGGACTGATCTTATTCCTCCTCGAGACTTGTGGGGATTCAGATCTTCAGAGTCACATATGATTTCCATCCTATTCTGCTTTTTTCTTCCTCTGTCACTGGGAAAGAGACAAGCATGGGATTTCAGAGATAAAATCTTAGAGATCATCTGGCCAGTCCCTCATCTACAGGTGAAGAAGCTGGAGTCAGAGAAGGTAAGTGCCTTGCCCTACTGGTTGGTGGCAAACCTGGAATTAGAACTCAGGCCCTGAACACTCACTCAACAGCTTGTCCCGCTAATCCACCCTGAGCCCAGAAGCCTGGCACTAGACAAGTACTTATTTGGGAAAGATTATGTTTCGCTTAGAGACATGTTTCCTTTAATACCCCTCTCTCTGAGAATCTATGTCATGAAGACATAGCTATGAGGACAAAAGCTGTCCTTGTTTAAAAGCTTTCAGCCTGGCTTCCTACAGGGATGAAGGCTAAGGAGTGGATCTGCAAACACTAAAAAAAAGAACACACTGCCACCAAATACATGTTTCCTCCCAGGAAGTAGGAAATGTTCATGAGACTGTACGTGTGTGTGTGTAGATGTGTACATACATGCATATGTTTTTAAGTGTATTTGTATCTGTGTGTGAACACAACAGTGCTGTATATGTGCATATGTGTGTCTAAGAGTTGTGAACGTGTGTGTGTGTGTGTGTGTGTATGTGTGTGAAGGTCTCATTGGTGAATTTGCATGTATTTGTCCATTTAGGTTACTGTAACAGACTACCATAGACTGGTGGCTTATAAACAACAAAAATTTATTTTTCACAATTCTGGAGGCTAGAAGTACAACCTCAAGGTGCCGGTAGATTCATTGTCTGCTGTCAGCCTGTTTTCTGGTTCATAAATGACTGTCTTCTGGCTGTGTCCTCACATGGTAGCAGGGACAGGGACCTTTGGGTCTTTTTTACAAGGGTACTAATCACCTCTCAAAGGCTCCATTTCCAAACAATACCATGGTGAGTAATAGGACTTAACATAAGAATTTGAGGGGCACCAAAAGCATTTAGTCTATAGCAGTGTGTATATATTGGAGAAGGCAGTGGCAACCCACTCCAGTTCTCTTGCCTGGAAAATCCCATGGACGGAGGAGCCTGGTAGGCTGTAGTCCATGGGGTCGCTAAGAGTCGGACACGGCTGAGTGACTTCACTTTCACTTTTCACTTCCCTACATTGGAGAAGGAAATGGCAACCCACTCCAGTGCTCTTGCCTGGAGGATCCCAGGGATGGGGGAGCCTGGTGGGCTGCCGTCTACGGGGTCGCACAGTCGGACACGACCGAAGCGACTTAGCAGCAGCAGTGTTCATACATATGTGATTACATGTTTGACTGTGTGTGTATGTAACTGTGGGAAACCAGGGTTCAATCAATGGGTCAGGAAGATCCCCTGGAGGAGGAAATGGCAATCCATTCTGGTATTCTTGCCTGGAAAATTCCATGGACAGAGAAGCCTGGCAGGCTACAGTCCATGGGCTCGCAAAGAGTTGGACACAGCTGAGCAACTAAGCATGCATGCATATTAAATATGTATCTATTTATGTACATATTCTTAACTCTACCATATAATCATGGAGGGCAAGAGAAGGAAATGGAAATAGGAATCTGTATTCTGCTGGTTTGGGCTGCGTTTACAAAACTACGAGTCTGTCTCACTGGATACTTACTGGGGGATCACTTGCCTAGTAGCCCTTTTTAGTACTTGGTGGATGGAAAAAGTTACTGTACTAAAGTTCTAAAGAGTAAACAAAAGCCTGAAGAAATGCACACACACACACACACACACACACACACACGCATATATGTATAGATATAGATATATGCGAAGCTATGATTAGGATGGCTTTTATTTAAAGAAATAACAAATGTTGGTGAGAGTGTGGGGAAAGAGAACCCACGTACACTGTTGGTGGGAATGTTGATTGTTACAGTCATTATGAGAAACAGCATGACAGTTCCTCCAAAAAACTTGAGGTACGATATGATCCAGCAACCCCAATCCTAGGTTATAGATGAGAAGGAACTGAAATCAGTATCTTGAAGAGACAGCTGCACGCCATGTGCATTGAAGCATTATTCATAATAGCTAAGACAGGCAAACAGCCTAAGCATCCACTGATGGGTGAATGGATAAAGATGTGGAACAGACAGATAGATAGAAGGGAGTATCCTTCAGCCAAGAGAAAGAAGGAATTGCTGTCATTCGTGAAAACAATGAATCGACTTTGAGGATGATATGCTAACATAAGTCAGACAAAGGAAGACAAATACTAGTGTATTATTTACAAAGGAAGACAAATACCTGTGTATTATTTACATGCGGAATCTAAAAAAAGCTGAACTTGTGATGTTATAGCCACGTGTTCCGGGAAACAAACGTCTCAGAAGGACAATGCAGATAGTGGAGTGCAGTAGTGGAATGCAGTTTATTACACTGGCGGGCCCAAGGCAGAGTCTCCTTTCAGCCAAGGACCCTGACCAGCATTTGTGAAAATCTTTTATACCCCATGTGTACATGTCCAAACCCACCACCCCAAATTCCTTGAGACTTACATAAACAAAGGAAGGGTAAATACAATCACAATAACCCCATCATTCATGTGTTAGGTGTCTAACAGCTAATAATCAATAAGCCCACAATTACATTCCAAACAGTTAATAATCAATAAGCCTGTGGTTACACTCCGATAGATACAGAACGAATTTATGACCTGTCCGGAGGCAGGGGTGATTAGAGTATGTTTTCTCTTAGGTGATGAGTAACCTGGATATGATCTTCAAGATTCCCCTGTCTAGAGGGGGTCTTATCCTTCTGCTGTGCTTTCCATGGACACTAAGCACAGAGTTCAGAGTCCACTGGAGAGGTGGCCGAGCATGATCAGCATGAACAGGCCTAACATGGAGTCCAGCTCTGTCTGTTTCCTCCTTCAGTGAAAATAGAGTAGAATGTTGGTTACCAGAGGCTGGGGGATGGGGAAGTTGGAAAGACTTGTTTTAGGGTACAAACTTAATGCACAGCATAGTGACTACAGTCAACAATACTGTAATATATGAAACTTCAAAGTTGCTAAGAGACTAGATTTTAGTAGGTCTCAACACAAAAAAAGAAACAATAATTATATGACTTCTAAAAGCATCAGCTAACGCTATTGTAATTGTATTGCAATATATAATGTACCAAACCAATACACTGCATTCCTCAAACTTATACAATGTTATATGCCAATTATAACTCAATGTGTTAAAAAGTTGAATTATAAAAAGCAGCAGCAGCAGCAGCAAAGGTACACCAAGTGAATAAATACTAGGTTTCACTTCTCTCCATTTTAGAAAGAAATAACACAAAAAATCATTGAGTTGAACAGTGGTATTTTACTTGTAAGGCTGTTTGTATCTACTCATGATGACCAATTTAGGGAGGTGCCCACAAAGAGCAAGAGAGCTCATGTGATGTGGGCTACAAAGATTCAAGTGATAAACTCTGGCCCATGGCTAATGCACTTGTTGAAGCTTCCTAACTGGTCTCCACATGACCAGGCTGGCAATACCAATACTGCCCTCAGGAGGCCCCCTATGCTATCCCCTCACGAGGAAGCTTGAGAGGACACATCACCCCAGGACCTTCTGCTTTGGGCTCCCTCTAAAGCAGCAGTCCCTAGCCTTTTTGGCACTAGGGATCATTTCTGTGGAAGACAAATTTTCCATGGACTGGGGTGGGGAGGATGATTTTGGGATGATTCAAGTGCATTACATTTATTGTGCCCTTTATTTCTATTATCATCATGTTAGCTCTTCCTTAAATCATCAGGCATTAGATCCCAGAGGTTGGGGACCATTGCTCTAAAGCAGTAATGGGTTGTCCTCCTAAAGCACCAGAAAATTCCCCTCCACAAGCCCTTCTAAAAATGATCTTACCTTTTATTATGTTTAATAAAAAGCGACATCTTTTCAACTGACACTTTTTTACATTCTGACACTGCAGTCTTCTTCGCTAGACTGCACAGTCTTTTAGAGCAAAGACCATGTATTTCTTCCTCCATATCCCTAAAACCTATCATGGTCCACAGCATATGTTTAACTGAGTTGAGATACTACCTAATATATGTACCACATATATAACACCATAGAAACAAGTTTTACCATAAAAGCATGATGATTTGTTCTTGAGGTGATGCAACAATATTTAGAGCATGACTCTGAAATCATTTAAGCCATGTCAGTGGCTTACCAACTAGTATTGGGTCAAAGATTTGGGGAAGACTTCCCCAGGGCACCAGTGAACTCAGAGTCACAAGCAGTTGAAAGCAAGAGAAGCATATTCAAGTAGTCATTTCCTGCTGAACCAGACAAGCAGTTTGGCCCGGGGTAAGGGACTGAATCCTTTAGAAGGATCTCTAGCCTAGACAATCACCACCCTGAAGCCCACAGTAACCCACAATTTTCCTTGTGGGGACATGACCTTAACTGGATGAGAAAGGAAGCCAGTGATATCTTTTGTTCAAATACACTAGTGGTAAAGAATCCATTTGCCAACACAGGAGACACAAGAGATGTGGATTTGATCCCTGGGCTGGGAAGATCCCCTGGAGAAGGAAATGACAACCCACTCCAGTATTCTTGCCTGGAAAATCCCATGGACAGAGGAGCCTGGCAGGCTACAGTTCATGGGGCCTCAAAGAGTCATGCATGACTGAGCTCACATGCTGAAGATTACACATAAAGAATTATTAAGTCAAAATTTTCTGCACTGATGGAGGTGGAGGGCAGGGTCATTCTCCACTGGAAGTTTCTACTTTGAACAAAATAACATGAACTTTCACTGCATTTGTTTGAGTCTTATCTCTGTCTAGTTTGTACTTCTTTACCATTATCACTTGGATCACCTGCCTCCCAGAAACATATTTCTACCAAAACACTTCAACTGTGGAGCATGTTTATCTGGAGCAAGTGTTTAAAAGTCATCTTATTCTCACATAACTGATCATTAGTTCCCCAAAACTCTGGCAAACATTAGATCGACACAACAGCTAGTAGCTGAGGATGTCTAAAAAAATGTTGAGAATACAGTAAATCCTCAGGCTTCCCCAGACAGAGATAATATAATAGAAAGAACCAGCTTCACAGAGTTTTCTTCCAGGTAGTCATTTAGCCTTGCACTAACCTCTTCCCTGCTTAAACAGACAGGGTAGCAGAGGAGATGGCAATAGAGTGGACGGAAAACAGATTTCTAGGCAGGCAAACCTCACTTTGAATCCCTCTTCTGTCATTTTCCTGCTGTATAATTCTGACCAATTTACTAAACAAATCTGAGTTTTGGCTTTCCAATCAAAAAAGTAAGTTAAAAATATCAACTTCATAAGCTATTATAAAACTAGATAGGATGTTACTTTTCAAGCACTTAGAGCTGACACCGGATAAACAATGGTTAGCATCAGTACCAGGATATGTATGAGAATAGCCATTTCTAACACCTATAGATTTCAGCAGACTTTGGGGGAACTATCTCATCAAAGGGTTAGTGACAAAGATTATGATTCCAAGTCATCCTAACCATGGAATTGTAAAGAAAGACATGCTGCTACTGCTGCTAAGTCACTTCAGTTGTGTCCGACTCTGTGTGACCCCTTAGACAGCAGCCCACCAGGCTTCCCCATCCCTGGGATTCTCCAGACAAGAACACTGGAATGGGTTGCCACTTCCTTCTCCAATGCATGAAAGTAAAAAGTGAAAGTGAAGTCGCTCAGTCGTGTCCGACTCTTAGCGACCTCATGGACTGCAGCCTACCAGGCTCCTCCGTCCATGGGATTTTCCAGGCAAGAGTCCTGGAGTGGAGTACCACTGTCTTCTCTGAAAGAAAGACATAGCTTCCCAAATATTCCAAATTTTCCTAAACAACAAGGTTCCTGAAATAGGCATGCACAAAAGATGTCATATCATTCAGGGGTCACAGGCCTTTCCCACCTCTGATGCTTACCCAACTGTGAAAGCTATTTAGTACCAAACATCTTCTGGGGCTTGCTCATCTAAAAGGAGTATTTTACACAAACACACACACACATACACACACTTTAGTAGACAGTCCTCTTGGGGATTTTTTCCCTGTGAAAATCAAGTAGAATAGAATTAGCTTAAAGATCTCTACAGAGAATCAGAGAAGATACCACTCAAAATTGATTCTACATCCTATTGTATAGCACATGGAAACAAACAAAAATGTAGTACCTATAAACAAAATAAAATAAAATAAAATAAAACTGAGTCTATCAAAGATGACTAGATGATACATTATAGACTGCAACTTTACCACTAATTTCAAAACCCTCACACATTAGCAAGTTCTATAAATGAATGAATGTATTTGTTAGGCACACATCAAGGAATGAAGAGTCTACTGACAATAAAGCTATTTTGGAGAAAGGTTCCCTCCCAACAGAAGTAAATGCATTTAGAACAGCTGTTGACCAGGCTCCTGCCTTTTAGTAAACTCTCTGAATTTTGTTTCTAGAAGTGCATCTATAAATGGCCTATAGCTGTCTCGTTTTATTAGCTCTTTACAATGCAAGATATACATTTCTCAAATAAAGCACCTGTAATGAAATTCCATTGTGAGCCTGTTTGTGGTAGGCAGCGCTGCTTCCCAGACCTGTACAGCAGATTCCAGAAGACTGCAGACAAGCCACCGCCAGAGGCCCGACCCCACAAGAGCCCACTCCGTGCACAGGGCTCCAATGGAACCAGAGCAGAAAACTCTGGGGTGTGCAACCAAGTCACAGATTCAGGGCTACAACTCTAGGATGGTGTAGAGCCTTTCAAGAGCATTGCTGTGGGAGTCCCTTTGCCACAACACAATTAGGGACATGTGTGACACCTGGAACCAATCAGATGTGCCCAAGAACACAGTAGAGCCCCATGGACAGAAATCTACACCAAGAAGGAAAGCAGTCACCTTTCTACCACATGCCCATGTGCTGGGTTGGGCCTGGAAGACAAGACTTTCCCCGAAAAGAGGAGGGATGTCTCAGGTGGCAGGTAGCCTTACCATGGTTCTCACTGGCTCAGTTTCACAACACAGTATAATTAGATACCATACTTAATAGCCATTAAAGCACACAAGCTCTTTTTTATAATATTTTTATTTTTTTGTCTGCACCAGGTCTTAGTTGAGGCCCAAGGGATCTTTAGTTGCAGCAGGTGACCTTTTAGTCGCAGCATGTGGGATCTAGTTCCCCAACCAGGGATCAAACCTGGGCCCCCTGTATTGGAAGCACTGAGTCTTAGCCACTGGACCACCAGGGAAGTCTCAAAAGAACACAGGTTCTTGAAGTCAGTCCCACGTCAAATGAATTTTGATGCTAGCCCTTGTTAGCTCTACAATTGGGGCGAGTGATGGAAACATTCTGAGCCTTCATTTCCTCAACTGCAAAATAAGGATAGTGATATCCACCTCACTAGATGCTGTAGTAAAGGAGCTAACTTATGTAGAAACTCCCATTTTGTCTCTGTCTTATCAGTAGATACTCAATATTCGGTCCATTTTTAAAGCAAGTCATGTGACAACATGGCAGATATATTAAGTTCAAAAAGCAAAGCATTAATATAAACACAGCTTTGTGCCATGCAGCAAACAAATATACAAACAGAGTAGGAGGAAATGTACTAGAACTGTAACTGTTCTATATTTGCACTGGAGGGATTATGAGTTTTCTCTCTTTTCCCAAATTTTCTTTGAAGAAGAAAATGTTACTTTTATAATGGCAAAATTTTACTGTTTTAGTAAAAGTGTTGGTTGTTCAGCCATGTCTGACTCTTGGCAACCCTGTGGATTGTAGCCCCCAGGGTCCTCCATCCATGGAATTCTCCAGGCAAGAATACTGGAGTAGGTTGCCATTCCCTTCTCCAGGGGGATCTTCCTGACCCAGGAACTGAACTCGGGTCTCCTGTATTAAAGGCAGATTCTTTTCTATTTGAGCCACCAGGTAAAAGTTATTTATTAAGACTCAAAGTTTCTTTAAAGAGACAGTGTTTCTGAAGCAGGGTGGTTTTTATGACATGAACCCAGACCAGTATTTTCTCAAGGCAGCCAGTAGAATACTAATCACAGCCAGAGTTCAGTGGCCACACCTCATCGTCAGGAGCACACCAACAAGAGTCAGGCGAGTATTCCTGAGAAGGCTGAAGAGGTCATGGGTGCTGACTGCACCCACTAACAAACAGGAAGCCCAGGGCCTCTCCAGATACTGAGGACAGCATGAACCTCCTCTGGGTGTCCTTTTGGAAGCTGCCTTAGGATAGGACTCCTCTCAACAACAAGCACTGGAAGCTGCTCAACAAGCTGAGGCCAGGGGCTGGCCTTGTGACCACAGTGCTTGCTAGGTTTGTGGAACTGAGGTGGCCTCAACGCCCACATACCCACACATCTGCAGCCTGTGGCAGCCGGAGGCCACACTGGGGTGCCAGTCTCTGGGATTCTTGACCTGCAAGCTGCCTGAAGCCACTGCCCAATGTAGACGCTTTGGACTGAAGCCTCTCACTGCTGCTGGACTCTAGTGAAAATGAAATCTCTCACCCTCGAAGGGCCTTATGTGACCCTGAGCCCAGATGTCACTCTCCTTACTTGGATTTCTACCAATTTATCATCCCAAACCAAGCCAAGCCAGGACCTCGAGGGATTCATGGACTCCATGAGCAGGTAGCCACCATGATAGCGTGAACAGAGTGGTCTACAGGGATGCCCTGGCCGCTCCCCTAGCCACCCAGGGACCACCTCCGAAGTCATGGACTGATTGAACAATGGTTCTGCCACACTGAAAGCTGATGGAGTCCCTTGGGCTGTTAAGGGGGTGGGTCACAGAATACCACAGTACTGGGATTCCCTGGCAGCATTAGGAACTCCCAACCCCTCTCCACAGGTGATGCTAAAGGACATGCCAAGCTTGTACAGGAAATAACTTCACTGCCTGGACTGAATGATGGGTTGAAAGGACTGAAGGGAACAGCAAGAGCAATGGGTTCCTGAGGAAGTGCTGGCCCCTGGGTTAGGACAGCCAGCCCGGGTGGCCATCCCCAGACACTCCAGGCTTCAAGTGACAAAAGGAGCATCTCCCGCCTTGGGAGGTATGGGGATCGGGGCACTGACCTCCCTCTTCCTTCCCAAGACCCATGGTGATGCCTAGACTGACAACACCCTCATCAAAGTCAGCACTGCCATGGCCAAGCAAGATGCCCTGAAACAAAGCTGTATCTGCCACCCAAGACTGAGGGCTCTATTGCCTCAGTCTCCCACCGTGGTGGCCTGGCAAATACTTAAGACATGGGCCATCAGTGGATCTGTCCACCGAGTGATTCTACTGATCCAAGTTCAGATGCAGTACCCACTGTCCTCTGTAAATGGCACCTGTAACACAATTGGAAAGGACTCTGCAGGGAGTCAGGTGCTGCTGACTCATACAGGCCATCTGGGCAGAGGGATAAGTTGTCTCTTCAAGCCACAAGTTGGCAACAGCAGGCAGAGACAAGGTATAACTGCATTAGTCAATGACATATAACAACCACTCCCTAGTGTGAGTCACAGGCTCTCACCTGAGATATGCTTCTTTGTGGTCCTTGATGGGCTGTGGCCTTTCCCCTGGAGAAGTCTTTTTGCCTCAGGGTCTTAGACCTACCATCTGGGTGCATAATTGCATATGGGTTAGAGGGTCCCCACTCTGCTGGCCCATCGAAGGGTGGCAGGTGACATCCTTCCCAAGGGGAAGACTGACAATTGGTTCCACTCAACTGTCTGAACTTAAATACCAGGATAGCACATGGGCCCTAGAAATGATGATACCCACCCTCTCCTTGACCATGGCAAAAATGGCTAACTCCACCATCCAGGCCATTCAGGACCAACAGGGCTCACTGAACTCGCCAGCCAAGCTGTTGATGAGTAACCAGATCACTGTGGGGTTACCTGCTGGCAGAACAGGGTGTTCTAGCCAACACCTCTTGCTGCATGTATATCAACAATTTGGGGAAAGTAAAGAATGAGGTGGAGAAAAATCATACCAAGGCAGAACAGTTATCATCAGTAAATCCAGTTTCCTTTACACTTACTTTGACCTTTCCAGCTGGCTAAATTCTGACATCTGGGGCTCTTGGCTGAGTGTCATATTCCCAGGAAAGTCTGACCTCTTCAGAAGGTCCTGTTAGTGGCCCTGACCACCTGCTGTTTTCACTGGGTGGGCACTGTGGGGCTCTGTGGGGCATGAACTACCAGAACATCTCTCTGCCTCATGCGCAAGGTGGCCAGTGGTCCTACTGAGTGTGACAAGCTTTGCTTTCCCTAGTATCACGCTGAGGGCAGGGGGTGGACTGTTGGGGTAGCAGCCACTGCCTGACCTGCATCCTCTTCCCAGGATTGCCAGGGGGTGCTTTGGGCCCGGAACATTCCCTATGGAGGCCAGGTGCCAAGCTGCTACTTGGCCTGACACTCTTCCTCATTAGGAGAAATCATCCCCTGTTCCAGGAGATAGTGAACTTCCTTGTATTGCCTAAGCATGCATTTTATTCAGCACCTGGCAAGCCCCACCAGTATGTTTGCCCTCTGCCCTCTCCAGAGGAAGAGAAAGGGGTCTTCAGCTTCAGCGGGGTATATGCAGTCCACCCCGTGTGTCAGTTATCAGGAGTGACTCGCTGGCCATGAGAGACAGGACACACCACAGATGCTGATCCTGCTGCATCACTTCTTTCTAAGTAAAGCACTGTTCCAGCCAGCACTTTGTGTGTTAAGTCCTCCTTGGAGACTTGGAGTGCAAAGGTGCTGCAGTGAGCTAAGGTCTGTGGGTTGGCACTGCCATGCTCTTTGCCATCATGCATGTGGTAAGACTCCTCACCTGGTGCTTGTAGCTGGATCTTCCTGTTCTACACAGAGCAATGTCAAGTAGCAACACCTGCTATGTGGAAACAAAGCCGGATAAGGAAAAAGATAGACATGGGGTGAATTACAAAAGATGAAGCTGAATCATACAGGGCCTTAAAGATGTGATAAAGACTGTGGATGTTCTAAGGTAATGGGAACAGCTGGAAGGTGTGCACATGGTCACCTACCTTGTGTGGAGAAACCCAGGCACACAATCCATGGCTCATAACCCTAACAGGAGGCTGCCTCCCTGAACGAGCAGACGGCCCTTTCATCACTGAAATCTCAGAAGACAGAGACCACCAACACATTACCAAGTGCCCTTGTGGCATCTTTATTCTAACCTCTTGATGCTACTGAAAATAATAATACCTTCCTCAGCACCATGGTGAAGAATAAATAAGATAATCCACATAAAATGGTGAAAACACTACAAGCCATAAGAATATCATAAATGTTTATTATTTCAACACATAGTAAAATATGAGAACAGAAAAGCCCACTTAACACACAAAGTTTATTATAAATAAATACAGACCCTTGACTTTATTTCCATTTCAGACTTGCATTAAAGTCTACATACTTTATTTGAATAACATACTACTTGCCACAGACCCTTTCACTGCTGTCTTAGTCAGTTTGGGCTGCTAAAAAAAATAACATAGACTGGTGGTTTAAATAAACATTTATTTCTCACAGTTCGGGAGGTTGGAAAATCCAAGATCAAGGTACTGCAGGTCCCTTGTCTGGTGTATAGAGAGCCACTTTCTTGATGGAACCTCACATGGCCAAGAGAAAAAGGAGAGAGACAGACAGAAACAGGGATGGGGACAGAGACAAAGGACAGAGAGAGACAGAGATAAAGACAGAAAGAGAGACAGACAGAGGGGAAGCACGCTCTCCCCATCTCTTCTTATAAGGGTACTAGTCTAATCACAAAGGTTCTGCCCTCATGATCTCATTACTTCCCAAAGGCTCCATGCCCACATACCATCAGACTGAAGACTAGGGTTTCAGCATATGAACTTTGGAGGGCATACAAACACGCAGCCCATAACAGATACTATGTACCCCTTCACCACCATCTGTTATTAAGAGACCAGAAAATTCATATTTTTTAGCCAAGCAGATACAGTATCACTCTGCCGCCAATAGAAATATGAGCTAATGGCCTGGGGCACACATGATGGCTTCTCCTGTTGATTAAAGCCCAAGTCCCAAGGACATTCTTCCTCAGAGGGAGTTGTTTGGGCCTTCCATGATGCATGGGTTCCTGTAACACCAGCTTCCTTGTTTACACATCCGCCCACATCTTTGAGGACATGCATTTTATGAAGCTAATTACCATGAGCACACAAAAATCTTAAAGATGATTCCAGAAATCTTATTTCCTGCCTCAAAACTTTCCTTTTAAAAACATCACTGAAGACCTGGGAGACTCTGGGTTTTGTTTTAACCAGAGTTTCAGTCTTTGAGTTTTTGAAACACAAGATATAGTTTACTGAAGGCATGAAGGTTACAAAGGCTCCTGGACTCAAGAAGGCTGAAAGAAGACATTTATCAAAGATCCTGGCTGGAGTTGTTTACAACTACCATTTGAATGTCCACTATATGCTAGGTACTTATTATAGTATGCATACTGTTCTTAACTGTTAACATGACATAGTAGATATTATTAACCCCATATTACAGACAAATTAATGGAAATGCAAAGCAGTGATATAATGTGCTCAAAATAAAGATGGAGTAGGGTTTCTAACATGGTTCTGACTCCAAGGCTAACATTCTTTCTTCTGTTAGATGCTGCTTCTCAGAGCAACAGAACTGTACCTTTATATGAGCAAGGAGATGCTCACTTGATTAGGAAAAAACATACTTTATCATGAAACATATTCACTTTTGTCTGTAAGAGACATTCCCTGCTCGCCAAAGTCGGGGAAAATGAAAGAACAAAGACTTTTCCCCTAAGGGCATCACTACCAAGTTTCATGGTTAGTAATTAAGTCCATTTGAAACACGGGCCTAAGGTTAATGAGTGAGTGAAAGAGGGAAAGAACTGTAGAGGAAAAGCATAAGAATGACGCTAAAGAGACATAAGGGCATGGAGAGGCAAAGTATTAAGAAAATAGAAGGCTTTGTGTGTTCTGTTTTTCTTGAAATATTAGAAGTAACTTCCTTATCAGCAAGACTCTTGAGACAGACTCTGAAAACATCTTTCAAGGCAAAGAAACGAGGCCCTTTACTATTTGGGGAGGGTTTCTATATTAACTTAAGTCTTGCAAATCCAATAAGATTTCCCAACAAAATCCCAGGAGACCTCACTGTCTGCAACACCAGGAGGAAGATTTACAGTGACTGAATATGGCTCTTCAGCAGGGCCCACTCAATTGGTTCCATCTATCTAAATAAGACTCTAACACAGAAACTGGGAATTAAAGTAGGAGACTGGGGTGGTGGGCATCAGTGAACACCTTCGCAAGGGAGCAAGTCACACCCTGACTGGTACTTAAAAATATATCAGGATGAAGCAGATCTTGCTGTTAAGGAGAAGGCATAGAAGTCAAAAGGAGTCACCCCAGACCTGCAAAAGCTGAGATAATGCCAGGAGCAGTCCACAACAAGGATTCTGAATCCAGCTACAAAGGAGTCTGCTGTCTGCTGATGGGAAACACATGCTTTTTTGTACAGAGAAACCCACTTCTGATCTTCTGAATTTATTCTAGGTACTGAAACAAGATGACAAAAGATGCTTTATGGTTCCTTCCAGATGGACCACAGAGTCTCGCACTGCAAGTCGAAAGGGGTTCAGTGTGAAGCTGAGTGCCAAACCACCATGCATATTCTGATCACCAGCACTCACTGTTTCATCATTCTGCTGTATCCAGACCTAAACGCTGTCAAATCCTCAGACCTTGTCAAAGTTGTGAGCAACTTGGTGGGATTCAGTGCAGACGCAGTGCAAACACAGTCCAGAAGCACAGTGAGAGGCCACCTGTGTCTTCCTGCAGAGGAACGAAGTGAGAACGAATTGGACACTAAATGTTTATTTAACTTAGAGAACACCTCTAAATCACATCTTCAAGTAGATGTGAAATACACTGTTGGGTGAGAAACAAAGCCCATCTTATATGTTTCATGTTGTGTAACTATCTCCATCTCACACTTGGCCACTGTTGCTTGCAACTGTCTGGAAGTTAAATACACCTTCCCAGGAGTGCCAGGTAAATGCTCCACAGACAGAAGAGAAGAGCTCCCACGGGGGTCTTGTCTCATGTACATTTCAATCATAAAGTGTTCCAAGTTTGCCAATGCGTCTTAGAAAGCTTAGGTAAGAGCAAAACAGGTAAATGAAGGTCCCAGATACACACAGACACACATAAAAATTGTTCTGAGTCATTAAATGTGAACTCTTTCCCCCACCAGATCTTTCACCAGTATGTGCCAGTTTCCTGGTGACTCATAAAGTAAAGAATCTTCCTGCAATGCAGGAGACCCGAGTTCAATCCTTGGGTCAGGAAGATGCCCTGGAGAAGGGAATGGCAACCCACTCCAACTGAGCGACTCAACTTTCACTTTACTTCACAAATGATTGCTAGGATTCTGTGCCTCCCCACGATCCAGTCACTAAACAGTGAACAGCTAGCTGGTGGAGCAGAAGCCAGTCCAGCGTGGTGGCCAGCCAGCACTGTTCGGAGTGGCTGTGCTCATACCCCACCCACAGGCAAGGAGCCAAGGGATGTGAGTCCGACTTCCACTTCCTGTCCAGTGTTACGCATGCGTGCATGCTCAGTCACTTCAGTCATGTCTGACCCTTTGCAACCCCATGGACTGTAGCTCACCAGGCTCCTGTCTACGCGATTCTCCAGGCAAGAATACTAGAGTGGGCTATCATGCCTTCCTCCAGGGGATCTTCCCAACCCAGGGATCAAATCTGCATCTCCTGCACTGCAGGCAGATTCTTTACCCACTGATCCACTTGGGAAGTTCATCCAATGTTATAACCACCTCCAATAGTTGAATTAGCTATTCATTTACTCCACAAAGATTTACTGAAGTTCTTGGCATGAGTTAGACACTGCACAGGCCCTTGTAATACAGATAAACAAGAAAGACAGACTCCCTGATCTCCTGGATTCATAGACTAAAGGGCACAGAAAGACAATTAAACCAAAAGTTATGGCCCAGCAGCATCATCAGAACAGTGGTAGAGGAAGCCTCTCAGTGGGAATGTTTAACCTAAACTGAGAAAGCCAGCAAGGGAAGAGAGGGACCCTGTGAGGCATAAAGTCTGGTTTGGCTACTGGATAGGGAACTAGGGCTGGGGGGAGAAAGCCAAGAGATGAGGCTGGAAAGGCTAGCAGAATCCAGAAAACACAGGTCCTTGTAGGCCACAGAAAGGAATATGGACTTGATCCTAAAAGCAAGGACTTTTATGTCCTACAAAGATCATATTGGTTGTACTGAAGAGAAGGACCTGGAGGGAAGCAAGACTAGAGGCAAAGAGGAAGGAAGTGGGGAAACTAAGGCACACAGAGATAGAAAGAAAACAGTGTCCTGAGCTATGAAAGTAGCAGAGAATGTGGTAAGAAGAGTATGGACTCAAAAAGATTTAGCAGAACTGATGGAGCCTGGGTATTGACTAGACGTAGAGATGTAAGAGACAGGCATCAAGGATGTTATTGCTTGGGTACCTGCCTTGGAGAAATGGATGGATGTTACCATGACTCCTAAGACTTGAAGACAAAATGGGACAGAAACAAACATGGGACAAAGAGTCAGAGTCCCACTGAGGACATGCTGAGCTTTGAGGGACCTGCAAGGCAACTCACTGCAGTCATCCATCCAGCAGCTGAATTAATGATGTCAGGAGAGGAGTTGGGGCAAAAGACACAAATTTGTATATCATCAGTCTGAAGATGGTAAATGAACCCATGAACATGGACAGAATCATCCAAGGGAAGTATAAAGTGAGAAGCAGAGGGAAGTGAAAGAAGGCTGAGATCAGAACTGCAAAATGGCTCACAGTTACGGCTGGCAGATTGAGAACAGTCTGCTGAGGAGCCCAGAGAAAGGCCTGAGGACGGTAAAAATGAGGCCAAGTGTCAACTAGCAGCCACCTGGCAATCAAAAGTCCCAGTGCCTAATACCTGAACAGGATTTAATCAGTGGGTCCAGGACCACAAAGGCAAAGGGTGAGGAGAGGATGGGAAATTTTTAATTCACTTGATCTTCTGCTCCAAGAATGGATTAGAGCAGACAGAAATCTCATTAGGCTGAGAGGGGCTGTCCCACAAAAGCATACTGCAAACCACAAATGTAGGCCACATTTATAATTTTAAATTTTCTCATAGTTACATTCAAAAAGTAAAAATTAAATAGGGAAATAAACTTTAGTTTCATCTGCAGGCTAAGTCACTTCAGTCATGTCCGACTCTTTTCGACCCTATAGCCCACCAGGCTCCTCTGTCTATGGGATTCTCTGGGCAAGAATATTGGAATGGGTTGCCATGCCCTCCTTCAGGGCATCTTTCCAACCCAGGGATCAAACCTGCATCTTATATCTCTTGTATTGGCAGGCAAGTTCTTTACCACTAGCACTACCTGGGAAACCCTTTAGTATCAGACTTTAATATAATAAAGCAAAATATTATCATTCACTAAGTAATCAATATAAAAATTCTTAATGAGGTATTTTACATTCTTTTTTTTTATGGCATGGAGCCTTTGCAATCTACTGTGTCTCTTACCCTTAGAGGAGATCTTACTTGGTCTAGCCACATTCCAAGTGCTGCTCAGGAGCCACATGCAGCTAGCAGCTGCCATACTGGACAATACAGATTTGCAGTTTACACACAAACACTTTACCTTTCTCCACATTTTATTTAAACAAAAACTGAAGAAGGATATGATCAACAGGAGCTCTCTGAAAGGCCTAGGTGGCAAGCAGGATATCAAATCCAGATGAGGGAGTACAGAACAATTAAGGAACATTTTCTTTTATAACACTGTCACAAAAGGAAAAGACGCTGGGGACAGGCTGACCTTGTGCTTGATGCTGAACAGTGCAGCAGACAGCTGCTGTAAAATGCAGGTCAGAGCTGGTTCCCTGTTAAGAATAAGCCAATACAGCTTTTTAATGCACAGTACATGGAGGACTGCACGTCACATTCCGAGGACATGCTACATTATGCAAGGTCAGGTGTGGGGGACTGCAACCAACCCCTCCCTGGGCCAGTCAATGTCATACCAGATTTCTAGCTGCAGCTTCTCAAAATTGTTTAGTCGCCTCTTCACATCACCTTGAAAGGGTGCACGCGATTTCTTCATCACAGGGACACCAACAGGACTCAGCTCGGGCTCTCCTCCCACCACGAGCTCATCATCAGTGAGACGGGCCCCCCAAAAGGAAGGGCAGATGGAGGTGAATCGAACTGCCCAGCTTTCTCCTGGCACTCCAGCAATCACAGTCAGGAGCCCAGCTCAATTTGCTGGCCTCACTTCTCCAGCTTTTGAGGCCTCACAGCTGCACCTGAGACCAAGAGCATTCTTTTTCTCTTTGGATAACTCCAAAAGTTGTTGCTTAGAAATCTCACCTCTGGGGGTGAGGAAAGAGGAAAGAGGAAGAGCCTGATACTTAAACCTAGGAAATGGAAGTAGAACCATGCCTATCCTGCCAGCTGTGTGTCTCATATGTCCTTATTTTCCCCACCTCCTATTGTATACTTTAATAATAACACACAGTTGGTGGCGCCCCTCCCGCTCGTGCGCAGACAGGCGCCGCCCCCCCCCCCCACACACACACACACACACACACACACACCCTTAAGATGAAAGGCAGAATAGTGTTTGTGTAGTTAATAGATTAGGCTTTGAAGAAAAATCCAAATTCCACTGCTGACATTTGCTAGCTGCGTCGCCTTTGGCAAATGACCTCTACAACTGAGTTTTTCCTATCTGAAAAATGGGGAGAATAACCATACCAACCTCACAGAGATGTGTGAGGATTCACATGAGGTAATGTGCTGAATGGTGGCTTCCCCGGTGGCTCGGAGGGTAAAGCATCTGCCTGCAAAGCAGGAGACCCTGGTTCGATCCCTGGGTTGGGAAGATCCCCTGGAGAAGGAAATGGCAACCCACTCCAGTATTCTTGCCTGGAGAATCCCATGGACAGAGGAGCCTGGCGGGCTGTGGTGGATTCATGTCAATCTATGCCAAAACCAATACAGAATTGTTAACTAAAAATTATAAATAAATAAATAAAATAAAAATTAAAAAGTGAAAAAAAAAAAAGAAAATAAAATGAGTCGCACTGGCCCTGAAACACGCTAAGAAGAATAAGTGATCACTATTACTTATTAACCACTAAGTAAATAAATAAGTAAATGTTAGTTGCTCAGTCATTCCCGACTCTTTGTGATTAACCACTACAGGTGTGTAATACTACCATACTACCATAAGTGGTAGCTATGATTATTGGTCTTAAAAGCCCTGCTCCTTTCCTCAAAGCTCACCTCAGCTATTACCTCTTTCTGCTGGCTTTTTCTGTCAGTGCGACTCTACCAAATCCTTTAGTGCCACAAGTAAACACACACTCACAGGACTTCTCTGGTGGGATACTGGATAAGACTCCGTCTGCCAAAGCAAGGGCCATGGGTTCTATCCTTAGTCCAGGAAGACTGCACATGTCATGGAGCAACTAAGCCCAAGAGCCACAACTTCTGAGCCTGTGTGCCGAAACTACTGAAGCCCATACACCTAGGGCCTGTGCTTCACAAGAGAAGCCTCCACAATGAGAAGCCCAAGCAATAAAGAGCTAGGCCCCACTCGCCGCAACTAGAGAAAACCCACACAAAGCAGCGAAGACCCAGCACAGCCAAAAATAAATAAATACATATGCAACCTAGACAGCATATTAAAAAGCAGAGACATTACTTTGTCAACAAAGGTCCATCTAGTCAAAGCTATGCTTTTCCCAGTAGTCATGTATGGATGTGAGAGTTGGACTATAAAGAAAGCTGAGCACCAAAGAATTGATGCTTTTGAACTGTGGTATTGCAGAAGACTCTAGAGAGTCCCTTGGACTGCAAGGAGATCCAATCAGTCTATCCTAAAGGAGATCAGTCCTGGGTGTTCATTGGAAGGACTGATGCTGAAGCTGAAACTCTAATACTTTGGCCACCTGATGCAAAGAGCTGACTCATTTGAAAAGACCCTGATGCTGGGAAAGATTGAGGGCAGGAGGAGAAGGGGATGACAGAGGATGAGATGGTTGGATGGCATCACCGACTCAATGGACATGAATTTGGGTAGACTCCGGAAGTTGGTGATAGACAGGGAGGCCTGGCATGCTGAGGCTCATGGGGTCGCAAACAGTTGAACACAGCTGAGCAACTGAACTGAACCACATTCACACACTCACTCAGATTTGATGCCCTTCCCTGGGCAGCTGGTACTTCCCACTCTGCCCATTCTTAACTCAACAGTGCTATATACAGTAACTACTGCTTACAGTCTTTGTTACTTCCCTACAGCAAAGCTTCTTAGTGCTTTGAGGAGGTAAAATGCGAGCAGACACATGAAAGAAGGGAGAAAAGGAGCCAGGTAGACATCTGGGGGAAGAATGTCCCAGGCAAGTTTAAAAACAGCAAAAGACCTGGTGTGGCTGGAGCAGAGAGTGAGGCAGAGAGAGGAGAGGAGGCAAGAAATGCACGGCTGAGTGGGCCAAAGGCTAAGGCCCATAACCCATGGAAAGGGATGTGGATGTATTTTTCTGGGTAAGATATAAACTTCCTGGAGGGCTTGTGCACAGGAGTGGTGTGACCTGACCCACATTTTTAAAAGCCATTCTGGCTTCTGTGAAGAGAACAAACAGGAGGGAGGCAAGGGCAGACACAGGGCAACCAAATGAAAAGGCTTGGGCATGAGTGGTGCACGTGAGAAAATGTGGCGGCTGAGGTGGTAATGGTAGAGACCCCAACAGGACTTGATGGACTGGGTGAAAGGAAAACAGGGCAACACCTTAGTTATGGCCCTAGAACTTGGTGCGAAAGTGTTAGTCGCTCAGTCCTGTCTGACTCTTTGTCACCCAGAGACCACAGCCCACCAGGCTCCTCTGTCCATGGGATTCTCCAGGCAGGAATACTAGAGTGGGTTGTCATTCCCTTCTCCAGGGGATCTTCCTGACCCAGGGACTGAACCTGGTTTCCAGCACTGTAGGCAGATTTCTTTTACCATCTGAGCTACCAGGGAAGATGTAGTAAGCCAAATAATGGCTCCCAAAATTATCTGTATTCTAATCTCCAAACCCGTGAACATGTTATTTTCCATGTTAAAAGAAACTTGCTGAATTTAAATTAAGGATGTGTTTAAATTAAGGATGTTGAGAGGGGGAGATTATCCTGGGCTATCTGGGTGGGCCCAATGTATCTGAAGGGTCCTCAGAAAGAAAATATGGGGACAGGAGGGTCAGAGTCAGACAAGGAGATGTGACAATGAAAGCAGAGGTCAGAGTGAGGCAGGACCAGCAGCCAAGGAGTACAAGCAGCCTCCAGAAGCTGAAAAAGGCAATGATACGAAGACTCCAGGAGGAACGTGGCCCTGCCACCCCAGTTTAGAACTCTGACCTCCAGAACTGTGACATAAATTTAGTGTTGTTTTAAGTTAGTAGTAATTTGTGACACCATCAATAGGAAACCCATATGTCTGAGTTGACTCTGATGCCATTTATTGAGACAGAGAACAATGGGGAAGGAACAGGAATCAGGAGCTCTGTTAGGACAAAAAATCTGAACAGACATTTCTCCAGAGAAGACATACAGATGGCCTACAAACACATGATACAACGTTCAACATCACTAATTAGTAGAGAAATATAAATCAAAACTATAAGGAGGTATCCCTTCACACTGTCAGAAATGGCCATCATTAAACAATCTGCAAACAATAAATGCTGGAGAGGGTGTGGAGAAAAGGGAACCTTTTTGCACAGTTGGTGGGACTATAAACTGATACAGCCACTATGGAGAACAGCATTGTGTTCCTTAAAAAAAAAACTAAAAATAAAACTACCATATGACCAAGCAATCCCACTCCTGGGAATATATGCAGAGAAAACAAAAATTAAAAAGGATACAAGCACCCCCCGTGTTCACTGCAGTGTTCATTTACAACAGCCAGGACATAGAAGCAATGTAAATATCCATCAACAGAGGAATGGATAAAGAAGATGTGGTACATATATACAGTGGAATATTACCTCGCCATTAAAAAGAATGAAATAAGGCCATTCTAGCAACACAGATGGACCCAGAGATTGTTATACTGTAAGTAAGCCAGACAGAGAAGGAGAAATATCATACGGCATCCCTTATATACGGAATCTGGAAAGAAGTGATGCAGATGAACTTACCTGAAGGCAGATTTTTTTACCCCTCCTCACCTCTCTCCCAGGTCAAATAAACCCCATTCATTTACCCTCCTTCACAGAACTCAACTCCTAGAACTCCTCCCATCCTCTTTGCTTGCTCCTATGTGTACTATGTTTGGCTGTAGTCCTCTTAAAATATAGCGTTCCATGCAACTCAGTAGTCTGACCAACGTCAAGTGTAACAGAACCATCATAGAGTAAATGTCCGGAATTAAAGGACTTAACAATCATTGCTTCAGTTATTCATGAGCAATCCCAAAGATCCATGACATGTTCTAGTGTACGATTTCACTGAAGTACAAACAGCTCATCAGATAATGTAAGAAGTGCTTGGGACGATCATTTAGAATCCAGGTGCCCAGAGTCTTTCTGGCAATAAAACTTGGAGATTCATTCCCTCCCTGTTCTTGGGTGCAATAATACCTGTGAAATGATTACAAACTCAGATTTCTTAGGAAAATTTGCCACCAAGCAAAGGAAGATACTTTAGTAAATAAGGCTCTGCACAGGAAACACGTGATCGCTAACAGAAATATGATTTGGGACAAACAAGGATCTATATTAACATTTCCATATTCACAAGTCTGAAGGTTTGGGATGGCCTCAAACAGTAGCTTTCACAAATGTCATGTGCCTTCCATATACATATCAATGAAGCCAAAGAATGTGCTATCGTCTGTACATGAAATAGGCGGCATTGTGTGTACAAAACTGAATTAAGAACGAGGTCCCTGAGTTCCACAACCAGCTCTGCCAGGCACTGCTTGACCTTAAGAAACTGCCACTCTTCTGGGTTTCAGTCTCTCTGCCTATAAAATGAGATGTTGGAATGAGTCAGGGATTCTTCACCTGCTGTGCAGGGACAGAAAGGACAGGTGAGATGTTTACCCACTAAACATCTTTTAAAGATATGGATATGTACATTTTAAGAATAAAAGAGTTACAACATTTATCAAATTCTAGGCATTGTGGTAACTGCTTTACATAATAACAGTCATAATATAATGAGCAATACTAGTAATTAAATGGAGAAGGAAATGGCAACCCACTACAGTATTCTTCCTGGAGAATCCCGTGGACAGAGGAGCCTAGTGGGCTGCTGTCCATGGGGTTGCACAGTCAGACACGACTGAAGCGACATAGCATGCATGCATATGTTGGGGAAGGAAATGGCAACCCACTCCACTATTCTTGCCTGGAGAATCCCAGGGACAGAGGACCCTGGTGGGCTGCCGTCAATGGGGTCGCACAGAGTTGAACACAACTGAAGTGACTTAGCAGCAGCAGCAGCAGTACTTAAAAGCTTATGGCTTCATAAGTATTATTTTACTGAAGCATACGATTCTGATGCAGTAAGTACTATTAGTAAACCATTTTATTGATAAGCAAGTTGAGATTTAGAAAGATCAGGTAACTTGCTGGAAATCACTCAGTGTGAGAAAAGCAGAGATGGGGTTTCCACACAGACCTGAATCCACAGATCCTGTTCTTCTCTACTGTTCTGTACAGTTTCACAGTGAGCTCGGTAACTAGGTAAGAGGAGCAGCTGGTAATCACACCATGGCAGAATTGTCTTTAATTTGCCTATTTTCAGAGTAGCATTTTCTCAAATCTCAGCAGTGGTTGGCAGAGGCTGTTCATTCAAACTAGCAGACCCAGAAGCCAGACCGGTGCAAGTGACCCTCTGTTAGCAAAGCTGCTCACTCCAAGAGCTGAGAATGCAGCAAAGACAGAAATCAGAAAATGCAGTTGGCTATGCTTATAAATAAACCACATTTTTAATTTATGCTAATAGTACTGCTGTTTACACCACCTTCAAAACGAAATAAGACCTGAGTGAGCTGTAAAGACACAGATGAGAGAGAATACTACAGGTAAAATATCATTTCTTATTAAGGTTTTACACTCAGATCCATAAATTATCCTGTTAAAGTGTTTCTGCTTAAGCAGCAGAGTTTCCTTGAAACACATTTTCCTTCTTGGGAAATGTTAGATGAACTGAACTTCTCCTGTTCTCTTATATCCTCAAACTAAAATAGAGGATAATTGACTTTCCATGACTTAACAAGCTTTGAGGCTCACTTACAATCAGAAGATGGGCCTAAAGCAAAATTGTAATACATGTCTATAAATATCTTCATACACAGAAAAAAAATAATATTACATTAGTCACTGAAACTAACTCTGGCTAGTTCTAACACAAAGCAGGGTGAGAAGACTTTTTAGAGGAATACTATTATGTTATGGAATCCAAGGCTAAAGGACCTGACAAATGAAATTTTTATCTTCAAATAGTATGCACTATCTAATCCCAAATAGATAAAATGCATGTATATTTACCAGTTTCCCTGAAAAAGTATAGGAAGACTTGGCATCAAGATATTAACTAGAGTAAGGAGTTCCATTCTAGTTTTCATAGCATCCTGTCCTATATTTCTTCTTTGTAGCATTTATCAGAATTGTAATTCATTACTTGTGTAATGGTTGGTTATCAATTCCTTTCCTCAAACGAGGACTCTGTCCTACACCAGGCTCAGAGTAGTCTTAATTAAACTTCTGAGTGATGGAATGAGAGATGCGTATTTTGTTTCTACTTTTCTCTAGAAATGTCTAGAATCAGGGCCTGGAGCACGTGGAGGAGCCAGGAATGGATTCTGCCTCTCTGATTTGACCTTCAGTTCTTCGTTTCTCCATTCTGGTCTCAGGCCACCCAACAGAACACAGCCTCCTAACAGCTCTTCACTTTGGTCCACTGTTTTAGCCATCACGAAAGAAACTAACTTCTTGTTCTCAGAGTCAATTCCAATACCCCAGGGGATTAAATAAGAAAAACCCCTGGATAAATCCACTGTGGTTGAGACACAGAGTGGCCTAATGCAACACCACTGTCTCCATGATAATCATGGGGATAGAACGACAAGCAAGCAATTTCCAAAACAGCGAGGGGGCTAATGGAGGGGTGGCCAAACTGCATACAAATGAAATGTGTTCCCTACACATTCTTCCTAAAGGAGACATTTAAATCAGCTGAAAGCGCTGAGCTCAGAGTCCGAAGTTCTCACCGTGGCTAGGAGCCTTACAATCTGACCCCTGACCCCTGCTCTATCTTCTCCGTGGGCATATTCACCCTCCCGCACTGAGCGGCAGTCACCACATCTCTGTGATGACAGAAGCTCCTTCTTACTTCAAGGCCTTCACATAAAATCATGGACTTCTGCATACCTCCCATCTAGCTACTTCCCCCTAGCATATCTTCCACTTAGACTTCCTCATAATACCTACAGCAGACCAGATCACAGCTGCGATTAAGAGGCTGTGTAGCCACGGCTCTATTCAAAACAGGTAAACAAGGACCTACTGTAGGGTGCAGGGAACTCTGCTCAACACTCTGTAATAGCCAAAATGGGAAAAGAATTGGAAAAAGAATAGCTAACAGGTGGATGTATAACGGAATCACTCTGCTGTACGCCTGACACAACCACAACATTGTTAATAACAATACTCCAATATAAAATTTAAAAAAAATTTAAAGGCTGAGTAGCTTTTCACTTGATGTTTTTCTTATCTCTAATTCTGTAAACTTAATAAAAACACAGCCTGTCTCTCCTCTCTGAATCTAATTCCACAGTGCCTAGCACAATACTCTGATAGCAAATTTAAAAATTAGTTAGCAAATTAGCAAAAATAAGTTAATGCACATTTTCCAGTGAAAAAATGAACACGTGAACCAGCCAAATCCTAAACTTTCAAATGCAATGGTATCCAAAAGGTAGGAGTAGCCTAGAATTAAATAAAGTATTTCTCACCTCATTTTCCAACTCAGAACACTTCCATAGACAAGAACCAATTGGCAGGTGATGGCTGGCAAGGACAACTGCAAAGGCATAAAGGGTGCTTTGTTATACCACAGCAACTCTCCAAACAAAGTCAAACTGTGGTCCACCAAGAAGCAGAGTTTCTGCACTCAACGAAGCCAAGTACATGATCCTGTTCCCAGTGCTTTTCTGAAAATAGGCTATTAGCCACTCATCTGAAAATCAGAAACCCCCAAACATCAAGGTTCTTTTCAACCTAAAATCAAAAGATACATTACCAAACGACCATTACTGAAGATCTACTGCCCTTGTTCTGTGTAAATAACTTCTCCTGTGGTTCTAATATACTAAATGAGACTGTGGAATATGACTGTCATGTAGTAAATTTAAATTCTTCTGACAGTAAAAATAGTTGTAGCTATTCTGATCAGTCATAAATTATTGGGGGTGAGAGTTTGCTACCCAGTTTACTCAAAGACATACTAAAATATACTGACACAGGAAATAAATGAAAACCAAGGCTAAGCTCCAAGGGCCAAATTTCCACCATGAAGTGCCTAGAAACCTATCCTAAAACATAATACATCTAACAAGTGATTCTGTAGTAAGTCTCACATATTTTTTTTTCCTTGAAAAAGCAAGCCCAATGCTAAAGTGTAAAGAATAAATATGAACTGTGTCGTTATTTTAAGTGAAGACAAAGCCACCAGGTCAATTATCTGCTATTGTGGGGATGGACTTCTCTTGATCTTGGCACACTCTGTGCTTTCTTTAGGATATCTCCTCTACTTAACAAGCTCTCAGATCCAAGAGAGGAAACGTACCATTTCCACACACACCTCAAAGTGTCCCTTACTTTGCTAGTCCTTTCCATGTAGGTTTCTTCTTCAGGTGCAGAAATATCTTCTCTTAAAAGTAATAGAGAATACTTAATTATGTACCCTTCATTTTAGTAAGACTTGCATTTTGTAATGAGGAATACAGTATGCTCACAGTAGAAGCTGTAAAACTAGAGAAAAGCAGAAACAAGAAAATAAGCACCTCTTATTGCATCACTCAGAAGTTTAGCCAACACTACTCTGAGCCTGGTATAGGACAGAGTCCTTGTCTGAGGAAAGGAATTGATAACCAACCATTACACAAGTAATGAGCTGCAATTTTGATAAATGCTACAAGGCAAAAATACAGGATAGGATGCTATGCAAACTGTAGTAGGACTCCTTACTCTAGTTAACATCTTGATGCCAAGGCTTCCTATACTTTTTCAGGGAAACTGGTAAATATACATACATTTTTATCCAGTTGGGATTAAATAGTGTGTACTATTTGAAGATAAAAATTTCATTGTCATTTCCAGAGCTAACTTCTACAGACAGAATTTCCCTAAGAATACCCAGGAAAGAACAGTAGGCAAACAGCCACCAGTGAGTCACAAATGGTCATAGAAGAAACCAAGGAATTGTTTTCTAGGTCTCTCTGAAACAGTCAAATAACCTCTGGCCAAAAGGAAACCATTGTTGACTGCTGGATGAGGTCATCACATAATACAAAAGGTATAATCAGAAGCAAAAAGGAACACATTTCAGATTCTTCTTCTTCCTTTTACCGTCTTATAAAGTTGCTCACCCACCATGACTTTATCAGAGTTTTAGGTTTGCAGATAAGATCTTGTAACAATGTCATTTGGGAACTGCTTTACCTGATCTGTCCTTTAAGATCTACACAGATCTTGCAAGAGTGGCTAGAAACCCCCTCTACTCCATGCCCTCTAGAAATACAAGTCTCTCACTTAGATTCTGAAAATTTCTATATGTGACTATGTTCTGTTGGTCAAACTCCGCCTACAGAATTTTATTTCTACATCTGGTATCTCGGTTACACTCAGCATTAATTTAGACAAATTATGCAACTGTATTTTCCACAACTGGGAGAAATTGTACACCTCAGCACATCCAAATGTAATGGATGAGCCTCACCATGGGAAAACTACCTTTGTGACCATGGTACCTCCCCTGCCTGGTAAATATTCAAGTTTATTTTTTAAATGTACTTAGGTACTGGTCTCTATCTCCTTCATGAAAGAAGCAAGTCTTCTATTTCACAATAAGTGACATCATTCTAATTCCCCCAGGAGTATCAGTATCCATGTTTGCATTCACATTAAAGTTTATAAGGTATAGATAACTGAGATCAGATTATTTCCTGAGAGTGAGATTCCAGGGGAGAAAGGATATGGAGAACAGAAAATGAAGGAACTAAAAGGATAAAAAGGAATTATAATGAGGCCCTTTGGGAATAAGGTAGAGAAAGAAGAAATGAGCATGGCCAGCCCCATTGATTTCCATCCAGATACCCATAAGCAGAGACAAATTAAACTTCAATGATAATTCTGAGTGCACTGCCTGATCTTCTCATACACAGTGTGCCTTACAGTTTTAAAAATGAATGTTTAATTTAGTACATTCTCAAGTACTTTCAAATGGCCATTTTTTTTACAGTGGAAATTCATCTTAATAATTTCTTAGTAGAGGAAACCATAGATGTAAGAGTAATGTGATCACTTTCTAAACTTGAAAGAACACCCTCCTCAGCCTGATTCTCAGCTAGGCTCTTCTTAACCTTCTCAGTCAACTCCGATATGTCAGAAGAAATTTCCCGGCTCGGTTTTCAGGGAAGAATGACTTCACCCAGGCTCTCCGTGGTGCCCTGGCAGAAAGCCAGGAGCAAGCAATGCAGATATGGCTGCAGCCTCTCTGCGCTCAGCCTAAGATAGGATCTGCCAGGCCAGAGAGGAATCCGGGTTCTCCAAAAATGCTACAGCAAGTTACTTTGGCACTGAGCAGAACACACTACCCATTGACCAAACAGTGAAATGGGACTTGTGCTTCTTTTCCTTTGAGTGGAACATTCCAGAATAATGTATGGGAAGTTCTAGATAATGAGCCCCTTTGATCAATTATACCATAGTATATGATATGTGGTATAATGTGGAAATGTGGAAAACCTAATAATGGAAGACAAATATCTCATGGCCTTTGCATCTCATCTCAATTTATACAAGGTTTTGGTTTTCTGTATGGAAACACAATACCGTTCCAGCTTGAGAATTCTCCTGTTTCTCTTACTGGAGAGGGAGCAGTAAGTGTGTAACGAGAAAGTCCGCAAAAAATTCTATTTGTTTTTTTGTAATCAGTCAACTTCTGTTTGTGATGGAAGTCAATGTAAACCACAGCAGCAATGAAGCCCAGGCACAGGTGTTCTCTTCCTATGTTCTAGGACTCTGAGTGATATATGATTTCTCCTAGGAACTGAAAGGCTGCAGCAGACCCGTCAGAGAAACTATAAATCATCCAACAAATAATATGAAAACACAGTCAGTGAAACCCCTCACAGAGTAGCAGCTTTCTGATTAGCTGCCATACTAGTGTGGACTAAGGAATCCCAAAGGAAGATGCTCTTTTCTTTTTGGGATAAAAATTACCATTTTCTTCAGACATTACACACACAGACACACACACACCCCTACAGATTTGAGAACTCATTGTATTTGGTATTACTTTTTCAAAATGACTGAGACTTACCTACCCCACTATGCCTAACCATAACTGAGATTTTCTTTTTCCTCTCTCCTAGGATCTTTATTTCAATCAAAGTGTTTAAATTCTCCATAAAACATTTTAGAGACCCTACATACCAAGTTTTAGAAGGCTGACTAGTTGAAGATGATGCCTTTGCTAAGGACAACTCTTTGATTATGAGTAATTCTGCAGTTACTTCCTTTCTTTTTTAACAGCCTTGTAAAGTTTCAGTGATGAACAAACAGGACTTGGGTGAGTACAGTGCCATCTAAGAATCTGGGTTGAATATCTCTATATATTCATATATGAAGAAGGACTTGATGTAGAGATTAGAATGTGATTAAACCAGAAAGGTAGTACATCACAAAGCTGGGGTTCCCAGCTGGGAGTCTTCAGATGGACTTTAAAGGTCCATGAATCACTTCAAGTCCTACAAGCAAAGCTGTGGATTTTTAGGGGAAAAGAATCCACAGCTTTCACTAAAAGGGTTAGTGAGCCAATGAAATTTAGGAACCTTAAAGAGAACAGACAATAACTCATTGTTGAATAAATGAATTCAGGGAGAACCAGCTTACTACTGGTTATAACATTTCCAAGATCAAATCTTCTTTGGAAGCACTTGAAGATAGTGGAAAGAAAATTGGCAATATTGAGCTATTATCACATATGTAAGAGCCAGGCTCTGATCGAGTTGCTGCTCCATCCCTCAGTTCTTTTACCAAACACTACTTTACTCTTTATAACTGTCAACTACAGACAGTCCAAATATATAGCTAAAAATAATAGCTCTTTCCCCCACTTTCAAAAATTGCTTCAAGTATTAGGGATTTGTAACCTAGATCCAGGAGATCTAAATGTTCCCTGAGAGAATGTCAGAGTGTGGGAGCTCCATGGATAATGGAAAGGAATATGGGATCAAAAGGACAAAGACAGTGAATACACTGGGGTGCAGAAGGAAGGAGTAGGTAGAAAAAAGAACCCAGACCTGCCATTGGAGCTTCCATTATTCTCCACAGTGCATCATCCTAAAAGCCTGTGTACACGGGCTACCCACTCTTGTCCACCCATAGGACTACAACATGAGGTGGGCTAGAGAGTAGGGTAAGAGGAAAAAGAGGCTCAGTCACAAAGATGTGCATACTGATTAAACAGGAAGGAACTGGGAGCAGGAGCAAGCATAAAGGCGCCTCTACATATCAAGAATAATAAGAATACAAGCATAACACTACACGCAAGAATACTTACAATGCAAGGAAATCATCATGATATCACAGGAGAGTAGAAGAGTTGTTAAGAAAACATTCTCTAGTGTCAGACCAATCTGGAGTTGAGCAGAGGGCTGCACTTCTTAAGATTGTGTCCTGGGCAAGTTATTGAACCCTCCAAGCCTCTGTTTAAACCCTCTTCAGTGAAAGGAGGATAAAAACAGGACAGGTATTTATCCTGTCCCATTATTAACCCAATATAATTGATTGGTATTAAGTATTCGCTGTGTGACAGACCCTATGCTAGACAAATCAGCTTATTTAGGCCTTACAGCCCCCCAAAAAACTAGGTACTATTACTATCCTGAATTTACAAATGTGGAAAGTGAGGGTTAGAGATATCACATAACTGGGTAAAGGAGAAATTGACCCATAGTAGACAGGCTTACAGAGAAGATCTATAATATAACACATCTAAAATCCTGCCAAGGAATCTCAAGAGGTTACATGGCTCTTGAGAACATGGACAACATTGCTTTCTTCCAGGGAGTTTTGCCTGAATAGTTAAACTTTGTTTATCCCTATCAGTGATAGGGAGATTCAATCTCTATTACCATAAAAACCCAAATCATAGGAAATGTATATATACAATGCAGTGGAAGGACTGAGGCTGAAGCTGAAGCTCCAACACTTTGGCCACCTGATGCGAAGAGCCAATTCATTGGAAAAGACCCTGATGCTGGGAAAGAGTGAAGGCAGGAGGAGAAGATGATGACAGAGGATGAGATGGTTGGATAGCATCACCAACTCAGTGGACATGAATTGGAGCAAACTCCAGGAGATAGTGAAGGACAGAGAAGCCTGGCATGCTGCAGTTAATGGGCTTGCAAGGAGCTGGACATGACTTAGCAACTGAACAACAACAACATATACAATGCAATAAAATGTCAAGTGCATAAAACAGGAAACTCAAACTAGCTTAGACAACAAAGGAAACTTATTAATTCATGTAACAAAAAAGTCCTGCAGCAGGAAAAACCTTAGAGATGGTTTGATCATTGCTCCAGCTAAGCTTCTCTGCAATTCTTTCACCTTTTCCCTACTCCTTGTGTCTGTGACATCCTTAGGCTGCTTTTCCTCATGGAAGCAAAATAGCTGCAGCAGCTCCAGACCTCACATGGCAACCCAGACCATCCTGAGAAACAACAATTTTCTCTTTCTCAAACAAAAGTTCAGTGCATCACACTAACTTATCCAATTCAGATCACGTGCCTAGTGCTGAACTCATCAACATAGACAGGGAAAATGTTATGCACTGACTGAGTAAAGACTGACCAGTACTCCTCAAGAGGATGGTATTTGAAAGATGGTCTTGCCAATCAGGATCCTTTCTTCCCAAAATAAGTGACTACTACTGAATGAGGTATAAAATGGTTCCCAAAAGAATTATCTAGGTGCTGTGAGAAAAAGAAGGTGGATACTCAAAAAAAGTAATCAACCAATGTCCAAAAGTGTACCAAGCAGAGAACAAATGAAGGACTCACAATCATAAGCACAATAGGACACATTGCATTTAATGTTGTATGTATAGAGGTGTAAAATGCTTGGGAAACATCTATTTACTTAAATAGGTACATTTCTTTTGTTCACATGATTCATTTATTTAACCATGACTACCTTCAAAATTAGCACCAGTGTAGACTTTGATCCAAGCCATACATCAGCCTCCAAATTAGCAAATTGTTGTTGTTCAGTCAGTAAGATGTATTCGACTCTGAGACCCCATGGATTACAGCATGTCACGTTTCCCTGTCCTTCACTCACTCTTGCAGTTTGCTCAAATTCATGTCCATTGAATTAACCAGAGATGTTCGCATTAGCAACATTTTACTGATCCATTTCTCCCCACTCAATTTTCACTTTTTTCAGACAGGTTTTCTTTTCAATGAACTCCCCAGAATCACTGTGAGCTTAGGATGTCCTGGAGGGAGGCAGTGCAGCCGAATAGTCAAGTTCACAAGCAAGGAGAATACCAGGCTTAGCATGAGCTCTGTCTCTTATCAGCTTGAAAATCCCAGACAAATCATTTAACTTCTAAATTTCTTCACCTGTAAGTGAAGATAACAGCATCTATCTCATAAAGCCAGGATTAAATTATACAGTGTACATAGGCACTTGGTACACATTCTGGAAAAGAGCAAATGTTCAACTCATATTAGCTCTTTTATTGATAAGAAATTAAAATAAGGTTAATGTTAGTGCTCTGAGACATTTTTTAATCTTACAAATAAATTGACTAATCAAAGGAAAAAACTCTCTTTTGCATTCATCATCACATCATATGATCAAACATCATAATAATGACAATATATGACTTATTGACTGCTTACTATGTTCAAAGAACTGTTTAGGTGTTTTGCACATATGAATTCAAAGATAGGTATTTTGTTGTTATTTGACAGGAGAGAAAACTAAAGCTCAAAGAGGTTAGCAAAGTTGCCTAAATGTTGCAGAGCCAGTAAATAAGAAGGCAGTATATGAACACAGACGAGTCTGACTCCAAAGCTCATACTCAGAAATTTCCCAGTTAACTGACAATTTTAGTTTCTTTAACCAATAAAGAATTGTCCCTCATAAAAGAAGGCTAATCTTCCCAGTTAAAAAGAAAAAAAAAAAAAACAGAAAATTCTTTAAAGTGGTATTTGTACAATAACTTTAGGAAATATAATAGCCAGATGATAATAGCACTAGCAATCCAGGATGTATTTTATGGAGCTATTAATATATGCCTTGAGTGGTCAAAGGCTTTACCACTCACTTGAGGCATGTAGTAATGGCCAATAAAACTTGCCTTGTCATGTCTTAATGCCATATTATATCATCATACTTATAATGAAACGCCCTTAAACTTCAGTGTTATCAGAAGAGAAGAAAAAGTGGTGGTTAAACAAGCTAGCAAAGTAAGGAAGAAGTACAGAATCTGTAAAGAGCCCTGAGCTATAGAACCTCGGCCTAACTCTACTATGCATCTGCCTGACCTTCAACACATCTTCAGATCTCAGGATCTCAGCATCTCCTTCTATAAACCAAGGTTCATTATGGTAAGTGAAGGCTTCTTCCAGCTTCAACAGCCTGTGGTATTACAGAATATTTCATGCATTCAACAGGAGCTCACAAATTGCAACATATATACCAGGTATACCCTGTGCTAGGAGCTGAGAACAGCAGTAACCAGGGCAGAAGTCCTGTCTCTGATGCTGGACTTAAATGGCTTCCCTGGTAGCTCAGATGGTAAACAATCGTATGCAATCCAGGAGACTCGGGGTCGCAAAGAGTCAGACACAATGAGCGACCAATGCAACAAAGAGGTAAAGGGATGACTCGGGGTTTAAATACTGCCTTGCTTTCTAATTTTCTCTCGTTACACATCATGAACATGTCCAAGCAAACATACAAAACCTTGATAATAGTTGAGTTGGGGTGGTGGTATAGAGGGCAATGGCACCCCACTCCAGTACTCTTGCTTGGAAAACCCCATGGACGGAGGAGCCTGGTAGGCTGCAGTCCATGGGGTCGCTAAGAGTCGGACACAACTGAGCGACTTCACTTTCACTTTTCACTTTCATGCCCTGGAGAAGGAAATGGCGACCCACTCCAGTGTTCTTGACTGGAGAATCCCAGGGACGGGGGAGCCTGGTGGGGTGCCGTCTATGGGGTCGCACAGAGTCGGACACGACTGAAGCAACTTAGCAGCAGCATAGACCCTAGTTCTTTGTACTATTCTCTCTACCTTTGTGATGTCAGAAATTTTTCATCACAAAAATTTAAGATAGATGAGAAAAGCTTCAGGGAGACTTTTGCTTCTGAGAATAACCCATTAGATCTGCCAGATTAACCTTTCCACCAAAGATAAGAAGGAAAGATAGACAAAATATTTATGAAACACTTAAAAATATCCCAAGGTCAACAAGATGGGAGGGGGGGGATTAAATAAGAATCAAGGGAAGAAAGGAAGTCCAGAGAAAAGGGATGGCATTTTGCACTTGTTTTCCCTCTACAGATGCTTGAAGAGCCAGGAGAATAGAGATTTATGTTCACAGTCTGCTGGAAACAGGGTAAAAATATCTGAGCATATCATTTGCTTTGCGTTAGGATCTCCAAAGAGATACACTCTAGCAGGAAGGAAGAACAGAAAGCTAACAGGTCCCTGCAGGACTGCAGCTTATCTTCAAACCACCTCAGTCTCTGAAACTGAAATAAGCTGTTTCTGGAGTACTAAGCTCCAAGTACTTACAGAAGCAAATGTAATCCCATCTAGAGCTGGATAACACTGACCTCAAATTATATCTGCAAACAATTGTGCAAATATAGTATCTCACACACAATTAAAAATAACCACCAATTGAGAAGATAAGAAGATATAAATACAAACTAGCAGAAACAACAGAAATAGAAATAGATCTACAGGGCTTCATATTTGGAATGACTTGAAACTTTTTGTTAAAAGTTTACTTGAAAATTTCAACATGGAATGGTACAGTAGGGTAAATGGTGGCTCCCTCCAAAAGATACATTCATGTTCTAATTCTTGAGACTTGTGGCTATTATTTCATATGGCAAAGGAGTGAACATTACCTTATATGGTAAAAGATATGATTAAATTACAGGTGCTGCAAGGAGTTTATCCTAGACTTTCCAGGTGTGCCCAAGTGATGAAAGAACCTAATTGCTAGCCTAGATATCTATGCCCAGAGGAAATACCCTTAAGAATGGTGGTGAAATAAAGACATTTCAGATAAACAAACTGAAAGAATTTGTCACCAGTAGACCTACAATAAAGGAAATACCAAAGGACATTTCTTCTTAAGTAAGTGATCCCAGATGGAAGATCAATGATACAAGAATAAATGGAGAGCAAAGAGAAAAATAAATACATGAGTAAATCGGAATTAATGATTGTGTAGAACAATAGTAGCATCTTGGGCATTTGAAATATATAGAAAGAAAATACAGCACAATAATAAGAGACAAGAGAGATCTGAATTATATTAAAGAGTTCTAAGGCCTAAATCAAGAATACATACTAAAATGTCTAATGTAATCATTAAAGTAATAATAAAAGAATGTAAAACTTCCAAGCTAACAGAGAGAAAAAGTGGAATGGTAAACAAACTCAATCCAAAAGAAGAAAAGAAAAATAAGACACGAAACAAGCAGGACTAAAAGAAATCCACTTAATACAATAGTAATTTCAACCCAACTTTGTGTGTAATTATATTAAAAGTGAGTGAATAAATGTTCCAATTTAAAGACAAAAATAGTCAAATGCAATAATACACTGTATGTATTAATACAAGAAACACATTTAAACATATGGATACAGAAATGCAGAAACTAAAAGGATTTTTTAAAAAAAGATATGCTAGGCAAATATTAGCCACAAGAAAGCTTGTGCGGCTTTATTAATATCAAACAAAGTAGAATGTATGGCAAAAACTCATTTTTGGTGTATGAGGAGTCAATTTGTAATGTCAAAAAGTTCAATTCATCAGGAAGATATAGCAACTCCAATTTCAAATGTATTTAACACAGTTCCAAAATCTACAACAGCAAAATTAATAAAAGTACAAGAAGAAAAAAGATAAATCTACAATCAAAGTATGAGATTTGAACACATTTTTCTCAGAAACCTATGGGACAAATAAGAAAAATAAAAACGAGTGATGACAGAGAAAATTTGAAGAACATAAATGGTAAAGTTGGCCAAATGAACATACAGAACATTGTATCTATCAACTAAAGAATACACATTTAAAGATCACAGCAAACAGGTACAAAAATGGGCCATATGCTGTGAAACCAAACAAGCCTCAACACATTTTAAAGTACTAAAATCAGATATGTTCTTTGCTCACAATGCAATGAAGCTAAAAATCAATAACAAAATAATAGCTGGAAGACAGTAGAAATTAGAAATTATGTTAGAAATTAGAAATTATCTCATGATAATAAAATGATTTCATATAAAACTTTGCAATAAAAATTATGTTTAAAGTGAAATTTATTATTTAAATATATATAATAGGGTTAAAGAAGAGAATCAGTAAATAAAACACCTCATTTTAAGAAATCATTTTTAAAAATCAGTAAACTTAAACTAAATAAAAACAACAATATAATACAGAGGATCAACCAAGGGAAATGTTAAAAAGATTAATAAAATTGATAAATCTTTGGAATGACTAATTAGGAAAAACCAATGTCAGAAATTTTTAAAGGGAAATCTCTAGAGTCAGCACCCATATGTCTTGTACAGCTCATTCCCCTCGGCAGTCTGGGCCATTCTCCACTCCAGTCAAACACTGATTTCATATCAATCACTACAGAGTAGTTGTGGTTGTTATAAGTGAAAGTCCCTCAGTTGTGTCTGATTTTCTGGGACCCCATGGACTACAGACTGCCAGTCTCCTCTGTCCATGGAATTCTCCAGGCAAGAATACTGGAGTGGGTTGCTGTTCCCTTCTCCAGGGGATCTTCCCAACCCAGCGATCAAACCCAGGTCTCCTGCATTGCAGGTAGATTCTTTACCATCTGAGCCACTGGGGAAGCTCTTCTTATAAAGGTAGTTACACAATATATACTCTTGGGTCTGGTTTCTACTACTCAAAACACTATTTTTGAGACCTACCCACGTTGTTGGGTGTATCAGAAGCTCCCTCCTTTTCATTGCTGGTAGTTTTATAATATACAAACACATTGGTCCTTTCTAGTCTTGAGCAATTCTGAATAAAATGCTATAAATATTCATGCACAACTCTTTCATAGACATATGTTTTCATTTCTCTAGTATAAACACCTAGGAGTAAAATTTCTGGGGATTCAATGCATTCTGAAAAACCACAAATAAAATTCCACAGTTTTTGTGGAATTTGATGAACTACTTCTAAAATTCAAAAGGATATATAAGGGTTAGAATTAGCCTTAAAGAAGAACATGTAGAAAGGCTGGCTCTATTAGAAAAAAAAATACATTATAAAACTTACTATGAAAACACTACAGTGTGGTGTCAGTGTAAAAACAGTCAAGCAAACCTATGGGATTTAAAAAAAGACCCAGAAATAGGCCCAAACTTATATGAATATTTGGTATATGACCAAGATGCCTCTGCTGGGTGGGAATGGAAGAATACTCTTTTTTCTTTTTTTAACAGTATCTTTAAGGAACACTCTTTTTAAGGAGTGGTGCCAGGAAAATTGGGTATCAAATTGGGGGAGGGGCAATTGATACTTTATTTCAAATTGATTTGATATTGATTTCAAATTGATTCAAATGGATAAATTTGAAAAGGTTCTTTAATCTAAATTTGAAGAGTAAAATAATATAGTTTCTAAAAGTTAATACACCAAAATATTTTCAAGAAACCTAGGTAATCAAAAACTTCCTAAGAAGAGATTTTTAAAAAATCATTACTCATAAATAGAAGTAATAAACTGGGTTGTATTAGAATTGCTTTGTTCATCAAAACATGCCAGTAAAAGAAGGAAAAGGCAAGCAAAAAAGTGGTAGATCTCTGCAACACATATAATTGGAAATATATAATATATTAATGCACAGACTATATACAAAGAATTCCTACCGAATAAAAAAGGAAAAAGACAGGTATAACTCATTTTTTAAATGGGGGAAAAAAGAGACTGGAATAGGCGGTTCATATATGGGATAGTCAAATAGCTAATAAAGAGGTGAAAAATACTTAATCTTATTCTTTCAGGGAAATACAAATTATGATTACAAAGAGATACCGTTAAACACCTACGAAACAGCAAAAGTTAAAAATCTGACAATATCAACTGCTGTCAAGAAACTGGAGCAATAGGAACTCTGGTACACTTCTAGTGAGAGAGTAATTTGAAACAATTACTTTGGAAAACAATTTGGTATTATCTATTGCCAGGACAAATTGTGAAAGCCTTTGAATAGGGGAAAAAATATACTGAGGGTCCAAACTAGTGCCCCTTTCATGTTATTCTACCTTTCATGGACTTTGAGCTATTCTACAACTACTTAAGTTATAGAAAACTACTAATAACACAAATGCTTCTTATGTATATAAATGCAAATGAATTGTGTCTGGTAGACTTCAATGGATGATAATACTGTGTACAGACTCATCTTTCATCTATTCAATTCATTTCAGCATCCTTTGTTGCCTGTATACGCATGGGTCTTTCAATTCTCCTTTGAACCAGTTGTAACATCTTATTGGTTCTATCATTAATTGATGTGTCAAAAGAAATCTTTGACACATGTTCATTTTATATTTGTGTCAGAGTAATGATTTTACTTTTAAAAAAAACTATCCTTTAATGCCACTAAGGCCAAATATACATATATTCTATGCTCCAACAATCCCAACCAACAGAAACATGTTCATCTGTGCTCCAAGAGACATGTGCAAGAATGCTCACAACATCATTACTTACAACAGCTAAGAACTAGAAGCATTCCAAACATCCATCAATGGCCAAATGGATAAAGAAATTGTATATTCAGATAATAAAATCCAGCAAGTGAATAAAAGCTACATAGCACAAGAGGGAAGAAACTCAGATACATAATGCTGGGGAAAAAAAGAAGCCAGACATAAAACAATATTTTACTATATGACTCCATGTGTATGAAATTCAAAATAAACACAAAACTAAACCACAGTGTTTAGAAATATCTGCATAGGCGACAAAACTTCTAGTAATAATTTCTTTGCTTTTCTTTACAAAGTTAAGACAGTCATCTCCTTGGGAGTGAGAGAAGGTAATAGGAAGAGTGCTTCTAGAACACCTCGGTATCAGTGATAATCATAAACATGTCGACTGAAAAAAAAATGCACAGCCTCAAAGTTGAGAGTTTTGTTTTATTTGGTGGACTTTCTGGGGAATTCAAGTCCAGGATACAGCTCTCAGATAGTTCTAAGGGACTGCTCTGAAGAGGGAAGCAAGGAGCCAGTTTAATAGGAGTTTTGTAGCCAAAAAAAAAACAAACAACAACAACAAAAAAAAAAAAACAGGTAGTCAGAATACCAAAAGATTACTGTTAATTAAAGAAAACCAGACATTTCAAGTTAGTGAATTTAGCACTTTTCCATATTTTTGTTGCTGTCGTTTAGTCACTAAGTCGTGCCCAACTCTTTGTGGCTCCATGGATTGTAGCCCACCAGGCCCTTCTGTCCATGGGGATTCTCTAGGCAAGAATACTGGACTGGGTTGCTATTTCCTTCTCCAGGGGATCTTGTCCACTCAAGAATCAAACCACAACTCCTACCTTGGCAGGCAGATTCTTTATCACTGAGACACCAGGGAAGTACTTTCTATGTATGCTGCTGCTGCTGCTAAGTCGCTTCAGTCGTGTCAGACTCTGTGCGACCCCATAGACGGCACCCCACCAGGCTCCCCCGTCCCTGGGATTCTCCAGGCAAGAACACTGGAGTGGGTTGCCATTTCCTTCTCCAGTGCATGGAAGTGAAAAGTGAAAGTGAAGTCACTCAGTAGTTTCCGACTCTTAGCAACCCCATGGACTTCAGCAAGAGTACCTGAGTGGGGTGCCATTGCCTTCTCCGCTTTCTGTGTATAGAAAGATGCAAAAGGCTGGGCTCATGGAAATCATCCCTTTCATATGCAGCCTCAGTCATCTGGGGCCAGCCTGCTGTGTTTTCCTGCCCTGAGTTTCCTCAGGGTGCCCTGCTGGGGAATGGCTGCAGTTGTTGATGGCCTGATGGTCAACATCCTGTTTCCATCCTCAAGTTTCTTCTGGGTTCACCTTCAGGGGTGGCTGTAATGTGATGGCTTGATGACTGAGACATCCTTTGTTTACTGATATGGCAGGTAACATTTTTAATTGACAAAGATATTCGCGTGTGCATGCTAAGTTGCTCAGTTATGTCCAACTCTTTGCAACCCTTTGGACTGTAGCCAGCCAGGCTCCTCTGTCCATGGGATTCTCCAGGCAAGAATACTGGAGTGGGTTGCCATGCCCTCTTCCAGGGAATCTTCCCAACCCAAGGATCGAACCCACATCTCTTATTTCTCCTGCATTGGCAGGTCGGTTCTTTACCACTAGTGCCACCTGGGAAGCCCCACAAAGATATTCACTTTATGACAAGTCATTAGCTTATTTTATTGTTTTGTGTACTTTTCCTAGTGGGCACTATCTTTCACAGTAAAGAAAACATTCAACAAGGAAAAAAAAGACTTTGGGGAGTGAAAGACCCAATAGCCAATTAGAGGCAAAAGCTATAGCATTCACTGTATTATCCAACAGGCGGATTTTCCACATTAATATTCCAAGTCATTAAAGAAATGGCCTTTGGAGACTATTTTCTAATCCCCCAAAGCAGTAAAATAAATGCAATAAGCTGCTGAAAGACAGGAAGCCTAACAATCCAGTGCCAGGACTATTTTTTTCTTTTCCCTTCAGAGGCCTTGCCAGGTTCACAAGCTGAGTATTTTTAGCCAGAAGTTAAAGTTTAAGCTTTATCCTGCTTCTCTGAAAACAAAATATTAGCTGCCATTCAAAAGAAATTAATGCCTGCATCCACCTCATTTCAAGAGAAAATTGTTTCTTTCCATCTCCGCATAACTTGATACATGTCTGCATGAGTCAGGTGGCGGGGAGGGCCCCTCTGTTATCAGCACAGGTAAATGTTTCCTAGGTAACCAAGCCCTCTCCCAGCAGTGCCAGCTCCTTCAATCTGTCTGGGCTGAGTTCACCAGGCAGTGTTGGCACCAACCCAGCTCGCTCATGACGGGATGAAGTTAGAAAATTCAACCCAATCTCCCTTGGCTGCTCATGTTTTGATTCATTTGTCCAAATGTTAGAAGGGCATGTCTGAGGGCACTATAACAAAGGCTGCACCATATTTATGAGACATCCAATTTCATTCCACCTTGAGGGGAGAAAAAGATTGGAGATGCGGGGAGGAGGGGACAACCAAGAGAAGAGGAAGGAAAGTATATCAATGCCTCTTACACTCTGTGTCCTACCCTTCTAACACTCAACACTGAATCACTAACTCCTGTTTTTTCAGGAATAAAAAATATTTACCATTTAACACCTGCTGTGTGTCAAGCACTTCACGTCCAATATCTCACTTATTCTTCTTCACAATAGTCCTTATAAGTAGGCAGCTTTGTCTTCAACTTCCAAAAGGAAACTGCAGCTCAGAGAGGTTAAATGACATGCTCAAGGTCACACCTAGTGAGAAGTCTGACCCACTGTCTGAAGGAAACTGTTATCAATGACTCACCCAGTCTTTGTGAAAAGCAACTAATTAACCACAGTCCACTTCTAGAACCCAGAACTCACCAGCTTTGAAATGATACATAAAGTTGCCATGAATGATACTCCTCCCAAAAGTAAAGTACCAGTAGTAAATAAAATTTCTTACACTAGAGACAATTTATACAATAAACTGTGTCTATCCAAAGTATGAGGTCTTACTTCATGTTGTTCCTGCCAACAATTATTAGTAAACCAGATATGATTTAGAGATCGAAACAAAGGTTCAGGAACATTTGCTGCCTGCTCCCAAATCCAAGGGCTGTAAATAGTAAAGTGAGGACCTAACAGACTTGAGTGCCCAGTCATCTCATGCACTAAAAATGACCAGGGAGTGTGCACACACATCACTCAAACAGGCACACATGTTACCAGCAACCACATGCTAAGTTGCTTCAGTTGTGTCCGACTCTGTGCGACCCCATAGACAGCAGCCCACCACACTCCCCCCGTCCCTGGGATTCTCCAGGCAAGAACACCGGAGTGGGTTGCCATTTCCTTCTCCAATGCAGGAAAGTGAAAAGTGAAAGTGAAGTCGCTCAGTCGTGTCCGACTCTTTGCGACCCCATGGACTGCAGCCCACCAGGCTCCTCTGTCCATGGGATTTTTCCAGGCAAGAGTACTAGAGTGGGTTGCCATTGCCTTCTCCGAGCAACCACATGGAGAGTTATAATTTATGAAGAAGCCCTCAGTCCTTGTTGGCTATTGTCATTATCATCCCTAATAGTTGGGCTATAAATCCACACTCCTTAACTTACCATACAAACTTCATCAATATTTGGTCTTCACCTACCTGTCCAAAATCACCTCTAACACTCCAGCCAAGGCCAAATACTTGCAGTTCACCCTATTCCTCCTTCATCTCCATGATTTTGTTGTTACTGTTCCCTCCGTCTAGAACACTCTCTCACTTCTCCACCTGGACAGTTCCCCTGAGCTTCCTATACTTTTAATTTTGTCAACTGCTTTCCTGGGACTCCTGTGGCTGATGCCTGCCTCTGTTGTAGCCCCAGGTACCCTAAGGTGACTATGCAAAGTCACTCTTTTTTCCATCTTCAAACCCTGGTGTCTCATTGGCCTCTAGCTCTTCACAGAAAGTTTTCAAGAAATGTTGAGAGGGGAATTCAGGTAGTCTCAGGGTCTAGGCATAGATCATAGAGGCACAATTTTTACCAAATTGATAGAAATCCTCTTCTGTCTTTCTCTATTTCCCTTTAAAGCAGTCCATGAAAGGCTAAAAAGTAGCTTCTCATAAAACAGTCCATAAAGCTGTATGGGGTAATTAAGTGTTGCCAGTCCATAGAGCATCGCATGCAGATAAGCATTGCTAAGGGATGGCTTGCCTTTCATATACACCAGGGCTTTCTTTTTCTTTTCTTTTCTGCTGTCCGAGGAAAACTATTAATACAAAACAAATATGTCACAGTAATTCCACGTTACTCCTATTTATTTTTAGTCTATGATTTTTTTCACTATGGCAAGGGTGTACAATTCTTGCCATATCTTTAGATCTTCCCTACTGCTCTTCTATAAACCTAACTGGGAAATTGTATGTATCAGACACTCAGCGCAACAAAGTTTAAATCCAAAGAATTCAACAAAGATGAATCAAACCACCTGCCTCTGAAGACAATCCCAAAGAAAAAGGTGGTTGAGGGGGGACCTTGCTTTACAAATATGAGATATGGGAAACTAGAGAATGTAAATGAAATCATGTCAGCTTAAGGCCAGGCAGTCTGGGTTTGAAGGCCAACTCTGCCACTGACCTTGGACAGTGACCTTGGACAGCTCACGTAGGCAGAAGCAACTGTATAATTTGCAGGATCCTGAGCAAAATTAAAATGTGAAGCCCTTTGTTCAAAATTATGAAGAATTTTTAGACAGCAATTAAAGAGCATTAAATCAAGTGTGGGCCCTTCTAGCATGAGGCTTTGTGATCATACATGTCACATGCCATGAAGCTGTTCCTTCATCTAGCTTCTGTGTGTCTCAGTTTCCTCTTCTGGAAAATTGACACAATAGCACCCACCTCACAGAGTTGTTGTGAGGATCAAATTAGAAAATCCCATATAAGAAAAAAGTGCTTATAAGACAACCTGATATATCAAAAAATATCGGCTTTTTCCATTGTTACTGTTTTGAGTCAAGTTATAAAACAGAATAACTAAGGTATTAATATTCAGTATAATGAATATTATCTGAATTTAATAATGAATAGTGAATTCAATATTAATATTCTTTACCAAGGGATTAACTAATCCTTGAAATAGAAGATTTCTTTATTTAACTCTGATTGAGTTTACAAGACTGATGCCTCCAATATTTATTAGGCAAAACAAAGCACCTCTAATCAGAGAAATGAACCCAAGACAGAAAGATCGGCTTTAGACAAAATGGCTTGAAAGACATTTTTATTTACAATCTATAGTAAAGGAGATCTCCTTCTGTTCCTCCCTACATCCAGATCTGTCTAAAGGACAACCTTACATCTTGGACAGGGCTGGGGTTAAGAGCATGGATTTTGGAGTCAGAACTGTGTTGGAGTCCTTGGTCCTAGATCCACTAACTCTTTGACCTCAAGAAATTTCTCTAAATCCATATTTCCTCATCATCAATACAAATTCATATGGAGGCTACAAAACAGAATCACAGATATACTGAAGCTTTCACTGACATATACATATTTGGAGCTTACTTTGATGTCTGGAGTTCAGTGTGTGTCTGTCATTCACTCAGTTCAGTTCAGTTCAGTCGCTCAGTCATGTCCAACTCTTTGCGACCCCATGAATCACAGCAAGCCAAGCCTCCTTGTCCATCACCAACTCCCAGAGTTCATTCAGATTCATGTCCACCAAGTCACTGATGCCATCCAGCCATCTCATCCTCTGTCGTCCCCTTCTCCTCTTGCCCCCAATCCCTCCCAGCATCAGAGTCTTTTCCAGTGAGTCAACCCTTCCCATGAGGTGGCCAAAGTACTGGAGTTTCAGCTTTAGCATCATTCCTTCCAAAGAAATCCCAGGGCTGATCTCCTTCAGAATGGACTGGTTGGATCTCTTTGCAGTCCAAGGGACTCTCAAGAGTCTTCTCCAACACCACAGTTCAAAAGAATCAATTCTTCAGTGCTCAACCTTCTTCACAGTCCAACTCTCACATCCATACATGACCACTGAAAAAACCGTAGCCTTGACTAGACAGACCTTAGTCGGCAAAGTAATGTCTCTGCTTTTTAATATGCTATCTAGGTTGGTCATAACTTTTCTTCCAAGGAGTAAGCGTCTTTTAATTTCATGGCTGCAGTCACCATCTGCAGTGATTTTGGAGCCCCCAAAAATAAAGTCTGACACTGTTTCCACTGTTTCCCCATCTATTTCCCATGAAGTGATGGGACTGGATGCCATGATTGTAGTTTTCTGAATGTTGAGCTTTAAGCCAAATTTTTCACTCTCCTTTTTCACTTTCATCAAGAGCTTTTTCGTTCCTCTTTGCTTTCTGCCATAAGGGTGGTGTCATCTGCATATCTGAGGTTATTGATATTTCTCCCAGCAACTCAGTTGTATCCAAATCTTTGTGAAGCCATGGACCGTCAGGTTCCTCTGTCCATGGAATTCTCCAGGCAAGAAGACTGGAGTGGGTTGCCATTTCCTTCTCTAGGGGTCCTACCAACCCAGGGATGAAACCTGGGTCTCCTGCATTGCAGGCAAATTCTTTACCATCTAAGCCACCAGGGAAGACCCTGGAGCTCAGTATTACTATATAAACAGGTGCCTCAAAGGCAGTAATATGAAACCACATTCTAAGACAGGTTCAGGAAACAACAGACATTTAATGGGCAATGGGCCAGAAGTACCTCACTCATCCAAAATTACAGTTTAAGATTACAAGCACTCATTGTTCACCAGTATCAGAAAGAAGCTGAACTGTACATCAATGCCCTAAGCACTCAAAAGAATCAATGCTCTAAGGACTCTAAGTTCAGTTCAGTTTAGTTCAGTCTATCGGTCATCTCCGATTCTTTGCAACCCCATGGACTGCAGCACACCAGGCTTCCCTGTCCATCACCAACTCCTGGAGTTTACCCAAAATCATATCCACTGAGTTGACAATGCCATCCAACCATCTCATCCTCTGTCGTGCCCTTATCCTCACACCTTCAATCTTTCCCAACATCAGGGTCTTTACAAATGAGTCAGTTCTTCATATCAGGTGGCCAAAGTATTGGACTTTCAGCTTTAGCATCAATCCTTCCATGAACATTCAGGACTGATTTCCTTTAGGATTGACAGGTTGAATCTCCTTGCAGTCCAAGGGACTCTCAAGAGTCTTCTCCAACACCACAGTTCAAAAGCATCAATTCTTCAGCGCTCAGCTTTCTTTATAGTCCAACTCTCACATCTATACATGACTACTGGAAAAACCATAGCTTTGACTAGACGGACCTTTGTTGGCAAAGTAACGTCTCTGCTTTTTAATATGTTGTCTAGGTTGGTCATAACTTTTCTTCCAAGGAGTAAGCATCTTTTAATTTCATGGCTGCAGTCACCATCTGCAGTGATTTTGGAGCCCAAAAAATAATGTCCACCACTGTTTCCACTGTTTCCCCATCTATTTCCCATGAAGTGATGGGACCGGATACCATGATTGTAGTTTTCTGAATGTTGAGCTTTGAGCCAACTTTTTCACTCTCCTCTTTCACTTTCATCAAGATGTTCTTTAGTTCTTCTTCACTTTCTGCCATAAGGGTGGTGTCATCTGCATATCTGAGGTGATTGATATTTCTACCAGCAATCTTGATTCCAGCTTGTGCTTCATCCAGCCCAGCGTTTCTCATGATGTACTCTGCATATAAGGTAAATAAGCAGGGTGACAATATACAGCCTTGATATACTCCTTTTTGGAACCAGTCTGTTGTTCCATGTCCAGTTCTAACTGTTGTTTCCTGATCCGCATACAGATTTCTCAAGAGGCAGGTCAAGTGGTCTGCTATTCCCATCTCTTTCAGAATTTTCCAAAGTTTGTGGTGATCCACACAATCAAAGGTTTTGGCATAGTCAATAAAGCAGAAATAGATGTTTTTCTGGAACTCTCTTGCTTTTTTGATGATCCAACAGATGTTGGCAATTTGATCTCTGGTTCCTTTGCCTTTTCTAAAACCAGCTTGAACATCTGGAAGTTCACGGTTCACGTACTGCTGAAGCCTGCCTTGGAGAATTTTGAACATTACTTTACTAGCATGTGAGAGGAGTGCAATTGTGCAGTAGTTTGAGCATTCTTTGGCATTGCCTTTCTTTGGGATTAGAACCAAAACTGACCTTTTCCAGTCTTGTGGCCACTGCCGAGTTTTCCAAATTTGCTGGCATATTGAGTGCAGCATTTTCACAGCATCATCTTTTAGGATTTGAAATAGCTCAACTGGAATTCCATCACATCCACTAGCTTTGTTCGTAGTGATGCTTCCTAAGGCCCACTTGACTTCACATTCCAGGATGTCTGGCTCTAGGTGAGTGATCACACCATTGTGATTCTCTGGGTCATGAAGATCTTTTTTGTATAGTTCTTCTGTTTATTCTTGCCACCTCTTCTTAATATCTTCTGTTTCTAAACATTCTAAAGGCTCTGCTTATTTAACTTATATGCAGAGTACATCATGAGAAATGCCAAGCTGGATGAAGCATAGCTGGAATCAAAATTCCCAGGAGAAATATCAATAACCTCAGATAGGCAGATGATACCACTCTTATGGCAGAAAGCGACGAAAAACTAAAGAGCATCTTGATGAAAGTGAAACAGGAGAGTGAAAAAGTTGGCTTAAAACTCAATGTTGAAAAAACTATTATCATGGCATCTGGTCCCATCACTTCATGGAAAATAGAAGGGGAAACAGTGGAAACAGTCACAGACTTTATTTTGGGGGCTCCAAAATCACTGTAGATGGTGACTGCAGCCATGAAACTGAAAGACGTTTTCTCCTTGGAATAAAAGATATGACCAACCTAGACAGCATATTAAAAGGCAGAGACATCACTTTGCCAACAAAGGTCTGTCTAATCAAAGCTACATTTTTTCCAGTAGTCATGTAAGATGTGAGAGTTGGACAATAAAGAAAGCTGAGCATCGAAGAATTAATGGTATTGAACTGAGATGTTGGAGAAGACTCTTGAGAGTCCCTTGGACTGCAAGGAGATCAAACCAGTCAATCCTAAAGGAAATCAGTCCTGAATATTCATTGGAAGGACTGATGCTAAAGCTGAAGCTCCAGTACTTTGGCCACCTGATGTGAAGTACTGACTCATTGGAAAAGACCCTGATGCTGGGAAATGTTGAAGGCAGAAGGATAAGCAGATGACAGAGGATGAGGTGGTTGGATGGCATCACTGACTCAATGAACATGAATCTGAGCAAGCTCTAGAAGTTGGAGATGGACAGGGAAGCCTGCAGTGCCACAGTCCATGGGGTCACAAAGAGTCAAACACAACTGAGCAACTGAACTGAACTGAAAACTTATGACTGCCCAGGCTAAATAAAGATTTCAGCAGCTTCATTTGCCAATAATATTTTAGTTTTATTAGCACTTTCAAATGGACTGGTGTATTTGCTTATCCAAAGTTTAAAGATTGTCCAGATGTCACACTCTCTTTAAAGCATGAACACACAGAATGGATCCAGTACAAGATCCTGGTCTAGCTCCTTGACTTTAGGGAACATGTATCTTAAATGTAACTGACTGTAAAAAAAATTGTAACTGATTGTACCACATCCAGGGACAAAAATGACACTGCCAAATTTTATCTTACACCCTTCTAGCAGAAAATTCTGGCTGTGTAATCATTAAGACTACCATATTTGGAACAAGCAATGTCAAATGTCAATAATGCTTCAATGAACACAGAGGTCTGCACCTCTTTTCAAATTAGTATTTTCATTTCCTATGGATAAATACCTAGACATGGATCACTGGATCATATGGTACTTTTTTAAATTTTTTGAGGAAGAACCATACTATGTTTCACAGTGGCTGCAGTGCATAAGCGTTTTTTTTCCCGGTCCTTGCCAACATTTGTGATTTCTTATCTCTTTGATAAGAGCCATTCTAACAGGTATGAGGTGATACCTTATGACTGTTTTGATTTGTATTTCCCTCATGATTAGTGATGTTGAGCACCTTTCCATGTACCTGTTGGCTATTTACACGTCTTTTTTGGAAAAATATTCAGATCCTCTGCCCATTTTTTAATTGGATTGTTTGTTTTTGTTTGCTGTGCTATTGAGTTGAATGAGTTCTTTACACATTTTGGGTACTAACCAATCAGACATATGATTTGTAAATATTTTCTCCCAGAATATGACCAGTCAGGCAAGGAAATAAAATCATCTTATATGCATTTTTTAAAGTTCCTTCTAGCTGCTATGCAAAGACCTGATTCCAGAGAGATAAGTGAAGACGAGGAGACATCTGGTGGGATGCCCAGGTGAATAAAATGTAGCCATCCCAGCTAGTTTGCCTGATAATACTCATGCTTATTCATCAGGCTAAATAAAGATTTCAGCAGCTTCATTTGCCAATAATATTTTAGTTTTATTAGCACTTTCAAATGGACTGTTCAAATATCTGCTCAACTTAGGGCTCAATTAATCTAAGAGTTTTAAATAAATGTCTGCCAAAGTGTAAACTAGTTTAAAAGTTCTTCCAATCGAAAAATTATTTTGGAATTCCTTGACTTTTTATATTCAGTTTAACTCAGATCAAAATTATTTTCAAAAGCTCCTTCAAAGTGTAGTTATGTTTGGTCAAAAGTCCTATATGATTCTCTCCTCTAGAGGTAGGAAAGCCAAGAGTTAAAAGCAGGGCATTCTGAGTCACACAAATCTGAATTTAATCCCTTCACTTCACTACTTGGGAGATTTACTCAACTTTCCTGGGCCTGTTTCTCCATCTGTAAAATGGGAATACAAACACTTCAAACAGATGCTGGAAAGTTTCCCCCCACATAATGTAAGGTGATTAGCTCAGTGCCTGTCCTGTGGCAGGTGCTCTGTAAATAACAACTGCTGCCAGGACAGTATTACTGTTCTTCCAAGGCAGGGCTGGAAGACTATTGCTACATAATGACCCACAGGGCAGAATGACCTAATGTCCTCCTTAAGAGCAATAGTGTCAACTGAACATGAGTCAGCTCTACCACACAGAGTTTAAACAACCCAAGATAATGTCCAAATCTAAGATTCCTTCATTAAACAGCAAGTTCAACAACCTGAACAACTGATAATTTATTTGTATAAAATGTTTAGTTTAATTCTGTTATTGGCTTTTTCTTATTTCATGGATAAAACACCAGGCTCTGCTATAAACAAGCACACTAACATCTTTGGCACATTTTTATTTCCAGCATTCTATTTGAAATTCTGCCTGTGCAAACACTGTAGCAAAATCATAATTGGGACAAGTAATTTCCAAATATGAAGGACAATGACCAGAGTCATTTCAAGGACTCGAAGTATTCTAAAATAAGACAATAAAATATTATCTCTGACCCAATATCTCTACCACATTTAATGATCTATTTAAATCCCATTAGTTTCCCCATTTCTAAAGGATAAAAGTCCACACTACTTGATAGGACCAACATGACCACTCACGATCTGACCAACTATATCATTTCCTCCGGCTCTCAAAACCAACTTAGTGACAGTCATCCACAACTTTTCACTCTTCCCCAAAATGACCTGTTCCTTCATGCCACCATATCTTTGCACCTACAATCCTTTTTTGCCTGAAATTAATTCATTAAATCATTCATTTCTTTTCTTGATTATACTATGCTAGATGCTAGGCATACAGTGATAAACAAAATAACCATGATTTCTGTCCTTTCAGTCTTTTAACTGACAGATAAACAAACAAATATGCATGTATTCATATATTAAGAAAATGTTAAATACACAATAAATAGGGAAGCATAATAGGGAATATCATGAAGTTATATTTCATTGTTATAAATCAGCAAAGGCCTGTCCAAACTTTAACTAAGGGCATGAAAGGTAGGAAGAAATAGCCTCAAGGAGAACCTGGACCCAAAGTATGGCAGGCAGGGGGATAACAGCTCAAAGGTTCTGAAGCAGAGGAACTTGGCATGGTCCAAGAACTGGATGGAATGAAAATAATCAGGGGTCCAAGATGTAGATGATTTCTCAAAAATACACAGGAGCAAGGTCATGCGCACTTGTGAGCCTTGGAAAGGAGTTGTTATCCAAAGTGAAATGGAAAGCCACCAAAAAATTTAGATAAGGAAACTGACATGACCTGATTTACTTTTTAAAAACCACTTTGGTTTCCCTGTGGAGTTATTCCAGGAAACAGGTGAAGAAGGGAGGACAGGGAGACCAGTCAAGAGGGAAAATTGCCTGGCATCCCTCGTCTAGTCAGAATGACAGTCTGTCTCATGCTCACTTAGAAATTCCACCTCCACTTGGAAACTAATGCCACCAGGTCTGACTTGATCGAGTGGTTCTTCTAAATGTATCTGAATCAAAATTCTTCAAAGGCATAAAATAAACACCTCAAAGAATTTATTTTTTAGTTTAGTTTATCCAATCAATAATCAAGAAAGTTTTTAAAAATCTCCACAAGCTCCTTGGAAGTGGGTTGATTTTATATCGGAACAGATTTCAATAGTCCTAAGTGATTCTCTGCATTAGGAGGTAGAACACCCAAGTGCAGGGCGGGGGATGAGGGGTGGGAGGTGGAGAGATCTGTAGTCTTGTGCACACTTGGTAGATATACAGACACCAGAGCCAAACTGCCTGGGTTCAGTTCTCACTACTGCCAAAAGTAGTTTGGTGACCTTACCTAACCACTCTGTGCCTTGGTTTCCTTTTCTTAAAAATAGGAATTAAATGACTCAATAAGTGTAAAGGGCTGAGGACAGAGCCTGGCCCTTACTGCATATAGCAAATGCTAATTAATACAAATGATTATAAAATAATATGCTCACACAAATTTACACTCACTAGCCAAAGAACCTGGGGCAAAGAACTAAAGTTTTCTGCAAGCATCAGTGTTTCCTCCCAGGTAAAACAGATATGATAATAATAGTATTTTTCTAATAGGACTTTTGAATATTAAAGGAAACCATATATACACCTTAAACACAGTGTCTACCATAAAGTGCCCAGAAAATGCATACTGATAACATCATTCATTATTCATTAGGTTACTAAATTATTGTGGGCAAGTTTCAAATAGGTTTGCCCATGTATGACTATAGGAATATTATCTTTGACCGAACTCCTGAATACAAATTCTACCTTCTCCTTTAATAAGGGTACAATCTTGGGGAGGTCACTTAGCTTAAGTAAACCTCTCCAACTTTCAGTTTCCTCATCCTTATGGGAAATGTACAATAGTACCTATCTTATGAGCTTGAAAGGATTAAACGAGATGATACAAAGCTATAAAGCCCCAACACAGTAACTGTAAGCACTCAGTAAAGCTGATTCATTGGAAAAGACCCTGATGCAGGGAAAGACAAGGCAGAAGGAAAAGGGGATGACAGAAGATAAGATGGTTGGATGGCATCACCAACTCAATGGAGTTTGAGTGAACTCCAGGAGATGGTGAAGGACAGGGAAGCCTGGCATGCTGCAGTCCATGGGGTCACAAAGAGTCAGACACGACTTAGCAACTGAACAACAACAAAGGTAGATTATTGTTACAGTTACTATTATTCATACAGGCCATAATTTCGAAAGAAATTAAAATCTTCAGCTTCTGTTTTATCTTCATTCCCTTTGCTCCTCCTCTTATCCATAGTACTTGACTTCTCTCTAACTGCTTGGTAATCAACTTCCTCTTCATGGAAGAAAAGAGGGGTGGGGAAAGATCAAACACAGACCCCTTTAACCTATACAAATCTGGAAAAATATATAGTGAATTACAATTGTTCCAATACAGAACTCTAGAGTGGGATTTGGTTCAGATGTCATTTCTTTAAGTAAAATTTGAATATCAAGGTACAAAATGGATGAGAAGAAAACAAACCCCAATTTACCAATAAGTTAGAAGTCACGTGTAGAAATCTTGGCTCAGCTCAAGTCATCAACCAGGTCGCTATGGTTAAACAGCAAGCAGAATTAAATAAATAAATATTAAACCTGCCAAGGAGCAAATAATTAAGTGACATAAATCGGGGTATGAGAGAAACAGATTTTCTAACTCCCAACTGAAAGAATGTAAAGAATAAATAAGAAAACATCATAAGGTGTCGTTGGTTCAGGTACCTGTTACTGCTGGAGAGTGAATTTTCTTCAAGAACTAGGGAGAAAGAAAGGAGGACAAGGTGGAGAAAGTCAGCAATAAAAGAGCAAAGCAGTAGTAAAGTCAGCCTCTAGGCCATGGCAAAGGTGTGTGGGATGACATCCATCGGCTGTCATCAATGCCACACCACTGATTCTACACCAGGAGCCCCGGTGTCTCAGTGGTAAAGGATCTGACAGCAATACAGGAGATGCAAGAGGTGAGGGTTTGATCCCTTGGAGGGGAAGATCCCCTGGAGGAGGAAATGGCAACCCACTTCCATATTCTTGCCTGGAAAATGCCATGGACAGACGAGCCTGGTGGACTATGGTCCATGAGATCACAAAGAGTTGGACACGACAGCGATTGAGCACACACAGAAAAGACTTAGGTTTCCCGGAGAAGAATTCCTATTGGAATGGGTTTTACCTTGGGAACTCACTCTGCAAGATATTTCATTTGCTTGGCAACAGGGTTCCATAAGGCTTCCCTTGTACAGCGAAGATTTACAAGGCTGAGATGACGGTTCTTTAGGTATAGCCAGCTGAACTCAGGTTCTGCCCCCCACAAGTTCCTGCATCCTCAAGTTTGGCCATTTCCAGTCTCTGCCATCTGTGGTTCTGCTCATCCCAGTTCTCCTCTCCACCAAATTACAGAAAGTTTCCAAAAGCAAAAACTTGGATCTGCCTTGTGCTGGCAACTATTTCCATTGTATTTACAACTTTTTACATAAAATGTACATTGTATTAGTGTAAGTATTCAAAGATTGGCCTTCCCTGGTGCCTCAGAAGGTAAAGAATCTGCCAACAATGCAGGAGACCTGGGTTCAATCCCTGGGTCGGGAAGATCCCCTGGAGAAGGGAACTGCTACCCACTCCAGTATGCTTGCCTGGAGAATTCCACTGACAGAGGAGCCTGGCAGGCTATAGTCCCAAAGAGTCAGACAAGACTGAGCGACTAACACACAATGAAAGATGACTTAAAGCATGTGGATGGACATGCCTAGGTCATATACAAATATGATGCTATTTTATATAAAGGACTGGAGCATCCTTAGATTTTGGTATCACCATGGGTGTTGGAACCAATCCCCAGGAGACAGATGGATTCCTGGATACCAGCTGTACTTGATAATTATCTCTTTAACACCTGTACTGGGGACAGGCTAGGAGGCCAAAGATGAAAGTAGAAAAATCTGAAAAATGGGCTCCACAATAAATAAAGGCATATAAATGGAGATCCAGGAGAAAGCAAATATTTAGAGATATATTTTCTTTTTTATGCCAATATAAGCCTATGAGAGATTAAATCAGCAGTTTCCAATGCTTTTTGTTACTTATTAAAGTCCCAAACAAGGCTATGAATCATGAACATGGAAAAAACAAAAGCTATCGTCTTTCACCAGGCTTCATTTTTCCCATTCCTAATTCTAAAATAATGACTTTTAAAATATGAGACTAAGTCAATAATTAAGAAAGTGAACTCTAGCACTAACCCATTAACTTCCACTACCAAAGCCAGGACAATCTAACTACAGAAGCTGTTTCCTACACCCCCAGGTCTTCTTGTTAGCCGCAGAGAAACGAGGGTCACAATGTGAGAAGGGGCTTGACATACAATCAGCAGGAACCAAATTCCTGGTTTATAAATCATCATAAACTGATTTTGAAACTGATTTGAAAGAAACAGAGTTTCTAGAAATGCAAGAGGAATGGCACCAGTGACAGATTCATTTCAGACCCAGTCCCTTGCTACCAGACACAGAGGCACAAACATTTCAACATTCATGGTGGCCTGAGTCCCATAGCATCAGAAATCTTGGAGTTTAATGAGAACAATGTAGGCAGAAATCAAACAATCACAATGCCTGAAAAGGCCATTAGAATGCACTTGACTTAAATTTGTAGTTGAGGGCTTCACTGGTGGCTCGGGTGGTAAAGAATCTGCCTGCCAACACAGGAGACCCAGGTTCAAACCGTGGGACAGGAAGATCCTCTAAAAAAGGGAATGGCAACCCACTCCAGTTTTCTTGCCTGGAGAATTCCATGGATAGAAGATCCTGGTGAGCTATAGTCCATAGGGTCACAGAGTCAGACACGACTAAGTGACTAACACACACACAGCTTTGAAGCCATTCATAACTCAGCAGCAATTTATTGAGCAGGATGTAGTATGATAGGGCTAACTGAAGTATGATTGGCATCAAGCAGCAGCACCTGGAGGCTTGTTAGAAATGCAGATTCTTAGATGCCAGTCCAGAACTACGGAATCATAGACTCTGGAGGTGGGGCTTAGAAACCTCTGGTGTAAAAAGCCCTTCAGGAGGTCCCGTAGTTCAAGCTGAGCCGCAGTGTGGTCAGCTTATCTGTGAGAAGCAATGGACTTAGGGATCAAGCTTTGGAGTCTGAATCAAAGTCCCACTGTGTGACTTTGGGGAGTTACTTATCCTCTCTGGGTTTCAGTGTCCTCTTTCACGTGGAGTTCTTGGCTTCATATTCCCTAAATAACCCTGATATTCATGATGTGAGGCCCAGGTGTGAGTACCCTGACTGCCCCTAACCCTGGCTCTTACAGTAAGAACTCAACAGTTCGGCGTAGGCACACATTATCTGTAAAGAGAAAGATAGTGAATATTTAAGGCTTTGCAAGCCACAGAGTCTACATGTCAGCTTTCTCAAGTCTGCCATTACAGTACAAAAGCACACTAAGACACTAAGACATGAATAAACATGGCTATATTCCAGTAAAACTTTATTCAGGGACATCGATATTGGAATTTCTTAACATTTTCACATCATTAAATCTTCTTCTTTTAATTGTTTTCAACCATTTTAGAAAACAAAACCCTTTCTGAACTTGCACACTACATATAAACAGGCACCAGGCTGGATCTGACCCAAGGGCTATTAGTTTGCGGACGTTGGTTTAGTGTTCTGTATTAACAAAGTTGTTACGCGATATGAACTAGAGTTTCCTCATCTGTTGGGTGAAAGTAATAATACCCATCCTGTAATCTTGCTGAGGGATAATAAATATCTGTAAAATATCTGGCGGGCTGTCTGCCAGAGAGAAGGTACTCAACAAGTGGCACCTGCTGTCATTATGACAATGAAACATTCTCCGCATGAAAAAATGCTAACACTCTATGATTCAGGAAATCTAGGCAGAGCCGGGCAGGAATACAACTCAGTGCAGGCAAGCAAAACTGCGCTGCAGGTTTACAAAGTGATTTACTCTAAGTACCACCAGACGTACACCTATTAGCATATTGCTGAATTTATAGACACAAATAAACAGTCAAAAAATAAGCAAATTGTACAAAGGAACTCCAATCACCTTACTCTCTTGACTTAAAAGAAGACTTGCGGTTTATTCTGTATGTCTAAATTGCTGCCATATGTGTACCGCCCTCCTGGAGCAAAGGAACTATTCAAATAAAAGTGCATAAAGTCTGTCCCTGACCTCAAAGCCTCCAGGAGTTCACCCTACCTCACTGAGACCAAAGCAGCACTCTCCTGGGAGAATTCACAGCTGCTCAACATCTGGGGGGCCAATCAGGCTCAGGATATGAAAAAGCTTAGGACACCATTTCAGATGAAATTTTAAGGGCTCATCAAAGGCTTAAATGCATCTTTGGAGCAACTTAGACATGTGAATCTACTTTTTCAACTGAACATTTTATAAAATCTAAATAAAGATCAAGTATTGAAGAAGGAATTCATAGGGCCTGGACTCCATCTTAGGCCTGTTCATGCTGATCATGCTCGGCCATCTTTCCAATGGACTCTGAACTCTGTGTTTAGTGCCTATGAAAACAACAGAAGGATAAGACCCCCTCCAGACAGGGGAACCTTGAAGATCATATCTAGGTTACTCATCGCTTAAGAGAAAACATATACTAATCACCCCTTCCTCCAGACAGGCCATAAATTTTTCTGTATCAATCAGAGTGTAACCTCGGGTTTATTGACTATTGGCTAATTGTTTGACTGTTTGAGCACATGAGCACATAGCACGTGAATGATGGGGTTATCGGGACTGTATTTTCCTTGGTTTATGTAAGTCTCAAGGAATTTGGAGTGGTGGGTTCAGACACGTACACATGGGGTATAAAAGATTCTCACAAATGCTGGTGGGGGTCCTTGGCTAAGAGGAGACTCTGCCTTGGGCCCGCCGGTGCAATTAACTGCACTCCACTATCTGCATTGTCCTTCTGAGTGAGTTTGTTTCCCGGAACGCGTGAAACTTTATCATCCAAATTGAAATATGCTGCAATGGCAAAATATACACAGACATGAAGACTTATAAAACAAGTTAAATAGCTTATTTATAAATTGGTATTGACTCCAAATTAACATTAACATGTTTTGAATATTTGGGGTTAAATAAAATATATTATTAAATAAATTCTGCCTACTTCTTTTTGCTTTCTTTTTAATGTGACTCTTACAAATAAAAAATTACCTAAGTGGGCTGCATTATATTTTTGGACAGTACTGCTGCAGAATATTAAATAAAGGTATTATTGTCATTACTCAAACTCATCACAAAACTGGAATCAGACTTGGAGTCTGTGCTAGCATGGTCTTTTTCCTGTCCACACCCTAGAGAAGAGCTCTTCTTTCTTGGTTACCCTTTTGCCCTGATTGATAAGGCAAACCCTTCACAGAGAGAGACTTTCTCATCTCTTTCTTCAAAGTCAGGCACACTGCTGGGGCCAAGGGCACCAAACAACTACATCAGGAATCTCAGCCCTGCTCTCCGCAGATGTGCACTCCTCTTGTCAGGAGGGGAATTGTCTAAGGACGGTCATTTGCTCTTTCCAATCCTTAAAATCTAAGACGAGCTCCACATGTGCAGTTTAAGCCCACATGACAACCCACTCCCAATGCAGGACATACACATTTTACTTCCAGTTTCCTTGTGATCGTGATCTTTCAGAGCAAGATGCAAACAGAGTTTTCAAAACTGACCGAACCTTTTATTTTGTGTCTGGTAATAAATTCCCTAGGAAACAGATTTGAACGTTAGACAGAAGTCCCTTCCAGAAAAGGATCTTACATACAAGGGTTTTCAAACCTCAATACATATTAAGATATGACTGAATAAATGTGAGTGCCTATTTTTCTTTATATTTACTATGTGTATGTAGAGACACATATTTTTTACACAAACACTAGAAAGACTTAGGACAAGGACTCTCTTTTCCTGGCCCCTGAGCAATCTCTTTAGGAGTTAACTGTTTCCAGTCTCCCAAATACCAGAAGTTGTGAGCCCCCACCCCTCCACATCTCACAGGAAATGAGACAGAGGCCTGGAGATGTGGGATGTGGACAAAGGGCTCTCTGAAAATATTACCTACCCTGAGGCTGGGGTTTATTGAAGTCTCTGGATGCCCTAGGCCAAGATCTCTGATTTAGTGACTTTAAGTTAAAATCAGAACCAGAGAGAACTTTTAATTCTCCAGCTGAGGAAGAAAGAAAACAATAGTGAAATCACAGATAATCTCTTCACCGCATTTGAGTCCTTTTCTTTACCCTCCTGCTGACAAACATTGACAAAGCTGCAAACAGGGAAAGGAATGAACCAATTTGGGGCTTAGCTCCTCTGACTTTTCCAGGCTCTGGTGGGAGTGCTAATTGGCACTGAAACGCATAAAAGGTGTAGATCAGAGTGGCCAGGGACCAACAGGATCTGGCTAATCCATAAACTGAATAATGAGCCTTTTAATAACCAGGAGCTAAACTGCAGCTTTCTGTAATGGGATCTTGATAACACTTGTTTAAATCTACTCTGTTCAATTAGAAAAATGCCTTCCTCCACTTTTTGCTGAATCCAGAAAACAGAGGACTCATCCCATCTCCAACCCTTGGGGATAAGTATGTGTTAAATTCTCACAAACAGATAAAAATTTTTCTCCTGGGGAGGAGATACCATAGCTTTTCCCAGACCTCTGACGGAAAGCTTAATGCGTTCCCTCTGCTTTCCTCAAATCTAAACTCTTCTTTCCCCTACTAGTCCCCAAGATAGGTTTCCTTGATTCAAACTGTTATCTAATTATTAATAATACTAATAATCATTTGCCTATGTGTACAGCACATTCTACTTTTCAAAGTACATTCACGAGCTTTATCTCTTTTGGATTCTACCACCACCCCAGGGGCGATCTTGGTTGGGAAGCCTGAAGCTTATATAATCTGTGGTTCTCTTTAAGAAAATGAATATAATATTATAAATACAAAAATGCCAGAACTTCCTCAGAGCCTTGGGGTGGGGTCGGGGGGGTGGGGTGGGGTGCAGATCCTGAAGCTTGGCCTAACTGTAAATCCAACTCTATTACTCCTCTGCTCACTCCCACCTTCAAAGGGACATAGGAGTTTCTCAGGAAAGTGGGGGTGTGTGATCATGCAACTTGCTCAGGGTCAAAAGGCTATTAATTTTTTAGAGGCAGAGTTAGAACCTTATTTCCACACTCTCTGTGGCCCCTCTATATCCTCTAGTTCCTCTGTCAAAAAGGAAACTCTGAGGAAGGGATAACTAAAAATAACACAGCTAAAAATGAGCTCCATCAGGAGTATGTTAGGAAGCTGTGTAGATTCAGAGGATGGTGAAATAAACTCAAAGCCCCTGTAAACATTCACCAAATTGGCCCTGAAGGTAAAATACACATTACATCACCAACCAGAGCCAGGTTCAACCCCACCTTCACTACTTACTAACCACAGGACCTGGGGCAAGTTAATTAGCTTCTCTGAACTTCAGTATCCCAGGTATTAAACCGCATCTCCTGTGTCTCTTGCATTGGCAGGCGGATTCTCTACTCCTGAGCCACCTGGAAAGCCCAGTAAAAGTTTACGTGAGATGATATATGAAAAGCAGGCAGCCCAGGACCCAGCCTGAACACACTCTAGGTGTTCAGTAAAGAACAACTGTTATTGCTGCTGTTGTTCTCAATTCATCCAAAGAGCAAACTTTTACATAAGCAACTCATTCTCTAAAGTAAGCTGATGGAAGGTGCAAAAGCACCTGCTCAGACACCATAAGCCTAAAAATGAGGCTGGGCAACCACGGAGACTTCAGCATCCCTTGGGCAGCAGAAACAAATATCATAAAGCAGATTTATTAAACAAAGTGCCTTGTCTATTCTATGTGCTGGGGTTATCCTAGAGTTTTACGGTTACAACCTGTGTACCTGTGACATTTCTGTGGCTGTCCAGTCTCAGTGAAGCCGTATTATTTTATTTTGATATCTCATAGTTTGAGAAACACAAATTACGGTTGTGAATGTTGGAGTTTGTTTTTTGTTTTTAGCTTTTGCTTTTATCGTTTCTTTTAACCCAGAGAACCAAAATGATCATAACACTACATAAGTCACTCCTGTACTTTCCTCTTTCTCCTTCCAAGTCCAGTTCTCTGTTCTCCCTCCCTCCAAATTTCAAACTGGCTCCAGACTTTTATATGAGAAGCAGTCACAGATCTAAAAGAAACAGAACTGAGAAGCAACTTAAGAAGAAAACTAATTGATAAACTACAATCTACTTGCTTATATTAGAGTGAAAAATCCATGCTATATCTAAAAAGAATTCAGCTATTCCTAGAAGAGGCCAAGTTAGACTGTTGTCTATAGTTAACATGTCAAAAAAATTATATCATTTACACAGTCACTATCTTGTTATCGCTGTTGTTTTGTCACTAAGTTGTGTCCAACTCTTTTACGACCCTATGGACTGTAGCCCACCAGGCTCTTCTGTCCATTGAATTTCCCAGGCAAAAATACCAGAGGGATTTGTCATTTCCTTCTGCAGGAGATCTTCCCAACCCAGGGACAGAATCTGTGTCTCCTGCATTGGCAGGTGGATTATTTACCACTGAGCACCTGGGAAGCCCATTCAACATTTAGGAATCTCTTTACTAAGAGTCAGACTAGTTGTTATGGATATCAAGTTGAATAAGACAAGACCTTTCTTGCCCCCAAGATTCAATTACATAACTACTAACACCACCACTCATATATTCCTATACCCTAGGTATTCCTTTCTTTTCACTGAGTCTATAGTCTTACTTACAGCAAGAACAGTATTCATTTACTATACAGTCCATGGAATTCTTCAGGCCAGAATACTGGAGTGGGTAGCCTTTCCCTTCTCCAGGGGATCTTCCCAACCCAGGGATCTCCCACATTGCAGGTGGATTCTTTACCAGTTGAGCCACAAATGTAGCCTAAGACTACTTGGGTGGGTAGCCTATCCCTTCTCCAGCGGCGCTTCCTGACCAGGAACCGAACCAGGGTCTCCTGCATTGCAGACAGATTCTTTACCAACTGAGCTATCAGGGAAGCCCTCAGTATGCTTAGGAAACACTAGCTGATCAACCTACTAAAGTCCCTGGGCTTTAGGGATTCATAGTAAAACAAAAGAGTTGAGCATATAAACAGCTAATTTACACTACAGGGTAATACTTGTCCACTTCGGAGACAAAAACCAAGCCCTGCGGCCACAAAGGAAGTCTGCTGAGCCAGAGGAGGGCTTGACTGCAGATGTGACACTGAAATAGGAGTTGAAAGATAAGTTGAACTCTGTCAGAGGAGGAAAAGTGACAGCAGAGAGAATTTCCTGCAGAGAAAACAGCCTGTACGATAACAACTAATAGCAAATACTTACCAAGGACTCATTATGTATCAGGTTCTATTCTATAGAAGTTAACTCATTTATTCCTCATAACCTTAAGAAGTAGGTACTATTTCTGCTCCCATTCCTCAGATGAGGAAACTGAGGCTTAGAGATTTCACTGCTGGTCTGACATCAGAGACCAGGCTTTTGCCATTTCCTTCTCCAGGGGATTTTCCCAACCCAGGGATTAAACCCCAGGTCTCCCGCATTGCGGGAAGATGCTTTACCATCTGAGCCACCAAGGAAGCCCCTTCAATCCCTATACTATACTACAAAGGCACAGAACCATGAAAGGAGGTATATCTGAAGATTTGGAATTCATCTAGATAAGGATCTAGATCATGGGTAAGGGAGCAGTAGGCAGTGAGGCCAGATATGCGGGCAGGGGCCAGATTCAGAAGGAACCCGAATGCCAAGCTAAATAGTTGGGCTTATCCTGCACGGGCTGGGGAGCCAAGACAAGCATTTAAGCCTGCAAATGGCTTGATGAGCACTGTGCTTCAGCACAGTACTCTGAGAGTAATGTGGAAGATGGGCGAGTTTATGAGGAGCCCAAAGGAAAGGAGGCTATTTCAAAACACAGACCAAATATGAGGTTCTGGACAAGACAGAGGTGACAGGGATGGAGAATAATGTGCAGAGTTGAGAGATCTTCCTGAGATAGAATTGATGCAGCATGGTGAAGGATTAGGTCTGGAGCAGCGGGGGAAGAGTAAATGAGAAGACATCAAGCCCATACATAACTGGATATCAACACTCATCAAATTTCCCATCAATCAAGATCAAGGTAGAGACTTCCCTGGTGGTACAGTGGTTAAGACTGTGAGCTTCCATTCCACTGCGGGAGGTATGTGTTCAACCCCTGGTCAGGGAATTAAGATCCTGCACACCTCACAGCAGGGCCCTCCCAAAACAGATCATCAAGGATAGGTGACAGGTAAAGAAGGTAACAGTAGCTTAGTCATGCACCTACTGTGCTATCGTCTAACTGCTTCAAGTTCTTAAGTCTCAGCAACCTGGCAAAACCATAATCTTTCCCAAGGCAGAAAGAAGTGTCCTGTGTCCACATGTCCACTCAGTGTGCATTTCAGCACAGAATCCAAAAGAAGCAGCTTAATACAACTCATTAAATATATGTTAAACATCAAAGGTATACATGATACTGTTTTCAAAAAGTAACTGCTGGCCAAAGATAGAAATCATTAAAGAAAATATGAATAGGTTTTCATTATAGCAAATACTAATCTGTAATTTATAAGATACTAATACTTATACTAATCTTATAATTTATAAGTCACTCAGTCGTGTCTGACTCTTTGCGACCCCATGGCCCCTGCCCGCATATCTGGCCTCACTGCCTACGACTCCCTTACCCATGATCTAGATACTTATCTAGATGAATTCCAAATCTACCAGGCTCCTCTGTCCATGAGATTTTCCAGGCAATAGTCCTGGAGTGGATTGCCATTTCCTTCTCCAGGGGATCTTCCCGAAGCAGGGATCGAACCCGGGTCTCCCGCATTGTAGACAGACGCTTTACCGTCTGAGCCACCAGGGAAGTCTAATTTATAAGAGAAGAAAATCAAGTGACTTTTATAAATTTAAAAGTTTTACTTTACTAATAACCAAATAAATACTAAGTAAATATCTTTCTTATCTTTTAAAGACTTTTAAAACACCCTATGGAAAGAGAGTGGCCCTTTATTTGCTGCTTCACAATGGCCTAGCTCCCCAGAAGAGCTGCCTAACCAGGAGCACGGCAAGAAATGAACCTACTAAGACTTGAGGCTATTTTTACTGCAGTAAACTAGCCTATTCTAACTAATGTGAAGATGTTCCCATTTAACCTGTAGAATAACCCACTGAGGAATGCATGATCATCTCCATTTCAGAAACTGAGGCAATGAAATCAAGAAACTTATTAGTGGTTGCACAAATAATAAGTGGTGGAGCCATAAACAAAACCCACATATTTCTTTAAAGTCCATGCAGTGTGGAGTAAGTATATATTCCACAATTAAATGATTACTGAGGTAGGTAATCATTATTCCATTATGAGAACCAGCTTTACACATGGGCAGAATGGGCCCCTACTATGCATAAAACCTAATCTGTATGGGATAATCTGTATGGCACCCAAAGACCACCATTTGCTGCCACAGTATAGGCTCCTCCTCTTAGCTAGTCAAGGATTCCTATTTAGGGTCACTATTTAGGCAATAGTGAGGTCACTCAGTCGTGTCCGACTCTTTGCGACCCGTGGACTGTAGCCCACCAAACTCCTCCATCCATGGGACTCTCCAGGCAAGAATACTGCAGTGGGTTGCCATTTCCTTCTCCAGGGGATCTTCCTGATCCAGGGATCGAACCCAGGTCTCCCACATTGCAGGCAGAAGCTTTAACCTCTGAGCCACCAGGGAAGTCCTACTTAGGCAATAATGATAGGTTAATCAACCTCTTTGTATCTCAGTTTTCTCATATGTAAAAATGGAAAATAAGATCTACCTCTAAACTCTGTTGAGAAGACTATATTTTGCCCATGGAATAAAGTTGACCCTGCCTCAAAAGTTATCCTTCTAAAACACAAGCTTCATCACACTACATCATATTCAATCTTCAAATTACAGTTCAAATCATATATGAGTGAGAAGTCCATCTTGACTGTCCAATTAGAGGGTTCATTGCTTTCTCTCTCCATGCTTCTGTTATGCCTTCCACAGACCTATTACTCTTCACATTGTAACATAAACATTCATTTACTTCTCTATCCCCCTTACTATACTGGAAGCCAGTTGAGAATGGAGTCAATGGCTTATACATTTTGTGATACCAACAGCAAGCCTAGGGCCGGTATATGGCAGAAAATATTTCATCAAAAGCAACAAAAACAGTATATCATCTTACCCTCACAAAACCCTGTCAGGCATTCTACAACTTGGGCAAATTGATGTTCCAAGTTGCAGTGACTGTTTAATATATGCAGGAGATCAAGCTTGCATGGAATCTAGGTGTACGGACTGTCCACTGCACCACACATGGCCCTTCAAAGACAAGGAGAAAAGGTCCACCACAGGCCATCAAGACCATCGTTGCACAATGGTACTTTGTTTCTCAAAGGTGGTAAGGATTCTGAATGGTTTTAGGGCAACTTAGAAAGTCATTACATGGGAAGGTATAGGGAACACAGTTAAAATATAAAGAAGGCTGGCAGATCTGAATCTAAGTCCAGGCTCACCCTGCCCTTAACCCTGTTCCCTTGGAAAAATCTCTTAAACTCAGGAGCCTCAGCTTCCTCTTCTGTAAAATGGGGTTTTAAACAATGATACTCACCTTGCCGGGCTTGACCTAAAAATAACAGTTATATGAAATGAGCTGAGGATATAGTAAAGGTTAATTAAATTGTAGTTATTATTATTTATGAGGGAAACTAGCACATACTGCATGCCCGTTCCACAAAGTATTTTTCATATCTTATATTATTTCATCCCCACAGCAACCCTGTGGAATACTGCAACCTTGTGGTGCTGTTACTTTAATCTTATATTGTGGAAATCGAGACTCAGAGATGTTTTAAGTGACTTGTCCAAGGTCACACAGGTAGCATCTGGCAGAGCCTGAGTTCAGACCAAGGTCTTTCTGAGTCCAAAGCCTTTGCTCTTTGCAGTTTACCTGTCTGCACCCCAGCTTGGTTCAGTGGAGAAAAAATAAGGAGCAATAGCTATGTCCCAAATGTCTGAGGTCAGTGTGAGGGGCTGGAAAGGCAAAGTTGGATCAGATTCATCTGTAGCTTGAGATGTTTTAAAAATGTTTGGAACATATGCAAGATGAGATAGGGGAGAAATCAAAAGGTAAGAAGACAGCCAACAATAAATGTCACACTCAGCTTCCCTTTAGGCTAATAACCCAATAAATAGTAGAGATGACTCATATTCATATTTCAGTCCTTGTGCTAGAAGTCTCCAAGGTAAAAATCCCACAATGTAGTACAAATGTAAATAATAAAAATGTATTATTTGATCTTGCTACCATTACGTCCCAGATAATGTTCCGAAATCAAACAAAGGAAGTTCAGAGAAATCACAGGAAATATCTCATCTCCTTTACAATAAGAAATGGAAACAAACTCTACTAGGTTAGTCTCTTATTTGCATTATTAACACCAAGGCATGTTGGAAGAGGATTCAGGTAACTAATATAGCAGTAGATGGCTTCAAATCACCCCACAGAAAAACAAATGCTCCTACACACACACACACACACACGTGTACACACACACACACGATTTCTGGTGTTTTTCCTCTGTCACACACAGCTTCCCCAAACTTGGAACGCGTAGGCCTTTACACTCTCCAGTCAAGGCCCAGGAAACTTTCATGCTGTGAATGTTTTTGACTCATATACAGTCGGGAGTCAGGTTAGGCACCAGTAGAAACAATAGTGCAGAAAAATGAAAAACAAACAAATTGAATGAAAAAATAAACAAAATTCCCTGTGGCATAAAAAGTTCTCAAGTGAGGCACTCAAACCAAGCCCTCCCACCTGATGCTACAAGGCTGTGAACCTAGAAAGAGGTTCACTCCAGGCTAAGAACACACGTGGAGAAAGAAAACTCAGCAAAGAAGGGGCGCCTGAGTAGACTCTGAGAGGGAGTGAAAGCATTTTGTCTGTTTGTGAGCAAAAGAAAGGTTCAACTGTTTAAATTTTTTAGCCAAAGTTAGGCTTGAAATTCTCTACTAATAAATACATCCTCTTGTGAACTTTTCCGAAGTGGAACTTTGGGCACAGAGTTAGCTGATCTCACAGAAAACTCATTCCTAAGGGACTACCTGTAAACTCAGAAGTTTCTGTCTTCATATGATCAAATGTGAGGTAGAACTCCCTCTGCTCACTCTCATCCCATTCAAAAGCGCTCTACTCCTCAGCACCAATAATCCGTGGCCAGCCTTTGCTCTACTGTGCGTGGCTTCAGAAAGGCCTCAGGCATCGGGGCCGCGGGATTCGCTGGAGCACCCCTCCCCTCCCTGCCATCCCTATTATTCGGCACACAGCCCTTCTCTCCCCTGGAGCCAACAGTCTGCAGTTCCTTCAATGCAGGCGCGAGCAGGCAGGAATGGTGGGAAGAGAAGCCGTGCCAGCTACATGTTTCTGAATCTCCCTCCATATGCATTTGCCAAAGGAACAAAAAGAAAATCAAAGCCAGGAAAAGACAACTGAGATGAGGATGCGGTGGGACCGCGGTTGACTCCGCGCCTTTGAGCAGCAAGAGGCTGGCCAACCACGCGTCCGAGCCATAGATGCGATTCGTTACCTTCAGGATGCAGGCCATGGCGCTCCGCCGGCCCTCCTGCCACCGAGCAGCGGGCGCGCCTGGGTCAGGGGCAGTCCCGGCGACAGGCTGGAGGCTGGTACCGCTGCAGGACCGCTCCAGCCCACATTCCCGCAGATCCAAATAAGGGGACCGCGGTGAGAGCTGCGCGGGCACAGGCCCCGCCCCTTGGGTCGTGAGCCCGCCCCCGGTCCCGTCCACTGGCTAGCAGCCTGCGAGGCCCCGCCCCCAGATCACGTGCCGTCCCTGGCGCCTGCGGCTGCCTCTTGGTACTTGCTACTTTTTCTTTTCTGTTTTTTTTCTGTAAACTTCTGTCTGTTCATCGTATATAATGTCGCTCAGCAGCAGGCTGGGAGCTCAGATGGGTCCCGCTGGGGAGAGAAAGTGGCCTTTTCTTCTCCTCGATTCGGTCTTCGCTAACAGATCAGAGAACTCATAGCAGACCCTACACTTTTAAAGAAGTTTAGTGGGTTTGGAATCATCTCTCTCCAGGCTTTGGGTACATCAAAGGATTCTTCAAAAGTAGCAAAATTCTCCCTAAGCTGGTCAAGGAAAGAGCCTTCATTCTACTTTAAAACCCTGTGATGGCCTTATCTAAATTTGCCATTAAAAGGGAACACAAATGTCAATCAGAGAAAGATGCAACCAACTGGAGCCTATGTAGGATATATTTCTTTTCTAAGTACACAGTGTCTCCTTTCGTGGCTCAGGAGGTAAAGAATCCGCCTGCAACGCGGGAGACCTGGGTTCGATGATCTTTCATTGCCTGGAGAATCTCATGGACAGAGGAGCCTGGCAGGCTGCAGTTCACCGGGTCGCAAGGAGTCGGACACGACTGAGCGATTGAACTGAACAGATAATGCATCGCTCTTTCCTGCTTTAAGCTTACGTTTTTTGGGAAGAATACTGGAATGGATTGCCTGCGGTTCTTCAGGGAATCTTCCCAACCCAGGGATTAAACCCGTGTCTCTTACATCTCCTGCAATGGCCGGCAGGTTCTTTACCACTAGCTCCACCTGGGAAGCCCATGAAAAACGTGTGTATACGTAAACAAGCTGTAAATAGAATATATGTATATATGAAAATATAGTATATTCTCATATACATACATTAACTGATATATATAAAAATTTGTGTGTGCGCGCCTGCACACACATGCACAGGACTTTGCCCTTTCCTGCAACAAGTTTATAATTTGACAATTTTGTTGCAGTTTCAGTAACAAGGTTAGGTCTAACCTTGGAAATTCAGAGAGGCCATTTTTCACCATCCAACCTGAATGCTGCTGCTAAGTCACTTCAGTCATGTCCGACTCTGTGCGACCCCGTAGACGGCTGCCCACCAGGCTTCCTCATCCCTGGGATTCTCCAGGCAAGAACACTGGAGTGGATTGCCATTTCCTTCTCCAATGCATGAAAGTGAAAAGTGAAGTTGCTCAGTTGTGTCCAACTCATAGCGACCCCATGGACTGCAGCCTACCAGGCTCTTCCATCCATGGGATTTTCCAGGCAAGAGTACTGGAGTGGGGTGCCACTGCCTTCTCCGATCCAACCTGAATACTCTGATGCTAAAACACAGTGAGGTATAGCAGCTCCACCTGAGAAGCAGGTGATCTGGGAGAAGACATGTCCTGGGCCCTCTCCACCTCTCTTCGGCAAGCACCCTTTCCTTGTTGACACAGAAGCAACAAGGAAAGCCCAATTCCCCATCCAGAACTGACTAAGAGAAACAGTTATTTCTGCGTGGAAAGTAACATCACACACATAGCAGAAAAAGGGAGAGACTGACCTGTGTGTATACAGATCTCCACCACTCGGTCTGTCAGAGGAATATTAAAACTAGGCCCAAAATACTTACCCAAAAGAAGTTTCATTTGCTGGAAGCCCAGTTTAGTTTGCCTACACGGTGTCAGGAAAAACACTATAGGCTGCCAGTCTATAGTGACTGGCACAGTCTAGGGTGACTGTGACGTCTGAGATTGGCTCACAAACCATAGAGCAGAAACCCCCGCTGTCAAGGAAGGCATTTGATGTTTTCTTGATGAGAACATGCAAAATCCCGGGAGAGCCGGAAGAACCTCAGAAAGGGGTTGCAGAGGCTGAGACTATGAAGGAACTGGCCTGCTCCCAAGGGAAACTCCTCTTTTTAGTCTCCCTGAAGGAGACTCTGCTCTCCCACTCTCTCCTCTAACCCCTCCGTCTGTTTCAGAGATCTGCTGTATTTTCAAGGAAGAACTCCTTGATCCTGACTGCATGTTTTAAACCATCACTTTCTCTCATGGTCTTCAGTGAGTCAAGAATACTCAGTATTTCATCTGTTTATGAATTCAACAAACTTTTATTGAGCTGCTACTAGAAGATTAAAATTTTTTTGAGCTAACGTTAACTGGAGGAGAAAACTTTTATTGAAGTACTACAGGACCTATCAGAGATGAGAGAATGATTTCTGTGGTCTCTAACATTATCTCAGGTTCTGTCAAGTGGGAAAGATAAGACATATATGATAATACAGTGTGATAAGGTCCTTAACCAGGGTTCCCTAATGGCTCAGACGGTAAAGAATCTGCCTGCAATGCAGGAGACCCAGGTTCAATCCCTGGGGCGGGAAGATCCCCTGGAGAAGGGAATGGCAACTCACTCTAGTATTCTTGCCTGGAGAATCCTATAGACAGAAGAGCCCGGTGGCTACAGTCCAAGGGTCACAAAGAGCTGGACATGGCTGAGTGACTAACACAACAAGGTTCTTATCCAAAGTGGAAGCAAAGCTATAAGGAAAGAGGGACTGAGTCTGACAGGGTAGCAGGTGGGAAGGGTAAGAGCAGATAGAGCTCTCTTTTTCCATCCAGAAAGTTTGCCGTTCTGGGCGACAACACAGTGGACTCCAGCGAGCAACCCCATTGAGCCCTTCTTTGCTGGAAGACCTTGATCAAGTTTCTTAACCTCTCTTTAATCCTTAGTTTATTTAATAATATGTAATTCCTTGTGAAAAATAAGATAATGCTTGTAGATCCACTCACCTCAATCTCCGGCACTATGAACATTCTCAAAATGGTAGCTCTTTTCCTAAAGCAAAAAAAAAAAAAAAAAAAAAAGTTGACTAAAGAGAGGATAATTTCCATTCTTCTTGGGTGTCTCAAAAAATAAACACTGAGCAAACAACTAGCATCCTGTGGCTTGGATACATCACCGAGAGGGTTTCTCTAGCTCCCTCGGTCTTGTGTATGGATCTCTCAAACTCCCACCCGCCCATGTCCACATTTCCCAAAATGTTATTCTTTTGTTAGCATCCATAAATTATAACTAAATAGGGGCAGGAATTATCATATTTTATAACAACCTAAAAACAAACTCAAACAATTCTAAAGTAAGTCTGGACCAAAAGTTTTACAGAACAATATTAACAGTCACTCTTTGAGCTGGACAGAAGTTGGGTGAGAAAAAAAGCAGTTGGATGGTAATAAAAGCATATTCTGATATTATTAGGGAATGAAGACACAGCCAGATGTGCAGGTGGGTCCTGGTTGTCTGTTTTAAAACTAGCCAGACTGTAGGAATAGCTTAGTTTAGCCCATAGATATAGCATAATTTTCCAAGTCTCAAGTTACATGACTTAAAGCCAAAAACCTGTTTCCAAAAATAATAATAACCAACCATAGGCACCCTGCAGCTATACACAATATCCAAGTTGATCCTCATGCCATCCATATGAATGTTGTCATTCTCAGCTGGTAAGCAGGGCAACAGAGATTTGAACTGAGATAGCTGGACTTCTGTGTCTGCCCTCATAACTGCTTCATTCGGCTCCCGGGTAGATTAGAAGCCCAATCTCTATCATTTGACACCATTCAAGTTTAATCTAATTGTCTTAGATTTGATAGTCAGAAAACCAAGGGTAAGAATATGTCCTCTCTAGAATACATCCTGGGACCTACCCAGGAGGCGCTAATGGTAAAGAACCCGCCTACCAATGCAGGTAGATGTAAGAGATAGGGGTTCTATCCCTGGGTGGGGAAGATTCCCTGGAGGAGGGCATGGCAACCCACTCCAGTATTCTTGCCTGGAGGATCCCATGGGCAGAGGAGCCTGGTGGGCTATGGTCCATAGAGTTGTAAAGAGCTGGACACGACTGAAGCGACTTAGCACGCATATGTGCCATGTGCAGGACACAGACTAGGATACAAAACTTAGAGCAAGTATGTAAGTATGTGGGAAATGAATACCTTCTATCGTTCTAAGTGTACAGGATAGGTATACTCACTTGTATCTATCAATCCCTAGCTCCCGGGTCCTACTTTAACAAAGACATTGCATATCCCATCCAGGTTTCCCATAAAGCCAGCTATTACCACCTACTGTTCATGAGAATTTCATCTGACCAAAGACTCTCTCTGCTGTATCTCTCATTGTCGAAAGATGTGGGTGGGGCCTGCTGTATAGTAGCGTGCCAGCCCTTGCGTTCCTCCACGGTAAGATCTTTGGGAACTGGCCCTATTGTTACATCAGCCTCCTGTGGGTTCGTCTGGGCTCTAATGGTCCATCTTCCTTTTCCTCACCAGCCTTTCACCTTAATTTTAATATGCCTTAAGGCTGAGATTTGGTAAGTTATGACAAGTCATGGGCTAAAATGTCCTATTTAAATTCAGTTTTGCTTTCATTGTAAACAGTTTCATTACCGTATAATTCTCTGAGTTATAATGTTTCCTGATAGAAATAGAATTAAAACTCAGACTCCCATAACTTTTCCAATTTCATCTTGCACACATATTAATTTAATATATTTGTATTCAACACAGTCATTTATTAAAGTTTTAATTGGATCTCAGTTTTTCCCATCTAAAATTTTTAAATGAATTCCAGATATCATAAAACTCTTCTTGTCATCCACTACATGAATTATGCTTCTATAGGAGACTGTGGCTACAAGATTCATTATACAATGTTGTGAGGAAGTCATTTTTTTACATTCTCAGCCAGGATAGGAAGTGATTTTTTTTCTAGAATGCATTGCACTGTTACAGTTTTGACCTAGGAACTTTTTCATACCCTAAAGCATGTCTATTTGTCCATGTCCATGTGTGTGTCTGCATCTGTATCTATATCCAAATATTCTGTGGTTGTGTTCTTCTAGGTGAGTATTTATGAAACTATATTGACATGTGAGTTAAGCTTTATTTCCCTCCATTTAGGGTAGAAGATCATTCCAAAATTTCATCCATTTTACATTCCCAACACTTGAGCTTACTGCTTTTTCAAAGCTTTACACAGTTTTAATCCAGATTTCATCATTATCCCTGACTATAGTCATACTTATCTGGGATTAGCTCCAAAACAAGTTATGCATTTTTATTTTAAATTGCATTTTTAAAATATTATAAGTTTTCTCAGTCTCAGTGTTCTCCCTTAACTTTATCTCTGCCCTACTCTACTGAATGATCTACTGAGAAATGATTGTCCCATCATTTCTCAAAAAAATTTTAAATTTTAATTTGTAAATGAGACAAAAAATTTTAAAAGATATCTGTTTTTAAGTAAAAGAGTAAAATGTGAAATTAGTATTTTACCTAATTTTTATTACCTAGAAGAATGTAGGTTTTAACCAGGTTTGGTTTCCTTAAAGAATTCCGCCTAAGATTTTTCAAAAACATAGTCAACTGAAAGCAAACATGGCTAGAAACACTGGCATGTCATTTGAATTTGGTTTGTATTGGATTTCTCTAAAGTTATTGAAGGCTCCACTATTAACTGAGTCTGATATTTCTTAACCACATTTCCCAGAGTTTGTTTTCTTTTTATGGTGAGGTTCTTCCCATGTGTTTCTCTACACTCCTTATATTTCACCCCTTAGAGAGGCGTGGTGACACGCTGCCTTAGAATATTAGAGGAAACTTGGTATTTGAAACGAATCCATGGTGGATCTGATATGAACACCCACAGGAGGGGTCTAACATTTGGCCTCCTTCTGCAGTGCATCTTCGCCGGAACCACTTTTTCTCTAATCATCTGGCTTTCACAAACCCTTTAGAGAGAGTTAGCTTTTTTGGTCAATTCTTCGTGTCAGTGCAAACTCTCACTTTTTGTAGCTCTATCTGAGCTATGTAGGGAAAGTAGAAGACAAACAATGCCGTACAATCCAGAGAAGAAAGGTCCAGGGAGGAGTCATCCAAATACACTCTTAGAAAAGCCCCAAAACGCAAGGCACTGTTTCACGTCCAACAACGTCAAAATCTGTGAGAGCTGCTCACAGCACACTTGTGGGAGATTAGGATGGACAGCCCCAGAGAGTCAAGGTACATGGCCTTTGCTGAAATGGCATTCATTCTTTTGAAGAGCAACAATTCTAAGCAACAGTGAGGTTAGGAATCTGAAACATTGTTGTTCACTTTTTATGATTTAACAAACATTTTTGGCACAGGTGATGTGTTTAGGAAGCAAAGGCATTTTGGCTTCCTCCTGTATTCAAAACCTGCAAGGGTTCCTTTTCATCTCAAGCTGGGTGTATTATAAGCATGCCAATATTCCTTTCCATTATCATTGTTCATTATTCTCTTACACCAGGAGTCAGCAAGCTTTGTTAGTAATGATCTATATAGTAAAATTTTAGACTTTTTAAACCATTTATTCTCTGTCACAACTACTCAGTTCTGCCACTGTACCACATTGTACCTGTGGTACACATGTACATTGTACAGTCTGCATTGTACCACAAAAGCAGCCATAGACATAAACAAATGGATAATGGCTGTGTACCAATAAAACCTTATTGGTGGACATTGAAGTTTAAATTTCATATACATTTTCAGTGTTATGAATATTCTTCTTTTTTTTCAAACAAAAGAAAATGTGGCAAGTGCCGGGAGCCAGCATGAGGAATCCCGCCCATGGCGAAGATCATGAGGAAGGAAGCCTGACAAAATGCAAGGGCGTGATCAGGCTTCAGGGGTTCCCCCTGGAATTTCCTGAGCATCCACCCCCAAAAACCAGAGTCTGCCTGCTTTATTGTGTTATGCTTTCCACCTACTCTTCTGACATTAACAGGGGGCTGTCCCCCCACCACATTTTTCTGGAAAAAGTTAATTTAGAGCTTTTAGATAATAAATCTCTTGGGCATAATAAGAGTGTTTCAATCCAAAAACCCCTCTGATGGCTTTCTAGCCTGCCTGCCAGACTCTTACAGCTGCACATGTGATTGTTTGCAGCCTCCCGACGCGAGAGGCACAGGAAGCTTAAAACATCCTAGGAATGTAGGGGCTTCCGAGGAGTCAAAATCATTAGAATAGGACTGATTAAAGGTTTCATTTGTTAAGCCAATACTTGCTGCCAAATTTTCATATCTTTTGTTTGTAGATATAGTCGGTATGTAGAAAAACAGGTAGTAGACGTGATGTTAGCAACATTAGGTCTTTGAGTTAAGTACTTTCTTTGTTATAACCCACTGCACCTTTGTTCTACAGGAATGTAACTTTATTTAGTACTTTGAGGGTGATGCAGAGTAAAGAAAAAACACTTCTAGGGAAAAGTTTTCTGGTTGATAGACGTTTATCTAGGAAGAAAGCCATAAAAATGTTAACAGGCCTGTTGGCCAGAAGATAATGTAAACCACCTGAGATCTTTTGTATACAGGAAGGTATGCAAAAAGAAAGCCTGGTCTCAATGAGGGTCAGGACTGCTGCCCCTGCATAACTCTGCATATTCCATTATTTCTTTATATACTTGGGGTATATAAGCTGATTTTGAAAATAAAGTCTTGAGTCTTGCACCGACGCTGGGCTTCCCCATGTGGTTCTTTTCTCCCGTTTTCCGGCTGAATTCCCATCTGGAGCACGGAGGTTCGCCAAGTCTACTTACTTGCTCTGGCTTCTAAGATCCACGCGAGAGGGAGCCCAAGGCGGGGCACCCTCCGCTATTCAAGTGGGCACCAGTGGTCTAACGTAGATGGTGCAAACCTTGTCTCGAGGTTTTATTAGTTTTCCGCATAAACCAAGTTATTCTGCATCTTTTCTCCACTAATTTTCCTACTACACTATTCTTTCCTAATCTCTTTATATTTCTAATTAAATAGTCCTTTCCCAGACTCCAACTCCGTCCTCGCTTCGAAGTCCCTGGATCCACCAGAGGTGGACCCTGGCAGGCAAGAATACACAGAACTATACAAAAATGATCTTCATGACCCAGGTAACCACGATGGTGAGATCACTCATCTAGAGCCAGACATCCTGGAATGCACAGTCAAGTGGGCCTTAGGAAACATCACTGTGAACAAAGCTAGTGGAGGTGATGGAATTTCAGTTAAGCTATTTCAAATCCTAAAAGATGATGCTGTGAAAATGCTACATTCATTATGCCAGCAAATTTGGAAAACTCAGCAGTGGCCACAAGACTGGAAAAGGTCAGTTTTTATTTCAATCCCAAAGAAAGGCAATGTTTAAACTACCACACAATTGCACTCATCTCACACACTAGCAAAGTAATGCTCAAAATTCTCCAAGCTAGGCTTCAACAATACGTGAACCATGAACTCCCTGGTGTTCAAGCTGGATTTAGAAAAGGCAGAGCGACCAAAGATCAAATTGCCAACATCCACTGGATTATCAAAAAAGCAAGAGAGTTCCAGAAAAACATCTACTTCTGCTTTACTGACTACGCCAAAGCCTTTGACTGTGTGGATAACAACAAACTGTGGAAAATTCTGAAAGAGATGGGAATACCAGACCACCTGACCTGCCTCCTGAGAAATATGTATGTAATAGATATTTGTATGAAATATCTATGCAGGTCAAGAAACAAAAGTAATAACTGGACAGGAAACAACAGATTGGTTGCAAATTGGGAAAGGAGTACATCAAGGCTGCATATTGACACCCTGCTTATTTACCTTATATGCAGAGTACATCATGTGAAATGCTAAGGTGGATGAAGCACAAGCTGGAATCAAGATTGCCGGGAGAAATATCAATAACCTCAGATCTGCAGATGACACCACCCTTATGGCTAAGCAAAGAAGAACTAAAGAGCCTCTTGATGAAAGTGAAAGAGTAGAGTGAAAAAGTTGGCTTAAAGCTCAACATTCAGAAAACCAAGATCATGGCACCTGGTCCCATCACTTCATGGCAGATAGATGGGGAAACAGTGGAAACAGTGGCTGACTTTATTTTTCTGGGCTCCAAAATCACTGCAGATGGTGACTACAGCCATGAAATTAAAAGACACTTGCTCCTTGGAAGGAAAGCTATGATCAACCTAGACAGCATATTAAAAAGCAGAGATATTATTACTTTGCCAACAAAAGTCCATCTAGTCACAGCTATGGTTTTTCCAGTAGTCATGTATGGATGTGAGAGTAGGACTATAAAGAAAGCTGAGCGCAGAAGAATTGATGAGGAGACCCAGCTAGTCTATACCAAAGGAGATCAGTCCTGAATATTCATTGGAAGGACTGATGTTGAAGCTGAAACTCCAATACTTCGGCCACCTGATGCAAAGAACTGACTCACTAGAAAAGACACTGATGCTGGGAAAGATTGCAGGCAGGAGGAGAAGTGGATGACAGAGGATGAGATGGTTGGATGGCATCACTGACTCAATGGACATGAGTTTGAGTAAGCTCTGGGAGTTGGTGGTGAACAGGGAAGCCTGGCATACTGCAGTCCATGGGGTCTCAAAGAGTCGGACACAACTGAGCAACTGAACTGAACTGAAAAATGTATGATTCGTTCTTGGTTCTGCAGGTTGTATAAAGTAGTCTCCAGGCCAGATTTAGCCCAAAACTGGTTTGTAAACCCCATCTTAATCTTTGTACTCTTCATGCAGCCAGCTTTCACTGTCCTTCACGGCTGAATCAAATTGGTGACTTTTTGGACACCCTAGTCTACCAAAGATTCCCCTATGTGAATTCTAGCAATTAGTTTGCAAAAATCTTTGTTGGTTAATCACATCCTGTCTCATGGCATTTCTTCTAACATTAATTTGTCCTATTATCTGAATCTTTATTTTGACTTTTGTTTTTGGCCTTACTTCCCAATTAGATCACAAGCTTCCTGACTTATTTCTTTCTTCTTTGCATCTTTCACTTCTCTGTGCCGCAAACACAGCCACTATGAAGAGATAATGAAGAATGCCAAGTGAGAAAGTGTTAGCAGCCCCAAATTTATAAGCCTGAAAAACCAGGCTGTCCTACCATTTTCAACACTACTCAAAGATTTTGAGAAAAGAATTTTGCATGTATTAGTAATCCTTCCACCACGTATGATACTCTCAGATCATTTTATATTTCTCTTTAAGGCATATATCATCTTAGTCCTTTTTATTTTTTAATCAACAGACTGATTACTTGATTTAGATGGATTTGGCAGCCCATGTTTAATGACAAGAGTGGCCTGTAATTACCCCTGTGGGTGTTCTCAGTTGATTAAGAAATCAGTGATGCATTTCTTTTAAATGAAATCTGCCTTATTACCATCATGCTACTTTTTTAAAAATTGCTATGTACAGTATTTTTTAATCAGTCACAATGCATTGTTTATCCAATATTTATTCTCATTAAAAATTACTTTCTGACTTACACTTATTTTTTCCAGTTCATTTCACTTTATCTTTATTTTTATTTAAATGAAATGAATCAGATCTTATAAATAAATTCATTTTGTCTAATAGATGAAGAGATGTGGATTTTCAAAGGTATCAAATATTTAAATAACTGAGTTTGCAGTTTTTACTGACACTTTTATAATTAAGAAATAGTAAGAAGTCATATTCTAAATTATGACATAGTGCTAATAAGATTAGTCTTCCCTTGCAAGTGGTGAATTCAGCAGTATTCAGGACAAGCATGGCATGATTAGAACATTAGAAAACTATCATTTCCTTTAACTCTTATCAGTTTACATTTTAAATGAATTACCATTTTCTCCATTTTTTAATTGCAATTAAAATTTGCCATTTAAAAATAGGTGAAAATTATTAAACCACCTCTCTCCTGATAAATTAGCCTCTCTGTATTTTCAACAGAAGTATGTCTATTGGTACAGCCATTGGATGAATTTAAATTTTTTTTAAAAAACTACATTTGTCTAAACATGCAAAAATGTTTCATACCTATGCCCTGCTCTTTTCTTTGACCTGTTTTTTTCCACTATTTTTGATATTCCCATCACCCCATTTTACCTCTTTCTTCATTTACAACAACCTTTACCCTTTTTCCCCTGAGAATGTTTTTCAGTTTAAATTTAACAAGAAAATTAAAAACCAAGGAAGATATTTCACCTTAAGAAAGGACTAGTTTGGTTCAAGTGTTTGAATAAAGTGCAAATACTTAATGTAATTGACAAGATTTGTGAACGGCCTGAGGTTTTACCTTACATGCAAACTAAGGAAGTATCTGTACACAGTTATGGCTCTTGACTAAAGCCCAAGATCCTGGGACCAGAGATACAAGACTGTAATTTATAGGAAGAGGACTATTTAGCACTCTCAACAATTACTCCAGGCAGAGTATCAGTGTTTGCACCCAATCCCCAAGCCCCAATTCTTACAACTTAACTTAAAAACCACATACCTGCACCCACTGTGGGTTACCTTTATTAATAGTAGAATAATCCTGAGTTTAGAGAACTCAGATCTTTATAATAGGCAATAAGCATGCTGGCCTTTTGCTCCTGAAGGAAATTCTTTCTCTTGCGAGACTGGTAGCTGTACAAACGTTCTTGAAAAGCTAATTCAGCACAAAGGCAAGGTATGCTTAGTCACTAAGTCATGTCTGACTCTTTTGCGACCCCATGGACTGTAACCCACCAGGCTCCTCTATCTGTGAAATTTTCCAGGTAAAAATACTGGAATGGGTTGCCGTTTTCTTCTCCAGAAGATATTCTCAACCCGGGGACTGAACTCGTATCTCTTGTGTCTCCTGAATTGGTTCTTTATCACAACCACCAGGGAAACCCTAAGGCAAGATATACATAAACTTACAAGACCAAATTGAGAATTGTCTCCTATTAGTAATCACATTCACTGTACATGGCATTATGAATTTTGTCTGATTTGACACTCCTTACCTATTTTCAACAAATGTAGACAATTATGAGGCATTCAGTGATGTTTGTTGAATGAATGTGAGCTACCTCAAATAACTTTTTAGGAAGCAAATTTTGTAAAAATATAATGATATTAACTAATTCTAGAGTATACACAGATTCAAAATATTTATTCCTCCTCCAACCCCAAATATCATTTCTATCGGCATCCTATCACTGTATGCTTTAAAATGAAATATTTACCCACTGACTTCAAAAATATCTTTTATTTTATTGTTTTTCTGTTTTTTCTGCTATACACACACACATACACACACACACTTTCTATTTTTCTTGTAAACAGAGATTACATAAAATGTCATTAAAGTTTTAGCTATGCAGAGAATGGTGATTGAATTACTGATAAGTAATGGATGCTCTGGTAAACATTCAAGGTGTTCATATTACTAAATAGAGTCTCTCTGCCCGAAACCACATTTCTTCTTTTCTGTCTTTCTAATTTTCAGCAAACCCAAATATTGCTAACCCCAGGAAGGAATTAGAGGACACAAGTATAGGATGATGCTTATATTTGCAGAGTCACTGTATTTTTGAATGACATGAAGCAGTCACACAGACTTGGCTGATGCACAAATGCCTTAAGCGAGCTTCTGAATTAACCCTTTGTTTTCAAGCAAGACTGTGCTATTTAATCCATCTCAGAAATGAGAGAATCTGTCATATTTGAAAAGGAAATTTTACAACATTCTTTAAGGATATTTAGCTCCAGGACTTCTAATCTTTCCAAAATGTTCCTTCATGTGAAAACTCACATTTTCCTTGCAACAAATTAAAGTCATTACACACCACTCTGACCTCCCCATGTCTTTTTGGTCTTGCATTCCACTTGTGTTCTCCACACTCCAGTGTCCATGTGCATCTGCAGGTCCAGAACACTGGACCCTGAAATGTGTGTCTGGCAGCGAGCCTCTGATGAGACATAAAATAAACATTTTCCACTTCCCTTCCATGGTAAACTTTCCCCTCTTCTCAGACGTCTCTTGTCTGCAGCCGGGGAATGGACGTGACATCACTAAACATGTAATGTGTGATGCGCTGTGGGGTCAGCTGAAGGGTAATTTCCAGGAAGCACGCCTATTCAGAGGACAAACCAGAACTGGCATTGAGCAGAGGCACTCAGCAAAATGATGCATTTGAGATGGCATTTTCGCAGGGTACACAGTGCCAAAGGCCTCATGCACCAACTCAGCCATGCTAACAATCAACACACTAGTGTCCTTCAGGGACACTTCAAGTGGCTTCTTTATGGACTCAGGAATAGCAAAATAATGAGATTTAGCCAAGAGTTCATCTTGAAGGAAAGTGAAGACATGCTGTCAAATGAAATACTTCTGGAATCTCGCAAAATTTTCTTTTAGCTCTGCACCTCGGGGTGCAGACATGCCCAGTTAACAATTTTGATCAGGGTGTTTCAAAGCTAAAACCCAAGCTGACCCTAGCAATAAGCAATGATCCTTTTTCTAACTTAAAATGTGTGTGTAGGGGAGAGGAGGAACAGGTAAGAATGATGTATAGAAGAATAAAACTGCACACACATAAAATGGTACCTCTCTAAAGCCACTACCAAGTCTAAGCATTAGATGAGACAGAATTAATATTTCTTTAAGGCTGATATTGTACCCTGAATAATCTCCTAAATGACTTTTTCTAACTCAATGAAGTTTTTAATCCCACTCCTCACTCCCCACTTTTCTTTCCACTTCTGCATTTTTTTCACCACTCATTCTTCCCTGGAATATCTTTCCTTCTCTTCTCAAGCAGCATCTCTGTATGACCAATTCAAAAGCTGCAATCTAGATGATGACCATTCTAACAGGAAATACTTAATTCAACTAATTCACTTGCATTAGACATGGAGCCCTGAACAAGGCAAACACAGTTCCTGGCCCTACAGTACCTGCAGCAATCAACTCCTATCCTAAACTATGGACTTTCTGGTAACTCTGACTCATGTGGGAATTGGGATACTCTTCATTACATTGTGAGCTTAGTTGATGGATCTTTTTAGTAGATCTGATTCGTGATGTTGCCATCCTTAGAGACCCTTAGAAGGGTGTCAGGCCACAGAACACGTTTCCAGACACATAAAACTTAGTTACCTCAATGGTAGAATACAGCCAAGTAAGTAAAACTGTGATTTCAGTAAAAATGAAATAAGGGTTATACAGAGAACTCTTTTGCCTCAATTCTTATGGTTAAAAAAAATGCTTCTGAACGTGCTTGTCCACTTATAAGAGCAGTATGCAAACAGAATTATTATTCCTTTGAAAGCTGATGTTTTTCAAGGCCACTCTTAGCAATAATTGCTTTCACTAAGCAGAACTACGCATGGAGATGGGCTAGGAAATTGGGCTTTACATATAGTGATTCAAAACCATGCTCAGGAACTCGATGAAAAAATTTCTCTCATTGGTTACTGTCCTAGCATTGCTTCTTTTTCATCAAACCTAAGTGCAAGAGGAAAAATCCAATTATTTGAAAGTTACAGTTAGCTGGGTTCCCATGAAGCTTATTCCCATACTTTTTAGTCTGCTAGGCTACAGCTGGGCAAACTTCAACTATGGAGAGATGCTCTCTGATTATCTACCTGTGGTGTGACGGATTCTCTCTTGGTATTTAATCAGTAACTGCAAATTACCCAGATTTCGGACATATGGTATTTAACAGTTTAATAAGGAACTCTATCAATATGATAGTTAGCAACATAATCAAACTAAATAAATGTCAAACAAATATAATTATAACTAGGACTCTAATTGTTTCCTGGATATATTTTATGCTTGTGTAAGTAACAAGCTCCTTGTAGAAAAGGGCTGCATCTTTAATTTCCTCTAAAAGGCCCAGTATGATGCAAGACATCTAATCATGTCCTGATTGAAAATATTATGGTATCCCTTCCCTCAACATATAATTCAGCATAGAAACCCTACAAAAACACAAATTAGCTGAAAGTCCAACAAAGCTCTTGTTTATTTTTATGGAAATTACTTTGATGCTGTATATATATATGCATATATATATATATATATATATATATATATATATATATGTGCTAAGTCACTTAAAATTCCTAAGTGTGATCCTGAAAATTATCAGCTTTCAAGGAAATGTTAATTCTGTTTGCAGTATTGCTCTTATAAAGTGTACAAGCATATTCAGAAACATTTTTAACCATACAAATTGAGGCAAAAGAGTTCTCTATATAACTCTTAGTTCATTTTTACTGCTGTTTTATATATACATATATATATATGAAGAATAATATATATTTCAGTACTTTGGAAAAACTGACTCACTGGAAAAGACCTTGATGCTGGGAAAGATTGAGGGCAGGAGGAGAAGGGGACGACAGAGGATGAGATTGTTGGATGGCATCACTGACTCAATGGACGTGAGTTTTAGCAAGCTCCGGGAGTTGGTGATGGACAGGGAAGCTCGGCATGCTGTAGTCCATGGGGTCACAAAGAGTTGGACACGACTGAGTGACTGAACTGAACTGATGAAGAATAAATATATATGCACACACACACATCCACACAGAGTATCAATTTTTTGTCCACCTCAAATTGCTTCTTTTTTAATGTCCCTACTTTGTTGCTGCTTTTTATACTCTGGGTAATCTAGTATTGCATATAATAAAAGCACATTGGGAAAAATAAACACTACAAATGCATTTTATATGCACAGAGACCTGGGCAGAATCTCAATAACTGGTTCTGATCCCCAGGGTACTTCTCTTAAAGGAAATGCCTCATTAAGGTATAAATACACTATTAAGTAGCCAGCCATATCAGACTATTTGTTAATTCCTTGGACAATCTGGTATCACTAACATACTTGGAAACAATAAACCCTCTTGATTTCCTTGTCTGAGTCATAGAAATTTCTAGATGTTTTAAAGTTTTCACTATTTATATCATTTTACTACTGTATGAATGCATGTAAAATTGAAGCCTAAGAAAGAAAAAAAAAAGGTAACTAAGAATCCACTGTCATAAAATTTACTTTTACTGCCAAAAGAGAATAGTTTTGATCCCATTTTCATATCCAAAGTATCCATGTGTATTATAGTGCCCCTCAAGCCGATATAACTCATTTACCAGAAAATTTCAAAGTTTGAGTGAACTTTTTATAGCACTCTTTCATTGCAACTCCTGGTTTTCAAGGCCTGTATCATTATTTGTTTTAGTTTTTAAGGCTAACATCTCTTATTCATATTCTTCTGCAGCATCTGAACTGTTTCTCATCATGGTTGTATGCAAATCCACTGAGTTTAAAAACAAATATGATTTTGAAAGACACTGTGTTGCTCTAACAAAGGGAACATTGTCCATCTTCCCTGACAGCCTCTCTCTTAATTAAAGAGGCCCCAGTGCTCTGCAGAATGCCAGGCTCCTTAAACAGTCCCTCCCACTTGCTATTTTCACTGTACTAACAGTAAAGAAAACAATTTATAGTTTACTGGGGTCTCCTTCCTAGAAAAAAACTTGGTATTTTTTTTCAGAAGGGATAAGGAAGCAAAATTTCCTAATGGAACAAAATTCCTTCTTTTAAAATACCACTGGCTAGGAGATTTTTCTTTAAAATAGGGCTCCCTTTACCATCATCATGGTGCTATCCATTTTTTTGGTTTATTTTTTGACAGTGACCTCTCACTTATTTTATCCATTCTGATAAACCATCTTTGACATTCTATTTTCCAAAATCTGGCTCTGCAAAAACACAAAGCTGAGGGATCCTTTCATGCCTAGAAATGGCAACATCAACTCCCTCACTCTCTAAATATCATCTTGAGATGGACATTTTACACAAACAACCAAAGATGTGCTGGCCTACTTTGCAATCACAGCATACCTCATTAGAGCTTACAAAGGAAAACTTTTCCTCTTTTTTTAAGCTTGCTGCTAAGTCGCTTCAGTCGTGTCTGATTCTGTGCGACCCCATAGACAGCAGCCCACCAGGCTCCCCTGTCCCTGGGATTCTCCAGGCAAGAACACTGGAGTGGGTTGCCATTTCCTTCTCCAATGCATGAAAGTGAAAAGTGAAAGTGAGATAGCTCAGTCGTGTCTGACTCTTAGCAACCCCATGGACTGCAGCCCACTGGGCTCCTCCATCCATGGGATTTTCCAGGCAAGAGTACTGGAGTGGGGTGACATCGCCTTCTCCGTTTCTAAGCTTAATCTAGTTATTTGCTTAGTGAAGCTCTTATCTAGAGCACCTCGTATGTGTGTGTGCATATGTCTATATATATATATATATAGTATGAAAAGAATGTAATAATGTCATATCACCATGATCTTTCTACTTTCTTTTCATTTCTTTATGAGAAGGATTTATTTAGTTAGAGGTAAATTATAATATGGTCTAAGTTAAGGCAAAAGTAACAGCAATAGAAATACTCTATATTCATGTTGTAAAGCTTCCAAAATAGTTCATTCCCATTTTATCATTTGACTTCCAGTGCAAGCCTGTGGATCAAATAGTTGATAAATGTTAAAAAATGATACGAAGTCTAGTTCTCATGCTTTAAACCAGAGATGGCAAAATCTTTCTGTAAAGGGCCAGATAGAAAATATTTTAGACTTTTTGAGTTTAACGGTTTCTGTTCCAACTAGTCAACTCTACCATTGCAGTGCCAAAGTAACGATACATGGTATATTAATGAATGAGTGTGACTGTGTTCCAATAAAACTTTATTTACAAAAACCAGCAGTTTACTGGATGTGTGTGAGCTATACTGCACCAACTTCTGTTTTAAACCACTATGCTTTAAAGTCCTGAGAAGGTAGAAATTAGAAGACAATTACAGACCAATTGAGGAGAGATTACAGCTTGAACTATCAAAAAAATTCTTTATGGAAAAGACAGCACTTCAGCAGGGCCTGAAAGATTGGTTAGATCTATTTATGGGCATCAGACGGTTGGGTATTTCATGCAAAGAGAACAACATGAGCAGCTCCACAAGCAGGATGCAGAATGGGGTATGTATGTATAGGAAGAGTAGGTAGTTCAGTTTGACTGAGACATACCTAAGTGAAAAAGGCCAGTGAGACAGAAAAGACGGCATTTTCCTCAATAAAAATATCTTGAACTAAAAAAATAAAATCTCCTTCTATAAAAAAAAATTAGAAACTACTATACGTTGTGGGTAGAAGAGAGCAAGAGAGATGAAATATTCATTTTTCCTTATGATGATCAGAGTAAGTCATCCCAAAGGGGTTGAGAATTGTCCTGGTGAGCTAAGATGTATTTCCAGTCATTGTGGGGGACATAGAAAGACCTCAGTGAAAGATAGACTTGAAAGGCTGCATCCACTAGACTAAGGCAGTGGTAAGATAGCTTGCCATTTACCTATACCATGCTTGCTGGTGACTCATATGGTGAAAAATCCGCCTGCAATGCAAGAGACCTGGGTTCGATCCCTGGGTCAGGAAGATCCTTTGGAGAAGGGAATGGCTACCCACTCCTATATTCTTGCCTGGAGAATTCCATGGACAGAGGAGCACAGTGGCTACAGTCCATGGGGTCACAAAGAGTCAGACAAGACTGAGCGACTAACACTTAATGTGTGGAAAAGCATCAATTAAGAATCAGAAACGTGCAGATATATGGTGTATTAAAATTATTTGCTTATGCAGAGTTCAAGTTTGGAGGGAAAAAAATACAGCCAGGGACCTCCTATTTTGAAACTTGAAACAAGAAAATTCTACTGTCCTTAGGTTAGTTTTTCCTACAAATCTTAATGTTTAATGCAACTTAAAAACAAAATAAAAAGCAAATATGCTTTAAAATGGAATTGTGAAAAATAAAAGCCACAGAAAATTAGACTTTTGGTCATTTCTATGTGACTATGTAAATGAAGCTTTTTGATAGTTTCAGATTATTTCAAATATCAAAATTCAATATAAAAGAAATTATTTGCTTATGATCTTGTAGTCAGGGATTCAGGTCAAACTTAGCTAGATGGTTCTTCTGTTCTACTTGAGGCTGGGTTATTTACTTGCCTGCATCTATCTGTTGACTCAGCTAGAGTGAGGCAAAGGTTCAAGAAATCTTCACTCATATGGTTGATTGCTTTGGTGCTCTTTCTCTCAGCCTCTCCCTCTGTATGTGGACAGCATAGACTTCTTCACGGCATGGTAGTCTCAAGGTAGTTAGGCATCTAACATGATGACTGGCCTCTAAGAGGGAGCAAGTTAAGTGGTGATAATACAAGTTGGGGAAATCTTAAAATTCAGTCTTGGAAGTTATAAAATGTCATTTCCACCACATTCTATTCGTTAAAGCCAGTCACAGGGCAGCCTGGAATCAGGGCAAGGGGAATTAAATAAAGTGGCAAGAGCACTTTATAAAAGAGCCTGTGGGAAGGAAGATACTGTCATGATGCTCTATGGAAACACAAGCTAGCAAAGAAGTTAAGCATAAAAATTAGGCCAGGACCAGTGAAATCTCTAGGGACCTCACAGAGGCAAACTCGAAACCACTCCAGATCCCATGGGATTCACACATTAAACAAACCCTTCTGAAAATCAACTTATGATAAAAAAAAAAAAATCACAGACCATATAGGGAAATCGGATGTAGACAAAGCAGAAAGTGGAAATGGCCACTGTGACCTGGGATAATAAAGGAAAATGAAGAGACTTAGAAATAAACACATTCAAAACGTCCAAGGAGATAAAGGCAGAAACAGAAAACACAGAGCAATAACTGGACAGTAGAAAAACTAACAGATGTGTTTGAAAAGTATTAAAAATTGACATTTTAAGAGTAAAATAAAAATCCTTCATTGAAATAAAAGTCCTTAACAGGTGAAAAGAGAATTAGTGAAGTGGAAGACAGGCCTAAGAGAACCATTCTGGGATAATGTAGCACAAAGAGATATAAGTACTCAAAATATGGAATGTGAAAAGGGTATTCAGAAATTAGAAAGTTAAAATAAGAAATCTAATGTATATCTGATAAGAATTATAGAAGAAAATAATGGAGAAGATTAAAAAGAACAATATGCAAAGAAGGAATGTCCAGGGACTTTCCAGAATTGAAGAAAGAAGTAAGTCATTATGGATCACACTTAATTTCAAATACAGTAATTAAAAAACAAATCCTCAACTATATATATCTTAGTGAAAAGGTACAACTTCTGGAGCAAAACATAAATCTTCAAAGCTATTAGAAGAAGGAAAAGAAGACACAAGCAACTGGACTGACTAAGTTCTCCTGAACAATGATATGCAGATAATAGAATAACACATCTGAAGTATGAGGGAAAATGACTATCCACCCAAAAACCTGTGTGGTGCCAAACCATTATTCATAATGAGAGCAAAAAAGCTCATATTGTAAAGAACGGAAACCATCAAATCAGATCTTTTTATATTATTCAACTTTATTAAAACATACTTTATATGCCATAAAAGCCATCCCAGTCAATCCTAAAGGAAAACAACCCTGACTATTCATTGGAAGAACTGATGCTGAAGCTGAAGCTCCAACACTTTGGCCACCTGATGTGAAGAGGGACTCATTGGAAAAGACCCTGATGCTGGGAAAGATTGAGGGCAGAAGAGGGTGACAGAGGATGAGATGGTTGGATGGCATCATTGACTCAATGGACATCAGTTTTAACAAATTCCGGGAGACAGTAAAGGACAGGGAAGCCTGGCATGCAGAAGTCCATGGGATCACAAAGAGGCAGACATGAGTGAGCGACTAAACAACAACATTTTAAGAGTATAGTTTGATGACCTTTGACAAATAAATATAAACTTGTAACTACTACTACAAACCAAGGTACAGAACATTTCCCTCACTGTGAAAGGTTTCCTTATGTCTCTTCCCAATCAATTCCTCCAACCAACTTATCCCCTAGTAATAACTGACCTGATTTCTGTGTCTATAAGTTAGAATTTTTCTAATTTTCTATAAATTATAACTTTCTATAAATTTTCTATAAATTCTACTACAGTTAATCTTTCTATCTGGCTTCTTTCATTCAGCTTAATGTTTTTGAGATTCATCCCTATCAGGTGTATCACCAATTTTTTTCTTTTTTAGTGCTGAATAATGTTCCATTTACAGAAAGGAAAATTGGTGCTTTAATATTAATTTCATGCAAAAGAACATTTAAGTCAGAAAGTACTATTAGGGTAAAGAGACTTTACATGATGACAAGAAGCACATTATACCAAGAAAGTAATATAAGTATTAATTTCCATGCTTCTAGCAATATAAACACAAAGCATCTAATGTAAAAAATGGATGTAATTATCAGGAGCAACTTTAAAATGCACCATCACAGTATAATTTTTAAAAGACACGTCTCTCAGAAAATGGATAGATCATCAGTCAAAAGCAGGGAAGGATATGGAAGATGGGGAAAGAGGAAGGGTTGAAATTTACAATAAGATGCCAAAGGAGGATTCCCTGAAAAAGTCATTCATTAGTTGAAGGGCCTTTTACAGTCTTAGATACATATATGGCAAAGCACAGTCAACTAGCTCAATGGGAACAGGATTGGCGTGAAGGGGTCAACATTATTAGCTGTTTTGTAGGACACAGGTAGGTGACCATGCTTCTGGGGAAGATTTGAAAACAGAGGTTGGATGTTTTTCCCTTTTCCATGAAATAAAAACCAAAACAACAACACTAATAAATGACATTAATTGAGCACTCAACATGTATCAGGCCATATGTTAAACACGGTGTAAGCATCATCTCTTTTACTTCTTGGACTAACTTTTGAGTTCATGGAAGAAGAAACTGAGACTCAGAGGTGGCAAATAAACAGCAATATAGGGTCTTGAATACTTGAACCTATGTCTAAATCAATATTTGGAGCTCAAAACCAAGAGTTCACAAACTCCCATCATTAACTGCCTTTTCTTCTGACAGCATAGCTCATTCCTGACCCAAATCCCTACTAAACCACAGGCTAGCTCATTCTTATTCAAACTGTAGAGAAAAGAATCAGCTGGATTATTTCTCATATAAAATATTCCATCTGCAGAGAAGCAACACAGGCTATTTTTTTAAACAGTCTGCCTGGGGCTGGCCTTGGGATGGAAGTGAGAAGCAGCAGGGTACATATCCATGGCTGACAATGAAATGCTGGAGATCAGAGCTGGGAGTGGTATGCTGATACAGCACATCAAAGGATGAGGAATGGCCAAAGAAGAGGCAGCCCTAGGTAGACCTGGCTCCCTGCTGCCAGAGGTGGCTACAATGATCCTCGTGTCTGTGTGTGTGGGGGGGGCCCCCCCCCCCCCCCTTGTATGTTTGTGTTTGTTGCTCAATCATGTTCAACTCTTTGCAACCCCACGGACCTAATGTCCATGGAATTCTCCAGACAAGAATACTAGAATGGGTAGCCATAGCCTTCTCTAGGAGATCTTCCTGACTCAGGGATCGAAACCAGGTCTCCTGCATTGCAGGTGGATTCTTCACCATCTGAGCCATGTCCTTTCTTAACCACTATTTGATCGCCCACAACCAAATAGCCTATGTCTTGCATTGCCTTTGCATGGATCTTTGCTTCCTGTTTCTTGATTCTTAGTCAACTCTAGAACTGTGGTGTTAGAGAAGACTCTTGAGAGTCCCTTGGACTGCAAGGAGATCCAACCAGTCCATTCTAAAGGAGATCGGTCCTGGGTGTTCTTCGGAAGGAATGATGCTAAAGCTGAAACTCCAGTACTTTGGCCACCTCATGTGAAGAGTTGACTCATTGGAAAAGACTCTGATGTTGGGAGGTTTTGGGGGCAGGAGGAGAAGGGGACGACAGAGGATGAGATGGCTGGATGGCATCACCGACTCGGTGGACATGAGTTTGAGTGAACTCCGGGAGATGGTGATGGACAGGGACGCCTGGCGTGCTGTGATTCATGGGGTCGCAAAGAATTGGACACAACTGAGCGACTGAACTGAACTGAGATCATCTCGCAAGACAAAATACTAAAAAAAAATTTAAAGCAAGACACACTCCAGTTCTTACTGATTTTAGATAGCTATAAAAATGAGAACCTGAATGAATTCCACATGCTTGTGCTAACTGACCTAAACTTTGTCTAATGAAAACAGCCCTTTCCATAATTTGAATTACGTCTTACACAGAATAAAAAGAAATAACTCGTTAGTATTCTGTAGAAAACTTGTCATTGTCTGCAGAAAGAATATGAAGAGATACAACATTGAGAGGACACAAATAAAAAACTTGGAAGAAAAATATATCACCTTAGCTTCTACCAAACACTGTATATGTTGGCCACCAAGCATGAGGTTGTTGCTAAAATAAATGGTGATGACTATGAATAATCATGATAATGTAGAGGGCTTAGAGCAAAAGTATCAGTTGAATTAAATGAAATGAATGAGATACTGTGTTTCCATGACCAAAATACAAGGATAGATGATAAACTGTTAAGTGAATTTAACTAACCTGGATCATCAACTGCCTAGTGAAATTCCCTTTCTTCTGTGTGACCTTGGCCATATTGAGACTTCTCTGTGCCCCAGTCTTCTCCTCTGTGAAATGGGGGCTATAAGGTTATTGCCTAGAGTCGCTGTGAGGATCACATTAAATTCTCTGTGTAAGCATTTGACACTGTACCCAGCATGCATGCAGTGAACACTCAGCAAATGTTGGCTTCTTATTGCTATCTCTTTAGGTCACTTCCTTTAATCCCTTTGTGAATAAAATGTAATCATAACAACTAGGAGAAAGTTTTTAACTAAACACTGAAAACTGAGAATGCCTCACCAAAGCTAACTTCCATCCTGCATTTTTGTGATGGTTAGTGTGGCCCAGTGTTCCATAAACACTGAACTTCTATTCTTTCCTCTCTTTACAAAAGACAATTGTCCTTCATATAAACAGAAAACTAATCTCCTAATTAACAGTTTCAGAAATGTGGCCCTATTTTATGCACCATTTTAGTCAAAGTAGATAAGCATATAAGAAATGTTCTCACAGACAGTGGGCTAAAAACAACTTTGGCTTCAGTACGAGAAGGACTAGAGAGAAGGTTTTTACAAGGGAAGAATCTGTCCACAGTCACTGCAGCGCTGGCACAATGAGCACTTAAGGAGAGAGCACGACTCGGCTGTGAAACAGAATGAAATAATGCCATTCACAGGTACATGAATGGATCTGAAGATTCTCAAACTGAGTGAAGTAAGTCAAACAAGAAAAACAAATATGTCATATCACTTACATGTGGAACTGAAAAAAGGTACAATTGAACTTACCTACAAAACAGAAATAGAGTTACAGATGTAGAAAATAAACATGATTACCAGGAAGGAAGGAGCAAGGGATAAATTAGGAGATTGGGGTTGACATATACAGATTACTATATATATAATTGATAACTAAAAAGGGCCTGCTGTATATAGCACAGGGAACTTGATGCAGTACTCTGTAATGGCCTATATAGAAAGAGACTGTTAAAAAAAAGAGTGGATATATGTATATGTATAACTGATTAACTTAGCGCTACACTTGAAAATAACACAACACTGTTAATCAACTATACTCCAATAAAATTTTTTTAAAAATGAGTAAAAAATAAAAGAGAGAAAAAATGTCTGAGATACCTAGTTGATCCTTTTGGCTTCATTCTCCAAGCATCATGTGGTGTAGCAGAAAAGAACATAAATCAAATTAACCTGGATTCAAATCTCCAACCTGTTGCTAAACTGTAATTTTCAACAAGATAATCTTTCTAAATTAGACCACAGTTTTTGATCTGTAAAGCGGGCAACCTTTGTAGAACTGCTGTAAAAACTGGAGGTAAATGTGAAAGTTTCCTGAACCTAACAGCACTCAGTGTTCTTGATCAGGTGCTCAGTCACGTCCGACTCTTTGTAACCCCATGGACTACAGCATGCCAGGGTTCCCTGTCCTTCCCATCTCCTGGAGCTTGCTCAAACTCATATCCATTGAGTCGATGACACATCCAACCATCTCATCCTCTGTTGTCCCCTTCTCCCTCTGTCTTCAATCTTTCCCAGCATCAGGGTCCTTTCTAAGGAGTCGGCTCTTCGCATCATGTGGCCAAAGTATGGAGCTTCAGCTTCAGCATCAGTCCTTCCAATGAATATTCAGAACTGATTTTCTTTAGAATGGACTGGTTTGATCTCCTTGCAGTCCAAGGGACTCTTAAGAGTCTTCTCCAACACCACAGTTCAAAAGCATCAGTTCTTCAGCGCTCAGCCTTCTTTATGGTCCAAATCTCACATCCATACATGACTACTGGAGAAATCATAGCTTTGATGAGACAGACCTTTGTTGGCAAAGTAATGTCTCCTTTTTAATACGCTGTCTAGGTTTGTTGTAGCTTTTCTTCCAAGGAGCAGACGTCTTTTAATTTTATGGCTTCAGTCACCATTTGCAGTGATTTTGGAGCCCAAGAAAATAAAGGACAAATAAATAAACGACAAAAATGGTATGGACCAAACAGAAGAAGATAGTAAGAAGAGGTGGCAAGAATACACAGAACTATACAAAAGAGATCTTAATGACCCTGCTGCTGCTGCTGCTGCTGCTGCTGCTCAGTCGCTTCAGTTGTGTCCTACTCTGTGCGACCCCATAGACGGAAGCCCACCAGGCTCCTCTGTCCCTGGGATTCTCCAGGTAAGAACACTGGAGTGGGTTGCCATTTTCTTCTCCAATGCATGAAAGTGAAAAGTGAAAGTGAAGTTGCTCAGTCGTGTCCGACTCAGCAACCCCATGGACTATACCCTACGAGGCTCCTACATCCGTGGGATTTCCCAGGAAAGAGTACTGGAGTGGGGTGCCATTGCCTTCTCCGCTTAATGACCCAGATAACCACAATGGTATGATTACTCACCTAGAGCCAGACATCTTGGAGTGCAAAGTCACGTGGGCCTTAGGAAGCATCACTATGAATAAAGCTAGTAGAGGTGATAGAATTCCAACTGAGCTATTTCAAATCCTAAAAGATATGTTGTTCAAGTGCTGCACTCAATATGCCAGCAAATTTGGAAAACTCAGCAGTGGCCACAGGACTGGAAAAGGTCAGTTTTCACTCCAATCTCAAAGAAAGGCAATGACAAAGAATGTTCGAACTACCACACAATTGCACTCTTCTCACACACTCGCAAAATAATGCTCAAAATTCTCCAAGTTAGGCTTCAACAGTACATGAACCAAGAACTCCCAGATATTCAAGATGGATTTAGAAAAGGCAGAGGAATCAAATATCAAATTGCCATATCTGCTGGATCATCAAAAAAGCAAGAGAGTTCCATAAAAACATCTGCTTCTGCTTCATTGACTACACTAAAGCCTTTGACTGTGTGAATCACAACAAACTGTGGGAAATTCTTAAAGACATGGAAATACCAACCACATTACTGCCTCCTGCAAAACCTGTATGCAGGTCAAGAAGCAACAGTTAGAACTGAACGTGGAAGAGACTGGTCCAAAATTAGGAAAGGAGTGTGTCAAGGGTGTATATTATCACCTTGCTTATTTAACTTGTATGTAGAGTACATTCTGCTTAATGCCAGGCTGAATGAAGCACAAGCTAGAATCAAGATTGTTGGGAGAAATATCAATAACCTCAGATATGCAGATGACAGTACCCTTTTGGCAGAAAGTGAAGAGGAACTGAAAAGCCTCTTGATGAATGTGAAAGAGGAGAGTGAAAAACCTGGCTTAAAACTCAACATTCAGAAAACTAAGATCATGGCATCCGGTCCCATCACTTCACAGCATTTCCCGATGGGGAAATAACGGAAACAGTAACAGCACTCAATAAATGGTAGTTATTCTTATTTCCCAAAGTTTATGTCATCATAGATTCATCTGAAGTTTAGTTGATTCTGTTTAAAGCCGCCAACACTTTCTCTTTCACACATCTTTCTGTCTTTATGTCTGAATGCAGAATAGTGTAGCATAATGAGCTTTCATTCTGGAAAATGACAGATCTGGGTAGACTCATCTCTGATATACTGGGAGAAGATTTACTACAAAGTGGGAAAAGACAGAAGAAAAAACCCTGACCTTTTGTTTATTAGCTCAATGACCTTAGGCAAAAGGACTTAATATCTCCAAGCTTCAATTTCTTCAAAGTAGTCAAGAATAATAATAACCTTAAACATAGGGTTTTTAGAGGGATTAAATAAAGGCTCAGTTGAGGCTTTGTTTTATTTGATCTCTTTCCACAAAGAACTAAATGTAATGAATATCTAGAAGGCAATCAATAATGAAGGATGAATAAATGATTGAATACAAAGTTGAAGGAGAAGGAAGAACAGAAGGAAAGAAGGGATGGTCGACTGAAGAAAAACGCACAACCTAAAGTTTAAGTTTTATTTGAGGATCTTATTGAAAAGTATAGTCTGGGAGATAGCTTCTCAGATAGTTCTGAGGAACTGCTCCAAAGAGATAAGGGAGGATCCGGGATGATATATAAGTGTTTTTGTTGAAAAATACAAAAAACATGTAGTTGAAAAAATCATGCAGTTGGACCTTAAAAGATTACTGCTAACCGTAAAGAACAGACATCTCCATTTAGTGATTTTCACGCTTTTCTATGTATGGGAAGGTGCGAGAGTCTGGGTTCACTGAAATTATTCCTTAGATATGCATCTTAACTATCTAGGGCTGGTATCCAGAGCACCAAATGTTTCCTGGTTTTCTTCATGCTGAATTCCCCTCAGGGCATACATTTGGTCACTGCAGGGGCTCATGGCTTGATGGCAGACAACATTCCCTTTCCATGGAAGGAAGGAAGAACAGAAGGGAGGAAAGAGAAAAGAGGAAGGCAGACAGGAAAGGGGGGTGAAGGAAAAAAATGTACCCCACAAATATTTCAGACTTAGGTAACTTACATCAAGATTTTACTTTGAAAACATAGGGTAGTGAAATCTGGAGGGCAGATCCTGAAGGAAGCCGTTTGTAAAAATTACCGCTTCCAATAAGCCTGTCATCTCATTCTTCCCAGACCTCATGAAGTATCTAGAATACCTTGGAAGGACACCAAATACCAAATCATGAAAAATGGGAGAAAAAATTCCCAAGGCAAAGGAATTGCTTTACATTTTCCCCAGCATCTGTTCCTTCATACTGAAATATCTCATGCAAAATATACTTCATGTAATTCTAATATTAACAAATAACAGAGAATAGCAAATAGCAAACCTCTTCTGACTTCATTCTCATTGTCCTAAGCTTTCAATAAGATATAAACATTCTTGTACTCAAATTGCCAACAAAATTAAGAATGCATTGCCAATTTTATTAGAAAGAATTATTTGGAAGAAAGCATTATTTGAAATTTTCTTTAAATCATAGAAAAACAAAACATGTCATTAACATTGTTCTTTAAGAGAAAAAAGCTATTAAATCAATTAAACATTTTTCTTTTGTATGAAGGAAACATTCAAAATGTACTGAAAGAAGTCAGTTTTGAGCAGCCATAGCTTTCATTTTTTCTTAAATGTATCGGACATAGATTTCACAGTTTATAATTAATTCCCATTGCTCACATCACCATTAATTTTTAATCAAGGTAGAGTTGCTGTGAGTGCTACTGCTATTTCACCGAAGTTAGTAGGGGGCTGTTTCCAGGCTCAGAAACCTTATTTGTTCTGCATAACAGAGACTGATTTCTAAAAGGATGGCCAGATGCGCCCTGTAATCCCAACTAATTACCTACAGGTGATGGCGAAAAAAAACTGTTTTGACTCAAAAAAAAAAAAAAAATCTAGTTTCACAGATAATTACACATTTACACAGGCTAGGGATTTAGAGTTTCATATTCTTGGCAGTGTTAGACTTAGGAGTTATATATTGTTAAAAAAGATTCAATTTACCATTCTCCCCAGGTAACATGGTAACATTGTGCCAAGGAGCAAATGTTATACAAGTTCACAGAACTTTTCTGACATAAAATCGCCAGATGAGGAAATGGTTTCAATGTGAGTTTAGGAAAGCTCCAGGCAAACTATTCTCCAAGTCAACATCAAATGACCCAAGGCAAAACCAGAGAACAAACATTCAATTTCAAATCAGATAAGTCTTCTTAAAAAATGAGTACTATCAACTTAACAGAAACCCTACTGCAAGGAAATTTGTTTTTTTTTAGGTTTAATACCTGTAGGTAAAAGACATAACTTGGTCATTTAAACAAAGATGTTATATATAATGTATAATATGTATATATAGTTCAAATTAATTTCTTTTTGGAAAAAAATGTCATGTTTATAGAAATCAGATAAAATGTCCAATAAGGAAAGATTGTCTGACTAACCTAACCAAATGTAAATAAAAGTCAAACTGCTTTAGTACACTCAGTTCAGTTCAGTTCAGGTCAGTCGCTCAGTCATGTCCGACTCAGCAACCCCATGAACCGCAGCATGCCAGGCCTCCCTGTCCATCACCAACTCCCAGAGTTCACCCAAACCCATGTCCATTGAGTCGATGATGCCATCCAACCATCTCATCCTCTGTCATCCCTTTCTCCTCCTGCCCTCAATCTTTCCCAGCATCAGGATCTTTTCCAATGAGTCAGCTCTTCACATCAGGTGGCCAAAGTATTACAGTTTCAGCTTCAACATCAGTCCTTCCAATGAACACCCAGGACTGATCTCCCTTAGGAGATGGACTGGTTGGATCTCCTTGTGGTCCAAGGGACTCTCAAGAGTCTTCTCCAACACCACAGTTCAAAAGCATCAATTCTTCGACATACATACAGATACATCTTAAAGATGAATGTATATGTATAAAGATATATATGTTACAGATATCTATACCTTATATATCATGAATATTAAAATTAACAATTCAGATAGCTTAAAACAATTTTAAACATCTTAGCTTTTATATTTGTACATACAAGGATATTTTCTAAGATAAAAATATTAGTGGTATTAGTAATAATTTCAACTTTTAACTTATTATTCTCTGTATTTTCCAGATTCTTCAGATGAATGTATTATTTTTATAAGAAAAATGTTTTAATATTTTTAGCCTTAAGAATTTTAAGCTAACTCTCTTATATGCCAAAGCTGTAAAATAAAGAAATGTAGTTCTCAATAAGCTACATAAATGAAATTAGTTTCCTCGCTTAATCATACCTCCCACTATCACACCTTCCATTACATAGCTGTAAATACTGAATAAATGACTTGTAAGTACGTATATAGTGGACACACCTTTCCGAGGACTATAGGAACAGATCTAGTGGAGCAACTTACTTCAATAAAAACAACATGAATGAGATTTAATGTGGACTGGTCCAAAGAACTGTGTGGTTCTAAATTAATATTATCATCCAGTGTAACATCAATACAACTGAAAATCCAAATAACATTGATTGTAAATCCATGTAAATCCAGGGTTCATTAAATAAAATACCTAGTTCTTACCCATCCCTCTCAACCCTTGCTCCAATGCCAGTAGCTCCCCAGCATTTCAGAGCTGGGTCACTCTCTGCATGGACAGGTAAGTCTTTAGATATGAATGGCACTGACATTTTTTCCAGCTTAAATTATCATCTCTACTATCCTGTCAGAAGACCTGAATTTCCTACTATCCAAGACTTTGACCTCATGGACTGTAGCTCACCAGTAGGCTACAGTGGGAAAGAAAAAGTGATGTAATTCTATTTTGTTCAATCCATTCAACCAGTTTTATTGGACACTTATTCTGTGCCAGACACTTTACTAAGCTCTGGGAATATAACAGTGAGCAAAACTGATAATCACTGACTGTTTGGATATTGCAATCCTGTCTGGAAAACAGACCTTGACAAAATAATCACACAAATAAATATAACTGCTGTGGAAGAGAGGTGTGCAGTGTACAGTCTGAAGGAGAAGTTATTGCAAGATGCAGTGGGATGATGCACTGATAGTAACAAAAGATAAAGGCAATTTTAATTATCTTGCCAGGAGATGAGTATTCAAATCGTATCACCTATCCGGCTACAATAGTGTCTAGTGATCAGACATGTATTAAAAGAAAAATAATACATTATGACATATCAGTCAGATAATCTAATTAAATTTGCATGTTTGTCTAATTCTCTTCTATAGATACTAAGAAGCTTCCATCCCTATATAGTTAGAAAAGATTACAGTGAATGGGAAAGCTAGAATCTTCTAGACAGAAAGAGAGAATCCTATCCTCACAAAGCTGGGAAATTTGTTAGCACTCCCATTGTGCAGAAAACTGAGATTTTAATTTTTTTTAATATATTATACATTTCAGACAAAAAAAAATTTTTTAATTATAGAGTGAAGACTCATGAATTCATTATTCAACTTAAGAAATAAAATATTTCCAATATAATTTAAAGCTTGAAGTACCAAATGCCTTTCCTTCCAATCGCATTCCCTTTCCTAATACACGGAGGAAGCAATTTTCCTAAATGATGTGATTATCATCAATATGAGAGTTTTTTAATACTTACTGTATAAATATTGCTGTCACTAAGCCGTATCCAACTCTTTTTTGACCCCATGGATTGTAGCTCATCAGGCGAGAATACTAGAGTGTGTTGCCATTTCCTCCTCCAAGGGATCTTTTCAGTTCATGGATTGAACCCATGTCTCCTGCCTTAGAGGTGATTCTTTACCACTGAGCCACCAGGAAAGCCCAATATATAAATGTATGTATCCTTGAAGAATAGTTTCATTTTATATGGCTCTATATTTTATATTAATACAATCATATTGTATATATTCTGTAACCTGCTTTTTCTGTTCATGGTTATATATGTATATGTCTCTTTATGTGAATGTATGTAAATTCTGTTAATTTTCCCTGTTATATAACATTCCAACATGTTCATTCATTCTTCTGCTCATAAAAATTTAGCATGTTTCAATTTGAATCCTTCTATCCATATGCATGGGCTTCCCTGGTGGCTCAGTGGTAAAGAATCCACCTGCCAAAACAGGAGATGGGGGTTTGATCCCTGTATTAGGAAGAGCCCCTAGAGAAGGAAATGGCAACCCACTCCAGTATTCTTGCCTGGGAAATGGCATGGACAGAGGAGCCTGGTGGGCTATAGTCCATGGGGTCAAAAAGAGTAGGACACGATTTATCGACTAAACAATTCATAAGCATGTCATGTTTTGCCTCTTAAAAATAATTGAACTTTAACTTCTTCAAACTTACTTCAGAAATATTCTATGGATTTTTATATGATATCAAAGAATGAATATTCAACTAGAGTGTCAGAATTCTAACACTGAAATTCTATATGCTTAATTTGTTATGTGGGGCTTCCCTGGCGGCTCAGACAATAAGGAATCTGCGTGCAATGGGGGAGACCAAGGTTCCATCCTTGGGTCAGGAAGATCCCCTGGAGAAAAGCATGGCAACTCACTTTTTACTAGTAATGTGTTACATATGTGTGGATATTTGGATTTGGGGAGTTTGTCTCTAAAAACATTTTTTGTAGAACATCCTTAGTCTTTTTTTTCACTGTTACCTCTGAAATTACAATAGCATGCAAATATGATTACCCTGTAGGCTCAGGAGAGGAAATGTTATAGTAGATATAAAGAAATGTGGAAAAGGGCTATCATTATTTGAATTCATGATGTATCTTTCTTCTAAAGGCACTTTTAAACTATATAATTTAATTTATCTTGAAAGTACTCCTGAGAAATAGAGGTGCATTTAGCCCTATTTAATTGACAATGAAGTTTGTTGGATCACCTCAGATCACAGAGACTAGCTTTGATTCTTACTCAAAATGGCATATACTCCAACTAAGCTGTCTTATACAACTTTCATCTTTGATAGAATAGTTAGAGCCTACGTTATTTTAAGTTCTGGCACTAGAAAAGCTATTTCAGCAACTGAATCAGCCAAGACTCCAACCAAGGCTCCCCTTGGATGGTTTTATCAGTCATGGTCTGTTTAGTTCAGTTCAGTTCATTTCAGTCGCTCAGTCGTGTCTGACTCTTTGTGACCCCATGAATCACAGCACGCCAGGCCTCCCTGTCCATCACCATCTCCCGGAGTTCACTCAGACTCGCATCCATCGAGTCAGTGATGCCATCCAGCCATCTCATCCTCTGTCATCCCCTTCTCCTCCTGCCCCCAATCCCTCCCAGCATCAGAGTCTTTTCCAATGAGTCAACTCTTCGCATGAGGTGACCAAAGTACTGGAGTTTCAGCTTTAGCATCATTCCTTCCAAACAAATCCCAGGGCTGATCTCCTTTAGAATGGACTAGTTGGATCACCTTGCAGTCCAAGGGACTCTCAAGAGTCTTCTCCAACACCACAGTTCAAAAGCATCAATTCTTCAGCGCTCAGCCTTCTTCACAGTCCAACTCTCACATCCATACATGACTACTGGAAAAACCATAGCCTTGACTAGACGGACATTAGTTGGCAAAGTAATGTCTCTGCTTTTGAATATGCTATCTAGGTTGGTCATAACTTTCCTTCCAAGGAGTAAGCGTCTTTTAATTTCATGGCTGCAATCACCATCTGCAGTGATTTTGGAGCCCCCCAAAATAAAGTCTGACACTGTTTCCACTGTTTCCCCATCTATTTCCCATGGAGTGATGGGACCGAATGCCATGATCTTCATTTTCTGAATGTTGAGATTTAAGCCAACTTTTTCACTCTCCTCTTTTACTTTCATCAAGAGGCTTTTTAGTTCCTCTTCACTTTCTGCCATAAGGGTTGTGTCATCTGCATATCTGAGGTGATTGATATTTCTCCCGGCAGTCTTGATTCCAGCTTGTGCTTCTTCCAGCTCAGCATTTCTCATGATGTACTCTGCATAGAAGTTAAATAAGCAGGGTGACAATACACAGCCTTGACGGACTCCTTTTCCTATTTGGAACCAGTCTGTTGTTCCATGTCCAGTTCTAACTGTTGCTTCCTGACCTGCATACAGATTTCTCAAGAGGCAGGTTAGGTGGTCTGGTATTCTCATCTCTTTCAGAATTTTCCACAGTTTATTGTGATCCACACAGTCAAAGGCTTTGGCATAGTCAATAAAGCAGAAATAGATGTTTTTCTGGAACTCTCTTGCTTTTTCGATGATCCAGTGGATGTTGGCAATTTGATCTCTGGTTCCTCTGCCTTTTAGGCTGGTGGTAAAAGAAATCCAATGGCATAACAATAGGAAAGTTTATCATCTCACAAAAGAAGAAGTCTAGAGGTAGTTAGTTGATTTAGCGGCTTATCATTGTCACCAAAGATCCAAGTTGTTTCCGATTCCTCTGTGTTTCTCTCAGTATTGCATTATCCTCAGGATGGTTGTAAAATGGCTGCAGCTGTTCCAGCCATCACATACAGATATAATAACATTCAGAGAAATAGAGGAACATTTTTTTATAACTCTTTATTAGGAATGCTCCTCAGAACTCCTCTCCTACCCTCACCAGCAGACTTTGCCTCTGGTTTCATTGTCCACAGCTGAGCCACATGTCTGTCACTGAACCAGATTATTAACAAAGGGTGTGAGGCTGATATGTCAGCCAGTCAGGCCCATCCCTAGAGCCAGGATTGGGGTCAGCTACTCTCGAAACACATGACTATATGGGGAAGGAAGAAATACCCAAACAAAATCAAAGTTCTGATTAAAATAAAAGAGAAAAAAATATCCAGGTTAGGCAATCAACATTGTCCATTAGAGTCAGTTGTCCTAAACCCCCATGTATACACTAAGGATAAATTTCAAGCACCACGAACGTGAACTCCTGCTCTGCTTTAATCCCATGAAAGACTTTTATAGGCTCCCCCAAAACTACCCTCCCTCAAAACCCCTAAATTCTGTTGACTTCTGATCTGCAGTTGTCTAATGTTTATGTCTCCCCAAAATTCATATGTTGAAAACTGAATGCCCAGTGTGGCGGTATTAGGAGGTGGGGGTCTTTGGGAGGTGATTGGTGTCCTAATAAAAGAAATGCTAGAGAGCTCCTAGCTCCTTCCACCACGTGAGGGCATCGAGAGAAGCCACTAAGTACAAACCAGAGCAGGCCCTCACCAGACATCTAGCCTGCTGGCACCTCCATCTTGAACTTCCTCATCTCAAAAACTGTAAGAAATAAATTTCTGTTGTTTATAAGCCACTCAGTCTCTGGTATTTGGTTATAACAGAATAAGATAACCACTTCAATCAGCAAAGGTGGTCATCAGCATTTGATTTTTCATGGCCAAAATAAAGATGAATTTGGGCCTGAGTTGCTTACCACTAAGAATGACTGTTGTCCTTTTCAGCGTCAATCTGATTAGGGGACATTAAATGTAATGTTAAATGGCAGACTGACATTCAACATTTGCTTAAAGAACTCTCTAATGTTCACTGTAAATGTTTAAACATATGAAATTAAATTAAATGACTGAAAACACTTCCTTCATTCCACTCCCTCCCATCACATCAATACAATCTATTTAGTTATCAGAGCAACTTGGGAAAAAATGAATCAGACTTCAGGTAGGTATTTTAGATTAGTCTGAACATTAGCTATTTTTTTTTTTTTTGAGTGACAGCTAGGTATCTGCCAAATGCTATATGTAGAACATATCCAAACACTCTGATCCAAGAGTTTGTATATACCATGCTTTTTTTTTCAAATTCACATATTCTTTTAAATAAGTTGCTTTTATAAGTTGCCAATATATCTGAAGATGCCAGTGCAATTTAGGCAGACATTTAAAAGACTGCACCCGTTTGAGTGAGGCAACTGTCAAAAATATAATAACAAGGTATCCAGATATTCTAGTGATGAGGGTCTGGCAGGGATATTGTAAAATCTCACCTACTTCTAGTGCCAGATTTAAATGTCTATTAACTAAACTACAACTCAGGTCTTTAAATGATAAGAGACTTCCCAAACTGCAAAAAGTTTCCCAATAAAAGGAAACTTCTGATGTTCATGTGAGTTTACATCAATTTCTTCTAACCCTGTGATAAGCTTTTGTGAGGCTCATCTATAGGCAGTGTACTAATACACCCCTGCCAGGTTTCATGAATTCATCAAAGTTTATTTGAAAATATGCATGGTCTCCTCACAGTGCTTCAGCAGCAGCTCACAGACAGTTCTGCTTTAACCCTGAAACAAGTTAAACATGTATTTCTTTCAAATACAAGCTTACTCCATTTAAGAATTCAAAAGTATTTTTGATATATATAGAAAGAAATACTCTTGGACTTCAAGAAGTGAAGCCTATAGATTTCATCAGCGTACGTGAAAGTTGATCATTTGAAAGCTGTCAATTGCTTTCTTCTGGTATATTTGGAGAAGAGATGCCTGGTTGGAAAAGCCAAACAAAGTTACCAGATTAGGTTCCTATAGATTAGAGAAGAATATCAATGACCTCAAAGCACGGAATATTATTTTAAGACATTCTCCTGGTTAACTCCTATGATTCCTTTTGCATTCAACCATTTTTCTTCATTTGTTCTCCCACTCTGCTGCTGCTGCAGCTGCTAAGTCGCTTCAGTCGTGTCTGACTCTGTGCGACCCCACAGACGGCAGCCCACCAAGCTCCCCCGTCCCTGGGATTCTCCAGGCAAGAACACTGGAGTGGGTTACCATTACCTTCTCCAATGCATGAAAGTGAAAAGTGAAAGTGAAGTCGCTCAGTCCTGTCTGACTCTTTAGCGACCCCATGGACTGCAGCCCACCAGGCTCCCCCGTCCACGGGATTTTCCAGGCAAGAGTACTAGTGGGGTGCCGTTGCCTTCTCCGACTCTACACCTTTCCAAAACTAAATTCTGTGCTGTCAACAGCAGACAGGAGTAAGAGAAAAGAGGGCTGAGGGGAGCAGCTGACAGCAGTTCCCTGTGGAAGAGGAAGGCTGGCAAACACGGTGCTTGGGGAGCTGAAGGAGAGGGCAGGAGGCAGAGAGGTTACCTGGAATCTCTTCACTCTCTCATTTCCTCAGCTGCCAACCATTCTTTTATTGTCTGTGATCCTTTCCTCTTCCTTCCCCCAACTCATGTTTCCCTTTCTTCACTCTCTATAGAAAAATACTTTTTGAAATGCCATGCAGTAAACAGGAAAGATAATGAAATTTATTACACTTTTTGCAGCCTACTCCATGTACTAAGGAAAAGCCACCCTTTGCAGATCAGTTCTTTCTCCCTGCCCATCTTCATCCCCACCAAGTCCCAGAGATGATAAGAGCTGCCTGTGAGTCATTAGATTTCACATGTAAAGATCAAGATACTTGTTGGAGAAAAAAAAAAAAAACTTTTAAAAAAAGCACAGAATTAAAGAAGACCTTGAAAGGGAAGAGGAGGTCATAGAAGTCAAGAGTCCCAACTGGCTGCACTGGACAGGCAGTTTAAGGTTGAGAGTTGAGTGCAAGGGGAGGCAAGGAAGATATACAAGCTCTTACGGGCATTGGAACTTTGCCCACTCTGGAAGCATGTGTGGCACATAGGGGACATTCAGTAGTACAGTTCAATAATTAAGAACAACAGGAATGAAGAAAGTATATATGGTTAGAATTACAAATTAGACCTGATTACATATTTTCTAAGAATCTCCAATAAAGATTTGAATTGCTTTTAATTACTTTTGTTTGATGGATTAAAGTTCTTTCTATGAGACTCCTTGCTCTGGCTTTTATTCCTGTTACACACACATCTTGTCATCCACAGTGTCAGGAGGTTGAAGTCATTTAGTAAGCTGCAGAACTGGGGTTAGAATGAGATTTACAACTGTTATTTTCTCGGAGAAAAATCACAGAATTCTTATCATTTAAACATATTATTTTAGAGGGGTGTGCTCAGTCACTCAGTCATGTCTGATTCTTTATGATCCTGTGGACTGTAGCCACTTCCCAGGCAAGAATACTGGAGTGGTTGCCATTTCCTACTTCAGGGGATCTTGCCAACCCAGGGATTGAACCTGCATCTCCTGTATTGCAGGCAGATTCTTTACCACTGCGCCACCTGGGAAGTTCCCTTTTAGAGAGGTAATAGTGTCAAATACATTATTTTGCAAGTCAAGCAGTGGAATGAAGGTAAAGTGGGTGAAATGCATTTATACTTTCAAGAATACTGTTTGAACATCCCCTGGGTGCTAGGCATCATGCTAGGTGAGATATAGTATAAGGAAGTGTGGTTAGGACATAAGAAAATCAAAAATTATAATTCAAATTAGAGGCATGGTGAATGCATTCTATCCTTATGAAGATGCAAGTCAAAATTATATGAGGAGATCCCCTTATTAAAAAGGGACAAGGTGGCTGAAGCTTCGTATTTAGTAATATCACTGAAGACTCCCAGCAAGGGAGCCATGCCACCCTCCTTCTGGGAATGCTAACTTCCTTCTTTTTGGGAGCTTCTCTCTCCGTGACTTCACACATGTAGAGGTTCTAATGAGGGCTGCATGTGGTAGGACCCCATTCTTTTGGCCACAGTTGATCAAGTCCAAAGGTGAGCATGTGACCCAAACCTGGCAAGGATACTGCTGGAGGCTTTGTTTCCGACCAAGAGGAGTAAGTCATTTTGCATTTGTTTAACACATCCATTACCTCACATATTTATTCTTTTGGTGAGAACATTTAAGTTCTACTCTCTCAGCAAAGTTCATTTATACAATACGGTGTTTTCATTTATAGTTGGTATGTTACATATAAGACCCCCAGATCTTATTCAACTTAGAATGCTTTTAACTTTTCACCAAACTCTACCTGTTTCCCTCATCCTGCAGCTTCTGATAATGCTCTTATACTCTCTGAGCTTGACTTCCATTTTTTTCTTTTTTGTTTTAGGTTCCACATGTAAGTGATACCATGCAGCATTTGTCTTTCTTTGTTGGCTTATTGTACTTAGGCCTAATGCCCTCTGGGTTCATGCAGGTTATTACAAATCACAGAATATCTTTTTTTATGCTGAATATTACATATACATACACATGTGCAGGCATGCTCAGTCCCTCAGTCATGTCTGACTCTTTGTGACCCCATGGAGTGTAGCCTACCAGGCTCTTCTGTTCATTGGGTTTTCCAGGCCAGGATACTGGAATGGGTTGCCATTTCCAACTCCAGGGAATCTTCCTGACTCAGGGATCAAACCGAAGTCTCCTGTGTCTCCTGCATTGTGGGCAGACACTTTATCATCTGAGCCACTTGGGAAGCCTGGATCATATAGTACTATTTTTAATTTCTTGAGGAAACCTCTTACTACTTTCCATTATGACTTTACCAGTTTACATTCACACTAACAGTGTACAAAGTGTTCCTTGTCTCCATATTCTTCAGTTCAGTTCAGTTGCTCAGTCGTGTCCGACTCTTTGTGACCCCATGGACTGCAGCACGCCAGGCCTCCCTATCCATCACCAACTCCTGGAGTTTGCTCAAACTCATGTCCATTGAGTCGGTGATGCCATCCAACCATCTCATCCTCTGTCGTCCCCTTCTCCTCCCACCTTCAATCTATCCCAGCGTCAAGGTCTTTTCAAATAAGTCAGTTTTTTGCATCAGATGACCAAAGTATTGGAGTTTCAGCTTCAACATGAGTCCTTCCAATGAATATTCAGGACTGATTTCCTTTAGGATGGACTGGTTGGATCTCCTTGCAGTCCAAGGGACTCTCAAGAGTCTTCTCCAACACCACAGGTCAAAAGCATCAATTCTTTGGTGCTCAGCTTTCTTTATGGTCCAACTCTCACATCCATACATGACTACTGGAAAAATCATAGCTTTGACTAGATGGACCTTTGTTGGCAAAGTAATGTCTCTGTTTTTTAATATGCTGTCTAGGTTGGTCATAACTTTCTTTCCAAGAAGTAAGCATCTTTTAATTTCATGGCTGCAATCACCATCTGCAGTGATTTTGGAGCCCCCCAAAATGAAGTTTGCAACTGTTTCCACTGTTTCCCCATCTATTTGTCATGAAGTGATGAGACTGGATGCCATGATCTTGGTTTTCTGAAGGTTGAGCTTTAAGCCAACTTTTTCACTCTCTTCTTTCACTTTCATCAAAACCTATTTTGATACAACTCATAAAATAATTCTTTGGTTTCACTAAGTCCCTTACCTATTTATATTGGCCACTTTAAATTAATTAAGTTTATTAGTTAAACTTTTGTGATGGCCAGTGATAAAAAAAAAACCCAACTCAAATTAGTGTAGTCAAAAATGGAAACCTCTTGGGGTTCAGTTGCCTGTGGGAGGAAGCAAGGTGAGTCTTTTTGACCCCATGGACTATACAGCATATGGAATCCTCCAGGCCAGAATACTGGAGTGGGTTGCTGCTGCTGCTGCTAAGTTGCTTCAGTCGTGTCCAACTCTGTGCGACCCCATAGAGGGCAGCCCACCAGGCTCTTCTGTCCCTGGGATTCTCCAGGCAAGAACACTGAAGTGGGTTGCCATTTCCTCCTCCAATGCATGCATGGATGCTAAGTTGCTTCAGTTGTGTCCAACTTTGTATGACCCTATGGATAGCAGCCCACCAGGCTCCTCTGTCCACAGGATTCTACTGGCAAGTATACTGGAGTGGGTTGCCGTTTCCTTCTCCAGGGGATCTTCCCAACCCAGGGACTGAATCCAGCCAGGTCTCCTGCATTGCAAGCAGATTATTTGCCAGCCGAGCCATCAGGGAAGCTCTCTCCATATTCTTACAAGCATTTTTTTATGTCATGTGCAGGAAAAAAGGGATGGAGAGAAAGAGAGGCAATGCAGAGCAGGAATCCCTGACTCCAGTATGTCTGGGCTCAGAAGCGACACTACTTCCTCTCACAGGCAACTGAACCCCAAGAGGTTCCCATTTTTGACTACACTAGTTTGAGTTGGGTTTTTATCACCAGCCATCACAAAAGTTTAACTAATAAACTTAATTAATTTAAAGTGGTCAATATAAATAGGTAAGGGACTTAGTGAAACCAAAGAACTATTTTATGAGTTTTATCAAAATAGGTTTCAGAAACCAAAGGCTAGTTAAAATCCCAATCTTCCTGCCCACTTGGTTAGTAACCTTGGGCTACTGCCCTTGCACTGTGGTTTCAATACCATCCGTGAAGAGCAAGATCAAAGTAAATGGCATACATTAAACACGGTAATTGCAGGCCACTCCATGAAAGGTGGTTATTGCTGCATACCCACTGCGATAAACCAGAATTCATGAAGGCAACGGTTACATATACACTGGTGCTGTCCTGAAAGTAATAGCAGCCTGGAGTGATTAAGAAAGTTTTAGGGCATTTCTCAGTCCGAGGGAGAAAGAATTATGTCTGTGTTAAGCGAGCTCACAGAAAATGATTCAGAGCAAAACCAGTAGAATTATTTTGTTAGATAAAAGACCTGATAAAGCACATAGATTACCTCCTTCTAGAGTTCATAAGGAATTATTGGGTGACATGAGAAAGAAAGTGAAAGAAATAACCCTTCTCTGAAATTTTCTGGATTTCTCTAGGGGTCTCAGCATATAAACTGGACAAATTAATTAGACTCTCTGTAGATTACCAATGTCTATGTATAATCAATAACAGGAAAAGTGGCATCATTAAATCACTGGGGAACTTTAAGAATAATCTTAACTATTGATTTATGCAAAGGGTCTGGCAAATTGCTTAGATGAAGAAGCTGGTGCTGAAATTGCATTTGCAATTCTTGGTTGTATATAAATTCAGCGTCACTCCCTTTGGATTGATGGCCTGCTTTTCAAAATTTGGCAAGTGGTTTAGCCATTTTACTGTAGCTATCGAATTATCATGTAACCAAAGTGTAAAAGAGATCATTTGACGTCTCAAATCACTGTCGAATGAAAACCATATGACTAATCTTAAATGTCACTTCAGAAATGCCAACTTTTAACTCCCAGAAGTCAAATACTCCACCAAAGAGGGAAAATGAACAGGTAGACCTCTCTTCCTATCACACCTTCCCCCTCACCCCACAATATGAAACAAAAAAGATGCTCTCAATCATGGGAACACATCTGTAACCAAATGCAGCTGTCATCTCCTACATTACATTTGCTCTGAGCCTCTACCTCATTCTCACCTCCCAGGCAGACTAATCATTTCCTGCAAGTGGCTCCCATGACTCCTGGTTCAACACCTACTAGGAGGACCCTTATTATGTTATATTACAGCCACTAAAACAAGAGTTATCTCCCACTCATGACTTCAAGCAAAGTCCTAGGCTTTATTCTTTCTTCTTCCCTGAGACCTAGGACTCTAACTCAGTGAACATTTGCTGAATATTGACATTTCCACTTATAGGAAGGACACCTATCCTCACTGAGAAGTTGAGTCTTGAGCTCTAGGTGATTCAAAAAGAGATCTACCTTCTTGAGGCCCTTCAGAGAAGTATTCTTTGTCCTAATGTAAGTCATTGCTGAAAATACTCAATAAGAAGCCAGTGAAGTTTTTAAGATAATTGAACCCCTTCCAGTTACAGAGAAGCCAAATCATTTAACTTAAAAAATAAGTGAACCAATTGAGGTGATAGCCAAAGAGGATGGCTTCCTCCATCAGGTGGGAAAAGATGACTTTACTGAGGAAAAGTAGAATATGCCTCTCCAAAGCTCTGGTTTTGAAAATGAGACAGGTCATAAATTACTTATCTGGATTAGTGCATTAGGAGAGTTATCTGGTTTAACTCAGCCTAGAGAAAAGGATATGTTTATCCAGATCCTAGAGTATTAAGAAACTTTTGCAAAACTGAAATTTCTAGATTGTTCTTGAAAGTTCCAAATGTCTCATTATTGTTCACAGTGCTAAGTACTCCATCAGATAAAAGCTTGAGACGTGTCTTATGGTCACAGTAGGATAAAACTTACTGTAATCTATTTTTGAAAAAAGGAATTAACCAAAGAAAGATATTTGCCTTATAGTCAGAAGAACTAGTTAACAATCACAAAAACTTTGATCCAATCAGAATTTCCAAAACAGTGGTTCCTAGAGAAACATCAGAATGATCTAAACCTTATTCCATATATTCAATCCCACTTTGAAAGCAGAAGCAGGTGGGGCCTGGAGTTTGAATTCACTGTTCTAGCTTAACATTGTGCGTGCTATGCTAAGTCACTTCAGTCATGTCCAACTCTTTGTGACTCTATGGACTGTAGCCCACCAGACTCCTCTGTACTGATTACCAAAAAAAAAAAAAAAAGAAAGAAAGAAAATTCAAGAGGGAGGCTTGAAATGCCAACCTCTGTATGTTTTAGGGCAACAATTCTCTAACTTTGGCATTATTTGGAACCTTCATGTTGCATATTCCCAGGACCAGCCCTGCCTCAAAATTCTGCATTTTAACAACCTTGTGTGATTCTGGTCTTAGACCACCATTTTAAAGACATTTCTTGTAGACTCATTTAATAAAAAGGATACAGATTTTGTTAAATAAAATGTTTTGTGTTTTGAGAAGAGGATGAGACTTGAAACAACAATATTGAATACCATACCAATATTGAAACCATACTTGTACAGTATGGTTTCATGTCCTACTTATTGATTTATTGATGGTGACAAAAAAATGGGTCATTCAAGTTAGTCAAATTATATGACAGCTATTATCATTGTTCCAAAGTTCCAAGATCTAAGGGACCCTTTTGGCTCATGAGCTAATTTGAGGATGAAAGATTAGAGAGTGGTACCATGATAACAGAATTTCTGTGGATAAGTAGTGCCATTTTTTAAATCATCACTCTTCTATTAAACAAAGTAGGTAATTCAATTTGTATGGATATATATTCTTTCCAGAGGACTGAAATATATTTTAAGTTTGCATTTTTAAAGTGGCTCATAAATATTCAATATGCCCTAAATTGGTCTGTGCGCCAAAAGATCGCTCACCTCTGGTGAACCCATGCTGGACACAGACACCGAGGGGTTCAGTTCAGTTGCTCAGTCATGTCCAACTCTTTGTGACCCCTTGGACTGCAGTATGCCAGCTATCCTTTTTCATCACCAACTTCTGGAGCTTGCTCAAACTCATGTCAATTGAGTTGGTGATGCCATCCAACCATCTCATCCTCTGTCGTCCCGTTCTCCTCCTGCCTTCAATCTTTCCCAGCATCAGGGTCTTTTCAAATGAGTCAGTTCTTCACATCAGGTGGCCAAAGTATTGGAGCTTCAGCGTCCACATCAGCCCATCCAGTGAACACCCAGAACTTATCTCCTTTAAGATGGACTGGTTGGATCTCCTTGCAGTCCAAGGGACTCTCAAGAGTCTTCTCCAAACACCACAGTTCGAAAGCATCAGTTCTTTGGTGTTTGGCTTTCTTTATGGTCCCACTCTCACATCCATACATGGCTACTGGAAAAACCATAGCTTTGACTTGACGAACCTTTGTTGGCAAAGTAATGCCTCTGCTTTTTAATATGCTATCTGGGTTGGTCATACTGAGGGGTTGATGAAACACAACTATTGAGTGCTTCTATACTACAAGGCCAGTAAACACCTCTGCCCATCCACCATCTCACTTAACTCTCATATCAATCCTATAAGGTAGCCATTAATAATATTTCTATTTTACATTAAAGGAAAATGAGACTTGGAGACATGAAGAAACTTGAATATTGTCATTTGGCCAGTGAGTGCTGTAATCAAGATTTGAACTCAGGTTCATCAGACTCCAGACTCATGTGTCTCAAGAACTAAAGGTACATGCAGGCCTGGCTGTTTCTCCTAAATGGACTAAGTATGAAGAACTAGTCATATTTTACTGTATAGTTAAGTCTAACCTAAGAAGCAAGAAAGGAGAAGGCAATGGCAACCCACTCCAGTACTCTTGCCTGGAAAATCCCATGGATGGAGGAGCCTGGTAGGCTGCAGTCCGTGGGGTCATCAAGAGTCAGGTACGACTGAGCGACTTCACTTTCACTCTTCACTTTCATGCATTGGAGAAGGAAATGGCAACCCACTCCAGTATTCTTGCCTGGAGAATCCCAGGGACAGAGGAGCCTAGTGGGCTGCCGTCTATGGGGTTGCACAGAGTCAGACACGACTGAAGCGACTTAGCAGCAGCAGCAGCAGCAAGAAGAAGCAAAAAAGATTTGCTCCCTTCCTATACTAGGAGAGAGTATTAAAGAGCAATTTTTCTTTTTCTTGTTTTAATCTGTGATAGTGATGATGCTTGGTGGGCAGCAGGTCAGAAGAGCTCTCAAAGCCTAACCATCAACCTGAGCACCACCCATAGTGAGCCTTTCCAGAGAACATCACACGCATGTCTAGTGGAAAGCTTTTACGTAAGTAAAAGGGCTCCTTGTTTCATTTTTTAATATACTGCTCTAACTAGTTTTCTGTAACAACTCTTACATCACCTGGGAATAATAAGGAATTTAGAGGTTGAGAAGAGGTGGACTTTTTGAAATTCTCAGAGGCAAGCACTGGGAGGCCCAAAACTAAGCTCTCAAGCAAAGCAATGTTAGCTCCTGGCAAAGCCATTAATGTTAGACTGAAATCATAGAGGCAAATGATCATTTATGAATATAAAATGCTAACTAGAAATTACTTCTCTAGCAACCCCAACTACCAGAACATAGCCAGAAACCACACAACAAATTTAAAGCACTTCTGAAAAGGTAAAAGGAAGATCAAAGCCTGGGTGCTTTCCTCATACAAAAAGGCTCAGCTCTTGTTTAGCTCTTACTAACTCCTGTTTTATAAACAATGTTAACAGAACTGGTAATCAGCCATCAGTGGAGCAGATACTAGTGATGAGCACATAAACTGTTCCAATCACTGCTGGTAAACAATGAAATTTTTTCTCAATCTTTCTTAAAAAATAAAAAGATATTGAAAGTTACCACAAGGTGAGGATAAAAGAAGTGTTCAAAGTAAGTGTTCAAAGCCCTGTATAACTTGTGATGTCATAAGAACATCACTACCCACAATCCATTAGTGCCCATTGCATTACTAATAGACCCATTAGTTATGAGTCAGTAAGGAAATTGTTCAGTAATATTCTTCCTACTGTTTTAAAGGCAGGGAAGGGTATTTGGGGAAGAGGCAAGAGTAGGAGGATGACTTTTCATTTCACCTTTTGATCTTTGAACCATATTATGGTAGTCTCTTTGGGCTGCCATACAGAATACTACAGACTGGGTGGCTTAAACAACAGAAATTTATTTCCTCACAGTTCTAGACAGTGGAGGTCCAATATCAAAGTGCTTGCAGGATTGGTTTCTGGTGATATCCCTTCTCCTGCCTTCTAGCTGTGTTGTCCTGTGGCCTTTTCTCAGTCTTAATGCAGTCTTAATGCACTTCTCTACCTCTTTTGCTTCTTACATCAGTCCTAATGGATTAGGGCCCCATCTTAATAACCTTAACTGTTTCCTTAAAGGCCTTATCTATAGTGACATTTGAAGGTATAATTGAATGTTGAATATGGATTTGGCGGGAGGTGGGGGATACAATTCAGTCTGTAATAAAATATTTATTCAAAAATAGAACAAAATAAGTTTTAAAATAAAAAAGTAAATATTTACCTGCCACCCCCTCCCCCTTTCACAATTAATTGAGCAGCCACTATGTGCTAGGTGTGTGATAATACTCTGAAAGAAAATGAATCACAATAGAGGAGTTTACAATAAAGTAGAAATGGAAAAACCAAATGTTTTGATATTCGATTTAACTTCCTGGAAAAGAAACAGTCATTTCCTAGTGGTGTTTCTAAGATGTTGCCATACCCGGCACATCAAATACTCTCCTCTCTATCCATTCTCTTTCTCTCTTTCTCCTTTTTTCTCATCTCAATTCTTCCTCTTCTCTTATTTCTTGCTTATATTTTCAGTTACTTTTTGTAAAGTCATTCTTTTGACTGCTCCTCTTTAGAGTCTATCCTTCAAGTAGTCTAGGGAATTTCCTGGTAGTCCAATAGTTAGGACTTGCCAGTTTCACTACAGTGGCCCCAGTTCAATCCCTGGTCAGGGAAGTAAGATCCTGCAAGACCCTCATCATGGCCAGAGAAACGAAGAAGTAGCCTAGACAACCTAAATGTCCATAAACAGATGAATGGATAAAGAAGATGTGGTATATATACCCAATGGAATATTACTCAGCCATAAAAAAGAGTGAGATAATGCAATTTGCAGCAACAGGCTGGACCTAGAGATTATCATATTAAAGTGAAGTAAGTTAGAGAAAGACAAATATCATATGATGTAACTTATTCATGAAATCTAAAAATATGATACATAAAAGAGTCTATAGAATCTTTTATATTTTTCTGATTAATTCATTTTTTCTATCTATTCCTCACAATTTGTAGTTTTGAAATGAGATGCTCTTATATTTTTCAAATTATTTTTGTTTAATAATAAAGTTAAATATTTTTAAAAATTAAAAATAGAAATAAATGATACAAAAGAACTTATTTAAAAAAACAACCAGACTCACATACAGAAAACACATTTATGCTTAACCAAGGGAATAGTAGGGGCAGAGGTGGAGAGGTAAATTAGGAGTTTGGGATTAACATGTACACACTACTATATACAAGACAGGTAAACAAGGACCTACTGTATACAAAGGGAACTATACTCAATATCTTGTAATAATTTATAATGGAAAAGAATCTGAAAAAGAATATATATATATATATTCAATTATATATATATGTAATTGAATCACTTTGTTGTACACTTGAAACTAAGGCAAAATTGTAAATTAACTATACTTCAATTAAAAAAATAAAATAAGGACTTCCTTGGTGGTGGTGTAGTGGTTAAGAATTCACCTGCCAATGCAGGCAACACAGGTTCAGTCCCTGGTCCAAGAAGATACACAGGCTGCAGAGCAGCTAAGCCCATGCACTACAATTACTGAAGCTCATGCACCCTGGAGCCCAAGCTGTGCAACAAGAGAAGCGAACACAGTGAGAAGCCCTGGACTGCAGCTAGAGAAAGCCTGAGTGCAGCAACAAAGACCCAGTGTAGCCAAAAATAAATAACCAAATAAAAACTTATAAAATATATTTAAAAAATTTTAAAGTAACCTGGAGACTATTAAAAGTTTTGATTCAGTCTTGCTCATTTAAGAGAATCTGGGACTCTGTAAAAAATTTTGCTTTTACTTCATGTTCTTGCTTAGGGTGGAGGGTAGCAGGGATTCTGGTTTCTACTGGGGTCTTGTTTTCACTCCTTTCTTCTTATTACCATTATTTTGAATTAGCTGGCTACATCTTTAGCCCTCTGACCTGTAGGGTATGATTTTGTACACATATTGCTCTAGAACAAGACTGAAGAAAGGCTGTTCTGGTTTGACTGTTGTAAAGACAAGTGCAAGAAACCAGGGCAAGTAGTGATGACTCCGAGGCCCACAGCTGCAAAGTGTAGGTTCCTGACTGCAAAATGTGTCCCTTGCCATTCTAAGATGATTCTACTTCAATAGCTGTGGAGCACAGTCGCTGAATGGGCTTAGTCATTTCAAGAAAACGAGGTGTTTTTTTTTTAAATGAATTCTTTTCCACCTTTGATTTGTGAGTGAATGTTCTTGCTTTAAATCTGTTTTACCAAACAGCTGACGTACGCAACGGAGGGTGCAGTCTCTGTACTGCCACAATACGCCCGCTTGCACTTCAGACAACTCAGATGGGTTATAAATATCCCATAATTTGCTAGGGTACTGAAGCACAGCTTTGTATCAGGTTTTTCTTATTCCTCTTCTTCAAGCCTCCTGGCATCTCTCTTATCAAGATTCGACAGCAAAGGGCTCATAGCTCAGCTGCCTATTTATGCTTAATCCAAGACTGAGAAAACATCTTACCATGAGATAACTTTCTAGAAAGTTAGATCCCTATTTGATATATAAAGTTCAAGATTTGCCTGTTTAAAACTGTTAAGCAGTCACCATGGAATTATACTGATGGAGGGGGAGAGACAATCTCGAAATGGGGAGCAGATGCCATACATATGGCCTTTGAAGTAAATTTTATAATTGCAATATTCAGATTAGTGGCCATAAAATTGATTTGAGCAACTCCCAAGTGAATGACCAGCTGCACAGCTAACAAACCTACATGCTTACCTGCTCCACCCTTCCTGTTCTAATAACACCTCTCACAAGTGAAAATGTTCATTTACGTCAAAATGTCCCAAGTCAATGGGGAATTCACTGGGATGACAATGGTCATAAATTGACGTCCAATTCCCAGCTTGCTTTCTGATCTCCTAATGACGCTAATCTGTTCAAACTCCTGACTGCCTGGCTGAAAGCACCTTCAAAATAACCTAATAAACACAATCTTCTTGAGAGCTGAACTTTAGTGGTATGAAAAATGTTGTGATTTGAAGGCTGTTTCAACCAGAGATGCTTATCTTGCAAAATTCCCATGGTTCTAACATACACACTTTGCAGGACACCTGAAGTTCACTGCCATGCTGGCAGATGTCCGTGTCCACATTGAAATGTTTATTTTGCTACTTCACTATTTCAAGGATAGCATTTGTCTTATCTTAATAGATGGCAGGGAAGGTGGGGGTAAGGGCAGAATTACAGAGCTAAGAGTTATCCGTCTAGTGATTACAAACCAAAGCTTCTTATCTGGTTCCAGGCTGACTGCAATGAACTTGTTAAAAACACAATATTACAAGTTCTGCCCCTAGGAGACCTTGAGGTAGGCCCTATGAATTTAGGTAGGCCCTAGTTGATTAGGAAGGAAGACTTTCCAAGTGGCTCAGCAGTAGAGAATCCGCCTGCCAATGCAGGAAACAAGGGTTCAATACCTGGGTAGCAAAGAACCCTGGAGAAGGACATGGCAACCCACTGCAGTATTCTTGCCTAGGAAATTCCATGGACAGAGGAGCCTGGTGGGGAGTCCATGGGGTCGCAAAGAGTCGGACATGACTGAGGAATTGACCACAAGCACGAGTTGACATGTACAGTCAGGATTGAGAACAATTGCTGTAAATCCAAACTCAACAGAAACAATTCTGTCCTATTGCCATTTATTCTTCCAAATAACACCCTAAAAATTCCAGAGCTTATGGGCAAAATAGATACAGAGGCAGATTGCAGAAAACACCTGCAACTTGATAACCAGGGTATTAACAAAAGTAGTAACAACAGAAAAGTAACAGAAAAACACTAGCATGGTTTTTAAAATGCTGTCTTCAGAAAAGATATGTGTAGTATACAATCAGTTCAGTTTAGTCGCTCAGTCGTGTCCGACTCTTTGCGACCCCATGAACCGCAGCATGCCAGGCCTCCTTGTCCATCACCAACTCCCAGAGTCCACCCAAATCCATGTCCATTGAGTTGGTGATGCCATCCAACCATCTCATCCTTTGTTGTCCCCTTCTCCTCCTGCCCTCAATCTTTCCCAGCATCAGGGTCTTTTCAAATGAGTCAGCTTTTCACATCAGGTAGCCAAAGTATTGGAGTTTCAGCTTCATCATCAGTCCTTCCAATGAACACCCAGGACTGATCTCCTTTAGGATGGACTGGTTGGATCTCATTGCAGTCCAAGGGACTCTCAAGAGTCTTCTCCAACACCACAGTTCAAAAGCACCAATTCTTCTGCGCTCAGCTTTCTTCACAGTCCAACTCTCACATCCATACATGACCACTGGAAAAACCACAGCCTTGACTAGACAGACCTTTGTTGGCAAAGTAATATCTCTGCTTTTTAATATGCTGTCTAGGTTGGTCATAACTTTCCTTACTCCTATTGCAAGGAGTAAGCAATACTTAACCTTAAAAGAGATGATGTTTGATGGAGAAAATCACAAAGACTGGGGAGAGTACACACGTTCTCCTAAACTGGAATACACAGTGTGGAGTGTGGTCACATTGGACACTGCACTGCACCCCGCCATGGCTGAAACACCATGGTCAGCAGTGGGAGGGCACTTTGGCACCAATGCTTAATGGTGCAAAGCATCAAAGGGCTGATGAGAACCATTAACAATCCAACACAACATCCCACTTCATCCTGATAGCATTATGCTGGTGGCCAACAGAATACGAACTAAGTCACACTTAGAAACACAACTGTCATAGCAAAATAGACAGTCTTCTAGACAACGTTTCTACCAAGTGTTTATTTTGTTTCTACTTAAATATTTCTGCCTGAGGTAGCTTACTCCCTTTTTAGAGAGCACTCCATCACTTCATGGGAAATAGATAGGGGAACAGTGGAAACAGTGTCAGACTTTATTTTGGGGGGCTCCAAAATCACTGCAGATGGTGATTGCAGCCATAAAATTAAAAGACGCTTACTCCTTGGAAGGAAAGTTATGACCAACCTAGATGGCATATTCAAAATTACTTTGCCAACAAAATTCCGTCTAGTCAAGGCTGTGGTTTTTCCAGTGGTCACATATGGATGTGAGAGTTGGACTGTGAAGAAAGCTGAGTGCTGAAGAATTGATGCTTTTGAGCTGTGGTGTTGAAGACTCTTGAGAGTCCCTTGGACTGCAAGGAGATCCAACCAGTCCATTCTAAAGGAGATCAGTCCTGGGTGTTCATTGGAAGGACTGATGATGAAGCTGAAACTCCAATACTTTGACCACTTCATGCGAAGAGTTGACTTATTGGAAAAGACTCTGATGCTGGGAGGGATTGGGGGCAGGAGGAGAAGGGGACGACAGAGGATGAGATGGCTGGATGGCATCACCAACTCGGTGGACATGAGTTTGGGTAAACTCCAGGAGTTGGTGATGGACAGAGAGGCCTGGCGTGCTGCAGTCCATGGGGTCGCAAAGAGTCGGACATGACTGAGTGACTGAACTGAACTGAATAATTAAAAGCTCCTCTGTTTGTTGAGCTAAAATTTGTCCTTCTCTCGTGTGCAACCATTTGTCCAAGTCTAATTGTGCTTCTGCATGAGAGAGCTTTTCAAATATTGGGAAACTATAATCTTCACTCTCCTACATCTTCTCTTCAGCAGGCTAAGCATCCCCCAGTTTTTCTCATGTTCCTTCTATGGCATTGGTTAGAATTCTGTGACCACTCAGGCTACCTTCCTTTAAAATACTCAGAGTTCTGATGTCCAGAACTGACCATAATACTCCTGATTTGACTGAACAATGTAAACATGAGTGAGTCTATTAGCTCATTTGAGCTAGTCACTATAGTTCTATAGACGCAGAGCAAGAGAATAAGCTCTGGCAATCCAATGACAGCACTGGCTCACCACTTGCATTCACTCATGCTCTTACCGAGAGACTACATTTTAAGCCTGAGGGCACACCCTCGCCCTTGGCCATGGGAACCTTATGCAAGGCCTCTTTGGCTACATGATCATGAGCTGAGGCAGTTCTGTTAGACCTCACCTTTCCAGGTCCCTTTTCACACTGCCTTCACTGGGCAGAGGCTCTTTGTGATTCTGGACACTCTCCCTTGAAAATTACATCACACTTATCACGATACATTTGAGATAAATTATGTGATTTTTGGATGGACATGTCCCTGAAAATATTCACATTTTCCTCACATTCAGGAGAGATCCTGCCCCTGAAATGAAGCCAAGCCTCCCTTCCTGCTGGGCCCTGGGGCTCCCAGTCTGTCCACAAAGCCCAAGCCCTAGGTACGTGTTTAGCATGAACTTCTGTTAAATCATGTCTCCCTAGCACATTTACGGAAGTGGCTTTGGTACATAAATGTTGGTTACATTTATGTTATAAAATACATTTATCTCTATAAAATTTTATGCTGTTAAATTTGTCTATTATGTTGTAATCTCTGTGGTTCTATACTATAATCCAACATACTTGTTGCATTCCCACATCTGTATCACATGCCAATATGATTTGCATGGTGGATTCTTTAGTGATTGAGCGACCAGGGAAGCCATTACTTGCATGGCAGCAACAGTTGTTTCCAAGGCATCATTAAGACTGTTGAAGAGCAAAGACCAATGACAAATCCTTGTGGTTATGTCCCTAGAAACCTCTGTCCACATGAGATTGATCCATTAAACCACACTCTTTAGTATTGTGCGCCAATAAGTTACGAGCGTATGAGTAACTGACTCAAAAATTAACTGACAATCAAGTAAATTATATTGAAATTGTCATAGAAAAAAACAAGGAAAGCCTAAGAAACCGTGATAGACCAGGGGAAACTAAGGAAACATGACAAATAAATGCAGCACAGAACCTTGAATGGGATCCTGGACAGAAAAAGAACATTAGTGGGAAAACTGGTGAAAACCAAATAAAGCCTGAGTTTTATCAACATTCATTTCTTAGTTTTGATAAATGTACAATGGTTCTAAAACATGTTAAAACATTGGGAGATGAGTGAAGGGTATGTAGGGGACTTTCTATACTATCTTACAACTCTTCTATCAATCTAAAATTATTTCAAAATGAAAAGTTTTTAAAGTTTCAAAAAATAGTTTTTGGAAAAGGCAATAAATGCTTAAAATGTCACTTCCCAGTTTTACCACATTTTACTATTAACTATAAAAGTGATTATTTATTAGTGACCACAACAGCAACCTTGTGGTTATTTACTTCTGTGGTATCTATAATGCATACATTGTTAAACACTCACCAGCACACCACTCTTAAAGATCATCCTCGCTAATTAGAAAAACATTAATAGTCTGCTCACACCCTTGACCATGGTAATTATGTTTTTTAGCAATTGATTCCCATGAGAGAATCTGATCCTCTGCTTTCTCTGGAAATGGTTGTATGACGACATAGCCCTGGAAATCTTTTTGTCTACACGGTATGTGTGCATTGTTTCTGAAACAACCAGGGTTTTCTGAAACCTGTTGTAATTTGAGGAGCATTTTAAATATTAATATCAGAAGAATCTCTTCTTATAGTCCAAACTGAAAATGAATTATCTTATTGTCCAAAAATGTTACATCATTAACCATCTCCCTCTGAACAATCACTCAAGGCATTACTGCCTAATCACTCCCTGTCCTGTATACACTGGGTTACAATCCTACATACCTAACCACCATGTGGTCAGGACCATACATCCCATGTTGGCTACTAAGTTGTCACAATATAGCCTGCAAATGCTTTTTGGAAATCAGACACATTGTGTCTAAGGCAGTCCCTTGACTAACTGGTCTCAGTTCAGTCACTCAGTCGTGTCCGACTCTCTGCGACCCCATGAATCGCAGCACTCCAGGCCTCCCTGTCCATCACCATCTCCCAGAGTTCACTCAGACTCACGTCCATCGAGTCAGTGATGTCATCCAGCCATCTCATCCTCTGTCGTCCCCTTCTCCTCCTGCCCCCAATCCCTCCCAGCATCAGAGTCTTTTCCAATGAGTTAACTCTTTGCATGAGGTAGCCAAAGTACTGGAGTTTCAGCTTTAGCATCATTCCTTCCAAAGAAATCCCAGGGCTGATCTTCAGAATGGATTGGTTGGATCTCCTTGCAGTCCAAGAGACTCTCAAAAGTCTTCTCCAACACCACAGTTCAAAAGCATCAATTCTTGAGTGCTCAGCCTTCTTCACAGTCCAACTCTCACATCCATATATGACCACAGGAAAAACCATAGCCTTGAGTAGACGGACCTTAGTCAGCAAAGTAATGTCTCTGCTTTTGAATATACTACCTAGGTTGGTCATAACTTTTCTTCCAAGGAGTAAGCTGGTCTAGTTTCTCCTTTAAAAGAATTAGGCTGATCTGATGCAAATTTTTTCTTGGTAAACTCCTTACTTTCATATCACCCTCTTCCAAAAAGTATGTGAGGTGACTCTCCTGTTTATTTGTTTGATTGCAAACTGTCTGAGACTCAGACAAATGTAACAGAACTTCAGGAAATTGCTTCCTAATTGTCAGACTTCCACACTATGTTCAGGAAAACATGATCACAAGGTTAACTTCAGAATTGCTTCTGTTTACCTCCATTTTAAGCGAAAGCAAGTAATTAAGAAATTTTCTCTCTGGAAGACTTCTAATAAGCAAATTTCCATTATCCTTAACCACATAGTGTGAGCTGACTTTTCTTTTCTTAATGAATCTTGTAATGTGGACGTGGACATGCATTAATCCAGTTATGGCTGAGTAGAGCTGAGCCCATGAAGATGAGAATCAAGGGCTCTTGCATAAATTAATAAGTGCAGTGTGTACACTTTATGGTTTGAGTTGAAAAGGACAAGAAAACCTTCATTTCTCTCTAGCCCAAGGGACTAAACATTATTTATGTTTTTAATGTAACCATGTTCCATTAACACATGTAAAAATGTGACAAATAGGATGACAACTTGAATAAAGGATTTTACAAGCGATAATAGGTACTATCTATGGTGCCAAGCAATCTACTATGCACTTTAAACAAATTACCTCATTTAAAATAATGGGAGCTATTATCCGTTTTTTACAGATGCGGAAATTGATGTTCAGAGATGTAATCTTGTCCTAGATGACCACGGCAGTAAGTGATCAGTTAAGATTTGAACTTAGGACCTCTTGGTAGCAAAATCTTCATTCTGTCTCCTATATCCCTCTCTTTGGATCTGTATTCATTTGAACTATTGAAAAAATAAAATGATGAACTAACTTTTTTGCTGTAAAAAACATAGGAAGTAGTTCTCACATCCTATCAGCAAAGTCTTTCCAGAACACACTTCAATACCTAAACATGTATAGATTCATAAATTATGTACTTGTGGAGTCATATAATGTACACATTTTTATAAGGTGTGTGCATTATAAAAAATATAAAAGTAGGAAAATGGTAAAATGATATAAAATTTAAATATTTTCTAATATTTTCTTCTCACATTCAATGTGTTTTCTTTTCCTCCCCTGCAACTTATGCACAGCCTCTGACTGAGGCTGCCCTTTGGCAAATTTCATTAATTTTACACTGTCTTGGTAAATTCTTATGAGTACTTTGCACTAGTATTTTTACAAGTGGGTTTATTATTCCAAATATAATTAACCTCAGGCAACACTGGCTACTTTTCAATTGTAGGTGACACGAAAGGAGCCCAACTCTTAGAGAGGATCAAAGGGTAAGAGCCAAGCCCGACTCCAAGCCTATCCCATGCCTGGGATGTGACCTGCCCCCTCATGGCAGCCTGCATAGTTACACTGTTCCATCTGCGCAGGAGTGGGCGTAGCATCGCTAATGAACAGGGCTTCTGAATGTTAATGAAAAGTTATATATCATCGAGCACCCAGTGACCACCAAAATGCCATGTTAATATTTCACAACTCAGATCCACCATCTATTTTGTGGACTGACTGAAATTTTACTAAGTGACTGAAATGTGGAGAGTTCATGCAAAATCTAAAAGAATTTTGCAAGTTTATTTTCTCATAATAATCATTTATACTGTTGTAACAGTGCTCTGTGTTTAGTTAGAACATAATGCAGGCTGTACTTTACCAGCTTAAATTCCCAGCACATGCCTGAAAAATCCCATGGACAGAGGAGCCTGACAGGTTACAATCCAAAGGGTCACAAAGAGCTTGATTTGACTGAGCGAATAAGCACGAGTGAGGAAGAGCTTTCCAGAAGAATAAGAACACTTGGTGGCATAATTCATCAGGGAATATGGGTAAATCACGGCGACTATAATACAGAGGGGCTCTTGATTAATGACTGTTCTTACAGCAGTCCAGCTAAATATTCTTAGGGATCACTTTGATACAGTGCTTATAAAACTGTGTTCAGTGGAGTTCACGAATGGTGCCTGCCATGCCTCCTGGAGAATGAAACGGCAACCCACTTCAGTATTCTTGCCTGGAGAATCCCATGGACAGAGGAACCTGGTGGGCCACAGTCCATGGGGTCGCAAGAGTCGGACAAGACTTGAGAGACTAAACCACCACCGTGCAGGTGAGGGTGGAGAGGCAGAAAAGCATGTAACCAAGAGGGGGCGCTCTGGGCCTCTTTCCCTAATCAGAGCTACTCTCTTCTCTTTTATACCTTAGAGATACTTTGAGGATTTAACAAAAGGCTCTGTTAAAGAAAAATTAACCGAAGACCTAATGCTGGAAATTTAGTTTTTTATCTCCATAAGTAAAATATAGACTTTTCCTGCCACTCATTTTTAAAACTTGAGGAAGAATGTGAGGAAAAAATCAAATTTGATAAAACTCCAAGGGCCCAAAAATGTAAAAAACTCAGGAAATTAATAAATTTTGGTTTCTAGATAACACTCCATATTGAAATACAGTTTACTTGGATTACCCAAAGTTAGAATTTCCAAACTTATCCCCACTGAGGATGACCTCAATGACAAAGTCACTCAGCTTGGCACACTTCTGAGAGTCTTCATTCAGAGGTATCTGGAGGATTGATAAGGGATGTGCTGAGGTTTTGAACTCTGAATCACTGATTATCAATCTTTGTGGGTGCTTCCAAAGCAAAATCAAGATAGATGAATCTTCCAGCACATGGGTGGGGATAGGGGGAATTCTAGGAATTAAAACATACTGGGAAAGCCAGTGTCCTTGCTCCGAAGGATTTTTCTGCAAAATATGTTGGTAGAGAACTGTCATTTTCAGTGAAGTGTAACATTTGAGGCTGTCAGTGCTGACAGCCTGCTCAACACGGGTCTTGTTAGTGTTTGCTATAAGCAAGAAGACAATGCTCATGGGGTCCCATATAGTTGAAGCGAACCGGTAATTACAAGCACAGGCTGCCACAAACTTAGAAAAACAGAAATTGCTTCGACACGAGTGACTCAGAGTCTCAAATAGTTCTAGTGCCTATGCTCCAGAAGAAATTCTTTATGTATTGGTCAACACGACCCCAATCCATTTTATGGAGAAATAATTCACAATAGGAAACATACTCTCCAGACATGCAAATCTATTGTAAGTTTATTATCACTTCCAAACCTTTACCCTCCTTAAATCTTGTTCTTGAAATGCCTCTCAGCTGCTATGCACATTGTCTTCCTTCTTTAAGAATTATATCAAACTTCATTCTTCAGTCAACTCTGCTTATAGCAATTTCTCTATTCTCCAAATTAATTCATTCAGCAAATATTTATGGAGTATCTACTATAGGTCAGGTACTGTTATAGGTACTGTTGATACAGTGGTGAGGGAGACACACAAGTTCCTACTCTTATTGAGCTTAAAATCTTAGTGGAGAAGACCAGGGTTAACAACAACAAATTATATATATAATTTTTGTCTCTCTCTCTCTGTGTGTATGTGTGTATATATATATACTCTAATACTTTGGACACCTGATGCAAAGAGCTGACTCATTGGAAAAGACCCTGATGCTGGGGAAGACTGAGGAACCAGCAGAAGGGGGCAACAGAGGATGAAATGGTTGGATGGCATCACAGACTCAAAGAAAGTGAGTTTGAGCAAACTCCAGGAGCTAGTGAAGGACAGGGAAGCTTGGAGTGCTGCAGTTCATGGGGTAGCAAAGAGTTGAACATGACTTAGTTACTAAACAACAATTATATATATATATATATACACATACATATATTTATATATTCACACACATATTTATACTCAATATCTTTTAATTCCAGGAAATAGTGCAATGAGAAAATATAAAGCAGAATGAGGCAGTCTCTAATATCCAGTCTGTGACACTCATTTTTAATACAATACCTTGTATTCTGATTTAACTTTTAATCTGAAATGATTTTGTTAAGAGTCTTAAGGGAGAGATGTACTATCTTTGTATCCTACACAATGCCTGACTCAGATTATGCAACAGATGTTCAATAGATATTTGTCGAATTTTCTCTATTTATTGAAATCCACTTGCTGACATCATGGAGAAAGATTTTGACTTGATGCTGACTAATAGGCTGGCTTAGTCCCCACATAAAGACAAGAAGTTTTGGGAATCATTTGCAGCTGTCACAACAACAGATGCTAATCTAAGTCACAGATATTTGGTTTTCAAATGTGCATAGATGCCATCTATGCTATACTTATTGTAACTACACTGGGATGGTTCATAAAATATAGTGCTCATATTTTCTCTTTTCTGTACAGTCTTTAGTCCATATATTTTTATTTTTTTCAAAATGAAGTTTGTAATTAATTACATTGGTAACTTTATTTTTTTCAAAATGAAGTTTGTAGTTAATTACATTGGTAACTTTATTTTATATACCTTTAAGATTTTTTTCATACAAATCATGAAAAAAATAACATTGAGTGAAACAGCATCTGTGGGTGCTGTATTTCTGTAAAGGCTTCAGTTTCTTTATATAACCAAAATCTGAAAGGCATATTCTTTATGTCATTCTTTGCTCTATGATAAGTTACTTTATTTTAGTAAATCGCTCTGTAAAACATTTTTGAGTGTGCTCAGCTACAAGATTGACCTGGGTAAAGAAAGTGGAAATGCAGGCATGAGGAAATTCTGTACTTGCCCCGGGGTGAGGGGACCAGCCAGATACTTAATATACTAACTTTCTTATCAGTGGCTTTCATTCTTTTTCATCTCATTATGATTCAGAGAGTAGAGCACTCTTCCAGGATGACCTTCATCTTGTGGTTGTTGTAAACAGAATGTGTATTCTGGAGTCAGACATACAGATTCACATTGTAATTCTGCAACTCACTTGCCAAGTCACCATCTTTCTGAATCTCAGTTTCCTCACTGTAAAATAGACTTCACAATAACCACCACTTAGAGTTGTGGTGAGGAGTAAATAAGATGTGTTAACCGCTTAGTTGTGTCTGATTCTTTGCCACCCCATGGACTGTAGCCTGCCAGGCTCCTCAATGAGAAAAGATGCATATTAAATGCCTTGAACATAAGGGACTGTCAGTGCATTACCACTGTTTTCATCATTATTTCTCACTTCGTGCAAAGCATTGAAACAGAAATATGAATAAGCACTTTCTAGGACTTCAAGAACGGAGAAGGCAATGGCACCCCACTCCAGTACTCTTGCCTGGAAAATCCCATGGATAGAGGAGCCTGGTAGGCTGCAGTTCATGGGGTCGCTAAGAGTCGGACTTGACTAAGCGACTTCACTTTCACTTTTCACATTCATGCATTGGAGAAGGAAATGGCAACCCACTCCAGTGTTCTTGCCTGGAGAATCCCAGGGATGGGGGAGCCTGGTGGACTGCCGTCTATGGGATGGCACAGAGTTGGACATGACTGAAGTGACTTAGCAGCAGCAGCAGGACTTCAAGAAACTCAATATGGATGGGGATAGAGAAACATAAGCAGACAATTCCAACTAGTGAATGAACAGAATTAATGAGTGCAATGATAGAAAAATGCCCAGGAAAGCGTGAGAGCCTGGAGAAGAGTATCTAACTCATAAAGTGGGAGAAGGCTACCTAATGAGTATCACACGGGAGGTCTTAAAGGATAAATGGAAGTTCAGCAGGATGAGAATGAAGAGTAGTCCAGGTACAAGGAACAGCATCAGTAAAAGCATGGAAGCAAGTGCACGCAGGGAGCTACAAACTATTCAGTGTTGCGGCCCACAAGCCTAAGGCAGAGAACAGTCAGCATGAAGAGAGGAGACTAGAGATAAGCAGGAAGCGGCTCATGAAGGTATGTCACAATAAGGATTTTCAATTTCATCCTGTAGAAAACTGATAGAAAATGCAACTGGAGCATTTAAATAGATAATTGATACAGTTATATTTCAGCTTCCCTGGTGGTTCAGATGGTAAAGAATTTGCCTGCAGTGTGTGAGACCCGAGTTTGATCCCTAGGTTGGGAGGATCCACTGGAGAAGGGAATGGCAACCCACTTTAGTATTCTTTCCCAGCAAATTCCACGGACAGAGGAGCCTGGCGGACTACAGTCCATGGGGTTGCAAAGAGTCAGACATGACTGAGAGACTAACACGTTTACTTACACTTTCATAGTTATATTTGAATAAAATATGTCACACTGGTAACTGAAGAAAAGGGGTTGGATGAAGATATTAGGAAGTGGAGAAACACTTCAGACTCTAAAGTAGGGCATGGTTGTAAGGATGGATTTAAGAATCAAGAGGTAATTAAGCAAAGCTTGATGTAGGGAGGAAAGAATCAAGGAGAGCGCACAAGTTTCCACCTAGGTGGCTGAAGTGGAATGAGTTTAGAAAGTTCTGGGAAATTGTGAGGGTCCAATGGGGCCTGATTCACCCATCCTCCAGGGCCCTGAGACACCTTACAATTATGGCAGGGTTGGCGTGGAGAATAATAGAGAAAGCTAAAGACGTCTGTGAATTACGCAGAATGACATTCTGGCTCCATCAGTAGTGGTCACTAATACACTGGTGTGAACCTGCCCAGAGTGTGAGTTTTATGTCAGAGTAGATACATGCTTGTGTGACGTGGTAGTGGGATGCATCAGTCAGTTCAGTTCAGTCAGTTCAGTCGCTCAGTCGTGTCCTATTCTTTGCGACCCCATGAACCGCAGCACTCCAGGCCTCCCTGTCTATCACCAACTCCCGGAGTCCACCCAAACCCATGTCCATTGAGTCGGTGATGCCATCCAGCCATCTCATCCTCTGTTGTCCCCTTCTCCTCCTGCCCTCAATCTTTCCCAGCATCAGGGTCTTTTCAAATGAGTCAGCTCTTCATATCAGGTGGCCAAAGTATTGGAGTTTCAGCCTCAGCATCAGTCCTTCCAATGAACACCCAGGATTGGTCTCATTTAAGATGGACTGGTTGCATCTCCTTGCAGTCCAAGGAACTCTCAAGAGTCTTCTCCAACATCACAGTTCAAAAGCATCAATTCTTCGGCGCTCAGCTTTCTTCACAGTGCAACTCTCACATCCATACATGACCACTGGAAAAACCAGAGCCTTGACTAGACGGACCTTTGTTGGCATGGGAACATTAATGTACACCCCAACCCTCCCTGTGCATACTGAACAGGGCTCAAGGGACAGTCTTGTACTGGGAAGTGAACCAGGGTCCAGCCGACACGTAAAGGAACACAGCATTCTGTGACAAGAGCTTAAAGATTAAGGCGTTTGTTAGTAGTGGCACAAGGTTTTCCCTTCCCTGGGACCTGTCAATTCCCATGCCACCTCCAGCGGTGCCAGTCATAAGTGCTCTCTAGTTTATTATCCCTTCCCCTCTTAACAGAGCAGACTGTTAACTCTTCTGACCTCCACAACCACATGCTCCTCTTCACTAGTACAGTAATCAATGCCCATAATATATCTTTTTCCAGAGAAGTTTCAAGTGCTCAGAACGCATCACAGTGGATGAGCAGCTTTAACTATTAGCTCCTAGAGCCTCAATGTGATGAAATAGCAAATGTTAAGGGCTTACAGTCTTGATTGATTCTCCTGGTGGCCTCATACGCAATGAAGGGACCCTCAGAGATACATCTTACCACTATTTAACAGTCATCTGACGAGGGGGTCATTCAGTGCAACTGACCTCCTCACCAAACAAGACCAAACAGGATGAGTGTTTCTAAGGATTTCCATTACCTTCAAACAGACTCATTAACAGTTGTGAACTTCTGAGTGACTTTAAAATCCATTTTACTGAGCGTGTATGTGAATGCTCTAATTCGGCTAATAAAATATTTAGAGGGAGATACACTTATAGAATTCACCTGCCAAATGTAGGAGGTTTGATCCCAGTTGGGAAGATCCTCTGGAGGAGGAAATGGCAACCCTCTCCAGTATTCTTGCCTGGGAAATTCCATGGACAAAGGAGCTTGGCAGGCTACAGTCCATGGGGTTACAAAAGAGACACGATTGAGCACACAAGTTATTAAGTTGCTCAGTCTTGTCCTACTTTTGCGACCTCATGGACTGTAGCCTACCAAGCTCCTCCGTCCATGGGATTTTCCAAGCAATAGTACTGGAGTGGATTGCCATTTCCTTCTCCAGGGGATCTTCCCTACCCAGGGATCGAACCTGGGTCTCCCACATTCTAGACAGACGCTTTACCATCTGAGCCACCAGGGAAGGGCTGCTGCTGCTAAGTCGCTTCAGTCGTGTCCGACTCTGTGCGACCCCATAGATGGAAGCCCACCAGGCTCCCCCATCCCTGGGATTCTCCAGGCAAGAACACTGGAGTGGGTTGCCATTTCCTTCTCCAATGAGCCACCAGGGAAACCACCAAGTTATTATGTATACCTGTAGATGCCTTCAAGAAGTTATATAAATTAAAGGAAGAGTTCTTCTTCCTTTAATTAAAGGAAGAGTTCTTTTAATTCAAAATCATTCATTTATATCTGTAAAAACACTGAGTTCTCTTCCTTCTTAAGGCTAGAAATTCTGCCCCTTTTTGGTCTTCTAACAATGCTAGCATGTCTACTGAAGCATGTTACTCAAATATAGAGGTTACTGAATTTGCCAGTGGTACAGGATTCAGGCTATTTATTAAACCTTACCTTCAACTGTACTGGGAAGCAGATGTGTTCACAAAGATGCTTTTCAGAGAACTCTCTCCAGACAGCACATAAAAAGACAGAGACAAATCCAAAGTTTTGACTGTGTCTCATTCTCACAAAATAACTCGGTATTCACTTTTCGTACTATACCTTGTGACTCCCTACTTGGCTGTGTTAGTTAAATAAAGAATTAGCTCTAGGACTTCCCTGGTGGTATAGAGGATAAGAATCCACTTGCTAATGCAGGGGACACAGGTTCTATCTCTGGTCTGGGAAGATTTCACCTGCCACAGAGCAACTAAGCCTGTATGCCACAACTATTGATCCTGTGCTCCACAGCCCAGAAGCTACAACTACTGACCCACATGCTGCAGCTACTGAAGCTCATGGGCCTAGAGCCTGTGCTCCGCAATAGGAGAAGCCACCACAGTGAGAAGCCCGAGCACCACAAGGAGTAGCCTCTGTTCACTGCAACTAGAGAAAGCCCACGCACAGCATTATGAATCCAGTGCAACCACAAATAAAAATAAGAATTAACTCTAGGTACAAAACTAAGAGACACCTTGACATGTATTCAGGAAACTGTGACCTGCCCAGCCCCATCCCTCTAGTTTGACAAAGAGCAGCTTCACCAACCTTGTAAAAGTGCAAATGAAAAGCACACTAGCATCAGCAGCAGGTTATTTATAGTATGGCTATACAAATTGCAGGAGCATAGAGATTGCTTGCTTTTAGGAAGGCTGGATTGGCACAGAATACACTTTTCCTGGGTATGTTTTCTGGCTACTGTTTGGAATCAATTTTAGGGCAAAAGTGCATGAGGCTGGAGGTAGGAAATGGAAAAAGTCTTGTATAACAGCAGTTTCAAGGATACAGCCACTTCTTGGTAGAAAATTAGGACACTGACAGTTTATTTAAACAGAATGACTCAAGTTGGGTTCTCGGAGCAAGGATTTGATAGAACTTGTGCTAAACACACTTGTAAACAGAGGAATAAATGGCTTACATTTTTGCTTTTGCTTTTTAGAGTAAGGATTTTGCTTTTCAAATGTTCCAGACGCCCCCAGTGCTTGAACATAAGTTTGTGAATGTTTATAACCAATTGAGGATAAGTTGACATTTACATTTCAATACTTTGCAAGATTAATTTTGGTTGTTCCACTTCCTTGTGCATTTCAAAGAGCTTCATATCATCTCAAAATAATCACAGGTCTTACAATCTGTAGTTATGTCTAGAGGCTACACATTTGGCATGAACTTGAGCAACCTACAAACCCTGTAGACTTGAAAAGTCTTATTTAGAACCAAGCATCCAAGTCTTTTCAATCAGGGCATGGAAAAGTGATAGGTAACCAGTTTTTCCATCTTGACCAGCCAAATATAGCCAGATTGGAGATGTGCTGTAAACTGTTGAAATAAAGTTCACCTAAAACCTGCTTACCAAGTTTATGATTAATCTCTATCCACAATTTTATTCCATTTCTTGTTCCCTCTGACCTCAATCCCTGTCTTATCTCCTGAATCCTCAATCCTATGTGACTGAACACCAGTCAACCAGAGTCAGCAACTAAAATTGTTGCAGTAGATAACATCATTAACATACTAAAATCACTGCTTTTGATATTATTGTTAATGTACCAAGATTGCTATTAAAGATATCACTGTTAATGTACAAAGTCAGATTATTTCTACAGGGCAAGATGACCTAACAGACCTCCCAGCCACGGACCACCTGATCACAGAATTATAAACCTGAGACATCTTGATTCCCAAAACAAAGGTTAAGAAATGTCATAGAAATGTCACAGTTCAGTTCAGTTCAGTTCAGTCGCTCAGTCATGTCCGACTCTCTGCGACCCCATGAATCGCAGCACGCCAGGCCTCCCTGTCCATCACCAACTCCCAGAGTTCACTCAGAGTTGCGTCCAGCGAGTTGGTGATGCCATCCAACCATCTCATCCTCTGTCATCCCCTTCTCCTCCTGCCCCCAATCTCTCCCAGCATCAAAGTCTTTTCCAGTGAGTCAACTCTTTGCATGAGGTAGCCAAAGTACTGGAGTTTCAGCTTTAGCATCATTCCCTCCAAAAATATCCCAGGGCTGATCTCCTTCAGAATGGACTGGTTGGATCTCCTTGCAGTCCAAGGAACTCTCAAGAGTCTTCTCCAACACCACAGTTCAAAAGCATCAATTCTTTGGCGCTCAGCCTTCTTCACAGTCCAACTCTCACATCCATACATGACTACTGGAAAAACCATAGCCTTGACCAGACGGACCTTAGTTGGCAAAGTAATGTCTCTGCTTTTGAATATGCTATCTAGGTTGGTCATAAATTTTCTTCCAAGGAGTAAGCGTCTTTTAATTTCATGGCTGCAGTCACCATCTGCAGTGATTTTGGAGCCCCCCAAAATAAAGTCTGACACTGTTTCCCCATCTATTTTCCATGAAGTGATGGGACCAGATGCCATGATCTTCGTTTTCTGAATGTTGAGCTTTAAGCCAACTTTTTCGCTCTCCTCTTTCACTTTCATCAAGTGGCTTTTTAGTTCCTCTTCACTTTCTGCTATAAAGGTGGTGTCATCTGCATATCTGAGGTTATTGATATTTCTCCTGGCAATCTTGATTCCAGCTTGTGTTTCTTCCAGTCCAGCGTTTCTCATGATATACTCTGCATGGAAGTTAAATAAGCAGGGTGACAATATACAGCCTTGACATACTCCTTTTCCTATTTGGAACCAGTCTGTTGTTCCATGTCCAGTTCTAACTGTTGCTTCCTGACCTGCATACAGATTTCTCAAGAAGCAGGTCAGGTGGTCTGGTATTCCCATATCTTGAAGAATTTTCCACAGTTTATTGTGATCCACACAGTCAAAGGCTTTGGCATAGTCAATAAAGCAGAAATAGATGTTTTTCTGGAACTCTCTTGCTTTTTCCATGATCCACCGAAGATGATGGTTAATCTTAGCTCTTTTTCTGTTGTTCCCTTTTAAAAACTACAAACTCAGAGACTAAGACAGAGTGGATCTGAGACTTGTCTCCTTCTCCCTTGCTCTGCTGCTGCTGCTAAGTCACTTCAGTCGTGTCCGACTCTGTGTGACCCCATAGACGGCAGCCTGCCAGGCTCCCCCGTCCCTGGGATTCTCCAGGCAAGAACACTGGAGTGGGTTGCCATTTCCTTCTCCAATGCATGAAAGTGAAAAGTGAAAGTCAATTGGCTCAGTTGTGTCTGACCCTCAGTGACTCCATGGACTGCAGCCTACCAGGCTCTTCCATCCATGGGATTTTTCCAGGCAAGAGTACTAGAGTGGGGTGCCATTGCCTTCTCCACTCCCTTGCTCACCACCCTGTAATAAACCCTTGGTTGTTGTTTAGTGGCTAGGTCATGTCCAACTTTTTTGTGACCCCATGGACTGTAGCCTGCCAGGTTCCCCTGTCCTTGGGATTTCCCAGGCAAGAACACTGAGGTGGGTAGCCATTCCTTTCTCTGGGAGATCTTCTTGACCCAGGGATTAAACTCGCATATCCTGTATTGCAGGCAGATTCTTTACCACTGAGCTACCTGGGAAGCTTTCTTTGCTGCAGATATCCACTGGTAGAATTTGACTTTCTGTGCTGTGGGCACACTACCTCTTCTTTCATTATTACACTGTGGTAGTTATGGAATGACACACCAGTTTTCTATATGTCTTTGGAATTAAATTTATTTATTGGTGTTAAAGGTTCACCTTTTTAAATAATAAAGGATTGATTGGCCTTTATTTTATTTAATTTTAATTAAACAACATTTATTGGCTATCTTCTGCATGCCAAGCAGAGAACAAAATACACACCAATGAGTTAAAATAGTACACCAAGATGATGATCCTTGGAACACTAGTAGTACAAGGGGGAAAAAATGTAGAATATTAAAAATAGAATGCCAAATAATATTTTAGTTCTGAAAAAAATGTAATGCATGTGAAAGAACAATACTAAATGTAATTTTATACTGTTTTCATAATTATGCAGTGGTCCACCTTTGAACAATGGTATCCTGTACCCTAACCCAGCAGGGAATCTTGTAAGAGATGCCCCCTGCAGCTAGATGCGGTATCAAAATCACTGAATGCTCTGCTCTGAACTGGCTACTTTCTAGTCTTTTTATGCCAGTAGTCTTTCTTCATATTTTTTTGCTCATATGTCCCCTAACCTAAAGTATGAAAAAAATAACTACCCCTTTACATATTCTTGACCATTATCTTAAATGTTTAAATATTAGTTTAAATAGTTGGAAAGACATAATCTCCAGCATATTGCAAATATTTGCATTTATTAATATCATTTCATTAATTTTTAAATAAATAAAATGGAATCTAAATACCAAAGGCTTGATATCCACTATCATCTATTTAAAAGGTACGTGAACACACTCTGACAGTTGGACATTTTCACAACATTTTCTTGTGAAGTTTTTCATTCTACTTTCCTCACATAATTTTACCCTCATATAATATTATGCTATGCTGGAAAATATTTTATTGATTAACAAAGAACCTATTTCTTTTGCAAATATGAAGCTCTAAGTGTTAAATTACTTTTTCATAGTGTTATTCTTAAAATCATTAGTTGTAGATGGTTGATTAAAGCAATATAGCCATGTTTTCGATTTTGAAAAGTAATTATTGGACAAAACAAGTAAAATATTACTGGGAATATACCTCAACACAATAGATTTTTTCTCAATTAATTTATGTAAGCTTGGATGAAAATTATTTAGTGTTGAAATGAAACATGATTCAACATCAGTTCAATCCTATTAATCTTTAAACTTTAGCATTTATGTGCTGAGGAATCATTCAGTGGAAATGGACAGAGTTCCTTTAGAGTTCAGTTCAGTTCAGTTCAGTCGCTGGGTCATGTCTGACTCTTTGCGACCCCATGAATTGCAGCATGCCAGGCCTCCCTGTCCATCACCAACTCCCGGAGTTCACTCAGACTCACGTCCATCAAGCCAGGGATGCCATCCAGCCATCTCATCCTCTGTCGTCCCCTTCTCCTCCTGCCCCCAATCCCTCCCAGCATCAAAGTCTTTTCCAATGAGTCAACTCTTCACATGAGGTGGCCAAAGTACTGGAGCTTCAGCTTTAGCATCATTCCTTCCAAAGAAATCCCAGGGTTGATCTCCTTCAGAATGGACTGGTTGGATCTCCTTGCAGTCCAAGGGACTCTCAAGAGTCTTCTCCAACACCACAGTTCAAAAACATCAATTCTTCAGTGCTCAGCCTTCTTCACAGTTCAATTCTCACATGCATACATGACCACAGGAAAAACCATAGCCTTAACTAGATGGACATTAGTTGGCAAAGTAATGTCTCTGCTTTTGAATATGCTATCTCGGTTGGTCATAACTTTTCTTCCAAGGAGTAAGTGTCAGATCATGAACTCTTTATTACCAAATTCAGACTCAAATTGAGGAAAGTAGGGAAAACCGCTAGACCATTCAGGTATGACCTAAATCAAATCCCTTATGATTATACAGTGGAAGTGAGAAATAGATTTAAGGGCCTAGATCTGATAGACAGAGTATCTGATGAACTATGGAATGAGGTACGTGACATTGTACAGGAGACAGGGATCAAAACCATCCCTATGGAAAAGAAATACAAAAAAGCAAAATTGCTGTCTGGGGAGGCCTTACAAATAGCTGTGAAAAGAAGAGAGGCGAAAAGCAAAGGAGAACAGGAAAGATATAAGCATCTGAATGCAGAGTTCCAGAGAATAGCAAGAAGAGATAAGAAAACCTTCTTCAGCGATCAGTGCAAAGAAATAGAGGAAAAGAACAGAATAGGAAAGACTAGAGATCTCTTCAAGAAAATTAGAGACACCAAGGGAACATTTCATGCAAAGATGGGCTCGATAAAGGACAGAAATGGTATGGACCTAACAGAAGCAGAAGATATTAAGAAGAGATGGCAAGAATACACAGAAGAACTGTACAAAAAAGATCTTCACGACCCAGATAATCATGATGGTGTGATCACTCATCTAGAGCCAGACATCCTGGAATGTGAAGTCAAGTGGGCCTTGGAAAGCATCCTTTAGAGTGGTGCAACTCAATTTTTGGATCTCCTAAGTTAAATGCTGAAAATCACACAGTGATCTATCATCAAAAATTATTTTTTCATGATCTTTCATCTGACAATTCAAAGGTAAAGTAATTCAAAGGAGTCCTCTTCAATTTTGTTGATAACAAGAAATTGAAAACAATCTGCCTTAAAAAATGGTATGTTATTGAGGGATTAAAGCCATTCACTTTTCAGCTCCTGGGAACTCTAGCTAAACAGAGTTGCTTTACAGAGACTTATCAAGTGATCATTTTTATTATTAACTCAACTATTATAGTCTTTCACTTTCACAAGAGGCACCTTATTTGTAAATTTAAAATTAGGTGAAACTGGAACCTGAATACTTTAGGCTTTTTGTTTTATCATGGCCTGTGAACAAATTTATAGTTTCTTGCCAAATGTTCATTTATAGAATATATCAGAGCAAATTTAAAAGAGTATAGCAAATACTGGGTTGATCAAAAAGTTCATTTGGATTTTTCTATAGCATCTTACAGAAAAACCTAAATAAATTTTGGCCAGCCCAATAGACAACAAATACTTGATGCTGATTTATAAAAATAGATTATATTATCTTCATTTCATAGTTGAAGATTCTTAAGTTGACAGAAATATGACAGAACTGAAATAAGCATATCAATCAATATCTGAAAAGGAGACACTTATCCTATTTAAATGAAGAAGTTGGTTTTCTAAAGTCTAATACACCCTGAGGGATGGGATAAGGAGGGAGGGGGGAGGGGGGTTCACGATGGAGAACACATGTACACCCATGGCTGATTCATGTCAATGTATGGCAAAAACCACTACAATATTGTAAAGTAATTAGCCTCCAATTAAAATAAATAAATTAAAAAAATAAAGTCCAATATATTACATACTAGATTGCATCTGAGGAATATTTCATTCTATACTTAGCAATTAACATGAAGAAGTAGTAAGGGCTTGGCTTAAAAGTGAGAATTGTTGTCGTTCCGTCACTGAGTCATGTCCAACTTTGCAATCCCATGGACTGTATAGCCCACCCGGCTCCTCTGTCCTTGGGATTCCCCAGGCAAGAATACTGGGGTAGGTTGCCATGCCCTACTCCAGAGGATCTTCCCAACCCAGGGATTGAACTCATATCTCTTGCATCTCTTGCATCTCTGTATCTTGCCTTGACAGGCAAATTCTTTACCACTGTGCAACCTAGGAAGCCCTGTACACTTATATGTATTTACAATACCAATTATTTTTTGGTAAAAAGTAACAAAATTATTTCTCCTCTAGCCCTAAAAAAGACTCAATGTTGATCTGTTGAAAGTAAATGTTGACATTTATACTTCTTCCTCTTTGGAACCATGCAAAATATTCAACCAAATAAAAGCACTCACTCTTCTTTCATTATTGACTATTGTGACTATGCCAGGATGATGTGTTTCATAATCAATAAATTAGTATTCCTCAGTATCCTTGTAACAAATGTTAAGATGAACTGGTGTGGTATATATGTCAGGATCCAGAAAAGAAAACAAAAACCACAGGAGGAATTTTTAACGTGAAATTACTTCAGGGAATTGGTTTTCCAGATGGTAGAAGACTGAATGGGCCAACAGGGTCACTGCGGTAACCCTGATATACAACAGCAGAAGCAGCTGCTATCCAGGAAAGAGGTTGGAATTACCAGAGCTCAGAAGGTCAGAGAGAGCCCCACAGAGATAGGGCTCAGATCTCTGAGGAGGGGATGACCCCGCTGCCTCTAACATTCTGAGAACACGCCCAGGGGCTGGTTTCAAGAGCGTCAAGTGAGACTGTAGACCAGAAATAACTGCTGCTGTCAGACAAAGGACATTGCTGGAGTGATACTGCGAGGAACAAAAGGAAGACAGGGAGGAGAAAGGCCCTCCCTCCATCCTTGCAGTCTCTCTGCTGTCCCTATTTGCGGACCCTAACCCAGGCGGTGCTAGTAGTAAAGAATCTGCCTGCCAATGCAGGAGACAGAAGAGACGGAGTTGGATCCCTGGGTCGGGACGACCCCCTGGAGGATGGCATGGCAATCTACTCTAATATTCTCGCCTGAAGAATCTCATGGACAAAGGAGCCTGGCGGACTACAGTCCATGGGGTTGCAAAGAGTCGGACACAACTGAAGTGACTTAGCCTGCACACAACAGGAAGCCAGCTGGCAAAGGAGAAATGTACAGAATCCCAGCCCGCCCCACAGAGTAATGTGTGAAAGAAGGCATTTGCAGCTGAGAGATGACACCTGCCCCACCATCTCAGCACATGGCTGAGTCAGCCTTGAGTTTGTCACCTACATGAAAGAGGCTGCCTCTCCCACCAGAAGGGCACTGTGTTTGGCTTTTTCCACACTCTTGCATCCAAATGCCTGAAACAGAATCTAGCACTTAGTAGGTACCCAATAAACATTTGTTGAATGAAGAAATTTAAACAGATCTCTCTAATTGCAAAGCCCATGACATTAACTCTTCTTACTATCACTACAACATTATCTACTGTCTTTAAGGAAGAATGATTCAAAGAGAATCTATTTCCACTTTATAAATTTGCCTACAAGGGGTTTTAGCAGCCTATTTTATCGTCTCTAATGCTACTAGAGTGAATTAGAAAAAAAAAAAAAAAACTGATAAAACATCAGCAGTGACTAATGACTCTCAACCTGCCTCTTTTCACAACAAAGGTAGAACAAAATTTTACCTGACGATGAAGCTGACATAAAATCTTCACACAGAGAGACAGTCCAAATTTTATTTTGTGCTAAACTGGAACTACAAATAAGATGAAGTAATAACTGCTACAAGAATCTCAGGCATGCTTCAGACATGCTTTTTTCTGAAAGAAACCAATCTATGTACATCATTCTCTATTCAAACTTATAAAAACTTAAATGACCTCAGTGTCAAAAAAAAAGTTGTTAGAAATGAGTGGTGGTTATCTTATGCCTTTGGAGTCATGAATTCACAGATTTACACCTTGTTCTTGGCAATACATCACTCTTGACACCACAACCCCCCATCCAACCCCTGGTTGCCCTAAGTCATGCCTTATAGCACAACAGACAGCCTCTGCTCCTCAAAGCCCAGAGACATCATTGCTATTCTCATTTGCATTTTTGAAAAGAAAAAGAAGAGGAAGCTTTTCAGATTAAAAAATATATAATTAATTCCATATAACCCTATGATAATCCAATGAGGTGCACCCATTCTAACCACAAGCAGGTAAGAATTTAGACTTTTTTTCCAGCGTTCCTGATGGGCTTAAATAACCTTTCTCAATGCTGTCACACATATGGCAGAATACCAAGCCCCGTGCCCTCAACAGGAGTAAGCAGGTCGCTAAAACCTTGGGTTACCTTTCACCTAGCACAGAAGTTCAGAGCTACCTTGCTTTTAACATTAGTTGGGTTTATGTTCTATGAGGCTGAGTGGGACTCAGGAGCTTTTCTTTGGAAACCTGTGCCTGGCCTTCAAACTTGTTCTGTCTCTCACATCATCTTGAAGTTCAAGGTGTTGTATTGATGTGGATTCCTATGGCTCCTGTGGACAAATGTTGAGTGTTAATGTAGTTTTGGTTTTGAATGCTGTTACTGATTCATTGTATTTTCTGGAAGGAGAAGCTGAGTTTTTTGCCGGATGCCCAGTTTGGAGGTAAGTTTTTCCTTTTCCTCTCACTCATGATATTGTCTGATTGTATCCTTTTCTGATTTAGGCAAATGAGCCGCTGGGTTGTTTTACACTCAGTCACACCTACAGTGGATTATATGGCAGTTATGGTGTTTCAAGCCAGAGTCTCACTTGGAGAAATGGAGTGTTGGCATCTGAGTTGGAAAAGCTTAAGCAGAGGTTGTTTTTGTACACTATGGAGTAATGTTAGACCAATATATGGCTTGAAACATGTGGTGTCTCCACTTTTGGGCCCACCTGTGGGGAAGGTCGCAGGCACAGCATTTGGAACTTATGGCTGAAACAAAGTTGGCTTGTTAGATCAGAATGGCTAATGGGTATCTGGAGCCACTGAGCAGGCAATTTTATTATAAGTCTCCTGATCCTGAAACGTATACCATTTCTATGTAATCAGTTCTTTCTTCTCATTGGTCTACCACTATTTCTTCTTTTCCCTTGCTTTTTTGTGCTCTTTCTAAATCTTTATTGTTTCACACTTAACCCTATTAATGTTATCAGGACTTAAAAGGCTGTGGACCCCCAATTCAAAGCAGTTTTTAAACTGTGGTCTGGTTTCCTACATACCTTCAAAGCCAGTAATTACAGGTGACAAAGGGAGTCTATAATGGCTTCATCATCTAACTCAGTGAGATTAATGCTAACATCTCTTTTAAACAGAGGTGTAGTCCAAGATTGTTCACCTTTAGATTAGCAGTTCTCAAAGTGTAGTCTAAGGAACTCTGGGGATCACTGAAATACTTTCAGGGAGTCAGTGAGGTCAGCATTTAAAAAATAATGATACTAAGATGTTACTGGCCTTGCATGGTATAATGCTGATCCTTCTCAGTTGATGTCTTGATATAACCACTATCAATTTCAACTGGTCTACTCAGCCATGAAGTATCATCCAGCGAAAAATCTCCAGCACGAAACATCGCATACCATTTTTGACATGTTCAATACGTCACAGTACCTTCTCCACAGGCTACACAAATTTTTGTTTTGCATTTTAGTTGCATTTTTGCCTTTCTGGAAATCCTAAAGCATAATATGCTGAAAATGTTGCTTTTTTCTTCCATCTTCAGTGTTATTAATAAAATGGCTATACAAAAAAAAAAAGATATTACTGGTCATATAATTCTATCCTTTCACAAGAGTACAGTGGAGTTCTCCAGAGGCTACATGATGTGTAATATCACCATAGATTGAATGAAGAAGTAGATGTGAGAATCCAGTTATCTATCTTTTGTGGAAAGTGAAAAGAAAGTGAAAGTCACTCAGTCATGTCCAACTCTTTGCGACCCCATGAACTATACAGTCCATGGAATTTTTCAGGCCAGAATACTGGAGTAGGTAGCCTTTCCCTTCTCTAGGAGATCTTCCCAACCCAGGGATTGAACCCAGGTCTCCCACATTGCAGGCAAATTCTTTACCAGCTGAGCCTCAAGGGAAGCCCTATCTTCTGTTAAATGACTTTAAAGAAATTATTTTTTTGGCTGCCCCACACAATATGTAGGATCTTAGATCCCTGACCAGGGATCCAACTTGTGACCCCTGCAGTGCAAGCACAGGGTCTTAACCACTGGACCACAGGAAAGTCCCCCCAGATTTTTTAAATGTAGAGCAGTGGCATTATTCTCACTAAATATTTTTCATCGTGGAGAATATAGTTAGCTTTCACCAAAAAATGGGTTATTTCTGTTAACGTGTAATGGGTTTATTAGTTTTAGGTTTATTATTATTGTTTTAAAATTAATCAACGGACTGTAAGGAGATCCAACCAGTCCATTCTGAAGGAGATCAGCCCTGGGATTTTTTTGGAAGGAATGATGCTAAAGCTGAAACTCCAGTACTTTGGCCACCTCATGCGAAGAGTTGACTCATTGGAAAAGACTGATGCTGGGAGGGATTGGGGGCAGGAGGAGAAGGGGATGACAGAGGATGAGATGGCTGGATGGCATCACTGACTCGATGGACATGAATCTGAGTGAACTCCAGGAGTTGGTGATGGACAGGGAGGCCTGGCGTGCTGTGATTCATGGGGTCGCAAAGAGTCAGACACGATTGAGTGACTGAACTAACTAACTAAAATTAATCAACAGATGCATATTCTAAAACAGTTATCAATAGATCTAATCCATATTAACAAACTCTTTGAGGTCCTCAATAATTTTTAAGAGTATAAAGAACTTTCAGATCAAAAAGTTCAAGAAACATTGTGTTAGATTATAACCTGGGCAGTCAAATATCAGTTTTCATTTTAGAGTCACTTTCATAAAGCACAGACTTTATGGGAGAGTTTTTTTTAATTAATTTATTTTTTAATTGAAGGTTGCTTTACAGACTTTTATTGTTTTCTGTCAAACTTCAACATGAATCAGCCATAGGTATATACATATCCCCTCCCTTTTGAAGCTCCCTCCCATCTCCCTCTCCATCCCACTCCTCTAGTTTGATCTAGAGCCCCTGTTTGAGTTTCCTGAGCCATACTCATGGGAGAGTTTCAATATGTCAAAATAAATCCTGATAGCCCGAACTGCAAAGTGTATGAAGAATCTAACCACAGCTCAGTCCCCTCATCACCTGTAATCGAATCGACATCTACTGGAGATATTTTCTCCAGGTCTGTTTCATTGCATTCACTTGTACCACATGTAATCCATCTTGGATATCGCACCCAGGACGATCTTTTAAAAATGCATATCTGATCATATCTCCCTCTTGCCCAACTTTTCACTGGCTTCACGTCACACAGAATATAAGCTTTTGCAGGCCCGCAAGACCCCACGTGATCTGGTCTTGCCAATTCCAACCTTTGCTCCAACCATTTCTTGCTTGTCACATTGGCCTTGCAGTTCCTGGGCTAAGCCTAATTTGTTCTTGTCACAGGGTCTTTGCCCATGTTGCTCACTTTGCTTGGAGTGTTATTACTTCAAATATCTCTGTCATCTCCTCTAAGTTCTCTTAAAAATTGTGCCCCACCCCCCTCTCACTCCATCCTCTTTATCACCATGTCATGTCATTCTGTATTTCTTTGTTAACACTTCATGGCTTGACATTATATTATATATTCTCTGCAAGCTGTCATCTCTCCCACTAGAGTGAAACCTCCAGGAAGGCAGAAACTTTGACTATCTTATCTTACTTATCATGATATATTCAATGCCTAGAACAATACTTAGTATTGAGTAAATTCTCAATAAATATTTGTTGGATAAGTGAGGTCTAAATGTCCCATTTCCTTATAGCTATGTATTAACTCAACATGTGCTATGTATTTGGCTCTAAACCAAGTACGAGCATATGGAGATAAATGAAATATGGCCCAAAGCCCATATTATAAATCGTAATTACATAGATCTTTGATGAGAGATTCTGGTAAGGTGTATGAGAGAGAAGTACTAAGGAGAAAATTATTAACTACCACTGGGAGATTCAAGGAAAGCTTCAAGATGGACAGAACAACTGAAAATGTCCAGCAATGTTAATTTCAAATGTATTTGAGCTTTGCAAAATAATCTCTTTGCTTTGTTGTAATCCTAGTAGCAAACATTCAAGGCTTCTGTCTTAAAATATCCAGAAGATCTGTTGATTCATCCCGCTACCAAGAGTCAATTGTTTCAGTAGGCAACAGAAGCAAAGTAAAGGAGCTAATTTTTACAAAAAAAAAAAAAAAAGAAGAAGAAGAAGGAAAGAACCCAAGAGAACTGACTACTCTGGGCCCTTGCTATTGAGAAGATTTCTAGGAGTTTGGCCCTATGCACTTTGTCCAGATGGTTTTCACCTTGGAAACAAACAAACAAAAAAATGACTAAATTTAACAAGGTTTGATCTAGAGTCAGGAAAATCCACAAGATTTAATCAATGTTTTATAAGAGTCTTACAAAAAGCATCAGATGAGTATGTTATGAAAATTCCCATGAGCATAAAAAGAAATGAAAATTAAATGTAATATGCATTGCTCACTTCCACATTATTACTAGAATGAGAACCAGGGAAAGATTAACAAAGAGAGGCACCTGAAATCAGAGGGAGAGAGGAATGAAGGGAGACAAAATGGAAAAGAGTGAGATTGGGGAAAAGGGAAGAGAGAAAGAGTGAGCCAGCAAAGGGTATAACCTTTTTTGAGATTTACTACTTTATATGGATGTGAGAGTTGGACTGTGAAGAAAGCTGAGTGCTGAAGAATTGATGCTTTTGAACTGTGGTGTTGGAGAAGACTCTTTAGAGTCCCTTGGACTGCAAGGAGATCCAACAAGTCCATTCTAAAGGAGGTCAGTCCTGGGTGTTCTTTGGAAGGACTGATGCTAAAGCTGAAACTCCAGTACTTTGGCCACCTCATGCAAGGAGCTGACTCATTGGAAAAGTCTCTAATGCTGGGAGGGACTGGGGGCAGGAGGAGAAGGGGACGACAGGTATGAGACGGCTGGATGGCATCACCGACTCAATGGATATGAGTTTGAGTGAACTCCGGAGTTGGTGATGGACAGGGAGGCCTGGCGTGCTGCAGTTCATGGGGTTGCAAAGAGTCAGACACGACTGACTGAAATGAACTTTTGAAAAGAAGTTTTTACAATAAATAGCCTCAAATATCACATATATCCATGTCTCTCCTAAAATATTAGATCATTGTTTGGTGTCATTCATTCCAGAACAGATGTGAAGCAAGCCTAGTGACTAAATGTTATTCATATGGAGAACTTTCAGTGACTCCCTCTTTCCCCAGTTTGTACAGATTTTCCAGACGACATCCAAATCTCCCCAAGTCAGTCACAACCTTGATCTTTATTCCCAAGTCCTGTTGAATAGGATATTTTAAAATTAGTGATATCTCATTAGACCTCCTACACTACTCTCTCCATCATCAGTTGCATACAGTAGGGTCTGGTTCCTAGACTACAAGTCCTACCACATCAGAAATTAATTGCAACCATACACCTCTTCTGAGCAAAGACTAGATCATGTTTAAACACTAGGTGACTCATTCATGTCCTCTGTGAAATCTCACATATTGCAGTTTAAAAAATTTGCCCACCTTTGATTGATGGCAGGAAGACCCATAATTTCTCTCGATCCCTGTCCAAAGCATTGATTCATCCAGGGATCACAATGATGTCATCAAGGACCCAAGTTGCTGCCCCCCATCTCCATTCTCCCGTCCACAAAGTTGGCTTCTTCCTAAGGCTTCCTAAGGTAGCAATGCTACCATGCTGTTTTTTCACATCCAGCAGGAGAGATAGCCATTTCCAGAAATGTTGTCTCAATATTCTTTCCCAGAAGCCTCTGGACGGTTCTTTATCAAGTCACATTGCCCTGAATTGGCTTCAGACCTACCTAACCCTGAACCCGTAACTGTGGAAAGGAGGAATGGGATCACCTTAGCTGAGGATCAACTCCCCACCCCTCATCGTTGGAGCACAAGGAGGAAAGTGAAAAGCGGGTGACAACCAGGGTATTCACAACAGTTCAGGACCATACAGGAATTACTTTTTAGTCCTGGTTATCTAACTGCAATTCTCTCTGCCATCCAAGTACTAACCAGACCCAAACCAGCTTAACTTCCAAGAGGAGGTGAGATTGGGTATATTCAGGATGGTAAGGCCCTAGACTGTAATTCTCTCAAGTTTCAATTGATGAGCATCCATACTGTGGACCTGTAACCCCAAGCTCATCTAATTGTTTTATTTGTATATATTTGTCTAGATTCATCATTTGTTTCCATCAAAACCATATCTAAGAAGATATATTTTGAGTCTGTCTCTGAAAAGAGAGGCCATGTCTTCTTTCAGCCCCAAGGCTATTTGAAGGAAGGCATTAATTAATACACTGAAGTTGGCCAGCGCCTGAAGTGACCCTGACAGATGGGAGTGCTGATTTCTCACCCTGCTGGTTGAGGCATCTTCCTTAAGCACAGAGCGTCTGGAGGGGTCATGGCATGATGTGAAGGGTTAAACACTTTAAAGCCCCTGAGGATGCTAAGAGAGTACTGGATCCAAAAGCATCTCCTGTGAGGCCTGAGATGGCCTGAAGCATCCCAGGAGAAATCCTCTGATGAGCTGAGATTTTGTTTAGGAGTCTTTTACTCCAAGCACACTTGAACATTGGCTGGATGTACAGAGATGCTTCCAAAGAAATAAACAAATCCAACCCAATTCTCTATGGGCTTCAAGCCAAGATAAGACTTTCTCCATGGCTACTTGAACGTTCCACTTATGCCTTCATCATTTTCTCCTTTAGTAAAAGGATGACCAGTTCTTTCTGATCAAAATCAACAATCCTCACTGCCATATGGACAGGGAATTTTATATAAGCTAGTTATTCTCCTGCTGCCCTTTTCCTAATGCTAGGGACAACTAGTTAAAAATTCAGTAAAAATTCTCTGTTAGCTTGCACATTATCAGCATCTTATTATACCCAGTATAGGGGAAATTTTTACTTATATTCTTGGTCGTGGCTTCATCATGAAAAAAAAAAAAAAAAGCTCTTCTTTATAGGCATTTTATTCTCACAGGTCTTCAGAATACAGATTTTAGAGGACTGCTTTTTGGACATTTTTTGATCCAAATATTTGTTTGAGACACTGTGAAGGTCTCATGTGACCAAGCACCAGACTGTGTTATTAAATATCAGCTGAATTGGTGATGTGAACATCTCTGTGAGAACTCATGGATATTGACTGGAAAGTATAGATCCTGGGTGAGCCTTGATGCAACCCCAGGGAAAATCCTAAATGACAGCTTTGCACTACACACAGACACAAACCGAAAGAACTCAAGAAACCATGTCATCTAGATCTCCTTTAAAATTTAACAGGCCAAATTCCATCCAGGGCAGCTGCTTGCCTATTTCAAGTTCAAAGCTCATTAATAAAAACAGAAGTTAAAAGACTTTCTCAGGACCTACTCTGAGGCTGCTTACAATTTTTTAAAGCCACTGCCACTATCCAAAATCATGGCAGTCACTCAGGATAATTCTGTTTACTGGAAAATCAGTTAAGGATGAGATAACTGGAATTTCTGCATCAGCTGAAGTTACCACTTGCAAAACTGAGCCAAATGGAGGATTCAAAGACATATGCATAAGAGCGAGGGACATTTTCCAAGAAGAGACAGTCAATTCCAAAGTCAGAAGCATCACTCAGCATCATCGCACAGCATCAGTTTTATCTATTGGTGACAGATGTCTGAGCTGGCTTGAAATTGGACAAGTCAATAGTTTTCCAAGCTTAGAAAATAGACCCCAAAATAGATATATCTTGTTACTAAGCACAACCTACCTTCTACCATTCTCTGTTAATCTGAAATATCCCTCAATGGTAAAAATTTCAAGATTTGAAGTTTGCCTTTAAGTTTGCCACTGGAGCCCACTCACCATTTTCTCATTCGTCTAACATCAAAAGAGAATCTCATTATAACCTTATTGCATTTGCACCTCTGGCCTCAACACAGACTCTGAAGCCACGGAGGGATCCAGGCCCTGATGATTTGGAGTGTAGGGGAGCAAAACTTGCCGCCCTCAGAATGTCTCTTTGGCATGCATATGATTTTGAGCTGAAAACAATCAAGGCCCAAAAGACTCAGGAAGAAACTGACCTTCCCCCACAGCTGCCTAAATAAAGTAGAGGACCTGTTCCAGGAAGGGAGCCATCAGCATGGATGACTATGATATGAACTAGGTTTGTGAATAGGGAGAAGCTGGAATAACAAGAAGTCTACTTGTTAAAATTTCTCTCTGTCCCCTCATCTCTTCACAGTGCAACAAATATTTATTTAGCAAACATCTGCTTTTCTGTCTCTGTGTGAATTGCCTTCCTGCCTTTGAAGCTCCAAACCACCACACCAACATCCTTTTTTGTCTTTAGCTGAAGATGGCATTTAAAGTGAGGGTTTCAACCATTTGGGGGAGTTACTCAGCTCTCCTGGGTCTTTCCCATGTTTGGGTGTGTGTCCACGCTCAACTGCTCAGTCATGTCCAACTTCTTTGCAACTCCATGGACTATTGCCTGCCAGGCTCCTCTGCCCATGAGATTTCTCTGGCAAGAATACTGAAAGCAGGTGGCTGTTTCCTTCTCTGGGGGATCTTCCTGACCCAGGGATCAACTCATGTCTCATGCATTGGCAGGTGGATTCTTTATCACTGCACCACCTCCCATGTTTACATGTTATTAAACTGTTGATTGATTTTCTCCTGTAACTTTGTTTCCTATCAATTTAATTCTGACCAGCCTAGAAGAGTAGAGGACGAAAAGGAAAATGACAATGATTTATTGCCGACATCTGCCTGATTTGATTAGGAAGGTCCTACCTGGAAGACTTTATTATTTTTCTTTTTCAATTTCATCATTTTTATTCAATATTGTCTTGGAGTCAAACCAGTATAACAATAATTTATATATATATATGTATATGTATGTTAAAATGGTCTTTATTGACATTCAACAAATTCTATTATATAGAAAAGCCAAAGAAATTTACAAAAATCTACTGGAATTTGTGAGTGAGTTTAGCAGGGCTTCAAAATGCTTTCGATCAATATAATAAAATCAACTGTATTTCAATATATTAAAAACCAGTAATTGGAAAGCAAAAATATTTTAATATCATCATTTATAATAAAATAAAAAGTGTGAGGTACTTTTTAGGAATAAATCTGTTAAATTATGTGAAGAACTTCTTCTGAAAATTATAAAACATTTCTGAGAGAAATTAAAGAATATCTAAATAAATGTCAACTTTTTCTGTATTCCTGGGTTATAAAGCTGAAATCAACTCTCCCCAAACTGACTTTTATGTTATTTATTTATTTAAATTGGAGTACAATTGCTTTACGATGTTGTGTTAGTTTCTGTTGTACTACAAGATGAATCAGCTGTAAGTACACATATATTCCCTCCTTCTTGAGTCTCTCTCCCCACCATCTTGCCCCCTAGGTCATCACAGAACACCAAGCTGGCTCCCTGTGTTATACAGCAACTTCCCAGTAGCTATTTTACACATTGTAGCGAATGTATGTATGTTAATGTTACTCTCAGTTGGTCCTAGCCTCTCCTTCCCCCCTCCCCAACTCCCCATATGTATAGGTCCATTCTCTACATCTGTGCCTCTATTCCTGCCCAGCAAATAGGTTCATCAGTACCATTTTTATAGATTCCTTATATATGTGTTAGTATATAATATTTGCTTTTCTCTTTCTAAGATTTTCTTTTTATTCCTTTATTGGGCCTCTTTGAAACAGCTACCAGCAGTTTTGTGATGGATACAAAAGTAGAAGAAACCCACCTGGAATAAGGGCTATTGTTAACTTCCATTCTGAAGATCTGAGAGGAAAAAAAAATGACACTTGCTTCCAAATAGAAATCTAAGAGAATTTCTGGGTATTCAGTAACATCTTCCTCAATAACCCAGGGAATTCTGTAACTTTGGGAGTGAAATCCACAGGCAGTTTACATAATGGTTAGAGACACAGCCTAAAGCCAGCTGTAAAGCCCAGGCAGGTCCTCCATTCAGTAGCTGTGGGAGCTGGACAAATGAGTTAACCTCTCTGTATCTCAAATTCCTCATCTGCGAAATAAGAATACGACTGAAGTGAAGTGAAGTTGCTCAGTCGTGTCCGACTCTTTGAGACGCCATAGACTGCATCCTATCAGGCTCCTCCGTCCATGGGATTTTCCAGGCAAGAGTTCTGGAGTGGATTGCCATTTCCTTCTCCAAGGGATCTTCCCTACAACCAACCTAAGATTGCCATTGTGAGGATTAAATTAATTTGCATATGTAAAGTCTTCCCCATGGCTCAGAGGTAAAGAATCCACCTGAAATGCAGGAGCCACAGGAGATATGGATTCAGAAATGGCAACCCACTCCAATATTTTTGCCTGAAAATTCCATAGACAGAGGACCCTGGCTGGTTACAGTCGAAAGGGTGTCAAAGAGTCAGACACAACTGAGTGACTGAGTACATAAAGTGCCTAGGATAATACTTGGCATTTAAAATCAATATATACAATAATGTTAACAATAATAATATATTTACAACAATTCATATACATGAAATATGTTTCAAGACTATAAAAGTTAAATAAAAATAAATAAATTTATAGTAAACCATATATATATACTATATATGATAAAACTACATATAAGAAGCTAAATAAAAGTATCCTACTCTTAAAAATCACTTGAATAAATGAAGGTATGATTCAAGCCCTAGAAAATGAATAGAAAAGTAACATACACATGAATTTTAAAAGGAATCCAAATGTAGAAAATGCATAAAACTTCATAAAAAGTCTTATCTAGAGCTGATATGTTAGTAACAGTAAAGTTACAAAGGATGTGTGAGAAAAAATAGATTATGTGAATAAGAGGTTTTTCTAATGGTCCAAATCTATCCAACGTAGGGTGAGATGATACTTTTCCTTTAATTCATTTAGCATTGAGCAGAGCTATTCAAATAATTTTATTAATCTTATAGTTTAATATAATAGGTATTCAATAAACATGAATTTGGGCAAACTCCAGGAGATAGTGACAGACAAGGGAAGCCTGCCATGCTGCAGTCCATGGGGTCACACAGAATCGGACACGACTTAGTGACTGAGCAATAAACAACAAACATTTATCATTGTTAATAATTATGATAGTGTTAGCTTTCTAGTGATCAAAATAATAAAATTTCAGGACTAACCACTAACATTTGATCTTATCTTTACAAAGCACTTTTTATGGATTATTTTGATAGAGCTCCACAGCTTCCCTATGAGATCAGTAAGTTTTCTTTTTCTTTGATGGAAAACCTAACTCAGGCTGACTGAATGACTAGCTAGAGGTTACATAGTTTGTAAGTAGTAAAGAAGACCCTTAAATTTAAATTCACTTTTTCCTACACTCTTGAGAGGGAGAATTTTTTCTATGCTCTATAGAATGTTCCCAGCCAACAAAAGTCAGACTGTTAGAATTGTTCAACAACTATTGGTGATGTTGATGAGGATGGAGCTGGGACTTCCCCTTCAAAGACACTGTGGGGTGGGAGGTGGGAGGGGGGTTCAGGATTGTGAACTCATGTACACCCGTGGCTGATTCATGTCAGTGTATGGCAAAACCAATACAGTATTGTAAAGCAAAATAAAGTAAAAATAATTTTTTTTTTAAAAAGACACTCACTAATACATGTTTTCTTTTCTTTTTATTCCTGCCTTTATGTTTTTTCAAAGTAACTAGTGCAGCTGTCTCAATAGCAGATCAAAGCAATGCTCATAGGAAGTAAACCTAAGTGGGCTAAGCCATTCTTTTTTACAGTTCTTTCTGGCAACTACTACCTACCTTGTCTTGCCTGAATCTGTGGTTATTTAAAGCAACAGCAACCAGCATGGCTACAATTTTATTTACCGAACTTAATTCAAAATTACTTTGAACTATTTTTTAAAAATAAATTCACTTTCAAAGAGTAGAAATTTGCTACAAACAAGGATATTCGACACAGAAGGGAATTCTCAAAAAAAATTCCAAAGCTTCCTTGATGGCTCAATGGTGAATAATCCATCGGCCAGTGCAGGAGATTTGGGTTTGATCCCTAATCCAGGAAGATCCTACATGCCACAGAGTAACTAAACCCATGTGTCACAACTATTAAGCCTGTGCTCCAGAACCCAGAAGGCACAACTACTGAACCTTTTTCATCAATGTCAAGCGTGACTGAAATTGCAGCTTGCCCTCCCTCTCCTATTACTGACAATCCTTCAGTTCTACCATCTCCCACCTCCTCCAGACAGGAACTTCTCTTGCCTGTTCACCTGATGCTAGCCCCTGTATGCCAGTCATTGTACTGCACTATTGTACTTTTCAAGATATTGAACTATAAAATTAAAAATGTTTTCTTTATTTTTTGTGTTTTTTTAAATGTATTATTTGTGTGAAAAGTATTATAAACCTATTACAGTACTATGTATTCGACTGTGTTAGTTGTGTATCTAGGCTGAATTGTTGGATTTACGAATAAATTGGACTTACAAATGTGTTCTCAGAATGAACTCATTCGTATGTAGGGCACTTGCTGTACTGGAAACAGGAAACCAGTTAGGAAGTTATATGAAGGTGGCTTGAAGCAAGATTGTAGTAGAGGCAGATGTAAGAAACTGGTAGGTTTTGGACCAGTTCTGAAGGTATAACTTGTACTTCTTGATGACTTAGATGTAGGGTAGAAGCAGGGTGTCACAGATTTGCTTTGCCTTGGAAAATCCCACTTCTAACCCTGTTGTCTGGAGAAGGAAATGGCAACCCACTCCAGTATTTTTGCCTGGAGAATCCCATGCACAAAAGAGCCTGGTGGGCTAGAATCCATGGGGTCACAAAGGGTCAGACACAACTGAGCCACTAACACACAACACACACAACCCTGTTGTCTGGGACAAATCAGTAATAGTGTTTCTTTCTATTCTGAAAGTATCCTGGTTTGCACAAAAAATTATATAGACTCTCTTAAGTTTAAAAGACAGAGAGAAGGAAGTGACCAAGTGTTTGGAAAGAGCAACTGAAAGCATGGAGTTCCCTTGAGGTGGGGAATCTTCAAGTGGTACAGTTTTGGGAAGTATGGTCAGAATCTCAGTTTAGGAAGCATTAAATTTAAGATGTCCATGAAACATTCAAGTGGAGATAAGTAGGCAATTTGCTGTCCAAGTCTGTAGTTTGGGAGGAAGAACTGGGTTGGAGATACAAATTTAGGAGTCATCAGCATATAGATGGTACTTAAAGCAATTAGACTGAATGAGATCACCATGGGGGTGAATGCACATAGAGAAGAAAATAGGATCATAGGCTGAGCCTTGGACTACAGCAACTCAGCAAAGACTGAAAAGGCTCAACCTCTCAGGTAGGGGGAAAAAATTGAGAAAGTCATGCCCTGAAAACCAAGTGAAGAAAGTCAAAGTCCATTTTTTTAAATGCCATACTTCTAATTTTATAGTAGGTCATATTAACCTTGGGGTGTCCCAGGTAGCTCAGTAGTAGAGAATCTGTCTGTCAATGCAGGAGCCATAGCAGACATGGGTTCAATTCTTGGGTCAGTAAGACACCCTGGAATAGGAAATGGCAACCCACTCCAGTATTCTTGCTTGGATAATCCAGGACATAGGATAATGGACACAGAAGCCTGATGGGCTACAGTCTATGGGATTGCCAAGGGCTGGACATAACTGAGCAACTGAGTGCGTGCACACACGCACACACACACACACACATTGACCTTCCTTCAAATGAAGCTGTTAGTGAGCTTTAAAAACATTTACAAGTATCTGGAAGAAGTGGCCACTTTATTTATGTAAGGTTAGAGATGCACTAAGAGACAAAATGATATGTTTATAGGAAGAAGATTTGGGGTTTAGTTCAAATTCTAATGTTAACTTGCTCTGCAACGTTAAGTCAGCCATAGTCTAGTTATGTTTCAGTTCTCTCATCTGCTAAATTTTTTAGCTCTCCACTCATTCAGCAAGTATTCATTGCCTGTTATATGCAATGCCTAAGTAGGATCAATTCCACAATGCCTAATCATTAGAAGTGATAATGTAAGTGCTTTGGAAAGTTCACTGTGTAAATATGCCACATGCTACATATGTTTCTGAAGACAACTCTTTTTCAAAGACTCTTAAACTCTAAGATATACTATAATTAAGTCCCTTAGATGCTTGGAGGCAGTCCTGTTCAGAATTAGAAGAATGATCAGGACTTCTTTCAACATTCACTCATTCTTTTTCCTGTGCTGAGTGTCCAGTAGATACTAAAAACTATACTAGCTCTGGGAATATAAATATGAATAAAACACAATTCTTACCTTCAAGTGGCTATAATCTGGTAGAAACACATTCAAGTGAACAACTGTATACAATGCAATGGGCTAAGATTTTTCTCAATACTCTCTCTTATCTAAACAATGGTCAGATCCAGTTAAAAAAACACAGATGGCAAATCTTTTATTTTTACTGACAATTTTCAGTTCAGTTCAGTTACTCAGTCATGTCTGACTCTTTGCGACCCCATGGACTGAAGCACTCCAGGCCTTCCTGTCCATCACCAACTCCTGGAGTTTACTCAAACTCATGTCCATTGAGTCAGTGATACCATTCAACCATCTCATCCTCTGTTATCTGCTTCTCCTCCTGCCTTCAATCTTTCCTAGCATCTGGGTCTTTTCAAATGAGTCAGTTCTTTGCATCATGGGGCCAAAGTATTTTTTTAATCATTTTGATTTCTTTAACTATTTTCAACTGATGGAAAGTGAATTTGCATACTGTTCACTTCCCATCAGTTGAAAATAGTTAAAGAAATCAAAATGATTAGAAAGAAAAAAAACTCTGGAAACAAGTGATTCCCTGACAAAAACTATTATCTTAAATGTTTCTTGACTGAAGGGTGAATCACCATGTCTGGGCAAAATAATGCCCAGAAGGAAGTTAACAATAAAGTGACAACAAAATTAAGGTATTAGAGTTCTAAAGATCAACATCCTAACTGCTATTTCCAGGAGGATTCACCCCTCTAAGATAGATAGAGCCAAAAATACTACCTTAGAATTATCTTAGGGGTTATCAGAAATTCTTCAGACCAGCATTTTCTATAGCTTGGCCCTCCCTGAAAGCAAACCAAGTAGTTTGCTGATTTGCAGTAAGATTTCATCAGAACTTTCAACATTAAGGTTGGGAAAGGAAGTGACTGAAATTACCCTGAGGGGGAAAAATTGTATCTTTCCATTGTCTTACTCATAAGCAAATATTTTTTTTATTAAGAAAGCAAGTTTCCATTAAAATTAGAAACAAACGTTTGCCTTTCCACAAGCAGGGCAGGAGGGGATGAAGTAAAATTGAGGGAGGGGAGAATTAAAAATCAAATTCCAAAATGTAAGGGGAAAATGACTTCAAAAAGTATTTAGCGGAATTAATAACCACAGCATTTTTATAAAAACCAAAGGGCTTACATAGAGAGTTTTCCTTTATAGATAATGGCACTCATTTTCTTAAAAAAGAATAAAATGGTTATTTCTTCAGAACACTACACAGTCTCAGTTTCCAACAACCATAGAAGGGTTAGTTATGTCTGTGACTGTGGCCTTTAAGGCAAACTATTTAATTGTCTTATTTAAATTGTTAACTAAAAAATAAATGATGCAGGGAGTTATAAATAAGAAAAGTATATTTGGGGTCTTAAGAATTGCAACATGGAAGACATGGATTTGGGTAACCCTGAAAAAGAGTTCCCAGGGAGAAAAAGAGTCAGGGGCTTATAAAAACAAAAAAAGCCACAAGGCTGGTAAAATTTTGAACACTGATTGACTCTGACACAAGACAGCAAATACCTGTCTTTAAGCAGTCACAAGTTGCTTTATGGTAGGGATCCAACAAGTAGATGGGTTGTCATAAGTTACTCTAGGATAAGGTTCCTATAAGTATCTTGAATTTCTGGAAGGTGTCCTGGATATCTTCATCTGACCTCCCAAGGTCACATTCCATGCAGTCTGAGACTTGCATAAATCATACTTCCTTAATGGCCTCCCGGGTTTCATTGTAGAGAGCTCACTTAGCAGTACTCATTCCATTCTGATTTTCCTTTCACAAAATAAACATCTCTTTAGAAAAAAATTCTTCTGCATCTACATTTCTCACCTCCATTCTTACCATTACAGTTTGTTAAACTGCTTGTTTTCACCAGTTTCTGTCATCTGTCAGATGAGGGTATTGACTTAATATGAGCTTAAGAAGAAAGAGTGTATATTTCCTTTGAAAAATCCAATACATGACACAACCAATTGATTTATAAGCCTCACCTATATAATTTTCAAATATGCGAATAGACCTCAAGGAATTAGATGATTTTTGCCTGATAGACATGATTGCAGATGAGGTCTCCATTAAAACCACTTTAGAAAATTTTAAATGACACCCTAGTAATAGTTAGCTTCCAAACATAAAACATTAGTGCCACGTTAGTCAAATAAAATGTATAGTTATTGAATCACAGGAAATGCTAACATCATGTGCCTCAAAGGCCCCCTTTATTCAAACAATAAAAAGTTACAAAAAATTACAAAAGTAGGCAATGTTTATCTCCCATATCTAGTGGTATTTCTATAATAGGCAATGTGATGACAGATGCTGTATTTGACTTGATAGAATTTTGCTAGGGTTCAGGACCCTGTGAAGTCATCCAGGAAATATGCACCCATGTCATGGCCAAGATGACAGGGAGGAGGATGAGGTTTCAGAAAAGCCAGAGTGTCCCTCTGCTGTGTCTCCTCACTAAACTCTCAAAATACCTGAGTCCTCCCCACAGCAGCACTGTTTGAAAGTAAAATATGAATCCAGACAGGAATAAAATCCAGAGGTTATTAGCACTAGCTAGTAAATGGCAACGCACTCCAGTGTTCTTGCCTGGAGAATCCCAGGGAAGGAGGAGCCTGATGGGCTGCCGTCTATGGGGTCACACAGAGTCGGACACGACTGAAGCGACTTAGCAGCAGCAGCAGCACATGTGACTAGTGGTCAAGGTGCCACTAGTGGTAAAGAATCCGCCTGCTGATATAGGATACACAAGAGACACGGGTTCAATCCCTGGGTCAGGAATATCCCCTGGAGGACATGGCAACCCACTTCAGTATTTTTGCCTAGAAAATCCCATGGACAGAGACGCCTGGCAGGCTATAGTCCAAAGGGTCACAAAGAGTCAGACACAACTGAACGACTGAGCACACACAATATGTGACTGGGTGTTAGAGTCTGTCTTTCTGGAAGGAAAAGAACATATATACCTCATACAGTTATTGTGAGGGTTAAAAGGGTCAACACACACAAAAATATTTAGAACAGTGCTGGCAGATTCTACAAAATCAATAAATTATATACATAAATATCATGTAGTAATAGTTATGTGTTTTGAATAGAAAGTTCTTTTATGGTTTATGGAATATAAATAAAGAAGAAACTCATGGTACTATGAAGCTCTCTTTCCTCCAAGTGATATTAGGGAAAAAGTTTAAATGTGCTGGTAGGTCATGCATAGTTTGTAAAAGAATAAGCCCTAATCTCATATTCTAAATTGACAATCATGGCCACAATTATACTTCTATCCCTCTGTCTTCTACAGCTGTTAACATTTGCAGGTGTCACCGAAGCATTTGCATGCCAATTTCAGTAAAAATGTCTTATCTAAAAAGTGTCATATCCATTAGAATAGTATTTCTTTTCATAATTCATGAAAGATACTCTAAGGGGCAACCCCAACTACCTCTGTACTTTCCAACATCCACTCCCAGGGGCTGCAGTCACAAGTACCATGCAGACAGAAGGCACAATGTACAGAATCCATGTGCAATTAGAAAACCAAAGCCATCCAAGGTTTTCCCAGGTTAAAAATGACAGATCAGCATCTAGACCCCCCCCCAAAAAAAAGGCATTTCAACTTTATTTTGCAAAAATTAAAATATTCTGAATGCATAAGTGTGTGGAATCTTTTATCTAGTGAGCCAGGGCTAAATCTTCTGGATGAACATGAAAAACATATAAAAGAAAATGCTTCACTGAATAATCAATTCCAGACAGCTCTGTACAAAGAACATTTTTAATACAAGTCAAACACAAGGCAAAATATTCAGCATTAACTTCTATCAGGAAACTCTTTTGGGTGGCTATAAGGCATGAAATCTGACTCTGGTGAAGTTTGGTATCCAAATATGAATTAGCTGAAGGCAAAAGAAAAGAACAATGCATACAAGATTTCATGACTTCATTTATGGCTAGTGTCAGTTCATTGTGGGTCTTCCCATGGAAGCTGGCTGAAAATGATATTTTGTCATCTTAGTGCAGCAGATAACAAGGATTTGAAACAGGCTGCATCTTTTTTTTACATTGATATATAAGTGAGATATAACATTTCGTTAGTTTCAAGTGTACAACATAATGATTCACTATTTGTATACACTGGGAAGTAATCACCAACAGTAAGTCTGGTTAATGTCCAGCAGCATACATAGTTAAATTTTTTTTCTTGTGATGAGAACTTCTAAGCTCTACTCTCTTAGCAACTTTTAAATATGCAGTACATATGGTAGCCATAGTTGTCATGCTGCATATTGCATCCTCATGATTTGTATATTTTATAAGTGGAAGTTTCAATCTTTTTACCCTTTTCACCCACCCAACCCCCCACCTCCCATCTCTGCTAACTACCAAAACTATTCTCTGTTATCTATGAGACTGTTTTTTGAGGTTTTTCTTTTTTAGATTCTACATATAAGTATGATCATATGGTATCTGTGTTTTTCTGTCTGACTTATTTAGCATAATGCCCTCAGGTTCATCCATGTTGCTACAAATAGCAAAATTTCATTCTTCTCATCCAGGTTGCATCTTGATTACACTGCCATATTGAAAATCCAAGAAAGGCCAAAGATTTGACAGCCCTTGAAATAATTCATTTCATCACATTCCCCAAAGCATTAGAAGACTAGATGATACTCTGCCTCTTACCAAGGAATCCTCTTTGGTTTGAAGATTGCCATAGCCTGACTCTTCATGATTTCCTAGCCCCTTTTTATCTACTAACATAAGATTTTGCAATAAATGACCTTGCTTAACACCAGTTCATTAAAAGAAGGACAAAAACAAGCTTAAGAAAACCATCCTTATTGATATAAATGACAAAACATCATTTTGAAAGTTGCCTGACAAAATTGTATGTTTTAATGTAACTATACTGATGTATTTTATAGATATGTCCCACCCTCAAAACATAAATTTCAGAGACCACTAAGAACATTACCATCTGAGCTAAAGCCTCAAGAAACCAAGCATATGGACAGTAAGATCCTAATTGATAATTAACAAAAGTGAATTTACAGAGGTCCCTGAATGTACAACTTACCTTGCTCCAAAGAAAGACATAGTTTTATGAGAAACTAGAACAGAGAATTACTGAAAGAAATTAAATGAGTCTGGTCAGTTTGTCAAGTCAAATTACATAAACTGTGATGTAAACTATTACATCCCTAGCTGCTTATCTAATTATGTAAAAAGGATAAATGGGGAGGGCTGGGAGGGTAGAGTGCCCTTCCCATTTTCCTTTATTCTACTTTGAATCCAATTCCTAACTCTTGAACACATGCTGATAATGGATTCTGTTGCATTGCTTAATCTACTCTTTCAACCCCCCTCTCTCTATATCTACTTGTACGTGTATCTCTGTCCTTCTCTCCTCTCCCACTATCAATCTCTCACTCCTTTTTCAAACATGATCTTCAATAGTCAAAATTAACTTGTCTAGTGATTCCTGGGCAGTCTATCAGATATGGGTTCCACTAAGGAAATCAAAGCACTGGCCATAGCAAACACCCTCTTCCAACAACACAAGAGAAAACTCTACACATGGACATCACCAGATGGTCAACACTGAAATCAGATTGATTGCATAATTTGCAAACAAAGATGGAGAAGCTCTACACAGTCAGCAAAAACAAGACCGGGAGCTGACTCAGATCATGGCTCAGATCATGAACTCTTTATTGCCAAATTCAGACTTAAATTGAAGAAAGCAGGGAAAACCACTAGGCCATTCAAGTATTACCTAAATCACATCCCTTATGATGATACAGTGGAAGTGAGAAATAGATTTAAAGGACTAGAGCTGATAGACAGAGTGCCTGATGAACTATGGATGGAGGTTCATGACATTGTACAGGAGACAGGAAGCAAGACCATCCTCAAGAAAAAGAAATGCAAAAAAAAGCAAAATGGCTGTCTGAGGAGGCCTTACAAATAGCTGTGAAAAGAAGAGAAGCAAAAAGCAAAGGAGAAAAGGAAAGATATACCCAATTGAATGCAGAGTCCCAAAGAATAGCAAGGAGAGATAAGAAAGCCTTCCTCAGTAATCAATGCAAAGAAATAGAGGAAAATAATAGAATGGGAAAGACTAGAGATCTCTACAAGAAAATAAGAGATACCAAGGGAACATTTCATGCAAAGATGAGCTCAATAAAGGACAGAAATAGTACGTATATGACAGAAGCAGAAGATATTAAGAAGAGGTGACAAGAATACACAGAAGAACTGTACAAAAAGATCTTCATGACCCAGATAATCATGATGGTGTGATCACTCACCTAGAGCCAGACATCCTGGAATGTGAAGTCAAGTGGGCCTTTGGAAGCATCATTACGAATAAAGCTAGTGGAGGTGATGGAAATCCAGTTGAGCTATTTCAAATCTTGAAAGATGATGCTGTGAAAGTGCTGCACAGCAATATGCCAGCAAATTTGGAAACTCAGCAGTGGCCACAGGACAAGAAAAGGTCAGTTTTCTTTCCAATCCCAAAGAAAGACAATGTCTAAGAATGCTCAAACTACCACACAATTGCACTCATCTCACATGCTTGCAAAGTAATGCTCAAAATTCTCCAAGCCAGGCTTCAGCAATACGGGAACTGTGAACTTCCAGATGTTCAAGCTGGATTTAGAAAAGGCAGAAGAACCAGAGATCAAATTGCCAACATCCATTGGATCCTCAGAAAAGCAAGGGAGTTCTAGAAAACACCTATTTCTGCTTTATTGACTATGCCAAAGCCTTTGACTGTGTGGATCACAATAAACTGTGGAAAATTCTTCAAGTGATGGCAATACCAGACCAAATGACCTGCCTCTTGAGAAATGTGTATGCAGGTCAGGAAGTAACAGTTAGAACTGGACATGGAACAACAGACTGGTTTCAAATAGGAAAAGTAGTACGTCAAGGCTATATATTGTCACCCTGCTTACTTAACTTATATGCAGAGTACATCATGAGAAACACTGGGCTGGATGAAGCACAAGCTGGAATCAAGGTTGCTGGGAGAAATATCAGTAACCTCAGATCTGCAGATGACACCACCCTTATTGCAGAAAGAGAAGAGGAATTAAAGAGTGTCTTGATGAAAGTGAAAGAAGAGAGTGAAAAAGTTGGCTTAAAGCTCAACATTCAGAAAACTAAGATCATGGCATCCAGTCCCATCACTTCATGGCAAATAGATGGGGAAACAGTGGAAGCAGTGGCTGACTTTATTTTTCTGGGCTCCAAAATCACTGTAGATGGTGATTGCAGCCATGATATTTAAAGACGCTTACTCCTTGGAAGGAAAATTATGGCCAACCTAGACAGCATATTAAAAAGTAAAGACATTACTTTGCCAACAAAGGCCCATCTAGTCAAGGCTATGGTTTTTCCAATGGTCATGTATGGATGTGAGAGATGGAATATAAAGAAAGCTGAGCACCAAAAAATTGATGCTTTTGAACTGTGGTGTTGGAGAAGACTCTTGAGAGTCCCTTGGACTGCAAGGAGATCCAGCTAGTCAATCCTAAAGGAAATCAGTCCTGAATATTCATTGGAAGGATGGATTTTGAAGCTGAAACTCCAGTACTTTGGCCACCTGATGCGAAGAACTGACTCATTTGAAAAGACCCTGATGCTGGGAAAGATTGAAGGTGGGAGGAGAAGGGGATGACAGAGGATGAGATGGTTGGATGGCATCACTGACTCAATGGACATAAGTTTGAGTAAACTCCAGGAGTTGGTGATGGACAGGGAGGCCTGGCGTGCTGCAGTCCATGGGCTCTCAAAGAGTTGGACATGACTGAGCAACTGAACTGAACTCAAGGAAATCAGCTTTAAATCAGATTTGGAGAATTGGGGATTTAAAATGTTCATGACTGGACTCCCCTGGTGGTCCAGTGGTTAAGAATCCACCTGTCAATGAAAGGTACATGGGTTTGATCCCTGGTTCAGGTAGATTCCACATGCCAAGGGGCAACTAAGCTCATGCACCACAGCTACTGAGCCCGTGCTCTAGGGCCCACACACCGCAACTGCTGAAGCCCTTGAGCCTAGAGTCCATGCTTTGCAACAAAGCTACCACAATGAGAAGCCTGCACACGACAACGAAGAGGAGCCCCCACTTGCTGCAAATATAGAAAGTCCACATGCAGCAACCATGGCCCAATGAAGCCAAAATTAAAATTAAAAGATAAAACTTATTTTAAAAAGTGATCAAGACCATTAATTCTGAAGCAGTATAATTTTTCACTATCTTTCAAATATTCAGTGTAGTATATGAGTACATGAAGTGTGATCATAAAAATATCAGAATAAACTTTTTATCAAAAATATAAGTCTTGTGCATGCTCCAGAGTTTTTAGAGAGTGTCTCCTTCCAATCATTTTGGGAGATTTCAGTTGTGCCACTGCTCCAGATATTTCTGAAATTCCTTCACAATTCTCTTTTTTGATAGCAGCATATCGGTATCTTTATTTTGTAGTGAATCAACAAACTCTGAGGGTATATATTATTTTTGAAATGTGTTCTAAGTCATTTAGAGTTAAATTCTGTGATTAAAATTGGGTAAATATTATTTGAGGTCGAACTGAACTATGACTATAAATTTCTAGCCAGAATATGTTATTCATCTTTTACTCCTTTCAGAGTCTAATGCTATCATACTCTCAAGAAATGCTAGTCAGAATGGATAATAGATTTCATTGCATGGGTCATAAACTAGTTCTGAAGAGCATTCTGAGAATTTCAGAATAATCACAGTCTCTTTTAGGTGTCTACTTTGAGTGAAATATTTCTGATATTATATGTGTAAATTCCAGTGGTTTTAAAATCTCCTTACTTTATTGCCACATTCTTAATATGTATCAGTTGACTGGGTTTGGCCATTTGCAGCATGTTGACTTATACAGTCATGTATGGATGTGAGAGTAGGACTATAAAGAAAGCTGAGCACCAAAGAATTGATGCTTTTGAACTGTGGTGTTGGAGAAGACTCTTGAGAGTCCCTTGGACTGCAAGGAGATTCAACCAGTCTATCCCAAAGGAATCAGTCCTGAATATTCATTGGAAGGGCTGATGCTGAAGCTGAAACTCCAATACTTTGGCCCTTGATGTGAAGAACTGACTCATTGGTAAAGACCCTGGTGCTGGGAAATATTGAAGGTGGGAGGAGAAGGGGACGACAGAGGATGAGATGATTGGATGGCATCACCGACTCGATGAACATGAGTTTGAGTAAGCTCCGGGAGCTGGTGATGGACAGGGAAGCCTGGCATACTGCAGTCCATGAGGGTCACAAAGAGTTGGACATGGCTGAGTGACTGAATTGATTAACTTATACAGTCTGACTTCTCTTCAGATATCCTGGCACTTCTGTTAATGATAAGCTATGATTTCCATTTTGATCTAGAAAAGGGGTCCACAAACTTTTTTTGGTAAAGGACCAGATAGCAAGTATTTTAGACCTTGAGCACCAAGCTGCAAAATTAATGATCTTACTTAGCATTGATGAAATTCAAAATATAATAATAATAATAATTGAATATAATTTTTTATAATATCAATCTACTAGTAACAAGGATTAAATTCTTATTTGGAGGGTAATATTTCACTTAATTGGGGTCATAATCAATGCTTTCTATCATCAAACTGATAGCAAATGTTCACACATTAAAAACAATTTTTACAAAACAGGCAGTTGGCCAGATTTGTCCAACAGCCAGTTTACCAACTCTTGGTCTAGTGACTACAGTGAATTACCACTAACTCTACAGATTGGTTTATCTCTCCAAGGAGAATCAGAAAGAACCTGTTATGATCTGAGTATTTTTGTCCTTCCAAATTCTTTGTGTTGAAATCCTAACCCCCCCAAAATGATATCAGTAGGTGGGATCCTTGGGGGTGATTTAGTCATGCAGATAGAGACCTTAAGAATGAGATTAATGGAAACAACCTAAATGTCCATCAACAGAGAAATGTGAAGATGTGGTACATATATACAATGGAATATTACTTAGCCATAAAAAAAGAAGGAAACTGCCATTTGCAGCCACATGGATGGACCTAGAGATTGTTATGCTGAGTGAAGTAAGTCAAAGAAGGAGAGATATCATATGACATCCCTTATATGGGAAATCTAAAAAGAAATGATACAAATGAACTTATTTATGGGAAAGAAATAGACTCACAGACTCAGAGAACATACTTATGGTTGCCAGGGGAAGAATGGTGGGAACAGACAGAGAACTTGGAATTCACATGTACACACTGCCATATTTAAAATGGATAACCAGTAAGGTCCTACTGTATACAACAGGGAACTCTGCTCAGTGTTATGTGGCAGCCTGAATGGGAGGGGAGTTTGATAAGAAGGGATACATGGATATATATGATTGAGTCCCTTTTGCTGTCCACCTGAAATCATCACAATATTGTTAACCGGCTGTATTCCAATATAAAATAAAAAAGATAAAAAATGAATGAGAGTAGTGTCTTTATAAAAGAGACCCTATAAAGCTCCCTAGTCCCTTTAGCCATGCGAGGGTTCAAGGAGAATGACCTGAAAAAGGAGCCTCGCCCAACCACGCTGGCATGTGATCTCAGACTTCCAGCCTCCAGAACTGTGAGAAATCAGTTTGTTGTTTATAAGCCACCCAGTCTTTGGTTATAGCAGACCAAATAAACTATGACAAATCAGCCTACATTTAATTTCATTAAGCCAAGAACCATTTTCCTGGCAGCCTGGTACCATTCATTGTTTTCAAGCCCATTTCCTTGGTGCTGTAGGGTAGAGAAGGCTAAGACATCTATCAGGCAACTGGTTCTGAATACTGTTCTCAGATTTACTGTATTTCATTGATTCAAAGACATGAAGTTTTTCACATTTTAATATCTCTAAAATTAGGTTGGGCCTTACTATCAATGATTTAATTGAATTGACAAGATTTATTTCTTTCTTAGTGCAAATAAAATGGCAAGGAGACTTATAACTGATGCTATCTTAGCTTCTATGAAATATGGTACTATTTCTCATTCAAAGCTGCAGTTCAGCTCCCTTTGGAGTCTCTTCACCTTCAAATAACTGCTTTTCTTATTAGAGCTTATGTTCTGCTTCCTCCTATTGCCACAGAAATGGGCCCTTTTGGAAATGTCATTCCCAGGGAAGGCCTTGGATGCACATCAAGAGGCTATCAATTTTGGATTACTTGGCAGCTGGGTGTCATATGACTCTATTTAGGAGTAAACTTTCTTATAAATTTAGACTTTATCTTCTGAAAAAATTAAAATTCCCTTCCTTTCCAAATGACAAGAGGGAGAATTCTTGATAGTTAGTTTATCCAGCATACAACCACCTCTCCCTTCTGGACTAACTTTCCAGGAGGGGAAAAGCCAGCCCACCTCCTAAGTTGGCACAGGGTGGGGTTCCTTGACAACAGCCTCTCCAAATCTGATGTCAGGCACCACCTGGTGTCTGCATCGAGAAGGTACAACCAATTGTCTTATTGAAGGAAGTCTGAAGGATAGGCAAAAAGTTGGAATGCAATAAATAGAACCAGAAGTCAGGCTCAGACAACACGAGGCATTACAACCCATGTATCTGCTTTACCACATGGAATATGAAAGCCGTATATGAGTAAACATAGTGTAACATAACTAATTGGTTAAAAAACCAAAACAGCTACTGTGGAAAGGGCATGAGATAGACATCAGACGTCCTTGGCATTAATTTTGGGTTTACCATTAATCTGTAGATGGCCTGTTACATCAGTTCAGTCACTCAGTCATGTCCAGCTCTTTGAGATCCCCATGGACTGCAGCATGCCAGGCCTCCCTGTCCATCACCAACTCTCGGAGCTTGTTCAAACTCATGTTCCTTGAGTCAGTGATGCCATCCAACCATCTCATTCTCTGTCCTCCTCTTCTCCTCCTGCCTTCCACCTTTCCCAGCATCAGGGTCTTTTCAAACGAATCACCTCTTCACATCAAGTGGCCAAAGTATTGGAGCTTCAGCTTCAGCATCAGTCCTTCCAATGAATATTCAGGACTAATTTCCTTTAGGATGGACTGGTTGGATCTCCTTGCAGTCCAAGGGACTCTCAAGAGTCTTCTCCAACACCATAGTTCAAAAGCATTGATTCTTCAGTGCTTAGCTTTCTTTATAGTCCAACTCTCACATCCATACATGACTACTGGAAAAACCATAGCTTTGACTAGACTGACCTTTGTTGGTAAGGTAAAGTCTCTGCTTTTTAATATGCTGTCTAGGTTGGTCATAGCTTTTCTTCCAAGGAATAAGTCTTTTTATTTCATGCAGTCACCATCTGCAGTGATTTTGAAGCCCTCCAAAAATAAAGTCTCTCACTGTTTCCATTGTTTCCCTATCTATTTGCCATGAAGTGATGGGACCAGATGCCAAGATCTTAGTTTTCTGAATGTTGAGTTTTACTCCAGTTTTTTCACTCTCCTCTTTCACTTTCATCAAGAAGCTCTTCAATTCTTCTCCTCTTTCTGCCATAAGGGTGGTGTCATCTGTATATCTGAGGTTATTGATATTTATCCCAGAAATCTTGATTCCAGCTTGTGCTTCATCCAGCCCAGCATTTCTCATGATGTACTCTGCCATATAAGTTAAATAAGCAGGATTAGAATATATAGCCTTGATGTACTCACATCCCTATTTGAAACCAGTCTGTTGTTCGATGTCCAGTTCTAACTGTTGCTTCCTGACCTGCATACGGATTTCTCAGGAGGCAGGTCAGGTGGTCTGGTATTCCCATCTCTTGAAGAATTTTCCACAGTTTGCTGTGATCCACACAGTCAAAGGCTTTGACATAGTCAATAAAGTAGAAGTAAATGTTTGTCTGGAACTCTCTTGCTTTTTTGATGATCCAGTGGATGTTGGCAATTTGAGATCTGGTTCCTTTGCCTTTTCTAAATCCAGCTCGAACATCTGGAAGTTCACAGTTCATGTACTGTTGAAGTCTAGATTGGAGAATTTTGAGCATTACTTTGCTAGTGTGTGAAGTGAGTGCAATTGTGCAGTAGTTTGGATATCCTTTGGCATTGCCTTTCTTTGGTATTGGAATGAAAACTGACCTTTTCCAGTCTTGTGGCCACTGCTGCATTTTCCAAATTTGCTGGCGTTTTGATGGAAACAGTCACCAGTTAATCATTGAACAAAAGTTCAAGTAGTGTTCGCATACTTGTGTGAAAACCTTGTGTGCACCAGGACCCAGGAGAAAGGAGCAATGACCCCACAAAAGACTGATCCAGACTTGCCTGTGAGTGTCCAGGAGTCTCTGTCAGAGGCATTGGTTGGCGGTGGCCTGCTCCAGGGTCAGGGACACTGAGTGTGGCAGTGAGTGCATGGGACCTTTTGAAGGAAGCTGCCATTACTTTCATTACCTCCATCATAGTTTGGTCTCAGGTCAAACAACAGAGAGGGAACACAGCCCCCCCCCCCATCAACAGAAAATTGGATTAAAGATTCACTGAGCATGGCCTCGCCCATCAGAACAAGACCCAGTGTCCCCCACAGTCAGTCTCTCCCACCTGGAAGTTTCCATAAGCCTGTTATCCTTACCCATCAGAGGACTGACAGAATAAAAACCACAGTCACAGAAAACTAACCAAACTGATCACATGGACCATAGCCTTGTCTAACTCAGTGAAACTATGAGCCATGCCATGTAGGGCCACCCAAGTAAAACAATGATTAAGATGGTGGAGTAAAAAGATGTGCACTCATCTTCCCCTGTGAGAACTCCAAAATTACATCTCCCTGGCAAACAACCATTGACAGGAGAAAGTTGGATCCCACCAAAAAAAGATGCCCCATGTCCAGGGGCAAAGGAGAAGCCCAAGTAAGATGGTATGAGGGGCAAAATCACATTTAGAATCAAACCCCATACCCACCAGAGACACTCAGAGGGTTCAAACAAAACCTTTTGCACAACAGGACATAGAGACCCCACAGAGACTGAGCCAGACCTGTGTTTGAGTCTCCTATGGAGGTACAAGTCAGGAGTGGCCTGCCACAGGGGCAGGGACTCTGAGTGCAGCTACCTGTTCACACAGCCTGTGGCATAAGCCCTCTTGGAGGAGGTCTCCATTAACTCCACCAGATAGCCACTGAGCAGATGACCCACAAACTGTAGAACAATCATACCAAAGAACTTCTCGCACTGTTAAGAAAGCTTTAGGACCCACAACAGATTTCCCAACCTGGGGATCTGGCAAGGGGACTGAGAACTCCTAGAGAATTTGACTTTGGAGGCCAGTGGGATTTGATTACAGAACTTACACAGGAGTGGGGAAACAGACTCTTGGAGGGCACAAACAAAACCTTGTGCTCACCAGGGCCTGTTACATGGCAGGCACTTTATTAGGTACTTGAGCCTAGCATTGTGCTGAATGCACTACATAGATTATTTCACTCAAACCTTATACAAACTTACAGTGTCTGCCTCTCCTTTCTGTTATCTGTGGGATGTAGCTTTTGAGAAAGAACTCAGGAGGTTTAATACCATGAAAGACCTAATCCTCTTAATCAAGAGGTGTGAAAGCAGAGGACAAAGGAGCAGGAGAGAGCTTCATCACTGGCCTGACCAAGGGCTAAAATCCTTGCTGTTACTAGTGAAAGTGTTTCCTCACATACAAGGCTATCTCCAAGTCATTATAAAAGTTTGCTACCAATTTTCTTTTTGTGATCCCTCAGTCACACCAAAAATCAGATGACTTCTCAGTAAAAGTCAGGGTTCCCAGAGCTATTTCCACTACTCCGTGGCTGTCTGAACTCTCCATCATTGTGCAAATGCCAAGAATTGCATCACATAACTGTAGCAACAGTCTCACCATTCCTGCAGCCCTCCCAGTCATCAATCTCCCCAGCACCACTCATAGACGGGGCTAGGGCCAGAGATGAATCACAAACATAAGGAAAGAAAATGTATAAACATATGGAGGAAATAAAACTCTCCTGGAAAGTGGCAGAATTTATTTTCACTCTCCAGGAGCTGTCCTCCAGACTTGCAAACCTCCACCTTCTTAAAAAAGCATCTGGAAGTTCAGAATTACTTTCATCTGGGAAATTTGTGAACTGTGACTCCAATATTTTGCATCTGTTTTCTTGCTTAAGACTTTTGAGAGCACTACAGGAAGAGCACTTTCTCTCATCTCTTACTATCTTCACTCCTGAGAGGTTCAGGATTAGTTTAGGTAGGCTCATAAAAAAAAATAATAATAATTTGAATCTCAGGAAAGCTTTTAGGTAAATGAGATCATGTCTATGAAAATTTTGTGTAACCTGAAAAGTTTGTGAATATGTCAGGGTTCGGTTCAAAAGCAAATTTGTGAATATTACGGGATAAACTATTTAGTTGAGCACTTTGCACAGAATAGGGGAGAAGCTGCAGAAGTATAGATCTGCAAGAGGATATAAGACAATTAGAGAAAGAGTCAGTAACCGGACTTCCCTGGTAGTCTAGTGGTTAAGAATTCGCCTGCCAGTGCAAGGGATACAGGTTCAATCCCTGGTTCAGGTAGATCCCACATGCTGGTGGAGGGGGGAAACTAAGCTCATGCACCACAACTATTGAGCTTGTGCTCTATAGTCCAGGAACCACAACTACTGAAGCCTAAGCACTCTAGAGCCTGTGCTCCAAAATCAGAGAAGCCATTACAATGAGAAGGCTGCACACCATAACTAGAGAGTACCCCCTCCTTGCCACAACTACAGAAAGCCCACACACAGCAACAAAGACCCAGCATAGCCAAAAATAAATTAATTAATAAAAAAAAAATCTGTGTCATTAACCAATGCACCTAAAGCTCTGGCACAGATGGACTAGTTACTCTATCTCTCCTCGCCTAGGTCTCCTCAGCTGTAATGGTAAGGAAGGGAGTCTCTAGAAGCTGACCACCTGTGTTCAAATCCTATATCTGCCACTTCTTAGCTGTGCAGCCCTGGGCAAGTTAATTTATCTCTCTGTATCTCATATCCTCATTTGTAAAATAAAGGTTATAACAGCACCTATCTGATAGGGTTGTTGTGAGGATTAAACAAAATGACAATTAGAACAGTGCCTGGAATATGTAAGCGTTCAGTAAGTGTAGTTATCTTTATGATCAAAGAAGTACTGTGATTGTGATATCGCTCCGTCATGTCTGACTCTTTGTGATCCTGCGGACCCCTGCAGGCTCCTCTCTGTCCATGGGTTTCCCAAGGCAAGAATACTGGCATGGGTAGCCATTCCCTTCTCCAGGGGATCTGCCCAACCCAGGGATTCAACCTGGGTCTCCCGCATTGCAGGCAGATCCTTTACCGTCTGAGCCACCAGGGAAGTGATGCACTGGTCAAAGCAAACACCTTCTTCCAACAACACAAGAGAAGACTCTACACATGGACATCACCAGATGGTCAACACCGAAATCAGATTGATTATATTGTTTGCAACCAAATATGGAGAAGCTCTATACAGTCAACAAAAACAAGACCAGGAGCTGACTGTGGCTCAGATCATGAACTCCTTATTACCAAATTCAGACTCAAGTTGAAGAAAGCAGGGACAACCGCTAGACCATTCAGGTATGACCTAAATCAAATCCCTTACAACTATACAGTGGAAGTGAGAAATAGATTTAAGGGACTAGATCTGATAGATAGAATGCCTGATGAACTATGGACTGAGGTTCATGACATTGTACAGGAGACAGGGATCAAGACCATCCCCGTGGAAAAGAAATGCAAAAAAGCAAAATGGCTGTCTGGGGAGGCCTTACAAATAGCTGTGAAAAGAAGAGAGGCGAAAAGCAAAGGAGAAAAGGAAAGATATAAGCATCTGAATGCAGAGTTCCAAAGAATAGCAAGAAGAGATAAGCCTTCTTCAGCAATCAATGCAAAGAAATAGAGGAAAACAACAGAATGGGAAACACTAGAGATCTCTTTAAGAAAATTAGAGATACCAAGGGAACATTTCATGCAAAGATGGGCTCGATAAAGGATAGAAATGGTCTGGACCTAACAGAAGCAGAAGATATTAAGAAGAGGTGGCAAGAATACACGGAAGAACTGTACAAAAAAGATCTTCACGACCCAGATAATCATGATCATGTGATCACTAATCTAGAGCCAGACATCTTGGAATGTGAAGTCAAGTGGGCCTTAGAAAGCATCACTATGAACAAAGCTAGTGGAGGTGATGGAATTCCAGTTGAGCTGTTTCAAATTCTGAAGAATGATGCTGTGAAAGTGCTGCACTCAATATGCCAGCAAATTTGGAAAACAGCAGTGGCCACAGGACTGGAAAAATGTCAGTTTTCATTCCAATTCCAAAGAAAGGCAATACCAAAGAATACTCAAACTACCACACAATTGCACTCATCTCACATGATAGTAAGTGAAGTGAAGTGAAGTGAAGTGAAGTGAAGTCATTCAGTCATGTCCGACTCTTTGCGACCCCATGGACTATAGCCTACCAGGCTCCTCCCTCCATGAGATTCGCTAGGCAAGAATACTGGAGTGGGTTGCCATTTCCTTCTCCAGGGGATCTTCCCTACCCAGGGATTGAACCTGGGACTCCAGCATTCCAGGCAGATGCTTTAACCTCTGAGCCACCAGGGAAGTAAAGTATTTCTCAAAATTCTCCAAGCCAGGCTTCAGCAATACATGGCCATGAACTCCCTGATGTTCAAGCTGGTTTTAGAAAAGGCAGAGGAACCAGAGATCAAATTGCCAACATCCGCTGGATCATGGAAAAAGCAAGAGAGTTCCAGAAAAACATCCTTTTCTCTTTTATTAACTATTCCAAAGCCTTTGACTGTGTGGATCACAATAAACTGTGGAAAATTCTGAAAGAGATGGGAATACCAGACCACCTAACCTGCCTCTTGAGAAATCTGTATGCTGGTCAAGAAGCAACAGTTAGAACTGGACATGGAACAACAGACTGGTTCCAAATAAGAAAAGGAAAAAGAATTCCAGAAAAACATCCTTTTCTCTTTTATTGACTATTCCAAAGCCTTTGACTGTGTGGATCACAATAAACTGTGGAAAATTCTGAAAGAGATGGGAATACCAGACCACCTAACCTGTCTCTTGAGAAATCTGTATGCAGGTCAGGAAGCAACAGTTAGAACTGGACATGGAACAACAGACTGGTTCCAAAGAGGAAAAGGAGTACAGACTGTATATTGTCACCCTGCTTATTTAACCTATATGCAGAGTACATCATGAGAAACGCTGGACTGGAAGAAACACAAGCTGGAATCAAGATTGCTGGGAGAAATATCAATCACCTCAGATATGCAGATGACACCACCCTTATGGCAGAAAGTGAAGAAGAACTAAAGAGCCTCTTGATGAAAGTGAAAAAGGAGAGCGAAAAAGTTGGCTTAAAGCTCAACATTCAGAAAACGAAGATCATGGCATCTGGTCCCATCACTTCATGGGAAATAGATGGGGAAACAGTGGAAACAGTGGCTGACTTTATGGGCTTTTCTGGGGGGCTCCAAAATCACTGCAGATGATGACTGCAGCCATGAAATTAAAAGACGCTTACTCCTTGGAAGAAAAGTTATGACCAATCTAGATAGTATATTCAAAAGCAGAGACATTACTTTGCCGACTAAGGTCCATCTAGTCAAGGCTATGGTTTTTCCTGTGGTCATGTATGGATGTGAGAGTTGGACTGTGAAAAAGGCTGAGCGCTGAAGAATTGATGCTTTTGAACTGTGGTGTTGGAGAAGAGTCTTGAGAGTCCCTTGGACTGCAAGGAGATCCAACCAGTTCATTCTGAAGATCAACCCTGGGATTTCTTTGGAGGGAATGATGCTAAAGCTGAAGCTCCAGTACTTTGGCTACCTCATGCAAAGAGTTGACTCATTGGAAAAGACTCTGATGCTGGGAGGGATTGGGGGCCGAAGGAGAAAGGGACGACCGAGGATGAGATGGCTGGATGGCATCACGGACTCGATGGACGTGAGTCTGGGTGAACTCTGGGAGATGGTGATGGACAGGGAGGCCTGGTGTACTGCAATTCATGGGGTCACAAAGAGTCGGATACGACTGAGCGAGTGAACTGAACTAGTGATATTGTGCAACTAGGTCATTACCTGGAACATAATAAGAGCTAAGGAAAAACTAGCTATGTGCTATGATGAGTTAGGATTTTGTGTGAGAAACATTGTAAGGACGATATAGGAAAAGTTTGGAGATTGGAAACGCAGGACACGTTAAGAACAAGAAGCATGGTTAAAGGATAGGTTCTGAGGGGGGTTGATGGGAAGCATGACTAGAGACACATGTTAAGGCTGAAGCAGAAAGCATTTAACTGTCATATAAACAAGAGCCACAATATGCCCTGGAGACTGACACAATGAGAGATGTGCTTTTTAAACATCAACTGGCACAGCTTGTAAACTAGAATGAGAGAACAGGGGTAGGGAATCAAATCTACAGGGAGAAAGACTAATTAGAGAGTTCTTACAATAAAATAAGGCAAAAAGTAAGGAGGAACTGGATTGTCACAGGCTGGAAATGAAGAGATGGAGAAAAGGTAGGTCACATGGCAGAATTTAACAGACCACTGATACTATTGAATATTGGATACAATGAAGAGGAGGGATCAAAGTTAATTTTTAGGCTAAGGGAATTAGAAAAACAAAAGTAAGCATTGGTGGCAGATGGTTTTTGAGCAAATACAAATGAACTATTCAGGTTACTATATGTGGCCTGGAACTCAGAAGAAATGATCTGAGATGCATCTGGAGAGTGACATGAGAGTGGAGGACAAAATGCCCTCCTGCCAGTCTCACTTTGGATTATGAAAAAAATTAAGAAATCAAAAAGGAAAACATAAAACCCTAAATATAGTATTAGCAAATCTTAATTATAATGTATGTCTTCATGTAAAAAGGTAAACAGATATGAACAGATAGAACAAAATGATCAGTTTTATTTATTCAAGAAGTTGAAAGATGGCTTAACAATGGAGAGCCTACAATTTACTATATTATCAATTTAACAGAAAGAAACAAATCCAGAAAAAAAATTGATAGAACACAACACCCATTCATTATGCTTTTTAAAAAACTTAGCAAACTAGGAAAAGACGTGTCTTAACATGATAAAGAATATCTAGTGCAAACATACTAGTATATCATTAGGAACTTTGGTACTTATAAAGGTATTGATGAACTTTTTTATTATTTATATTTTGGATTTTATTTGATAGTTTTATGATCATAAATGACAAAAATCAACACAGTTTGGAAGTCGGTGGGGGCATCAAAATCATACTTATAAGCATGGAAGACTGGTCAAGAGGCTGACTGTCATAAGAAAGAAGGAAGAGGAGTCAATGGCTGACACAAGAGAAGAGAGTGAAGAGAGCAACATGGACAATCAAGATCTTTACCATATGTCTCTTCCCAGTGTTACAGTGTGCTCTGTGCCTTGTGTGGACGCAGTTCTCCCAAAGGATGAGATGAGTTGCCTGCAATTTTCTTAATTTAAACAAAATCCAGTGTTGTGGCTTCCCCCACCCAACAAAAGTCTGAGAAAGCCTTTATCCTGGTAGAAGGATGGTGATGGAGTTAGGGGGAAGCAGTGGGAATTGAGGGGCAGCTAGGCTCTGCCTTCAGTTCAGTTCAGCTCAGTCGCTCAGTCGGACTCGATGGACGTGAGTCTGAGTGAACTCCGGGAGATGGTGATGGACAGGGAAGCCTGGCGTGCTGCGATTCATGGGGTCGCAAAGAGTCAGACACGACTGAGCGACTGAACTGAACTGAACTGAAGTGTTCTCCACAGCTCAGGACACACAAAGAGATTCACAGAGTTGGGTAGAGAAGAGAAGCGGGAGGGAGGAGACAGAGGTGACCTAGGGGAGAAAAAGGAGAGTCAAAAGAAGGAGAGAGTAATCAAGCCAGTAACCACACTCCTAAGTAAAAATGGGTACTGAAGATTGGATTCTTAAAGGTACAAAATTGATTAAAAATATATAAATATAGACAAAAAAGCAAAGATTAAAAATCTAGAGGTTAGACTCTCAAAAATACAATCTTAAAAAAACCAAAGTCACAAAAATTATGAAATATATATATGAAGTTTGCTTTAAAAATAGGGTCTTTTTTGGCAACGTAATAACAGGTTACAAAAAGGAAAATTAAAGGAGTAATGGAGGACTTAAAATTTTTAAAAAATTTAATTTAAAAAATGATAATAGTAAAAATATACCTAGGAATTTCTCTGGAGCTGTTGCGGGCAGTGTGGGGTCAATTCAGTTTCATATAGTTCCTTGTTCCAGCTTATACTTCTTAAAATCTATAGGTCCCTTCCAATGTAGTCGGTGCTAACTACAGGGATTTTAATCTGTTGCACCTGTCACTTCCAAAGTGGTCCCCTCTGTTTTAGCTTCTTCTGTTTGCTGGTCTCTTCAGTGTCTAATTTCCACCCTGACACAAGGGGGCGAAGGTGGTCACTTATTGAGCTTCACTCGTTCAGTTGTGCTGTGGGGAGAGAGGAACACCGCAAACAAATATCACTGTTACGTGTGGGGAGTGCTCGCAGTGTCTTGGCTGCACGGGGTTTGCCCCCGCTCACAGTGTGTGTGCTTTGCCAGTCTACACTTCTCAGGTCTAAGCCGCTCAGGTTCAGGTTCTTGAGTACTCCACAAAGGCACAGACTCAGTTGAGCCTGCGTTTTGTGCCCTTCCCAGGTCTGAGCAGCTCAGGCAACCAGGTGCTTGGAGAGTGTAGTCTTACCAGGTAGGGGGTGCATCTTATCACCTCCCCGGTCCCAGCCGCTTGGTTTCCTGGGTGTGCAGTGGAAGTGCCGTCTCAGGTGTGCCGTGTATCTCTTCTGGGGACCTGATCTCTGGCTGCAACCCTCTGGGTGGATGTCAACTGTCTAGAATCCCAAGAAGTCTTGATTAGCAACTGGGAGCCTGTTTGCAGTTTGGTAGAGGATGCCTCTCTGGGGCCGAGATTGCCCCTTTCCAGCTCTGGCTGCCCCCGCCTGCCTCCCTGCCTCCAGCGGGCGATGGGCCAGTCCGCAGCCAGCTAGCTCTCCTCTGGTATTCGCTCAGTCCTTTGTTCTGTGAGCAGGCCCGGCCAGTGCCTTAGGTTAGGGCTTTTCACAGGATAGTTCTCTCTCTCTCTCTCTTTTTCCCTCTGTCTCTGGCTATCACACAGTTTGGGTTGCTATCTCATGCTAGTTCCCTCAGATTGCCCTCAGGGCATTCAGACCTGGTCCTTACCCTAAGCAATGCAGCCTGTTCCTCCCTGTTCAGCCTCCGCTTGCTGGTGGTGGATGCAAGCGTCTGGGCTACTTCTCTGCTGGGAGTTGCCATTAGGAATGTAATCTGTGGGTTTTATTTATTTATTTATTTTTCCTCACAGTTATGTTGCCCTCTGAGATTCCAAAACTCCCCACAGACCTGCTGGTGAGAGGGTTTCCTGGTGTTTGGAAACTTCTCTTTTAAGACTCCCTTCCCAGGACAGATCTCCATCCCTAACTCTTTTGTCTCTCTTTTTAACTTTTATATTTTGCCCTATCTCCTTTTGAAAACAATGGGCTGCCTTTCTGGGTGCCTGATGTCCTCTGCCAGCATTCAGAAGTTATTTTGTGGAATTTGCTCAGCGTTCAAACGTACTTTCGATGAATTTGTGGGGGAGAAAGTGGTCTCCCCATCCTACCTATTCCTCTACCATCTTAGGACCACCACCACCCCAATACTGATGAACTTATTTGCAGGGCAGGAATAGAGACACAGGGTATAACAAATGGGCTTATGGACACAGTGCAGGAAGAAGGAGGAGAGAGAATTGAGAGTAGCATGATGTTTATACACCACCATGTGTAAAATAGATAGCTAGTGGGAGGCAGCTGTATAGCACAGGGAGCTCAGGTTGGTGCTCTGTCACCTTGAGGGGTGGGATGAGGAAGGGGTGGGAGGGAGGCTCAAGAGGGAGGAGATATATGTATACACATAGCTGATTCACATTGTTGTACAGCAGAAACTAACACAACATTGTAAAGCAATCAACCCTCCAATTTAAAAATAATAATAAAAATCAGTGGCAGTGAAAAAAGGAAACATGCCTTATAAAATTAGAAACTAGACAAAAATAGCCTCTATTGATATTTCTCTTCAACATTTTCCTCGAGGTCTAATCCTGTGTAGCAAGACAAGAAAGATAAATAAAAGGATTATAAAGTAAGAATAAAACGTATTATTCCCAAACAATGTGAAATATAGCAAAATTGTTTAAAATTCACAGGTCACTAATGACAACAATAAAAATTCCCACAAATTTGTAAAATAAAAGATAAATAAATATATAAAAGTGAATTACATTTCTAAACACCTTCAACATAAAAATGTATTTTAAAATGTATAATTTATAATAGCACAAATATACATATATCATGTAGACATCACACACATATGTCTCATACCATGTATATGTATGTGATAGTGAGGAATAAATCCAAACTAAAGGTACAGAGACCTTTAGAAAGAAAAAAATTTTAATATTAAAGATTTTATAGATATCTCAAATAAATGGAGAGATACATAACATTTGTGAATAAGAAGACTAATTATTAAGATGTCAATTTTTCTGAAATTAATTAATCTAATGTTATGACAACTAAGTCTTGATTTTAAAATGTATAGGGAAACAACTAAAAGTGAGCATAAAAAGTTTGAAGAAGAAAAATAAGTTTAACAGATTTGTCCTCCCTAACATTAATAGTTATTATCCATCTGTGATAATTAAGACAATGTCATATTAGCCAGACATTTTTTAAAAAGTCCAATGGAACAAAATAAAGAACCTGAAACTGACTTGTGAATATACAGAAGCCTAATCTGGAACATATGTAGCATCATAAATCATTAGATAAAGGGTAAATTTTTAAGCAAATCATGCTAAAAGAACAGACTTTTTCCATGTGCAGAAAAATGGAAGTATACCTCTCTGTCACATTATAAACAAAACTAAATTTTAAATGATTAAAAAACAATTTAAAAAACAAAGCTTTCAAGAAAATTACAATATATTGGCCACAGGCACTTGTGATTCTCATACAAAACAAAAAAATTACAAACCCCAAATGAAAATACAGATTATACAAATGTATTTGCAATGCCTAGAATCACACAAGTGTGGTTTCCATAATACTCTAATAGTAAAAGACTCATACAAATTGATAAAGGAGAGAGAGAAACAACTGAGATGAAAAATAAGGCAAGAATATGAACAAATAATTCTTAGAAAAGGAAACCCAGTGGACAATCCAATAACATATGAAGATCAGCTCACGAATGTATAGATATTGACAACTGGAGGGTAAATCCACCTCCAGGACCACTTGAAGAGCCATTACTTTTCCTAGTGGACTTGAAGGTGAGTTCATGTTTCACTTGGCAATTTCATTCCTAAGTGTGGACTTCAACGGGTCCAGGATTGTTCCCTGGGGGGCATTCCGAAACTTGTCAGCTGTCACCTGACTCCAAATTATAAATCCTACCTCCAGCTTCCCCGGTGGCTCAGAGGATAAAGCGTCTGCCTGGAATGCGGGAGACCTGGGTTCGATTCCTGGGTTGGGAAGATCCCCTGGAGAAGGAAATGGCAACCCACTCCAGTACTCTTGCCTGGAGAATCCCATGGAGGGAGGAGCCTAGTAGGCTACTAGTCCATGGGGTCGCAAAGAGTCGGACACAACTGGGCGACTTCACTTTCACTTTCACTTTCACCTCCAGTCATAAAGATCTGGAAAAATGAGCAATTAAATATTGAAAATATGAATGTAATGGGTTGTATCCACTTAGCTATATAAAATGGTGAGATTTCCTCTTGTCTTTGCAATCTCTTAGCAGAGTGCTTGTGATGTACATCACATTCTGGTTTAATACTTCTTCAATAACAAAATTATCTTCTTTCTCTTGAAAACTCACTGGTAATCAGAGAAATGCAAATTGAAACCAAAAGATACCATTACATACCTATCAAAAAAAATCCAACAATAGCAAATGTAGTGATCTCATAGAGCACCTGTAACTTTCATACACAGTTGGTGGAGGTATAAATTGGTATCCACTTTGGAAAACAGTTTGGCATTGTCTAATAAATTTGAAGAAGTCCATATCCCATGCTTCATCAATCCCCTCCTTAGTTATGTATGCATACCCAAAAGAAACTTGCATTTGTGTACCACGATCAGTTCAGTTCAGTCGCTCAGTCGTGTCCGACTCTTTGCGACCCCATGAATCGCAGCACACCAAGCCTCCCTGTCCATCACCAACTCCCAGAGTTCACTCAGACTCACATCCATCGAGTCAGCGATGCCATCCAGCCATCTCATCCTCTGTTGTCCCCTTCTCCTCCTGCCCCCAATCCGTCCCAGATTCAGGGTCTTTTCCAATGAGTCAACTCTTCGCATGAGGTGGCCAAAGTACTATACCAGGATACACACATACAAATATTCATGACAAGTGAAAGTGAAATTCACTCAGTTGTGTCCAATTCTTTGCAACCCCATGGACTATACAGTCTATGGAATTCTGAAGTAGGTAGCCTTTCCCTTCTCCAAATAATCTTCCCATCCCAGGGATTGAACCCACTTCTCCTGCATTGCAGGCAGATTCTTTACCAACTGAGCCACAAATATTTATAGGAGCACTGTTTTTAACAGCTCAAACCTAGAAACTACCCAAAAGTGTTTCAAGAGGAAAAGGGGCAAATTTCTGCTTTTTGGAACAATATCAATAAATCTCCCAAGCATAAATGAGTAATGAATAATTAACTTTACTCAAAGACACCCCTGTCCTTTGCCCTTGGCTAGTGGAGTTGATCTCCAGGCTTTGGAATGTCATACCTGATTCAAGTGTCTTTCTTTGCCTAGAAGTCTAGGTCACCAAACAATTTGACAGTATGATTTATGGACTTGCCTGGTGGTCCAGTTAAGAATCTGCTTGCCAGTGCAGGGGACATGGGTTCAATCCCTGGTCTGGGAAGATCCCACATGCCTTGGGGCAACGCTAAGCCTGTGCACCACAACTACTGAGCCCACACTCTGGTGGCTGAGAGCTGCAACTACTGAAGCCCACCTGCCCTAGAGACTGTGCTGTGCAACAAGAGAAGCCACTGCTATGAGAAGACCATTGCACTGCAACTAGAGAGTAGCCCCTGCTCACCACAACTAAAGTCCATCACAAAAATGAAGATCCAGTACAGGCAAAAATTAATTAACTAATTAAAAATAAAAAAACAAAAAGTTTATTTTTAAAAAAGTGGTATTTGTGGTGGGGTTTGGGCCCCTCAGTATCCACTTTACCTCTAGAGGGGCTGCAGACTAGAAGCTAGCCACCTGGGCAGTCAACCGTGAAGCCCCAATAAAAACTCTGGACATGAAGTCTTGAGTGATGTTTTCAGGCTGCCAACACCACATACATGTCACACATTTTTGCTGGTAAAGTAATTCCATCCATGATTCCATAGGGAGAAGAAGACTAGAAGATCTGGGCCCTGCATTCTTCCCTTGGCTGATTGTAACCTGCATGCTTTCCCTATACTAAGCCATAAATGGGATTATAACAACTTTCAATGTGCTTAGTCAACCTTTCTGTGAATTATGAAGTGTGAAGGTAGTTTGAGGATTCCTTGAATTTGCAGTTGGTATCAGAAATGAAGGTATACTTTCCTTCAATTTTGCAATGATGTTCAGGGAAAGTAGCAGGTTACATATAACACATTCAATACAATACTATTTATTAAAAAAAAAACTCTCAAATAGGCAAAACAATGAACACCCTGCATCTCCCTTTGTGCAGCCTGTCTACTGCACAGTTTTAGGAAATACTGTCCCTACTTTAACTTTTGTAAACAGTGGCCTCCCTAGACTCATGCAAATACACACTGCTCAAGTGGACAAGGAAGTATCATAGCAAACATTTTTAGTAACAGTAAACAGCATGCATGAGAAAGATAACCCCAGTCTAGGACAGTGGTTATCTTTTGATGGGGAAATAGGGGGAAATAATCAAGAAGGCATATACAGGGGACTTCAGCTACAGCTGTAACATTTTATTTCTTTGGCTGGATGGTGGGTGCTGGGTGTTCTTTATTATTCCCTATCCATATGTATGACATATTTCATTTTTAAATAACCTGTATTTAAGGGACAAAATAACCCAGAGAAGGAAAAAAAGGTCAGAGATAAAGATAAAAGGGGAAAACCAGCAGAGCACAACAGCAGGAAATCAAAAGAGGGAATTTAAATAGGACAAATTAGGAACACTGTGTCTTCAATGCTTCAAGGAGCTGAGGATGATAAGAAGTGATTTGTGGATTTGGCAATTAGGTCATTTTGATCTTTCAAAGAGCAGTTTCAACAGACTGGTGAGAGTGAAATCAGATTGCAAGAAGTTGAAGAGAGAGCAGGAAGTGATGAAGTGGAAACAGTGCATGTTGATGCCACTGTCTGGAAGTTCAGCAGCAAAAGATAGGAGATAGAATAAGAATTTATACTGCAAAGAATCACAGAGTCTGCTATAGACTCTAATGTCTGTGTCCCCTAAAATCCAGGTGTTGAAACTTAACCACCAATGTGACAGTTTTGGGAGAAAGACCTTTTGGAGGAGATCAGGTCATGAGGGTGAGGCGTCATGAATGACATTAGTGCCCCTATTAAAGGAACCCCAGAGAGCCCCCTCTCCCCCTTCTACCATATGGGGATACACAACTAGAAGACTCCATCTATGAACCAGGAAGCAGTCTCACGAGACACCAAACCTGCCAGCTCTTTGGTCTTGCACATCTCAACTTCCAGAACTGTAAGAAATAAATTTATGTCATTTATAAGCTACCTTGTCTATGGTGTTCTGTTATAACAGCCAGAATGGGCTAAGACAGAGCCTTTTTTGTTTTGTTTTGTTCTTAAGGAAAGAGGAGACTGGTAAACTGATGGAAGAGAGGGAGAAATTTAAGATTGGAAAGAAAAAAATTCCTTTGTCATTCTTTGGGAATACTTTCTCTCCTCACATACATTCTAGAAGACATTGTTGCATTTAATTTAAATAGTTTTCTTACCAAGGTCTTAAATTACCAAATACTAAGTCATTTGTAAGTTTGGAAATTTGAGAGCACTTTTCTGACACATATTACAAAGGGTGACTGGTTTCCATGCAAATATTTTAAACCCAAACAGAGTAAGCAATAGGCTAAAATCTGTGAATCTACCTTATTTCATGAAGATATTACTTTATTCTGCTCAGCTGACAAAATAAGACATAAATTAGGAAAGATTTTAAAATCTTTCTCTGGAACTATGGTGCTTGAGTGAAAACACGGATACTGTGGTGGGAACTAGATGGATACTTTTTGTCAAGAATCTTTTGAAGGAGCCTCAAGTTGCTCTTCAAGTCTGTTAAATACGATGGCCACTGGCCCTTTTCTTTAAGGCTAGGACTTAGAAAAGAACTAGATATGTCAGGAAATCCTCCAAGTTTATGTTTGTACCCATCGTATTTCATAGAGGCTGAACATCTTCAGTTAAAAACACTTGGAGGGGCAGTCCTAAGATGGCAGAGGAATAGGACGGGGGGACCACTTTCTCCCTCACAAATTCATCAAAAGAACATTTCAATGCTGAGCAAACTCCATAAAACAACTTCTGAATACTGGCAGAGGACATCAGGCACCCAGAAAAGCAGATCATTGTCTTCAAAAACAGTGAACCTCCCTGGGTATCCCTCAATGTGGAGAAACTTTTCATCTTTAACCTAGATGTTTTATCATTGGTGCTGTATTGATGGAGAAGTCTTGAGGCTACTGTAAAAATAAAACTGAAAACCAGAAGCAGGAGGCTTAAGTCCAAATCCTGAGAACATCAGAGAACTCCTGAATCCAGGGAACATTAATCAATAGGAGCTCATCAAACGCCTCCATACCTACACTGAAACCAAGCACCACCCAAGGGCCAACAAGTTCCAGAGCAAGACATACCATGCAAATTCTCCAGCAACACAGGAACACACCCCTGAGCTTCAATATACAGGCAGCTCAAAGTTACTCCAAAACCATTGACGTCTCATAACCCATTACTGGTCACTCCATTGCACTCCAGAGAGAAGAAATCCAGCTCCACCCACCAGAACTCCAACACAAGCCTCCCTAACCAAGAAATCTTGACAAGCCACTGATACAACTCCACCCACAGTGAGGAAGCTTCATAATAAAGAGAACTCCACAAATTCCCAGAATATAGAAAGGCCACCCCAAATGCAGCAACATAACCAAGATGAAGAGACAGAGGAATACTCAGCACGTAAAGGAACAGGAGAAATGCCCACCAAACCAAACCAAAGAGGAAGAGATAGGGAATCTACCTGAGAAAGAATTCCGAATATTGATAGTGAAAATGATCCAAAATCTTGAAATAAAAATGGAATCACAGATAAATAGCCTGGAGACAAGGACTGAGAAGATGCAAGAAAGGTTTAACAAGGACCTAGAAGAAATAAAAAAGAGTCAATATATAATGAATAATGCAATAAATGAGACCAGAAACACTCTGGAGGCAACAAATAGTAGAATAACAGAGGCAGAAGATAGGATAAGTGAAACAGAAGATAGAATGGTAGAAATGGATCACTTTCTAACACCACACACCAAAATAAACTCAAAATGGATTAAAGATCTAAACGTAAGACCAGAAACTATAAAACTCCTAGAGGAGAACATAGGCAAAATACTCTCCGACATAAATCACAGCAGGATCCTCTATGATCCACCTCCCAGAATTCTGGAAATAAAAGCAAAAATAAACAAATGGGATCTAATTAAAATTAAAAGCTTCTGCACAACAAAGGAAAATATAAGCAAAGTGAAAAAACAGCCTTCC